>NC_136464.1:179156353-179761934 GCF_902686455.1 Sciurus vulgaris | reverse complement strand
CAATAATAACCCTAAATGTTAATGACCTGAGCTCATCAATTAAAAGACATAGACTGGCAGATTGGATTAAAAAGAAAGACACAACGATAGGCTGCCTTCAAGAGACTCATTTCATAGAAAGATGCTGACAGACTAAAGGTGAAAGGATGGGAAAAAACATACCATGCACATGGACTCAGCAAAAAAGCCAGAGTATCCATCCTCATATCAGATAATGTGGACTTCAAGCCAAAATTAGTCAGAAGGGATAAAGAAGGACATTTCATATGCTTAAGGGAAGATAAATCAGCAAGACATAACAATCATAAACATCTATGCCCCAAACATTGACTCATCCATGTATGTCAAACAAATCCTTCTCAATTCCAGGAACCTAATAGACCACAACACAATAATACTAGGTGACTTTAACACACCTCTCTCACCACTGGATGAATCTTAAAAAAACAAAAATTCTATATATGACTTAACAGACATATATACAATATTCCATCCATCAATGAGCAAGTATACTTACTTCTCAACAGCACATGGATTCTTCTCTAAAATAGATCATATGCTATGCCACAAAGCTACGGTTAGCAAATTCAAAATGATAGAGATACTACCTTGTATTCTATCATATCATTATTGATTTTTGATGTCCAAAAACAAGCAATGCCTGTCTGGGGTGTGTGGGGTGATAGATTCAGATTAGATAGTGGACTTTGTGAAGTTGAAGAAGGGGCCCAAGGCAATTTCTGAGTGAGAAGAATGTCCTAAGTCCTCCTTCAATGATGTTGCACAGGGTATTCAATTATGAAACACTGTGATCTTGTTATGTTGTTACTTTAAAACAAAACAAAAAAAAAAAAACATATGAAAGTGAAAAGAATTATTTTGAAGGTATGATTCAAAGCACCACAAATTTACATGTGGTTGATGACAACATCTGATTTTTAAAAAGTCTAGAACACATTTAGTACAGAAAGAAAGGAAAATAAGAACCATGATCACCATGTAGTATAACGCCTTCAGTTTGAAGAGTGAGTACAATTCTTTTCAATGACTTTTCTTTTTTTTTGTCTTGGGTTCCGTCATATAATATTTTTATTTTCAAAGTAACATTAGTTTAAGTGTGTTACAGGAAGTGAACCAAAGCAATATAGAGTATATCATTAAGATGACAATAATTGAAAGAAAAACTTGTCATTTAGTGTTTTTACTGATTTCAAGTTAACAAAGTAGAATGTAAACATAAAATAATTTTACAAATTATTAAAGTTTTAATTCATGCAAGGTGAATGTTCCATGTTGGGTAAAATCATTTTGTCTTTGAGTATTTTTATTCTGCCTGCCCCCACTAAACTAATAGGCTGGGTGGACGCTGCGGCTTCCTCCTCCTCCTCCTCCTTCTCCTCCTCCTCCTCCTCCTCCTCATCATCATCATCATCATCATCATCGTACCTCACCGCATCTGCTAATGTAAATGGAGCTGATAAACTCAAAGGAAGCCTCTTAGGAAGCTGACAGTGCTTGTCCCTGGACTGTGCCCGTGTGCTCAGTACCTTCCAGAGGCTGGCTCCCTTCTCCCACCCTGTTTCAACTTCTATTAAAAGTGACTGCTGTGACCTTCCTGAACTCTACCCTCTTTTAAAATTCCAGGATTCTCTCTTTCTCTATACTTATGTCTGGACACTGCCCTACTTTCCTCCAATAATTTCATGCATCAAAGCCCACCAACCCCTGGGATGCGTGATCATGAACCATTTGTGCTGTTCAGAGCAGGTGTGTTTAACTCAGCGCTGGCCCTAGAAGCACAATCCTGCTCACTGCCTTGTGGAGCAGGAGCAACAGTAGCAATGTTTCCAAAGAGCCAGGAGACCAGACAGTCAAAGGAGGTGCCCTTGAATCTGGCAGCAGATTTGTCAGTTCCCAATTTCACATTATTATTGACTGCCTCCCAGTGTGCTCTTTTGAATCACAAACCTTTCTTTCTTTCTTTACTTTTCTTAATTTTGAGATTGCTTCATCCAAACTGTAGCTTCAAACAATATGGGTAGGAACCCAGGAGCAGTGGGAGGAAGTTCAAACACAGGTCAGCATGCAGCCAAACTGAGCTAAGATTTCTACATCTTTAGCCTAAATTAGAAAAGCATTAAAAAGCAATGCGCAGTGATGTGAAATGTCAGTTCTGAGTCTTGTGCACAAATAACGTGCAGAAACGTGGACAGGGTGTTGCTTTACAGATATGATGTATTCTGAAAGCCCCGACAAAGACTTGCAAAAATAAAGCACCCGGAGTTCAAGGTTCTCGCCCCTCCCACTAGCCTGGATGAGCCAAGTGAATAGCAACGTGCCCTCCTGCTGAACTCAACGTGGCTATAAAGTTTATACGGTTTGTAAAGAGGTTCTATATACGATACCCCTCTGATAAGGACCGGGAGAGAAAGTACTAGCACCGAAAAGGGAGTGCTCAGCCCTTCCGAGCTGTCTAGAAACGGGTGGGCGGAGTCATTGGCTCCGCTGATTTTGCACACAGCCTTGTCGCTTTTGCACCCGCTCCTTCTCAGTAGTTAGCATTTTTATATCATGTTGCATTAAAGCTAACCATTAACTACTAAAATCTTTAAGCCTGACTCCAATTTCACACAATCTGTACTTATAATTTATTTAACTCATTCTCTCAAGTCGTGATAATTGCCCATTTGAATGAAACGGATGAAGAATGTTCAATTGCAGCATGGATTTAACATGCACTATAGTACTTATCAATACATACTAACAATAATCAAAACATCACAACTAGATATTATATTGTGCATCAAGTGATTTCGGAAAACAGACACCATAGCCCTCTGTGCCAATTGATTATATTTTATCTTCGTGATATCAAATGCTGCTTTTCTCTTTCATAGCTGAAAATTTTAACACAAAGTCAACTAGTAATTGCTCAACGAGTTATTCATTATATGATGGTTGTATTTCTTTCAATGAGCTGTTTGTATGAATAGATTAAAGCTAAATCTAAACAGAACTTGGATTAATTATCCTCGTTGAAATATATTAGAATTTTCTGGTGTCTGGCTTACTTTTTCTCATGCAATGCTAGATTTATGATTGAAACATTTAGTTGTTTAAAAGCCTGCATTTGACCCCATGTAAAAGTTTCTTTAAAACTCCTTAGGTTTTGAATTACAAATATATTTTAGCTGTGAAAACCTTTTTTAACTATTCCTTTTGAAAGGTTTGGCTGAATATCATTTGAAATTTCTCAAAAGTTCAAATTGCTTTCCTAATGCATTGGAACTTCATTACCATTCTTACAAGTGAGCCAAAACTTTTAAAAAAATCATAATTAATAATTTATTTATGTTCTTACAAGTAGTAGTATATATACACACACACACACACACACACACACACACACACACACACACTTTTTTTCTGCTGAGTTTTTGAATAGTTAAGAGACTAATTGAAAGATACATGCCTTTCAGTGGGGTCCTTCTGATTTAAGGACTCATTTGAAAAGGTCCAGGGAGAATTTTTGAAATAAATTAGGTTTGGGGTATTAATTTCAGTATGTTTTGAAATTGTGATGGTTTTGGGGAAATAGTTCTTTTTTCCAAGCAGTTTAGATGCTGCCTGTGCTGAGATTTCAAATTTTTGTTTGGGATGGGGCGAGTGGGGGCGCATGCGCACTCTATCGGACAGCTATATATCACGCAGAATACTACAGGGTGCGCCTGAAGTAGGCACAGTGCTGTACACCGGCTCTGGGGCCATCCCGGCTCTCCACTGTCCAGAGAAGCTGCAGGGCTGGATTTGCTCTTGGTTCCCTCCCTAGAACTCAGAATGCTCCAGGCAGCCCTGCCAGAGCCCTCCAGGTACACTCCAGATGAAAACCTGCATGGACTTAAGAAAGGGGAGTGTTCCAGGTGGGAAGTTCATGGTGGGCTTCAAAAACAGAGAGGAGCCGTATGATGGATGGACTTCATCAGGAAAACCGGGAGCGAGGGGACGGAAATCAGCAGAGTAAGAGCAGGAACTGACCTTTTCCAGGAAAGTACTCACGGAAGCCCTGGGTGCAGGATCCTGGGGTGGCCCACAGATAGGAGGAGATGCTCAGGGGAAGGCAAGAAGGGCCTAGAACAGCAGAGAAACTTCTCAGGGCAACTCAGGGCACACAGGAAATAACCCCACACTTATTTTCCCATGAATAGAGGAAAGTGTTCCTAAAATGAAGAGAGGCATCAACCTTTGGCATGTAAGTGCCAAACAGGGACCATAATACCCCGTGTTATTATCTAAATGTAAATATCTCTTGCTTGATTTCAAACCCATCTTATCTTTTGCCTCATGGCAGTATTTTGAAGCTAATGGTTTAAGCTGATACTTCCATGTTCTCTCCAGCTACATATTTGAAATTTAAATTTTGTGAAATGAAAAACGCTTTCATCATGCTCTTCATTAAACACTAATTCAAAAACTTTCTCAGAGATGAATGAACTGGCTCTCCCTCATGCTGGCGTGGTGGGCCCTCTGTGGGGCTGAGGAATGGGGCCACAGCTGCCAGACAGGAAAAGCCACTACACCTGCAAAGGCCTGGATCCTGGATCTTCAGAAGGTGAGCCGTAGAGACAGCTTTGAACTCACTGGCTTCCCAGTGGAAACAAAGAAAATAATTTTCTCTATTAGATCATGGCTTGTCTTGGAAATAATCCAACTTGGGAAATGCTTTAATTTTTTGCTAGCATTCTGAAGAGATCAGCAATGAAAGACAGTACTGTGTGCATGAGCGATTCAGGAATTAAAAGAACAATTACAAATAAGACACTAGGTTTGAACTGCAAAGCATGTGAAATATGCCAAAAGGAAGTGTCTCAGTAGTATACCCATCCCTCTCCAACTAAAGCATTGTTAAATTTTCACATCAACCAAGAATAGGGAAGCTATCTTAAGGTAGTAGCGTTGATTGGGAAAGGGGCTGAGTCATGTATTTACCTAAGAAACGAAAACTTTATACCTCATTTGCGCTGTCTTTGTGCTCATATTGATTTTTATCATAATTTAGAAACAGCAAAACATTCTCAAGCACAAAGCAGAATAAACCCCGCTTACTTATTACACCAGAGAGCTTCTAAGTAGCAGAACATTTTGATTTAGATTCAGGCATTAAAATTAAATCACACATCCTAAGGAAAAATGATCTGTAATAATGAGAGCCACACACATGGGACAGCAGAGTACTATTGAATAATGAAGCCAACTACAGTTGCCGCATAGGGCCAGTGTGGTTTAATGAAGAGAGCTTTCGAAAACAAATTTCTTCTTCGCCTTGTCTATCGATTGCTGGCATATTAGCAAACAAATTACTGGAAGAGATGAATATCATAAATTAGAAAGGGATTATGTCTCCTCAGTTGAAGCAGCTTCATTTCATGGAGGCACTGTGGGGCTGTGAGTTCAAGGAGGGTAGCTACAGATACAGTGCACTGCAGGTTTCTCCAGCAAGGACAGGTCAGGAAGGTCTCCACTGAGGAGCTGTGACACTGGTCACACGTTGGAGCAGGTATGTGGTCAGACATTGGCGTTTTTCTCATCACTCGCGCCCCTTGGCTGACTTTCCTGAACACCACCCAACGCAGTGACTGAGGTCAACATTTTTCAGAATTAATTCTAAGCTATATGGAAAGCTCTTAGTTTTGGTCTCTTTCTTCTCTTTTAAGTCAACATCTTTATCTGGTTTGGTCCATTGTAAGATTTTCTGATTAAAATGTTTATTAGTGATAGTTTAACCAGGTTACACAGTTTTATAACATTTCTATAAAAGAGACATTTTTTTCTATTGAGTGATAAAGATCATTGTAGTAAATATTTTTTATTAACAGATTAAACAGATGAGGCTTTGAATCCAATCAAATCATGAAAAAGGCTTTATCCACTCATCTCATGTTTTCTTGAGTGCCTTCTGTGTCACTAATGTTTTGGAGTAATACTGAGCCACTTTCAATAGCTTTGATTTTAATCACAAAGGAATGCATTTTTTTTTTTTTAATTTCAAGTTTGCACTCATAAACCAGAGTTCTTACTGGGTAGTGGGAAGAAAATGCCAATCCAGCTATTAGCAAATTCCTGTTTTGACCCATGCTATGTAGTTCTGCATTGATTATTCTTTAATATTTGACTTCTAAGGAATTCAAAGTATTTAACATTAATGAAATGTTTGACAAGTAATCAGTGTTTTCTATGTTAAAAGGGAATGCACTGTTTTATTCATATTTAAAAGGGAAAAGAAAGAAGAGAAGGAAGGAAGGCAAGAAGAAGAGAAAGAGAAACATGATTGACCCAAAATGAAGACTTCTTGTTGTAAAAAGATTCACTTTTGCCTAAAATAGTATTCAACTACACCTGAGTGTTTGGAGAATGTGGTACAGAATTCTGAGACCCATGTGCCACTGGCTTTTACTTTGGGAGAATGGCAGAGTTCCTGTTGTATATTTCTTTATCAAAAGCTTCTTTTACCTTCCAAACAGAATATACACCATTATGGCTTTTCCATAAATCGAGGTCTCTTTCCAGTCTCCAGTGTTCAGATCCTGCATTGTTTGGAGCATATTCTTGTTCCTGAACCTTTGACCTACCCTCTCCAACACATCTTACAAATAGGAACGGACAGGGGGGTGATCCTAGCTTTTAGGCCGGGAGCAGTCCCTCTGCAGCACATTTGAAGTGGTGAAGTAGGATGACATTTTAATGACCAGAGATTCCCCTAAGGAGAACGAATGGGCAGCATCACCCCCTCCTCACATCTTGAGCCTGGAGAACCTGTTGGAGCCCAGGCTTCCAAACAGGGAGGCATTTATCTAAGTAAAGAGGAAGGTTTGGAGAGGGGCATGTAGCTGTGTGGAGGTGATGATCTCAGTTGGTGTTGGCATTGCCACTGGTTTTCATTAGGCAGATGGAGGTGAGGAAGAGAAAGGCTGGGGTCAGAAAGGTGGCGAGAAGCCTGGACTTGCTGCAGACGCGCAATCTCTGCAGGTCTGGGCTCCTGAAGCTCTGTACCATGGCCACGGATAAGAAGCAGATATCCCATTGTGACGGGAGTGCACATCCATATTCCATATGCAACATTAAAACAAACATTTCAGAGAACAATAATTTTACTTGAGTCATGTGTTTTTATATTTTATTCTCTATATTATCACTTTTTCTTTTCTTTTTCTCTTTATTTTTGATTGCTGGCTGTGGCCTAAAGATTTTATTTTGTGACTGATAGTTTGAAAAAAAAATCTTAAATCTTCACTGTATAATCTACAACTTAAGTCAATTCATAAAGTCAAGAGAAATTTGTCTGCCTAGTTCTTGCAGAAGGTTGATATTTGTACCTGGGGTGATTTAAATGAGAGGAAAAGGCAGGGGTGGGGGTGGGAATTGAAGCTGCAGAAGTGGACCCAGTGACTGGAAGTCCTGGGGAGAGCTTGGAATTCCAGACTAGGCAATTGCATGTGATCTTGATCAAATCTACATAGTCATGTCAGCAATTAGAGTTTTCCCTTTCACTAAATTGCTTCAAAGCAAGATCCTGTATCTTTCTGATCATCTAATAATAGACTCATTAGTGTATTAACCACATGTTCAGGAATCACCTATGTTCTAGACACTGATCCAGAATTTGGAGCTTCAATACTGAATGAAAACAGACAAATGGGCTTAGGATGAAGCTCCATGGCCCAGTGTGCTCAGCATGCCTGAGATCCCAAGTTAAATTTCCAGCTTGGCAGAAGAGCAAACACATACATACACACATAAGTTGCTTTTTCTGAGTCTTATGCAACTTGTGTTTCCCATGGACAAAGCATATTTTTAAAGTAATTTCAGAGAGTGGCAAATACTATGGAGACCCTAAAAAGAAAGTTAATGTGATAGAGGGGCTTGGGAGATGGTGGGTGATTTAGCCAGGATATTCAGAACAGGTCCTTATGAGAAGAGTACCTTTGAGTTGAGAAGAACTGCAAGGGGTTTGCAAAGCACCTGGGTAGGTGTCCATCTCAGAGGGAGTAAGCAAAGGCCTCCATGCATGGAGAATTGGGGAGTATTTTAGGAAACATAGGTCAGAGGTCAGAACTGATAGGAACTCGAAGCACTGAGGGTCATGACACCATGGGGCCCAGGTGCGGGCAAGAGCCAGACCCTGTGGCCCTACAGTCTATAGTGAGGAGTTTGGAATGTATACATAGAGGGAAGCTCCTAAAAAAGGTATATGAACAATGGAGCAGCGTCTGAGAGAGAGAGAGAGAGAGAGAGAGAGAGAGAGAGAGAGAGAGAGAGGTGGGGGGATATTTACTTCCCTGTATAGAATGAATTATCTGGGGACAGAACAGGAGCAGGGTGATTAGTTGGGTGAATATTGCAGTAAGTCAGGGAAAAGATGATGGAAACTGGTACCAAAATATTGGTGATGGAGACATTTGGTAGGAATGTTAGTAAACACTCAGTGATTGGATTTATGGGATAGAGGAAAGAGGAGCATCCAAGAAGACTAGGCAGAAAAATTATGCTCTGATTCATAATTCTACTTAAAGAAAGGGCAGATATGTCATCAAGTTTCTTGATGGATTAAAAGTACAAGTGCCATTCTAGTTGTATAATTACTTTCTATGCAGTATTAGCAAGAAAACAAAATAAATTTCTTTTCCATTAAATCCCTGCAAGGCTTTCCCCAGCTACTTGCATCTCTGCAGATCACAGAAGTACTATCCTGCAGAAGCTGTAGTGAGACCTCGGCTCTGACACTAGTTTTTCTTTTCTTTCTTTGCAGTGGTGGGGATCCAACCCCAGGCCTCAAGCATACTAGGCAAGCACTCTCCACTGGGCCTCTTCCCCAGGACTTTTAATTTTATTTTGAGACAGGGTCTACCGAGTTGCCCATGGCGGCCTCTGACTTGCTTCCACACTCTTCCTCAGCCTCTCAAGTCACTGGAATTACGAGTGTGCACCATGTGATCTGGCTAAGTTTGGCACAAGGGATCATGCTACACCTTTGCCTGAGTGTTAGCTATCTGGACCCCCAGATATTTTTAATTGAAAATGAAGATTTCTTTGAACGTTCTGTAATTACAATTACAAATCGATAGGGAAAGGTACAGTCAAAAATCATGAACCTTGGCTGCATGTCTGCTGGCAGCACCCTCAGCCCTTCCTGCCTCCCACCTAGCAGCTACTCACCTCTCCGCAATGCCTGCCCCATGCCTCTCTCTCCTTCTCTGTCTGTATTCATTATCTTGGCTTTTACTAAGTTTTCAAATATTCCAGGCTTCTCTCACGTGTGTAAAAGAAAAACGACAAGAGTGCCTACCTTCTGAGGTTTTGTAGGGATGAAGGTCACTCGTCTAGATAATGTGCTTGCTGGAGCAGAGCACAAAGACAGGGTTCACAAGGCCCTGCCTCGTGCAGCAACACTTTACCTGAGGAAGGAGCGAGCCCCCACTCCTTTGCAGCTCATGTCTGCTATTCGTAAGTGCTGTTAATGGACAAGTGTGCAACCTGCCTACTGGTTGCCCAGAGCAAATTCCAGGAGGTCAAGGACAATGGCACCAAGTCGGTATTTATTTATGGTTTGTTGCTCTAAGTGTCTTCTCTTTTCATCCTATTAATGCTTTTATATAGAAACACAGAAGTAAAAGGGAATACATTGTCAGATTAAATGAGCTGCTCATATCTCATTTTAGGACATATTTTAGAAAAAAATAAAGAAATAATTATGAAGGAGAAAAACATGCATGAGATTTTATGATCTTGAGAAACCAGGAAATCACAGGTAGTGTTATTCTCTATATAGTCATATATACCAATAAAATGTCCAAGTTTTAAAACCCCAATTTTTTTACTCTAGCATCATAATAAACATTACTTTCATTTTTGCTTAAATTTCAAAATCATTTTTTCAATGACAAATCTGCAGAATGAAAATGTAAACATACATGAAAATGTAAACACACGTGTATGTGCGCGTATGGGAACGTGTTAATATGGTATCCGGGGTCTCCACTTTACATGCAAAACTAGGTGTGAAGAGCATGGCCTGCATCCCTGTTGGTGGATCTTTTCTCCTTTCTAAGTTACTACACAAACATAATTTACAGATTGCTCAAATAACTCTGCAAAACTAATAAGAGACTTTCAATTTTTAGCCACAAGTCAGAAAATAAAGTCAAAAGTGCAGAAATATTGCGTCTTATGATACTATATTATGTGCAGGAAATTTTTTTCTTTAATGCCCTTGTACAAAATCAACCATCTTTCTGTTCTCATTACAGGTGATAGTGTCCATTTCTCAGAAGTAGCAAGACTTTGTAGTATTCCTAGTTATTCTGGATAAAGGTTAAATGATATGAATGTTATAAAATGGAAACCTGATTGCATTATATATCCTGAATCATCTCTTATTTTTTATAATAAAAAAATTCTAATTAATGATATATTTTAAAATTAATTCATCCTCAACAGCACCATCCAGCTCTGTTCCAGATTTCTTTATCCTGTAATTATTAAAAAAAAAAAAAATGCTTGTGAGTTCACAAAGTTTTTCCACTTGAAAATGAAGCCTTAACAAAGGCATAAACTAAAAAAAAAAAAAAAAAATAGTTAGCAGTGCCTCAATTCTCTAAAACATGAAGTCCAATAAAAATACTTTTGTGCAGATAAAGTCTGACCGTAGTATGATGTGATGATAGCACACTGAACTGACATTTATTAATCTAGTAAAATTCCCATTACAGTTACTGTATATACGTTGAGGAGAGGAACATCATGAAAACAAATCAAGCACCACAGTCAGCCCCCTTTTGAGTCATAACTTGAGATCCGACCTTGCATTTTGTTCTTCTGTTAGCATGGCTGTCCTGTCTACAGCTGGTCTGAGTGTGTATAGGATTGACACTGGACCCCCTGAAAATGGTGCCTCATTATCAAAGTTAACTGTGCACAACTGCCAGTCAATGGCTCCCTTGAAATAAATTCCCACTTTTTCTTTGATTATTTTCAAATTGTAGGAAATGTTATAAATGTCAGCAATAGAAGAGACATAAACTAATTTTACAGTTTTTAGATCTGGGCAAAATTGTGGGAGGAGACCTTTTACAAAAGTGATAGTAAGAGTGGTCAGGAGAGAGTCCATGGGTGCCATTTAGCAAAGGACCTGCCAGGCAGAACTGAAATGGACGGGAGGGGATATTGTCCAGACTGATTCAGCTGTGGCTGTGGGGCCTGACTTTGACCTTCAGCCTTCCCCACTGTTTTATAGAAGTTTTCAAAAAGGAGCTAAAGATGGATGGGTTTGTTCTTTTCGTTTTGTTCTGTTTTCTCTTTCATTTTCTCAAGTGTCCATGACACCAACAGTTGTCACTATGGCTGTGGGCCATTGTTAAGTGGTACCTAGATCGTGTGACATTACCACATACACACACACACACCCACACGCCAAGGGCATTCTGCAAACTCATATTTTTCTTTGTTTCCCCCATTCCCACACTTGTCTACCAGCAAGAGTTCTTTCAGTCTTTGGCCTCCATCCATTTCAGCACCATTGCACCCGTCTCCCCGTCCCCCGCCCTAGTTACACCAGACTCCTACGCCCCGCGCCACCTGCTCCAGCCCCAGACTCCATTCTTTGTATGGTTGCGGGAGGCCTCTTGGGGAATGCAAACTAGGTTGATCATCCTGTTGTATAAAACCCCCTCATGGTCTCGAGGTGCCTCAGAGTATGGTCAGAACTTTACCCTACACTACCTGGTTGGCTCCTGCTTCCTCTCCTCCTATGATGCCTCTCCCCATGGCCTCGTCCCCAGTGGTTCCAGTCCTGGGTCCCAGGCTTCTCTACCTCACCCTTTTCTGCTTTCTCTGTGTGGCTGTGTCTGCATCTTCCTACCTTTGTGCAGAGGTTGCCCCCTCATCCATCTGCCTTAGTTCAAAAGTCAGCTGGACAGACTTCTGAGAGGCCTGCTTCACCCTACCCGACCTCTCTCATGATCCTGAGTTGATATTTTTGTCCAAATAGAACAGGCCATGTGGAATTGGCAGGAATATGAGAAATAATGAGCCTAGAATAACATGGTAGACAGTCAGTATCTGTTCTCTGCACATATCTTCTTCCACATGATTTTAATTAATTGAAATTTATAAGAAATGGGAAAATCAATGCTACTTCATTTTAATAACTTTTTTTTCTTTTGGGAAATGATTTGCCATAAACCTATATCATGACAAATGTAATTCTTAGTCCTTCATTGTCAAAGTATATTTTATCTCCATGTTGCTTCTGATTCTTCCATCCAAGAATCTGATTTCAAGTTGTGATTGATGTTTATTCTCCTGAAAACATAAGGTAAAAGAAAAATAGCAATCCCTTACTTTTGAACAATTAAAAAAGGAAGTACATTTTAAATATAAAGATTTTTTTCAGAGATTTACCACAAAGTGAAAGAAATCTATAAATATACCTATGAATCCTTACAATGATGTACTTTTAAATGATATTTTTTATTTTACATATGAGATTCTGCAATTAATAGGTTAATCATATATAGAAATTTAATACTGTAAATAGTGGAGTTGCAATATCTGATTTCAGTTAATGATAAAATATAGTAGAAGTTGCCAGTGCATTTTATTCACATAAAGTAATTCTTGCAGGCATATTGTTAACCATGAATCAAATTGAGGTGTTTAGTAGGAACTAGTTGAGTTTTACCAATGCCACTAATGTGGTTCCTTGCCCCCTCCTCCCTACCCTTTATTGCTTCTACTTTAACTTCTCTCCCTCTTCCAGTCCTATAATTAGGCTTTTGTCCCCAAATTTTAATAATTTTGGTAGAGAATATAACCTAATTCCAAAGTAATAAAGAGAGTAAACATCATTCCAAGATGTCAAGTATCAGAACAAAAATATCAGTTACTTTTTCTAGTCTCTTTCTCTGTCTCCAGAGGCATACTGGCAAACATACACACACACATACACACACACACACACACACACACACACACACACACACACCTCTGTACAATTTATATACTTAGATTCTTATTATGTGTGATATTTTTGGAAACATATTTTATTCTAATCATTAGTCCCCAGTGTAGTTCCACATTAATGCAATTATATATGTATATGTAAATATAATATATGTAAATACATATATAATATATAATATATGCATACATAAATATGGTTTTTCTATGTAACAGTAACAGCTTTCTTGCTTGACTGTACCATACAACCACTATGTAATTATGAAATTTTAGGTAGTTTCTCAATGTTTTATTATTTTTAAAAGCAGTATAATTAATACCTTTTGTTAATATCTTTAAGCACTTGTACAGTTGTTCTCTTTTGATATTAAAACTTCTGGATTGAAAGGTATACTCTATTAATTTGGTGGGCATTGCCAATCTGCTCTATCATAAACTCTTGTGGGAAAATCTTCCACATTCTTTACCAGAGCAATACTGTGGGTCATGGCATGTGCACACACAGGCAAACGTGGTATGAATGCTAAGAGAGTCCATAGCATGTGTCATGATATTACTATCCTCACAGGTCTTTCATTATAGATAACTCGCCTTTAATTCCACGTAAAGGAAGCCACTGTTGCATTGGTTTATTGGTGTTTCCTCAGTCATATGTGTTGTCTCAGTTCTCTTCATGCTTCACTTACTTATCCTTTGTCCGTTTTTTTGCTGCATTGATATTTTTAGAGTGCTGATCACTTGCCAGGCATGGTTCTGTATCCTGAAGGAACAAATGAGTGTAGTATCCCAGCCCTCCAGGAGTGCTCTTCACATTTGATGCTTCCTCACTTGTTGATTCCTTTGTTTTCTTGGTGACGTAAACCTCATGTATGGATTTCTGTAACCTCCTTTTCATTTTTTTTTCAAAAATCTTCTTTTTACTTTCTCTTCTTTTAATTCATTATTTATTTCTCATTGCAGTGCCCTGAACCCAGGGCCCTGAGCATGCAAAGCAAGCTCTCTACCATGGAGATTTATCTCCAGCCCCTCAAAATTATTTTTGATGTTCTGTCTTCAAGCTAATTGTATGAACTCAAGGCCCCTTCCAAATTCAATATGTAATATATATTCTGAATGATCACTAGTTTATTCATTTTACTCAAAGGATTAGAATACTAAGAGCAAAAGACCAAAGGTGTTTAGCATTTTGAATTTCTGAATAATTCATCCACATTTAAAAATCTACTGAAATAAGACTTCAGTTCTCTAAAACTAACATATACATTATATTACCTATAATGTAAATATTTGTACTTTTAAAGTTTAGTTCTTTGTTGCTTATAGTAATTAATTTAAACACTCTTTTTCTGATAAATATTGAGTGATAAATTATAAAACAAAATTGTTACTAAATAATTGACTAACTTCCAAAATTCTTTTGGGATAGGAAACTGGTCATATGTTCCTTTAGTATTATTTGTTGGCTTTTTGAATTCCAAATTTTAGGTCTTACAGGCACGTGGTTGAAATTTTGTTCCAAGTTTTCTGTGACTTTAACATATGCCTACGGGATGATAAGTAGACATCTGAGAGTAGAAGATAGAGTTTCTGGATTGTTTCTTTCCTGAAGATAAAGGGTATTCTGGTGGGGACTGTTTCCACCATACTGTTTGACAAGGTCCAAGCATGGGGAAGGGCTTGGAAGGCCGCCATTCTAGGAAATTGCCACTGTCATCTCTCCTTGGAATTGGCTTGTTTAGGAAATAGAGTAGACCTGTAAGGTTAAATGAAAAATATAATAACATGAGCTAAAGATTAGTGCATGTTTTGCGTAGCGGTTCAGTAAAAATTAGCTTAAAACAAAATAGAGTCATTATGCTGACAATAGGTCTGACACCAAAGGGTAAACAAAGGGCTGGGAAGAGGAAAAGAGGAAAATATCTTTCACTGCGATATGCTTAGGTGAGTAGTTTCAAGTAAATATAGAAAGTTGACCTTAATGTACCCTTACGTGTTAGACACCTGCCGGGAAGTGACGAATCTTGTAGAAATTTCTCTGTAACTTGTATCTTGTTTAATCCTGCTTTAGTTAATACTATAAAAGAAGAGCTAAAATAAATCTGAGCAGCACTTGCTTCCAGTTGCTCCAGGGATTCCTGTTGTTCCTCTGTGCCGACTCCACCCATCCTTTGGGAACAGCATGTTGCTGGGACTGGCTCCCGGCAGTAGTCTGCCGGCAGTTTGTTAGCTGAGCATTTATTGGGAGAGAGCAGGCAGTAGGCCTGGCCTGTCAAGTGGTCTGGGTTGACCATCTGTCACACACCAAGAAGGCTGGCCTGGGCATTCAGGAGCCTTGGGTCCAATTCTAGTTTGTTTTACTGATTGTCCTTTTGAACATTTGTTTAATTAATTTTGTTCTTTATTTTCTTATTTATACCATGAAAAAATTAAAAAGTCACCCCTAGGTTTTTCCTATTCAGCACTCTGAATTTTCTCTACAATATAGTAAAACTTAATTTATCGGGAATCTCATTTGAATTAAAATGCCTGATCAGGAACATTTAACTGCACTTCCTGCTTGGTTGAACAGGTAGGCCAAAATAGTAGCCATGTTCTAAAAATCTGAGATTTACATAAAAAAGTTTGCCTAGAAAACAACACACTTTAGAGCATATGGATATATATATGATCAGATCCATGATCAGATCCTCTTTCCTCAGCTTCTAGGGACTTACCAACTTCACTCAGTGACTGCCTCACCAGCTGTGTTTTAGATTGAATAACACATAGTAGGTTCTTAAAAATTATTGAATGAATGAAAGAATGGATGAATGGCAAAATGTTAAATAACAGTAATTTTGTAGCATTAAACTGCAGGAATTTAGGTTCAGATATTGTCTATGACACAAATGATCTAGTTCCTCACATCTGCTGACACAAATTTCTTTCCAAAGAGAAGTAAAGGTCATCTGATCCGTACTGAAAAACATAGAGCAAACAGTTTTTAGTTTTGCTCTCAGGATTTTAGAAAATTTACTGTCTGTGACAGAAATCATAAGAGGAGTCATTTGGATTTTCTACTTCATTATATAATTAGCAATAAGATGAAAGTGAATTCCACTAAAATTATTGAGTGCTTTTTTAGGCATCATCTATCATTATGTCACTATTTCTTTCTAACCATTTTTTTTTTTTTTTTTTTTTTGTGTGTGTTGCTTTTGACGCTTAAAATACTTTTTCTAAAATGGGAAATGAGATGGCTTTTACAGCTATCATGATTTAAAGATAATCTTTCATAGCTCCTTTTACAGTTTCATTTTTCTAAATATCTATGTCTACCTCCAAAGCTTCTATCTGTAACTAAAAGTATTTTTCTACAAGTTAGGAAAAATTAATCCAATCTTATCTTGAACATTTGGGATAACAGAATTGATCAAGTATTGTTTGAAATAGTTTGCTTTGCACTTTCAAAATGAACACATCTGACTTTCAGAAGACAGCAGCTAGGATCAATCAGCCCATAAATGGTTCTGGGGTGACCTCTGGAAAGCTTCAGTACCTTCTTTGATTATGATTGACATTGATTTTGTTTTTTATTCAGGATCGGTTTACTCAGCAATTATTTTAATTATTTTTGGTTTGTAGTAGTAGCAAAGACTTGAACTCAAGGATGTGGACATATTGCTGTTTCTTCTCAGAGAAAAGAGAGGTCTAGAGGTCTAGAGCTAATATGACTGCTTCACCATGTCATTAAGGAAACTGGCTTCTTCTAGTTGTTGATTCTGCCACTGCATTACTACCTTTTGTGTTCAAGGGACTTTGTCATACCATATAACTACAGTGGTCCCCACAACGTCAAACCCACGTTCTCAGCATGAGCAAGTTCATGGAAAGCCTTTCAGGGCTGCTTTCCAAAACTTTTGCAATTCCCATTTCAGTACCATGCTTCCATGGATAGCCCTGGGCTGATGCAAGTTGCTAGTTCCCTGCTTTTACAGCCAACATCTCAGCCTCTTATAGGAACTAATATGCAGCTTCAAAAGTTGAGAGCTTATATGTTATTCCTATTCTGTATTATTTCCCAAGGAACCCTGGGTCTAGACGCCCACCAGTTGTTCTCATGATTTACCTTCCTGCCTGTTAAGTGAGACTTTCCCTTTTATGGATTCACAAATGGCAGTGCATTGATATTTCATAGACTTTTTAATATTTTTCTGATATTTCTCTTTGCATATTAGCTTAGTCAGTCTTACATGATAAAATGTCCAATACGATATTTTAACAGTAGGTGGGCTTCATCACACAGAATTTAAATCATGCTTCTAGAGTCTCAGTGTTGTCTTGGGGCCATTTTCCATTGGAGAGCACTGTGTGGGAGAAAAGAAAGTTTCCTCCCATCTCCATTGCACCTCTCTGCTGACACAGCTTCTTTCTCAAGTGGTTATGGAGGTGATGTGAAGGCAGCTCATAGCTTTGGTGACTGGAGCCAGCGTCTCTCAGTTCCTCCTGCCCTGGGAAACGTTTTGCACAGGGTTCATAGCCACACCCTCAGTTTTCCCAGAAATGATCCCAGAGGGGACGGTTTGCTACATTTCTTGACTAGTATCCACATATTGACTTTTATAAGTATTTATCTGCAGTGGCATCAGTGGACACCTCTGCTCTGACTGCTCTACTTCTAAGCCTGATTCATACCCAAAACCATGAGGCAAACATTTTCAGAGTGAAATATTTACTACAAATCCGTCCCTTAATTAAAAATCCATTTAGACGCAATGTCATGATTGCCACAATGCATGCATCATAAAAAGGGGGGCAGAGCTGGGTCTACCCCTGTCCTTAAACTCAGGAGTGCTCTGTGCTGTGCTCTGAAGTTGGCTCTGGCTCCCTCCCTACACTGACCAGATCCCTGCCCGCCCTCTTCAGCGCTCTTCCTGCAGTACAGCACCTGAGCCCTGATTCACATGGACCATTATGTCCACTGTCATAACTTCCAGCACTCGCTTGCAAGAAATGGCCTTCCTGTTCTCTGACTTGGATCTCACAGTCCTTTGTTATTGAATGTGTCCTGCCTTAAGGCTTTGGCATGCACGCAACTTCAAAACTATTTCAGAGTTAATGGTCTATTGATTTACTTTACACAGTTTTATTTATGTATTTTTTTCGGTTGTCCTAAAATGATGTGTAACTTATATAATGGCATCCCATTTTTTTTGCCTGCTGTTTCTCCTTTGGGAAGACTAAAAAAATATATTTAAATACTATTTCCTCATTGTTACTTTTACAATCTCATGAGTTATAATTGTCTCTTGATTTATACAATTTCTATAACCAATTTTAGGTTAATAATTCTATACATAGCTTATGCATTTACATATATATACATATATATGCACATATATAATCATGTTCAATGTTTCATACTAGTAAATAAACACACCTAGTATGTTTAGTCACAGAAAAGTAATGTTATCTTCAAAATACGTTAATAGATTTACAAAGGCATGTTTAGTCTTTATGAGACTGCAAATCCTTTGAGTAAACAATAACTAAATAAAAAGGCTTTAGAAGCTTGAATTTTGATATTGTTCATGTATATTATATTGACCAGTCATTTAGGTTTTTGATACTGGTTTTGCATATGGTGTGTATGGTGTGTATAATATCAGATCTTTCTGACTTTGAAAGCCTGTTGTAAAGGGGGGACTCTGCCACATGCAGTGTGGATGAGGGAAAGGGTTTCTGTCCCAGAATGAAGCTGGCTATTGATTAATCCATTTAATTATATAAACACAGGAGCCAATAACCTTTTCAAATGGAAGGGGATTGGGCCATGCCAAGATCTGGCCTCTAACAAGATGGAGAAGCCCACCTCCTCTTTATTTACAGTCGTACAGGTAAAGGGGGACCGGGAAGGGCTTCTTCTGTGAGGAGCAGGATGGGGTGGAGTTAGGAAGCCATTGCTTTAGCAGGTCATCCCACTAGAATGAGCATCTCCTCAGGTGTGAGTCACTCTCTCAGTCACATACCCCAGGCTGTCTGAAACCCTCTCACGACTGCCAGTTCCTGGTGTCGGACCTCTGTATCCCATGGCTCAGCCAGGTCTGATTCTGCCCGTCATGGATGGCTTCCCACAGACCGTTTTATTGTACTCAATAATAATAATGGTATTACAAAGTTTAGAGAACTTTCTAATATATATTTAAAGTGATCAACCTATCAGGAAAGTAAAGACCTAATTCCCCAGTCCAGCATTTAGATTTTTCTGGATGTTAGCTCTTACTACTGTTTGTTAAGCACTTTTTTTTTTTTTTTTTTTTTTAATTGATTAGATACTTTCTTTCCCATAGTTGACATCCTAGAGGGCAAAAGCAGCCCTGGCCGGCACACACTGAAGAGCGAACACCCTGTGGCTGGGGAACAGTGGAGCCTGGGCCATGGTGACAGGTGCATGGGTGCATTGGATGGGGTAGAGTTACTTAGACCCAGGTGTCCTTGGAAGGCAGTTCTGAGAACGTGAAAAGGCTATTCAGTAGAAGAGTGAAAAGTCAAATTCAATCATGCATGTAGCACTGAAGAAAGAGGTGAGTGCACGGGTTTTGAAAATAAAGTTGAGGAAGACTTAAGCCAAACTTATGGGTACACTGGATTGGGAGGATGGGAAAGAGAGCTGCACTCTAAGATTTTGGTTTGAGACATTGGATAATAATGGTATCACTCACTAAGACTAAAAAGAAAATGAGAAGAGCAGTTTCAGAGTAGGAAAAGAAGAGGTCTTCTTTGCAAATGCTGCATTGGACTTATCTGCAGAACACCAAGGAGGAGACGTCAGGTAGGACAGAGCATTCGGAGTTTAGAGGAAGGACAGTGTTGGGATGTAAATTCGGTAATCACCAGAATCTGGATGCTAATTCAAACCTCAGATAAGGACCAGAGACAGGGAGTCTATAGACACTCTGTGGCATTTAGAGCTTAGGGTTTGGGCTTATCCAGGAGGCAGACAAACACTTAGAAGAAACAGTTGGTGGAGTCAGAAGAACGCTCAGATTAACCTCGGTAGAACAAAACGCTGGCAAAGGAGGAGCAGCCTGTGAAGAGTAGTGCAGAATGAGGGTCAGGGCTGTTCACACGTGAGGCAAGGGGAGTCACTGAGGAGAGCACCGGAGAGAGGGGTGGATTCAGTGCGGTTTCTACTTTGCTGACCTGTGTTTGTGTCACAACTGCTTGTCGACATTTTAAATAACACCCAGCAGAAGGATGAGGCAAAACATCTATGAACCCCATCAAGAAAAATCTAGGGATGGAACCACCATAAGACCCAGCCATCCACTCCTCAGTGTTTAACCGCAAGGTCTAAAATCACGATACTAGAGCGAGACAGACACACCGGTGTTTACACCAGCAGAACTCAGCAGTCAAATCATGCAATCAACCCAGGTGCCCATCAATAGATGAGTGGTTTTAAAAACTGGTATGTATACATGATGGAGTTTCACTCAGCCATAAAGAAGAATAGAATTATGTTGGCAAATAGGTGGAACTGGAGAAAATCATGCTAAGAGAAATAATCCTGACTCAGAAAGTCAAGGATGGAACACTTTCTCTGGTTTGTGGAAGCTAGAGCAAAGCAAGGTGAAGGGGGAAGTGGGGGACCAGATGTCATAAAGATGACGGGAAGACCAGTGGAGGAGGAAGAGGAAGAAGGAGGAAGGAAGGCAAAGGGGAAGATACATGGAATCAATTTATTTAAATCATGTTATACACACATGGAAATGTACAAGGGAATTTCACCTTTATGTATATAAATTTCACCTTTATGTAGAAAGTACCTATCAAAAATAGAGATGTGAAGAGAAGCAAAAAATGAACCGTCTACCATATTATATTGTTATGTTGTGTACATGTAAGAATATGTAACAATAAATCCCATCTTTATACACAACTATAATGCACCAATAAAAATGTGGAAAGAGAAAAAATGTTTTTTAAATAAATAAAATAAAAAGAGAAGCCATCCAAGGATAAAGGGAATAGAGGGATTTTACCAAAAAGGATGTGATTTCCACTGTAATTTAAGACAGACTTAGAACATGGGCACAGATTGGAATAAGGTTTGTAGGTCTAAGGCTGAAATATTCACCAAGTTGTTACTGGATTCCTTGAAAATTCTAATGGAAATTTAAAACAAATTTTAATTTAAAAACAGATATTTAGATTGTGAGTGAGAGGTGGGAGAACTTTTTTTTTAGGTTTGAGAAAAAAAGAGGCAAAGTAAAATATTTGTCAGGGAGCTGGGAAAATAATTGTTCTGGTGTCATGTTGTAAGTTATTAATAAAGACACTTTGCCCCTTTGAGTGACCTGGGGGAGAGACAAGTTTAAACACTGAAACAGGACACTAGCATTGCTTTTGTTCTTGTTCCCTGATGGAGTGAGGATGTGCACAGTGTCTCTCACCTACTTTGCAAAGTCCCTTCAGGCTTGCCTCCTCGCATGTGTTTTCCGGACACCCAACCTGGGATTTATTTTGAGTACATTAGATGTGGCAGTGACCTTCAGATTATTCTTTCCAACGACACACTTCATACATGAGAAAAGCAAGGCCCCTGGGAGTTTCATGACTTATGCAATTGTACAACTGGATTGTGGCAACAGGGAAAGCCTGTATGACAAAGTTTATCTTTATATATAAGAATTTACAATTCTTTTATTGGATGAAATTTCAGTCACCAAACTACCATAATAGACAATAATAGATGCCAAGATATTTTCTTCTTCCTATGGATATATGTAATATAAGAAATGATCTGGGAAAGGAGAAACACATTTAAAAAATATTTTTCATAACATTTCCTTTATGAAGATAAAATTGAACATGGAGATGTATATTAAAATCATAACTATTAGAGCTTTTCAGGTAAAATAGTTTATTACAATATATAGTAGAATTATACATACATTATTAATACAAAGATTTGCTTTCACCCTGTCAACATAGATAATTCCAAATATCTGTTTTGAAAAAAAAAAAAGTAAATAATGTACACAAACATGGATAAAATGTATCTACACAATTGGGGAATCTAATTAATGTTATTTTCTATTGACTTCTATTTTTATACACTTTCACTAGCTACAAATACAATTTTAAAGTTCCCAAGTGCAGTAGGTAAGCACAGATATGAATTTGAAGGGTCTCATTAGTGAAATTGCATTTGAAGTTGCAAATAAAAAACTATTTTCTTTCCAGCTGAGGATCTCTAAACATATTTGATTGTGACATGATTTATATAAAGCAAGAGTGCCAAGAATAGTCTTTATTTTCTTTCTCCAGACAAGAGCAAGCTGCAAGAATAAATGGCTATAGAAAACCTGCCGCACAAGCAAGCCCAGGAGACGTTCCCCGCGGCAGGGCTCCGCGCTCCAGCGCGGGTACTCCCTTGCTATCCTCTTTGGATTTCTTCTGTAGCGTATTAGTCATCTCCTGAGCCTGTGCAGGAGGCGGTTAGAGGGACTGTATGTCCTCTGTCATACTAGGTAGCATTCAAGGTCATTTGCCTAGTGGTGTTTTGCTCCTGAGCAGTTTTTCTTGTGCAATGTAAATATAACAGATTCACAAGGTGGATAGAATTCTACAACAAAATGTACACCGTTTGTTTTGTGATATCATTTCTTATCTATATATTCTTTTCTTCTTTGCATTATGAAAAAAGACATTTCAAAAACATCAATTAATATTTTTTAAAGTAAAATGTGTAGATATATCACTAAGTCAGGAAAAAATAAATGTTGATAGGATAAATAGTTTACAAATGTTAAAGGTCACTAAACCAAGGGGAATGTTTCCACTTGAGTGTTGGGATTTTGGATCATAAACCACATACGGAAGAAAAGCAAATTTATTTAGTGGTTTTGTGGATTGTATTTAGTTGATTTCATTTATCAAAAAAGTAATGCAGAAATAAAACTACATCTATGCAATAAATAACATTTATGAATAAGTAATATTCTATATTATATATGAATGTAAAATTAATAATAAATAGCATGGATAGAATTTGTTATATAAGTGCTAAGCAGAATTATTTTGAAAAAAATTATTATGAAAAACTTCTAAAGAGTTCAAAACTAATAACTTTGAATTGGATTAGCAAAACTTTAGTATTGGGAATGAGTTTGGAATAAAGAAAGGAAGATAACCTTTTCTTATTGTCTCCAAATATTTACAAGGAGAGACAGTGGAAAAAGACCTTGATGGAATATTTGTGTTGGTTTCAAATAATAGAAAATATATTTAATTTTGAGCACTTCTTAACTAAAGTATATTTAATTTAACAATATGATTAAATATATTTAATAATTACAGTTTCTTGCAGGAGAGAGAGAGCAATTTAAGACAAAATATAAATAGTAGTGGTATAAAATAGAGACCACCACGTCTCTCTCATGGAAGATCAAGAGGCAGATGGTCCAAGAGTTACTCCTCCCTGTTTTTTATTTTTTATTTTTAAATTTTTAATAAGAAGGCTTTAAAAACACAATATAAAATAGAATGGTATGCTTTATCTCCCTCTGGCTCATGCCACTTATTGGAGAATTGTCAAGATTGTGCCATTACCATTTCTTTACGCTTTCCCACACAATTCAGACCCCAACACTTACTTTTTAAACATTATATATAATATGTAATAATAAGGCATCCATGAAACATTCCTTTTGTGTTCAAATATGATGCCTGTGGTAAAAGTTATTAAATCTTCCACCCGTATATTTTTATTGAATTATTTGTATTAGACTTTGATAATCTTTTTATATTCTGTGAAAAAAAAATCTCTTTATCAGATTTCATTGGAACAACTTTCTTCCTGTCTGACCAGTGTCCTATGAAAAGCCCACATTCTGAATTTTAATTATAGACAATTTATTTGCATACTGTCTTATGGATTTTGCTTTTGGTACAACACATAAAATTTTTTGCTTAATCAAGTGTCGTCAATTTTCTTCCTCTAGACATTTTGAAGGGTAACACTTTGCATTTAGTCTTTTGAAACCTGTCATGAATTTATACAGGTGTCAGGGCAGAATTTTGTATTTTTACATATGGATATGTGATGACTCCACAATCATTTATTAAAAAGATTATTTACTGAAATAACTTGTATGTTTGCAAAACAATCAAATGACTACACATGTTGGACTGTGGATGCCATATTGTCTGTTTGCTTCCCTGGATACCTCAATCTAGTGATTATGCGTCTGTATATATAATATGTTGTATGTCTAGAAGTCAGTCTCTGCATGGACTAAAATTTCATGCTTCATATTTAAACTTATATTGACTATTCTTAATTACATTTGAGTATATATCTTAAAACTAGCTAGTCAATTTTAAATGAAAAAAAAATCCTAGGATTTCTTTTTGAATTACACTGAAACTATAGATAATTTGGGGAGAATTTATATCTGAACATTATCAAGTCTCTAAATCACAGACAACATTTTATAGATAAATCTCTAATACCTGTCTTGTTAGATTTCTCTCTAAATATTTCATGTTGTTAGTTCTATTCTAGGTTATAGTTTACTTATAATATTTGTTTGTTTGTTTGATATTCTTTGCATATTTGATGTTACACTTTCCAAAGTTGTCAAACTCACTTAAAAGTTCTGGAATTTTTTGTTATTATTGTCGATTACATAGGATTTCTTACACAGATGGTGATATTTTTGTCTGTGAATAAAAAGTTACACTTTTTTATTTGTAAATTTGATGTTATTAATATTTCTCATTTTTTTCCTTTCATTTTTTGCCTAGAACTACAACACAAGTCTGAAAGATGTGAAGAAGTTCATGTCTTTAGATTGTCCTTGATCTTAGAGCGAAAGCATTTAGTCTTTCATTATGAAGTGTAATTTTTATGTAGAGTTTTTGCACATGCCATTTATCAGGTTGAGGAAGTTGAATTTTTTTCCTACTTGCTCAGTGTTTTTATCAGAAATGAAAATATCAAATGGTTTCTTTCTCTATTAAAATGAGCATAGATTTTTAAAATTTGTTATTTGTATCCTTCAAGGAAGCAGCATCATTCACGAAAGTTGCAGAAATTGTGCATGGGCTGCTGCCCACAGCTTTCCTGATCACTATTGCTAGAGGGTTATTAAATTTGTGGATCTTCTGAATGATGCAGTTGTATTCATTTTCAATTTTTCCATTTCATTGATTTCAGTACTAATGTAATTATTGTTTTCCCATTTACTATTGGTTTGTTTTGCTTTCTTTTTCTAATTTCTTAAAATGGAATCTGAAATCATCGATTTTATTATTTATTGTAGGCAATAAAACCACAAATTACTGCTTTAGCAGCATCTCACATTTTCTAATATGTTAATATTTTTTTCTTTTACTTCAAAAAGACTTTCTAATTTCTTTTTTGTTGTTGTTGTTTATTCTTTGTCCTATAAATCATTTTGATGCATGTAATTGACATTCCACATGTTGGGATTTTCAACATTTACATATGATTGATTTCTAATTTAGTTATATTAGATCAAAGAATGTACTTAATACTATGTGAGTCTGTTTAAAGGAATTGAGCTGCTATAAACATTGATGTTGCTGCGTTACTGTAGTATGCTGATTTTAAGTCCTTGGGGTATAAACCAAGGAGTGGGATAACTGGGTCAAAAGGTGGATCCATTCCAAGTTTTTAGAGGATTCTCCACACTGTTTCCCAGAGTGCCTGCACCAATTTGCAACTCCACCAGCAATGTAAAACTGTACATTTTTCCCCACATCCACGCCAACCTAGGTGCCCTTCAATAGATGAATGAAAAAAGAAATTGTGGTATATATACACAATGGAATATTATTCAGCCATAAATAAGAAGAATATTATGACATTTGCAGATAAATGGATGGAATTGGAGAATATCATGCTAAGAGAAATAAACCAATCCCAAAAAAACAAATTTCCAATATTTTCCCTGATAAGTGGTTGATGATATATAATGGGGGTGAGGGGATGAAGGGTGAGAGAAGAATGGAGGAACTTTAGATTACATAGAGGGAAACGAGAGGGAAGATAGGTGGGTATGAAAAATGGTGGAATGAGACAGACGTCATGATCCCATGTACATGTATGATTACATGAATGGTATGAATCTACATCATGCACAACCAGAGAAATGAAAAGTTTTACACCATTTGTGTACAATGAATAAGCAGTCACTTATTAAACTCTTCCTATGTACAAGGGAAAAAAATGAAGTGAAACTTTTTTCAGAGCCCAAGCATAACCTATCTGCATTCATATTTTATATGTACTTGAAAAAGAAGTCTATGTAGCTAATATGAGATGTTGGGATTCCATAAACGTCAAGGTGTGAAAATATTTGAATCTTCATATTTTCTTCTTTCCCTGTATATTATAAACTACCAGAAAAGTGTTGTTGCAATCTATAAATATATATTTGCCTTCTATTTCAAACAATTTGGGCTCTAGGGTTTTGGATTTCTGTTATTAGGTCACAAACTTTTAGGAGAGTTTTTGTCTTTTGAGGAACAAGTACCTAAGTCATTCAATGATCTTCTCCATATATTTTTCAACATTAATATAGTCAAAGTTTCTTTAGCTTAAAGTTTCCAAGATAAGTTTCTAAAATTATATTTTTTTTTTTTTTTTTGCGGGAATGGGGATTGAACTCAGGGCCTTATGCTTACGAGGCAAGTGCTCTACCAGCTGAGCTATCTCCCCAGTCCTCTAAAATTATATTCTTAAAGTATTTCTGATTTTTGTAGGTAACTGTACAGTCAAATCGGTTTAAAATACTTGTGTTTTTTTTTTTTTTGTGATCTCTTGTTTGAAATTCAGATATTTACTAATATTCTATTTCTGATGCTCAGGATTTTCTAGTAGTCTAATTGTCACTGATTTCAATTTAAAATAATTGTGATAAGAGAAAATTATTTCACTTCATTTCATTTTTTGAGATGGAATTTCGTTGTGTTGCCCAGGCTGGTTGTGAACTCTTGGGTTCAAATGGACCTCCTACCTCAGTCCCCCAAGTAGCTGGGATTACAGGTATGTGCCAAGCACCTGAATCAGAGAAATTAATATTTTCATCATTTCAGGTGTGTTTAGCATTCTTGTGTGGCTCCATGTTATCATCTACCTTGTTAAATTATTTCTTTTTTTTTTTTTTTTGGAACAAATGACATTTATAGTTTATGTGCACAAATATAAAAAAGTTCATGTAAAGAAAAATAAAAAATATTCAATTTTTAAAAACAAAAATCAATCTGTGATTTTTTTTTAATGAAATGATTGAGTCAGGTGCAGTGGCATATACCACTAATCCCAGCTGTTTGGGAAGAGGAGGCAAGAGGATTTCAGTTTCATTACCACCATATGCTTAGTGATACCCTAACTTAAAATAAAAACAAGAATTTAAAGTGCTGAGCATATGGATACATGGGTACAATCCAAGGTCACAGTAAATAAACAAATAAGGCTATATTGGTCAAAGGGACCCTGAGAAGGATGACAAATATTTTCTCAAACAGTACTTTGTTTAAGGAAGTGGCAATACCCCATGAAGAAACAATATATCCTTAAAAGTGAAGTATTAATAGGGTTGAAATCTCTTGTGGGCAAGTTCTTAAAAGATGAATTTGGTTGTATTTGCCAAACACCCTGCAATAACCCAATCTTTCATTAAAAAATTAAAAACCCACTGATGCATACTAATTTGGGCAAGAATATCTGGGAGCTAAAAGGAACATAGTTTCAGATATTTATCCAATATTACCAAATCCATATACTTTGCTACTAGTAATGCCAGGTAACAATGGCTTGTTAAGAATAATTTTAAGAGATGAGTTTCTTTGCTTTCCTCTGATAAGGTCTTCCTAATTACTGCTCTTGAGTGACAGGACTTAAATACAAAAGTAACAATCCAGTATTTTTGGATTTTCTTAAATAGAGATTTAATTTTCTGTAATTTTTAATAGAATTCTATCAAAATTGTTAGCTGAGGGTTATGAGTGGTTAAGAAATCCTTTCTCAATATAAGGATTATCTGCTTATAGCCAACCCCCACTAT
This sequence comes from Sciurus vulgaris, assembly GCF_902686455.1. Classification (NCBI taxonomy): domain Eukaryota; kingdom Metazoa; phylum Chordata; class Mammalia; order Rodentia; family Sciuridae; genus Sciurus; species Sciurus vulgaris. Next base: position 179,733,843 of record NC_136464.1, on the reverse strand, counting down.
GAGCTCAGATTTTCAAATACTACATTGTTGCAGTAAAACACCTCACCTCATGTGGCTAAAAGTTACAGAAGTCGGGAGATTCAAGATGGCAGACTAGAGGGTGGCTGCGTTAAATTATTTCAAGTGTAATTTTTATTAAAAAGTAATATTCTGTTTTGAATGGAGATAGTGTTCTGTAAATAGTAGTTGGTTCAGTTGATGACATTGTTTTTCAAATAGTGTGTTTTCTAATGAAATATTTTCTTCTATAAGTGACCTATCAAATACTAGAGAAATGTTTAGATTTTCATTATGGTTTCAGATTTCTCTGTAGTTTCTATTAGTTTTCTCTCAATTTTCAGCATTCATTTGGGAACTTGACTATTGAATATATTCATGTTATTAGTACTTTGCCTTCTTATAATAATTGGCACTTTTTCATTAATAAATGATGCAGTGTTTCTGGTCTTTCTGTGAATCCTTGTCTGACATTAATATAGACACATCTTCTTCTACTTTGTTTCTCTGTAACTTACCCATTTTTGTTCTTTTGCTTCTGTTAGTATCTTTTCTTTTAAAGCATGCTTCTTATAAGCAACATATGTAATTGAATCTCGCTTAGTACTCCATTCTGATGTTCTCTGCATGGGGTGCATACCCTCTGATATTTAATGCCATTATGCCTGTATATGTGGATTTAAGTCCACTGTCTCTGTATGTTGTTGGTAAAGACAAGGAAGACTAAGAAATGTAACCCCAATAGGCACCTATCCGCCCAGCTCTAGGTGTGTTAACTGTGAGAAAGGGAAGAAAAGGAGAGGCAACTCAGGGTCTGTTTCACAGCATAGCTACAGGCGGAATGAAAGAGCCACGCAGTGCATCCATATTGAAGAGGAATGGAACAGAAAAATGAAGGACAAGCTACAGGAATAAGCAATAGAAAAGTTATCAAAAGAACTGTCATAATGTTATTTTTTAAAACATAAAGAAAGAAAAAAAAGGAATTAAATTATTTCTTCTATTGGTTATACTGTGAATACTTAAACTTATAAAAATGTTGAACGTGAGATTGCACTAAACAAAATTAACTAAGAATTTGATGACTTTTGTGAATAAAGAGAAAAATAATGCAACATATAAAGACATTAAATAATTTTAATAAGGTGGTATCAACATTTTTTTCAATATAGAATCTGTTCTCATTTCATTTTTTAATTTTTTAAAAATTTTTTGCAGGCTGTAGTTTGGTTCATTGTATATAAATGGGGTATGTCTTTTTGCTTCTCTGGTTCTAGTATCAACTTTAAATGTTCAAACATGGCCAAAGATGCTTATGTAATACATGAAGATCTAATTCCCAGCGATGTCGTGGAAATAAGGACTTACATATGGCAAGGTAGCTTACTGAGCTGGACCTAGCAGAGGGTGGGATTTCAGAGGGATGCCAAATGCACCATTGAAAGCGCCTCCTTTTGCCTCTGAATGAACTTAGATGTACTTGGATCTCTCCACTGAAAACACTCTGAACATGGCTACTGTCAGGCGTGGCTGCTACACACCATTCGGGCTCCACTCCGAATTGTTTTGTCCCTTATTCTGGTGGAGATAAGCCAAAGTGGAGGATTTGGGGATCCATGTGATGCAGATGGTTGAGGCACGTGAATCAAACTAGGTCCTAATTTACTGCTTAATGGAGAGCTGCCCCACCAGGCAACCACCACAGACTAGTACTCCATTTCTCTCGTACTTCGCCATTGGGACAGTCATCACGGGTGCTGTAGTGGAAGGGCAGGGCTGTCATTATAAGAAAGAAACATGGCACTGACTTACTGCATAGTGAAGTCACAGAGTTCTGAGATTTAACACACATGTGATAAGAGTTGCCCAAGTAGGGCTGGGTGCAGTAGTGCAGGTCTATAATCCCAGCAGCTCTGGAGGCTGAGGGAGGAGAAGCACAAGTTCAAAGTCAGCCTCAGCAGCTTAGTGAGACCCAGACTCAAAATGAAAAATATGAAGGGCTGGGGATGCGACTCTGTGGCTAAGTGCCTCTGAGTTCAATTTCTGGCACCAAAAATAAAAAATAAATAAATAAAACTGTCCAAGTAGTTTATATTTTGCTTGCAATAAACTGGGTTCAGACCATTTACCTTCCCAGTCATTAGCTGTAGGAAAAAAAAAAAATAATTGAAAAATGAAATGTTCAGCGTATGTTAGAGGATATCATCTACTTTAGTAAAGTGTTAGATAAGAATCAGCTGGCTTACAAGTAGCACCAAAATGGAATGACTGAAGTGTAGCAACTTAGACTCAGAGTTAGAAAGACATGATTTTCAATGCCTTTAGACATAAACATTAATTATGATTCAGTCATTGGCCATGATCGGATTAATTTGGATTTCTCCCTTTAAAATAGGTGCTGCTAATTTGAGAGAAGCAGCACACAGGCAAAGGAGCCCCAAAACAGATCAGACTTGAGCATTACAACCAGGAATAAATTTCTGGAGCACTGAACATATGGTAAACCTTCAGATCAGAACTTTTGAGAAAACTGTATTAACAAAGCAACTATGAGTTGAAACAAAAATTTCTCCTGGCAGTCTTAAAATAACCTTGAGCTCACAAAGTGGTTTAGAAGAATGTAGTTGGAAAACACACACACTCACATACCACAAGAAGCAAACAAGCAAAAAGATTATCTCCAAGGAGAGAAACTCTGGAAACCTTTTTAGAAAAGTCCAGGTAGGATACTATAAAAAGTACAACTGCAAACAAACAGGAAAGAAACCCCAAGAAAGGGACTATGAAGAATAAAATTTCTGCACAGAACATTATTCTGTTAAAAACAAGAAAGTTTCCCATTGTCAGGGCAGAAGAATATCCCAATACCTGCCCATCACAACTTCATCTCTACTATGAACTGAGGCACCTGGAAATGGTTGGTCAGTGTGTGGTTCATTTTGTCTTTAGAGCAAACGAGACTCTGACAATGAGACGCTTTAGTTTTAGCATCTTTTGCAATGTGAATAGGCTTAGAATTTACCAGATTATCATTCTTTTTTTGCAGCTGAGTAATATTCCATAGTGTGTGTGTGTGTGTGTGTGTGTGTGTGTGTGTGTGTATCACATTTTCTTTATCCATTCATCCTTTGAAGGGCACCTAAGTTGGTTCCATAGTTTAGCTATTGTGAATTGAGTTGCTTTAAACATTGATGTTGTCACTATAGTATTCTGGTTTTAAGTCCTTTGGGTATATGCTGAGGAGTGAGATAAAAGGGTCAAACGGTGGTACCGTTCCAAATTTTCGGTGGAATCTCCATATTGCTTTCCAAAGTGGTTGCACTAATTTGCAGTTCTACCAGTAATATATGAGTGAACCTTTTCCCCTGCCAACATTAATTGTTACTTGTATTCTCAATAATTGCCATTCTGACTGGAGTGAGATAAAATCCCAGTATAGTTTTAGTTTGCATTTCTCTAATGGCTAGGAAGGTTGAACATTTTTTTCAAATATTTGTTGACCATTCATAGTTCTTCTATGAAGTGCTTGTTCAGTTACTTTGCCCATTTATTGACAGGGTTTTTGTTGTTAATTTTTTGAGTTCTTTCTATAACCTGGAGATTGATGTTCTGAGGCAGCAAAACAGACCTTTTCTGTCCTGCTGCTCAAAGTTCTTTGAACTGCTGCCCATTATCTAATTGCAAAACCGTTTCCACATTGATACATTGTTACAGCAGCATGCAATTCCAGGTTCCAAGATCAGCACTGGCTTCCTATGGCTACTTTTAAAAAATAACACCTTTGGTGGTTTAAAGAGCAACTTATTTCATTACAGTTCGGAAGTCTAAAGAGCATCTAGCAGGGCTCAGATCAGGGTGTTGGCCGGCTGCGTTCCTCCCGTGGGCTCCAGAGAGGCTGGTTTCCTCGCCTTTCCTAGCGTGCAGCAGCTGACCTGGCCACGTCACTCCAAGGTCTGCTTCTGTCTGGTCTTCTTATTCCTTTCTGAGAATTAGGATACGGACATCTTGGAGGGCCACGATTCACCTGTCATGGCCCTATCACTAAATACACAGCATGCAAAGTCTCACCCGAACAAAGACTTATCACTGCTGTGTTTTGGTTGGTGTGAAAAAAAAGACTTGAAAAAAGTGAAGAAGGAGAGACTGAAAGAGGGATGTATGCAGATGGAAGCAAGCAAGGGCTCTGGAGAAACGGAGAGACAAACCGGCAGACCCTTCAACCTCTGTTATGTTTTTCCTCCCCATGCAACTAAGAGTTATCCTTGTCAGGTTGATCACTCTTGCACTTTCTGGGTCTCACACAGTGCAGTACGCACAAGTTCTACGAACACAAATCACAATAAAACTATCAGGATAAACAGGGCATCCAGGGACCTTTCCTCTCAGTGAAACAAAAAACAAACAAAAAAATCACCCATAAATCTTTAAACCAAATATGGGCCAAAACAACTTAATTTATATTTATGAAAACAAGGGAACAAGGGATAGTGACTACTTAAAATATGAAAATATAAAGTCGAAAACCTAAAATTACTTATATAGAGAGCAGTTTATTCAATAACTAACATTAAATTTTTAGAGAATAATCAAACAGCACATTTATTATTATTTAAACCATTAAATATTTTTACTATCATCATTAAAATACAATAGTTAATATGGAAAGTAAATAATTTTGAAAAAGGGTCAGTCTTGAAATTCCATTAAGGCAGGTATATTTTTAAAGTATACAAAGTATTGAAAAGTTTTCCCTTTATTTGGATCTTAAAAAGAATTAGTATTGAAATACAAACTATCTCTCCTTTTATTTTGTAATTGTCAAAACATTTTTATGATTCTACATGTAGCACTGTTTTGAGATTTTTTTCACTTTCCCAAAGAATAAGCCCCCACCCCTGCCGTTGGTACCAGGGAGTGAACAAAGGGACATTTAACCACTGAGCCATATCCCTGTAGCACTCTTAATTTATATTTTATTTAGAGATAGAGTCTCACTAAGTTACTTAAGGCCTCCCTAAGTTGCTGAGGCTGGCTTTGAACTCACAATCCTCCTGCCTCAGCCTCTCTAGTCATTGGGACCCAAAGAACTTCTTCTTAAAAAAAAAAAGAAAAAGAAAAAGAAGAAGAAAAAAACAAAACTAAACAAAACAGAAAACCTCTATGCTGAAGCATAAAACATGCAGAAAAAGCATTTTGTAAATTTTAATTTATGACACTTACCTCACCTTAGCTTGAGACACAAGAAACTGCCTCTGTTTAATCACTTTGACCTTTAAAAATGGCAATTTCCTAAGGTTCAGCCTACATCTTACTGCACGCACCTTCTGGAGTGAACGTGTGTAGTCAATGAAATTTCCTTGTGTCCCTGTGTCCTCCCCGAATGCCCTGGAAACCTTAGGTCACTTTCTGGAGAAACAAACCCTTCCATTCCACACTCCTTGTTTAAGAGCAAGGCTTGCAGCAGGCCAAGAGCCGAGGAGAAACGGTGAGATTCCACTCAGCTCTTCTCCAAGTTGAGAAAGTGCTAATTAGTGACACTGCATAATTCCTGCAATTGCTACTGGCAAAGTTCTTCATAAGACTGTATTTTAAAGTTCTGACAAGTTCCCTTGATTTGAAATTAAACCAATTCCATCCAAAGACACTCAAAGTAATGAAACCTCCCATCAATTAATGTAGAAATAGGTAGTTTGGTCAGGCACACATCACATCTTGTTACCACCAAGTTGTTCTTCAGGGTCAAGAATGTCATTTATAATTCATTAAAATAGCATACCTCTGCACTACTAGACTTTCTTATTTTAACAGAGAAACGTGCATTAAACTGATATTGATGCAAAAAATGATGTTTGAAATAAGGTCTTTCATCCCCTCCTCTCTGCACTGGCTTGTGCTTCGACACCACTTCTCCACAACCAGTCATAAGAGCTCATAGCAGGCTTGGATCAGTCTTGCTAGTGTGGAGTGCAGAACAGTGCATGCAATAGGCAGTCAATGTAGGCTTTGGGAAGGGAGCACAAGATAACAAGTCAAAGAAAGAACGAATGGGAGGCCAGATGAATACAATGATGTTTGCTGTCTCCTGTGCACTCAGCATATAAAGAAGCAACATTCAGATGGGAATGCAGAATTTGCAAGGGTTCAATACACCTTTCTTCCCATTGGTTACTTTTCAAGAGTTTTACACTGTGATACTGCATCTCAGGTAAGATATCTCCGAAGCAACTAGAAAAACCTACCAATTAATTGGGATATCTTTCATAGTGACCTGCTGCCGCATTGTCTCAATGTCAAGTCTACAGAAGACACCTACTGAAAATATATTCAAAGCCCTGCACGATGGTGCACTCCTATAATCCCAATGGCTCCAGAGGCTGAGGCAGGAGGAGAAGCACCCTGGGTTCAAACGCTGGTACCAAAAAAAAATAATAATAATAATAATTCAATTATCTTTGTAAAGAACAAACAATTAAATAATCCATCAAATTATTCTGTATTTTAGATTGAGAAATTGAAAAATTAATACCCATAGTCTAATAACCAAAGGTCTAATATAAATAGTACTAACAAGAAAAAATATTTAGGTATTATTACTTTGAAACAATAGGAAAAATAAATATAAAAAGCATAAAGAGTTGTACTTTGGTTTAACTATATTTTCTTAAAGCAACTATAAAAATTTTATCCATATTTACATAGCCAGAATGGACTAAAATGTGAATACACTTATAATTCACAAATTCAATTCACCATAAAAATATGTAGATTAAGAAAATTGGTTTAGCTGTGTGTTATCTGGTATGAGCTTGAAAAATGGAGGTAACTTTGCATTTATACAGAAAACAGTTTTTTTTTTTTTTTTTTTTTTGCTAGAAATAAGAATGCTTTGACCTTACAAGACATAGTCTATGGAAATGATTCAATTCCTTGTAATTGCTAAAAGAAATGTGCTTCTGTCATTATGAATTTTGTATCCAATAAAAACTTTTTAAATGAATTGTTTACGTTGTCCTTGTTTATTTATTTATTCTTATTTTTATTTTTTTATTCTGACTTTCTTCTCTTGGTGCTTTAAGAAAGATACAAAAAAGTTAAGCAATTTATTAAACTATTTTATATAGTCACCAAAATGTTTGATAATGAGAAAGAAAAGCTAGGGTGCAAATCTAAACTTAATTTGGGGGAGAGGCCAGATGAAATCCCACCAAGCATAAATATTTGCATAATGCTTTACAAATAAGGAATCCTATTCCCTCACTTATGAGAAAAAGCTAAATACTGAAATACATGAGAACACCGAAGCTGCTCTATACATAATAAGGACATACAATTTCACCATATTTTAAGAATTTGGGACCAGTTATCCAACTTGAGACAAAATAAAATATAAAAAAATACCAGTTTAAATCAAGTTAGATAAAAATAACCTAAATTAATACTTTGCTATTTTAATTATAGTTTGCAACCTGATGCTACAAAGAGAACATGAAATTCCAATTCTCCAGACAAGGAGTCAGGGAAAAGTCTAACACTACGTATGTAAGCAAGTCTCTCTTGGGACTTTACATGCCATTTTGGTATTGAACTTTTCACCTGGAAGCATGGTACTCTATTTTGTGCAATATACTTTGGAAATCTGCCAGAATAGAAAGTGGACCTAGAATCAGCAAATATCTTCCTGACTTCTTCCACACTTAGGTAATCTCTACCATTATAAAACTATGCTCCAAATATCATTGTTTTTAATTTAGTATAATGTTCATAAATGTTTTGCCGTGGTGACATTTGAATTAATAATATCTCATTATAGAAAAATACAGTTGAAAAAAAACCAGAAGAATATTGCAAACATTCCCCACGACCTAGAAATACTGATGACACACTGACACAGTCCCTATCCACCTTTTCCTCTGCAGGTTATACGGTGTGGCTCCTTCCCTTTGTGAAAGCTGCATTATGAAAGCTATTTCCTATTCTTTCGGAGACTTGCTCAACTTTACTCTTCACAGGGGAGCAACATTTGTAGAAATGTTATGTGAGGATGGATGCTGGAGATCGCCCCCACCCGCCCCCTCACTGCAGATGGACTTGGTGCACCCACACTGTGGCTCCCCAGCTTCTTGGAGGCTGGTGTGGACATTTTGAACTATCATGAGGCATAGCCACTATCATTGGTGGGGGCAGCTTCCTTCCTGAGACACCTACAGGAAACTGGAGGCCCTTTGACAGGTACTGAACTCCCATTGAGATACTGAAGACTGGGAGGTTTGAGTGGTGGATGACTGTGAACCATAGATTTCTTTTTTGTTTTGTTTTAAATTCCTAATTTTTTATTTCTTCTTTTTTTTCTCACTCTATTTTCCTTTTATTTACCTTTTCCCTTGGAGTCTCTTTCTCCCTTTTCTCATTGTAAAGACCAAATTCTTTTGACCACACTCTCACTCTTCCCTTGATCAGGTACCTCTGTTTATTCACTTACATCCTACACCCCTCCCCATCTTCTTTGTCCACCACTAGAAATACTGTAGATAATAATTGAACTCATCCTGTTTATTATAATAATGTTAAAGTCTTTACAGGAGCTATCTGGTTTAGGGTTGCATATTGTTTGTATTTGTGCTACTAATGTTGATATCCCCCTCAAAGGAGAGGTACTGGAAATCTCAGGGTCACAATAAACCTGCAGGGAGGAAACTTTGGTACCTCAGATCTTCACCACTAGAGGGGAAGATACAAATATAATGAAAAAACAGGAGAAGAAATTGTCCCTAACAAACCAAGATGCTATTTTGATAGAATTCAATGATAGAATGGCAGTAGAAGTGACAGAAAGAGTTTAGAATCTGTATAATTAAAATGATCCGTGAAACAAAAGATGAGATAAGAGAGCAAATGTAGGCAATGCATGATCACTCCAATAAACAGTTAAAAGAGCAAATGCAGGAAGCCAGAAGAACACTTCAATAAAGAGAGAGATTCTGAAAAATTAAATAAATAAAGAGAAATACTTGAAATGAAAGAAACAATAAACCCAATTAAAAACTCAGTAGAAAGCATCACCAACAAAATAGATATCATGGAAGACAGAATCTCAGACAATGAAGACAAAATATTTAATATTGAAAATTAAGTTGACCAAACTGAGGAGATGGTAAGAAATCATGAACCTCCAAGAATTATGGGCTATCAAGACAAGACCAAATTTAAGAATTATTGGAATTGAGAAAGGCACAGAGATACAAAACAAAGGAATGAATAATCTTGTTCAACAAAATAATAACAGAAAATTTCCCAAACCTGAAAAATGAAATGGATTTCAAATACAAGGGGCTTACAGAACACCAAATGTACAAAATTACAACACATCCACACCAAGCCACATTATAATGAAAATATCTCACATACAAAATAAGTATAGAATTATAACAGCTGTGAGAGCAAAGCATCAGATTGCACATAAAGGGAAACCAATACAGAAATCAGCAGATTTCTCAGCACAGACCCTGAAAGTAAGAAGGGCCTGGAACAACATATTTCAAGCTCTGAAAGAACATGGATGCCAACCAAGAATCTTAATTCTATATCCAATAAAACTAACCTTCAGATTTGAAGGTGAAATAAAATCTTTCCATGATAAACAAAAGTTAAAAGTATTTACACATAGAAAGCCTGCACTATAGAACATACTCAGCAAAATATTTCATGAGGAGGAAGTGAAAAACAACAATACAAGTCAGGAAAGGGAGGAAATACCTAAAGGAAAAGCCAAACAAAGGAGAAACCAAGTGAAGTTAAAAACCAAAAAAAAAAAAAAAAAAAAAAAAAAAAAAAAAGCCAAAATGACCAAGAATACAATACAAATCATATCACAATAACAACAATGAATATTAATGGCCGAAACTCATTAATCAAAAGACACAGACTGACAGATTGCATTAAAAAGAAAGACCCAACAATATGCTGCCTTCAAAGGACTCATCTCAGAGAAAAAGACATCCATAGACTAAAGGTGAAAAGATGGGAAAAAACCTACCATGCACATGGACCCAGTAAAAAAGCAGGGGTCTCCATTCTCATATCAGATAAAGTGGACTTCAAACCTAAGTTAGTCAGAAGGGATAATAAAGGGCATTTCATATGCTTAAGGAAAACATAAACCAGAAAAACATAATGATTTTATGTATTTTTGCCCCAAATAATAATACCATCTATGTACATCAAACAAAACCTTCTCAATTTTAAGAATCAAATAGACGAAAAACACAATAATCGTGGGTGACTCTAACACACTGTTCTCACCACTGGATAGATCCTCCAAACAAAAACTGAACAAAGAAACTATAGTACTAAATAATACAATCAATGCTATAGACTTAATGGACATAATCGAGTGAATATTCCATCCATCATCCAGTGAATATACTTTCTTCTCAGAAGCTCATGAACCCTTCTCCAAAATAGAGCATACACTATGCCACAAAGAAACCCTTAGTAAATATAAAAAAATAGAGATACTACCTTGTATTCTATCAGACCATAATGGAATGCAATTAGAAATCAATGATAAAATAGAAAACAAACTACTCCTACACCGGGAGACTAAATAATGTGCTATTGAATGATGCAATGATAACAGAAGACATCAGGGAAGAAATAAAAAAAAAATTCTTAGAGGTAAATGAGAACAATGACACAACTTATCAAAATATCTGAGACACTCTGAAAGCAGTAATAAGAGGAAAGTTCATTGCATTGAGCTCATACATTAAAAAAATAAAAAATCAACAGCTAAGTGACCTAACATTGCATTTCAAAACCCTCGGAAAAGAAAAACAGATCAACATCAAAAATACTAGAAGACAGGAAATAATTAAAATTAGAGATGAAATGCAAACAATTCAAAAAATTGGCAAAAAGTTGGTTCTTTGAAAAAGTAAAAAATAAAATTGGTAAACTCTTAGCCACACTAACGAAGAGAAGAATTACTAAAATTCGTGATGACAAAGGAAAGATCACAATAAGCACTATTGAAATACATCGCATAATTAGAGGCTACTTTGAAAATCTATACTCTAACAAAATAGAAAATATCAAAGACATTGACAAATATTTAGAGACATATGATCCTCCCAAACTGAATCAGGAAGATGTACACAATTTAAACAGATCAATTTCAAGCACCAAAATAGAAGAAGCTATCAAAAGCCTACCAACCAAGAAAAGTCCAGGACCAGATGGATTCTCAGCCGAATTCTACAAGACATTTAAAGAAGAACTAATACCAATATTCCTCAAAGTATTCCAGGAAATAGCAAAGGAGGGAACCCTTCAATATTCATACTATGAAACTAGTATCACTCTGATACCAAAAGAAGACAAAGACACATCAGGGAAAGAAAACTTTAGACCAATATCCCTGATGAACATAGATGCAAAAATCCTTAACAAAATACTGGCAAATCACATACAAAAATATATTAAAAAGATAGTGCACCATGATCATGTGGGGTTTATCCCAGGGATGCAAAGTTGGTTCAACATCCGGAAATCAATAAATGTAATTCGCCACGTCAATAGACTTAAAGTTAAGAATCACATGATTTTTTCAATTGATGCTGAGAAAGCATTTGATAAAATACAGCACCCCCTTCATGCTTAAAACACTAGAAAAATAGGAATAGTAGAAACATACCTCAACATTGTAAAGGCTATCTATGCTAAGCCCACAGCCAACATCATTCTTAATGGAGAAAAACTGAAAGCATTTCCCCTAAAAACTGAAAGAAAACAGGAATGCCCTCTTTCACCACTTCTATTCAACACTGTCCTTGAAAAACTTACCAGAGCAATTAGACAGACCAAAGAAATTAAAGGAATACAAATAGGAAATGAAGAACTCAAGCTGTCATTATTTGCCAATGACATGATTCTATATTTAGAGGATTCAAAAAAAACTCCAGTAGAAAACGTCTAGAACTCATAAATGTACTCAGCAAAGTAGTAGGATATAAAAATCAATACACATAAATATAATACATTTCTATTCATAATAAGTGATGAATCATCTGAAAGAGAAATTAGAGAAACCACTCCATTCACAATAGCATGAAAAAAAAAATACTTGGGAATCAATCTAACAAAAGAGGTGAAAGACCTCTACAATGAAAACTATAGAACACTAAAGAAAGAAATTAAAGAAAACCTTAGAAGATGGAAAGATCTCCCATGTTCTTGGATAGGCAGAATTAATATTGTCAAAATGGCCATTCTACCAAAGGCACTATACAGATTCAATGCAATTCCAATTAAAATCCCAATGACATTCCTCATAGAAATAGAGAAAGCAATCATGAACTTCATCTGGAAGAATAAGAGACCCAGAATAGTCAAAACAATCCTGAGCAGGAAAAGTGAAGCAGGAGGTATCACAATAGCAGAACTTAAATTATACCCCAGAGCAATAATAACAAAAATGGTATGGTATTGGCACCAAAATAGACAGGCAGACCAATGGTATAGAATAGAAGACACAGAGACAACACCACATAAATACAGTTACCTCATACTAGACAAAGGAGCCAAAAATATACAATGGAGAAAAGATAGCCTGTTTAACAAATGGTGCTGGGAAAACTAGAAATCCATATACAGTAAAATGAAATTAAACCTCTATCTCTCACCCTACACAAAATTCAACTCAAAATGGATCAAGGACTTAGGAATTAGACCAGAGACCCTGCACCAAATAGAAGACAAAGTAGGCCCAAATCTTCATCATGTTGGCTTAGGATCAGACTTCCTTAATGAGACTCCCAAAGCAAGAGAAATCAAAGCAAGAATCAACAAATGGGATGGACTCAAACTAAAAAGCTTTTTCTCAGCAAAGCATACAATCAATAATGTGAAAAGAGAACCTATAGAGTGGGAGACAATCTTTTCCACACGTACTTCAGAGAGAGCACTTATCTCCAAAATTTATAAAGAACTTACAAACTTTACACCAAAAATACAAAGAATCCAATCAGTAAATGGGTCAGGGAACTGGACAGACACTTTACAGAAGAAGACATACAGACGATTAATAAATATATTAAAAAGTGATCAATATCTCTAGTAATTAGAGAAATGCAAATTAAAACAACTCTAAGATTTCATCTCACTACAGTTAGAATGACTATTATCTAGAACATGAATAAAACATAATAGATGTTTTTGTGGATGTGGGGAAATAGGCACACTTTTACATTACTGGTGGAGTGGCAAATTGGTGCAGCCACTCTGGAAAGCAGTGTGGAGAATCCACAGAAAACTTGGAATGGACCCACCTTTTGACCCAGTTATCCCACTCCTTGGTTTATACCCAAAGGAATTAAAATTGACATACTACACTAAATGCAGCCACATCAATGTTTGTTTAGCAGCTTAATTCACAGTAGCTAGATAGTGGAACCAACCTAGATGCCCTACAACAGATGAATGGATGAAGAAACTGTGGTATATATACACAATGGAATATTATTCAGCCATAAAGAATAATAATATTATGGCATTTGCAGAGAAATGGATGGAATTGGAGAATATCATGCTAAGTGAAATAAGCCAATCCCAAAAAAACAAAAGCCAAATGTTTTCCCCGATAAGTGGATTATGATATATAATGCAGGGGCGGGGGGCGTGTGGGGTGTGAGAAAATAATGGAGGAACTTTAGATTATGTAGAGGGAATTGAGAGGGAAGGGGATGTGAACCATGGTGGAGTGAGACAGACATCATCACCCTATGTACATGTATGATTACACAAATTGTATGAATCTACATTGTGCACAACCATAGAAACAAAATGATGTACCCATTTTGTGAAATGAATCTAAATGCAAAAAATAAAATAAATATTTTAAAATGTTGTGATTTATATTTCATTTTTATCCACTTCATTGTTTTAAGTCAAAATAAGATCATACATTTATTCATAACCTATGTCTAATTCTGAAATATATAGCTTACCATTTTAACAAAATCATTAGAAATCACCAACTATGCTTATTTTTATTTTGAAATATCAAATACACTGAACGTGTTCATGAAATAGCAACTGTGAACTATATTGAACTGATGTTGGTTTAATGATTCTTCAGTGATCAATGTCATGGATACCTATTATCTATGTTTTTATTTAGGGAATATAATGTCCCAAGAGGCAAACGGTGGGCAGAATAAGTACCCTGACTGTGTCCGTCAATTTTCTGTGCTTATAGCTCAGTGGTGTCACACAGATGAAGAAAAACCTTGGTCAAGTTTTTTTTTTCCCCCCTTTCTATCCCTCCTTTGCTCATTTGTAAACTCAGAATAATGGTAGTCCTACAGGCAGCGACTTCATAAGGTAGCTTTGAAGACTAATGAGTTCGTGTCTATGAAGGGTGTCTGCCACATAGAAAATCCCATGTTTGTGTGAATTACTATGGTAGTAGTAACATATATTACTACACATGGTACACATATACAGTATGATATATTACCACATGTGGTAGAAACATATATGAAGTTGCTGGTGTTTTTCTAATCCGTTTACACTTTCATTTTCTTAATGCATAAAAGTATCTTCTACTTTGTCATTACTTCATTCTAACTTGTACAATACAAACTAAAAACAACCAAAGAAACAAGTTTAGAGACCAGAGGAGATCAGAAACGTATCTGACCAGGCAGAGTAGAAGCCGGGAGTCACTTGGGTTGAACAGGTAACACCTGGCAGGATATATGTGGCTGTGACTGATCCATGATTCCCCAACCTAAGGCAGGAGCTCACATCACAGAATTCCACTCAGACAGCTCTCTGGATTAACCACTCAGAGCTGCACTGTGGGGAATACAGAGCGTCAGAATGCCCACCAGAGAAGGTGCCCCCCCAAGACCCCCTGAAGCTTACACCCATGCTACCCATGCTCAAGGCATTGTCAGCTGTCACTGGAGTTACACAGTTTAATAAAATATTGAACAGGCTGATAAAATGCACATGTGAAAATAAAGGAAATCAATGTTTTTAAAAATAGGCTGACCCATTTGATGAGAATTGAAGCTGCTTCTCTAAAAATAACAGCCCAAAACTGCCATTGAATTAGATATATGTAAGGCAACTTTTATACATATATATATGTGAATCAGGAAACCTGGGAAGTTTTTAAACACACAAGGCTTTTCAAATGCCATCAACTTTTTACTCTGAAGAATGATAGCTCTGAATTGCAGAGAATGCCTTACAGGTAAGATTTATCCAAATAAAACTCCTGGAAAGATAATCAGATAAAATCAAGAAGATAATGAAAAAATATGACTTGATCAAATCCTCCCAGACTAGAGTGTTTTTTTATAGCTGCGACTTATTAATATATTATTTCCTTGTTGTATAGATTTTTATCTTTTAGAGAAGTTTTAGGTTCTCAACAATATTGATTGACAATAGGTCTCCCCGAGAGTCCCCATCCCCACTCAAACCACCTTCCACTATCAACTTTCCACATATGTATTTATTTTTATCTTATCGTTTTGAGAAAATCACAGCTTCGTGTGCAGTTGTATGAACTCACACAGACAGCCCACGTGTGCTACCCCTCTGTCCCCCGGGGGTGTCATCTCATACAGCCACCGGACAAGACCACAAGGAAGACCAGGGCGCTGGTACATTCAGCTGGCCTTACGCAGACTTAACCAGACTCATCAACCCTCTTCTTTGTGCCCGTACTTAGTTATGTGCAACTTATCACAGGGGTGGGTTCTGTGACGTCACCATCACAGCCAAGAGACAGGACATGTCCATCAAGAAGATCACTTGGCCTACACTTATATAGACACAAGCAACTGGGACCATGTTTATTGCAGTGGAAACTTGTCAATGAGATTACTGTTCTGTGAGCTTTACAGAAGTTAACTCTTAGTATTTTTCCCAGTTTCAAAGATGAACAAATAGAAAAGGAAATTTCCATAAGTCACAGAGCTGATTAGTATCATGGTTGGTCCTAAGATTTGAACCCAGGACATCAGGGCAAAGGTTTACTGTGTTCACATATTTAAAATACAATTTTGTCTTTTTTATGATTTGTCATTGTCATCAATCAACTATCCAAATACTGTCCTGAGATGATCTGACAAGAAGACTTACTCCTATGATTAAAATTTACATGGTTTCATATCCCAGGCATAACGAACATGCATAATTATATGCAGACTATCTTTTCATACAATAAAAATCACAAAAGTATGTAATATGCACTTAAACTTTCTATTAGAAATATAAAATCGATCGTTGGTACAAAACCACCCAAAATATAGGAACTGAATGTTCTGTGTCCACAGGAATTGATTCCTTGATATAAAGATAGTTTGCCTAGTCATATAACAATGGGCATTCATTAAGGCACTTACTATGCGCAAAGTTTTCACTGGGGCTGGTCCTCCGCTGTCTCTATCCATATTGAGTCTGTTGCCTAATGCATGGGGCAATCGGCAAAGGCTGGTGAAACTCACTCTGCGTATGGAGGTAGGAGGTTTGTGGTCAAGGCATACTTCACAGGAGAGATGACGCTCACTGGGGGCGATGCTAAATGAGTTGGTGAGGGAAAAATGACTTCAGCAGAGTGAGAACCAAGCAAAGCAACAGTCGAGGAAGTACCTATTCTGTAGGAATGAGACTGAAGCATGGCACACCAGCAAGGGAGAGGGCAGACAGACGGTAAAGCCAGTTATGAAGGAGATGATGTAAGGGATCTAACCATCCGGGACAGAGGAATGACGTGGGCTGAGGACTCGCAAGGGAACTATGAAGAAGCAGTTCGCACCATGCTTTGGAGAATGGAAGATGCAAGGATACAATTAATGCTAACAATGCTGCATTTTGTCATACGTGATAGGTGACATTAAGTGACACAGGTCACTTAATGAGAAGAATGTTGGTGGACCCCTAGAGCCACCATTCTTGGCTCCTTAATTTGCCAAACTTTGGTTTCTGTCTATCGCCCTCTCCGGTGAGTACTGTCGTGGAGATTTCAATGAACAATGTTCATGAGCATGGGCTCTGGATTAAGATACACCTGGTGTGGAATTTCATCACTTTTCTTTTTAGCTGAGTGAATCAGACTCTGGTTCCTAGAGTTGTATTTAGAAAATGCAAATAATCATTAAATCCCTCTCATAAGTATTTTGTTAAATTATTAACTATTGAATACAGGGCCTTCCAATAGTAAGTTCTCTAATGCTAGATGATGCTTTCTCCTTCCTCTCATAGCAGTGTTGCTTGCCTGCTCTTGTGGTATTTATCTTGACTTACTGGATTCTCAGCCGGAAATTTGCTGACCTGCATTTCTCCATTGGTGATAGTGTCCTAATTGACTAAATGATGCATGTTATCTTATTAAGATTGGTGCCTGTGTTTATCACCAAGAGAATGCAATTTGCCTTCAGTTAGCTTTATATCTACTTTGTGGCTAGACCAAATCATCCCTGGGGATGGCGGTCTCTCTATTTTAGTGTATATTACAGGTACCTGGAGGACTTGCAAATGCTCTAGTTTCGTGGCCGGTCTAGGAACTTGCCTACCTAACCAGCTCTCAGGTGATGCTTATTCTATTTGTCTGGAAACCACATTTTGAGAATATTGACTGTAAGAGCACTAGAGTTCAAGAATCACCACATTGTTGGTTCACTGATGTACTTCCTTCACTTTGTTTATCAGTGGCTGATAAAATACATGTCTCCAGATTACACATCATCCGGGATGTGAAATTCCTCTTCTTTTGAAGTTACTACTACACTATAATTTAAGCCAAAATGAGAAACAATTACAGGGAGATGCTTTAATTGAGCCTGTGGGCTACGCTGTCCTTGCATCCAACAAGTAGTAATCTCAATTCTAATACTAATAGGACAACTTAGTTTCCCTTTCTGTGCTGTGCACCTTTCTTATAGGGATAATGGTGGTAATAATGGTACTACTAATGATACTACTTCACATTATTACATGAAAATTAAAGATCAAAATCTGCACAAAATGAGAAAGGTTAATTCTTAATTCAGTTCTCTTGCTTGAATATTCAAAAGACACGATAATTTTATCATGCATTTTGATGCAGGAACTAAAATTTGATTTAGCTTCAGTTACAGGCTAATAATTTAACAGGCTATGATTTCATGGATTCTGAAACATATCTCTTAGGTCTGAGCCAAAGGAATTGAGTACTTAGAGCAGAACATGAGACTTGGTTGATGTCAGTTTTCCTGTTCCTCAGAGGATGCTGTGTAGACAGTGGATTTGTGTCACAGGTGAGGGAAACAGACTTGGGACACCCACCTCTTTTATAAAAGACAGGAAGGTCAGTCTACTTTTTCCAGGAAGAGCTGTTATCTCATTCTCAAAAGTCATTTAATTGAACAAGAACCTGAGAAATGCCAAGGGCTAAGTAAGGCCCAGGCTTTGCACTATTGGCACATCACAAAGATGTGTCAGAGCACAGGACACCTGTAAAGAGGCATCTCTCAACAAGACAATCTGTAGTATAACTGCACAACTGATAATATTGCCTTATGCTTCAAAGGTACCGTTCATTTTTTAAACTTAGATATAGTCATTGAATGCCTACTCCATATCAGGCATTGTGTTAAAGACACAAGATAGATATGATTCCTGATGCAGCTCAGTGAAGGAGACAAAAATAAAGAGTATGGGGCATAAACAAATTCATATCTTTTGCTTTCCATAAGGGCTATGAAGAAATAAATGAAAGCTTAGAGCAAGAATTAAGGTGAATGTTTGATTTATATTGAAGAACAAGGGAGTATCCGGAAAAGTGACAGGTAAGTAGTAGAGACACACATGGATGATGGGAGGGCACTTTCTCCCACGTGTGAGCTCCCTCATGTGTACTGTTCAAAATTGCCAGCTAAAATGCAGGATCCTGTTATCTTCATTCTAAATTCTTCCAACACATTCATTTGGTGGTAAGATTTTTGTTTTGTTTTGTTTTGTTTTAAAGAGAGAGTTTAAATATACCTCTTGGGTTTGGGGGCGTAATTGACAATTCTAAAATGAAAAATTTTTTTTCATACTGAAACTCTATTTCATATATTTTTTCTTTTTACTGAGTCTTGTTTTTGTAGGAAGTTTTATAAATTTCAAGACGTGAATCAAAAGGGAATCACACATTTGAAAGAACATGTTCACTGTATGAGAGATAAATGCAATATGTCTTCCTTTGATCAAAGAGGGGCCTCTGAAGAATTAATTCCACCATAGACACAGAGGGAGAATCCGTTCAGCATCTTTGAATTTTATTCTGACTTTTGAAATGGTGCACATTCCTCTGATTTTTTGAAAAGATCACTTGTCATTACATTTCCCTAATTTATCATATGATAGAGTCAAACAGCCTTAAAGAAGCATTCGAATGAATAATTCTTTAATCCGAGCCCCCTGCACTTTCTATCTTAATATAGCAACATTTCCCAGCTGAGTGCCAACCAAGATCCAGTTTGAATGTTTATGAAATGGCAGGCTGTTCATCTCTCTGGCATATATTTCCATGGGTTGCTCAAGGGCTCTTAGGAGTGTATGCAGAGCATGTTGCAAGGGAATGAGAAACAGAGACGGGCAGGAGGGACTGGCTGGAGAGGGCAGGTGAAGACAATGGCTTTTGACTGTCCACCATGGTAGACAGCTTTAGAGGGAGCTCTAGAAAGAGAATGTTCTCAAGATCAGAAGCTGAAGATGTTTAATGATAGTAATTTAACAATATTAATGCTGTTTTAGACTACAGTCAGGATTTCAGGGAAATATGAGATGCCAGTTGGGACCATATCAGTTTTCCTTCCCTTCATCTCAGACAGGTTGCTCTTGTCTCTCCTGAGCTTAGGTATCCTAAGGACTCATAGCAGGATCTAAGCAGAGATGGTGCATGAATCTCATGCAAGGATCCAGAACAGATGAAGCTGAAATTTCCAGGGAACATAGAGGAAATATCCCTAAGAATTTTTAGTGAAAATTATGAGGACTAGCTAAGAACCAGTGCTCATGAGTTTCTGCAGATATGAATGGTGGGATTAAAATGTCCTACTAATTTCTACAGCATGCACCCCCCCACACACACACAGATTGGTAGTAGGCCTCTCAAGAAGCAGACCCTTTTCTAAGAACTTGTTGAGGGTTATTCTGATACCCATGCCATTATCTCCAGGAGTAAACACAGAACAGAATGGAACAATTAAATAAACTGATGGCAAACAAAGAACATAAAAATCAGTGAAATTTTCACTGGAATTTCTGCTTTTCAAGAGTGGACTTTGTATAAAGGCAGACATTGAAAACAAAAAATGTCTAATGAAGAAATCATTCCATGTACTTGTTTTAATGTCTATATCAGTGAGGTTTTCTATTTCACAAAATTATAAATAGATAATTCTAAGAGGGTTTATGGATTAAATGGGTAGGATCTAATCTTTCTACCTTCATTTCACTCTGATCTTATTAAAACTGAAAGTTTTAAAATTATCAATTGTTTAGGAGACACTTTCACATTAAGTTATACTTGTGACTTCTTTGAAATAATCAGATCAATTAATTATATCACTTTTCTCATCAGAAGACTGATTTAATCTTTTGTTCATTTTTGAAAAGAGAAGACTGATCACATACTGATAAACACACACAGACACAAATGAATTTGTGTTGCTGATTATTCTACACAACAGCTTTGGTAAAATCTGAGGGTGTTTGAGAACTAATTCTGCGTGCATGATCAGAGCTATCTTTAGGAACCACGCTGCTCACTCATCCACCCGAGTCCACCAGGGGCAGCAGTTCAGTTCTTCACAGGGTCCTCAGCTCAGGTCAGTGACCCATGCCCTATTACAGTTCTAAAAAGCAATGCGCAGGACAGGAAGGAGCCCTAGGATGCTATGCATCAAACACTGCCTATTAGGAAGGTGCCTTTTTTTTTTTTTGCACAACATCTTATTATAGAATTGAAGGGCTCTATGTTATAGGAATTATTTCATGTAAAGTTTTTATGTTCCTAGCAATCTAGGATTATTTTGTTCTTTATGTAGATTGTTTTTGATGATTTCATCTTTGTAGGTCCATTAACTACAGAAGCAGAGGTTTTTGTACTGTGCATTCTGTAACATTTCTGAAACAAAATTCTGGTGCCAGGTCTGGCAATGGGCCTGCGTTACACTGCATCAAAGGCTGAAAGGGTATTGATGGCGAAACTTTAACACAGGTTCCTCACTAAAGTAGTAATTCATGCCCTTTCCCATTGCTTAGGATGATAGTTTCAAAACTATAAGTATATAAAAATTGAAGAAATATTTATATATTGGGTTATACATTTTGCACGTATATCACACATTAGTATTTATGTATCATGCATTAGTGAGTATTAATTCTTTCAACATTTTAGATGTGTGTACATGGAATGACTGATATTTTCTGCTTATGCTCCATGTTGAAACATGATTTCATTTTGTGCATCCCACCTTGGAGACCACTGGTTTAGGGAACTCTCAGCCGCTTGCTGGCTGCTGTTTCTTAGAGAATTTTTGCCATTTATTATTTAATTCTCATTTTAATTGAGAATTAAAGGATAACTTTCCTTACAAAAACTCTGTTTCTTTAAAACATGAATGCATTTTTAACCTATTAGCTTGCTATGATTTGGGAGCAATATTACCCTAGATAAACAAATAATGGATAAATTCTATAATCAATGTCATAGTGAAGCTTAAAGAGGTAACACATGTTATGAAAAATGAGCAGCTTTACATACTTTGGGCACCATCTTTCTCTTAGGCGGACTTATAATTGTGCAGTGATGTTAAGAAATGTGGTTTTTCATGGCATCGGTTATTCCTAAAACCATCCAAATTCAGACTTGCTATGTATATGAATACATTGCACATACGAATTCTCTGAGGTTCTTTCTGTAAATCAGTGGTCATTCTTCTGGCAAATGCAATTTTAATACTCAATTTATAAGGACATTGCATTAAATTTGCTCTTCTTTTCACTATCATTGTTTATAGCTTCCTTTTCACATTCGTCCTAGCATATATACAGTGTGATCATTTAAATTATAGATGCATGCAAATTATTCTCAGGAAATGGAGTATATTTTTCCTTTTGGAATAATATTTCTTTTTGTTTTTCATACAGGAGCTTTGTAAAATCACTGTAGAAATTGAGGCAACTTCTTCAACTCATATAGTAGATAATATATTTATTTCCATACACTTTCAAATGCTATAATTTTAATCCTATCTAAAAGTAACAATCAAAAATAATGTGAGCTGAAAAAAGAAAATAAATAGGAGTTAAAACCATGGTTGTGGCGTACATATCTTTTCCAATTCAGCTTCACTGAATTCGTCATCTAATCTTTTCTAAAACGCTCAGCAGGAACTTTCTGAGGGCCCTTTAGATGCAATCATCACACCATCAAAAGTGGGAAAAAGGGAACTTTCTATTTTCAAACAGGAAATATGACTTAAAAAATAAGCTGTAATAGATGGTTTATTATTTTTCCTTGGGCTTCAAAATTCAGTTTTTCCTATGAAGTCTTAAGGTGTTTTAAATTTCCAATGCTTATTTCACTAAAGTTCCCTAAACTATAGGAAATTAGTATGGCAAGTCTCCAAGTAATTTAAATATTTTTTTCAAAGGTACAAATTTTTGCCATAAAATGGGTACAAAATTAGGGTTTATTCAAAAGAAAAAATTCCATTCTGAGTATTATGTGAAGACATTGTTGCTCTAAGATTGTACAGTGTTGCTAATAATTTAGCATTTTCACATAAACTAGAGATGTCACCAAAATTGTCCCCACATGTATGTCAGGCCCTTAAGATATCAGGTCCCATGAAAAATATTATATTAATGAGTGTGAATTGTATTTCTGGGAAAGTATGAAGTCAGTTCCAGAGAAATGATTTTGGCACTGATTTCCTGCATTAAAAAAAAATAGATATGAAATAATCTAATACCACACCTTATGGCCCTAGAAAAAGATCAAGTTAACACAAAAATCACTAGAAGACAGGAAATCATTTGAATCACAGTCAAAATCAATGAAATTGAGTATTTAAAAAATACAAAGGATAAAAGAAACAAATAATTTGTTCTTTGAAAAGATAAGCAAGATTGATGAACACTTAGTTAAACTAACTAAAAGAATGAGAAAGAAGACATGAAATAACAAAATTAGAGATCAAAAAGGAAATAGCACCATATACACTACTGAAATTCAGAGGATTATTAGAAATTATTTTGAAAAATTATACTCCAATAAACTAGAAAAATCTTGACCTACTTATACTGAACCATGAGAAAACAGAAAACTTCAATAAAGCGATATTACCTAAAGAAATTGAAGTGACTAATAAATGGATTCCAACAAAGAAAAGTCCAGGACTGGTCAGATTCTCAACTGAGTTCTACCAGACCTCTAAAGAAGAATACTAATCCTTCTCAAATTATTCCTGAAATGAAAAAGGATAAAACTCTGCCAAATCTATTCTATGAAGTCTGTATTACCCTAATACCAAAACTAGATGAATACACAATAAGGAAGAAAACTTCAGGTCACTATCCTTGATGAATATTGATGCAAAATTTCTTAATAAAATATTGGCCCACTGCATACAAAAACACATTAAAAGGATAGTGTACCATGAGTAAGCGGTCTTCATCCCAGGGATGCTAGGTTGATTCAACATACACAAATCAATATATGTTATTCACCACTTAAATAAAGTTTAAGACAAGAAACACATGATTGGGCTGGGTTTGTGACTCAGTGGTAGAGTGCTTACCTAGCACATGTGAGGCACTGGGTTCAATTCTCAGCACCACATATAAATAAATAAAATAAGGGTTGATCAACAACTAAAAAAAATTTTTTTAAAAGAAGAATCACAATTATCTCAGTAGATATAGAAAAAGCAGTTGACAAAATCCAGCATCATTCATGTTTAAGAAACCAGGGAAAATAAGGATAGAAGGAATATGCCTCAATATTGCAAAGGCTATATATCACAAACCCAAGACCAGCAATATGCTAAAGAGAGAAAATTGAAATGAATTCTTCTAAAAGCATGAAGAAGACAAGGATTTCCACTCTCACATCTTCTTTTAAGCACAGTCCTTTAAACACTAGCCAGAGCAATCAAGCAAGATAAGAAAATTAAAGGAATACAAACAGAAAAAGAAGAAGTCAAATTTATCTCTGATTACTGATGTCATGATATTTAATTTAGAAGACCCAAAAAACTCCACCAGAAGATTATATAGGTGAGAAACACATTAGTAAAGTAGTAGTATACAAGATCAACTACATAAATCAAATGCTTTCCCACACTCCAATAATGAATCCTGCTGAAAACGAAATTTGCCAAACTCTTCCATTCACTATGAACTCAAAAATAAATAAATAAATAAATAAATAAATAAATAAATAAATAAATACTTGGAAATTAATATAATCAAAGAGGTGAATGACCACTATGATGAAAACGATAGAACACTAAAGAAGAAATTGAAGAATTCCTTAGAAGATGGAAATAGCCTCCAGGTTCTTGAATATGCAGAATTAATATTGTCAAAATGACCAAACTACCAAAAGCAATATAGAGATTCAATGCAAAGCTTATCAAAATAACAATAACATTTTTTGTAGAACTTGAAAATACAGTTTTAGAAGTCATTTGAAAGAATTAGAGAATCAGAATAGCAAAAGCAATCCTGGGCAAATGTACAACACTGGAGGCACCACAATACTAGATCACAAATTATACTACAGAAATATCTAACAAAATCAACATGATATTATGACCAAAGTGCACATGAAACCCAATGGAACAGAATTTCAGACAGGTAGGGGATTAATATCTGAATACGTGAGCTCAAAAAACCTAATGCCAAAAAAAAAAAATAATAAAATAAGTAATAAATTAATTAATGGAAAAAAACTAAATAGATACTTCTCAAAAGAAGAAATAGAAATGTGCAATAACTGTTTGAAAAAAATGTTCGACTTCTCTAGTAATGAGGGAAGTGTAAATGAAAATTACATTGAGATTTCAATTCATTCAAGTCAGCAAGGCAATTATGAAGAATAAAAATAACAATGAATATTGACAAGGATGTGGGGGGAAAGGCAAACTCATACATTGCCGATGGGACTGCAAATTAGTGCAACCATCCTAGAAAGCTGTATGGAGATCCCTCAAAAAATAGAAAAAAGGAATGGAAACACCATATGAACCTACTATTCCACTCTTTGGTTCATATACAAATATCTAAAATCAGCAAACTGCCAGGGATGCAGCTACATTAATGTTTTAAGTGGCACAATTCACAGTAGCCAAGCTGTAGAACCAACCTATGTGTCAGTCAACAGAAGAATGGCTAAAGAAAATGTGGTATATACACACAATGGAGTATCACTCAGCCATAAAGAAGAATGAAATTGTGGCATCTGCTGGTACATGGATGAAACTGGAGACCACTGTGTTCAGTGAAGTAAGGCAAACCCAGAAAGTCAAAGTCCAGTGTTTTCTCTGATATGGGGAAGCTAGACCAAAATAAAGGGGTGGGAGGCAAAAGAAAAGTGTGCGTGTGGTATGTGTGTTGTAGGGGGAGTTCCATGAAAATAGAAGTGAAATCTGTGGAGTCGATAAGAGGATTGAGGGGGAGAAAGGAGAAAAGGGCAGGGGAAAGGATGGTGGAATAAATCTCACCTAACTCTCCTACATACGTATATGAATATACCTCAGGGAATCTCTCCTTCATGTTTATCTACAAGGCACTAATTTAAAAACACTATGAACAAACAGAAGCAGGATCAGTTGAATAGAGGAAAGGGAACATAGAGGGAAGGGAAGAGTG
Source organism: Sciurus vulgaris (assembly GCF_902686455.1). Lineage (NCBI taxonomy): Eukaryota > Metazoa > Chordata > Mammalia > Rodentia > Sciuridae > Sciurus > Sciurus vulgaris. Next base: position 179,707,923 of record NC_136464.1, on the reverse strand, counting down.
GAGGGAAAGGGGAAATACTGGGGATGGAATTAGGGAAAATTATATTTCATGCTTGAATAATTATGTCAGAAGAAGGAACCCTAAAATCAGGTACGACTAAAGTTAACTAATAAAAATTCTATTATTTTAGGAATTGTTCTCTACAAATCATACATTTTATAAATGTCCAGATCTTGAGGTTTCTTAACTTTAATGCAGAAAAGTTAAGTACTTTGACTAGTCCCAAGTTAAAACAATAAACATGGATTGTTCTGGTTGGGTTAGACATTCAGCTAAACATACCAAACCTTCACCATAGAAAAATATAGCATGACATATAAAATTATAAGGCAATATTATGATTGCATGTATGTATGACTAATACTCTTGAATGTGCATGAAGCAAAATATTTGATATGTTTTCATCCCATGTATCAGAATGTTAATATTGTTTAATTTCACTTTTATTTTTACTAACTGAGTTAGTCAATAGCCAGATTAAAGAAAAAGTGTTCTCACAGTGGTTTATTTAAAGATATCATGGTCCCTGTATCAGGAAAAAATGTCTTAGCTCTATTTAGCTCATTGACTTAACTCTAAAGATAAATAGGGCAAAGTTTAAGTACATAAATCCTTAAATATCATTCATATATATATATATATATACATACACACACATATATACACATATATTACAGATATACTTATATATTAAATAAGGTAAATTAACATTATATATATATATCACAAATACAAGAAAGATAGGTATATCAAATATCAAAATGATTATAATACAGAACTATTCATTGGCATGTTTTACTTCTCAGAACTAAAGATTTCTTGGAGATCTTGTGATTTATCACTGATGCATATTATTCAAACTGTGAAATGTTCCAGAAAGGTAAGAAACTATGTGTCTGTGAAGGAAGCAGGAGAAGAGGGGATGAGCAGAAGGCCCCAGGTTGGAGCAACATTCAGGATGTAAGGCTATCAGCTGCATGCTCATTTTAGACAAATGCATCCTATTATTCTTTGCACAGCATGCTCCCTATAATTAACTAAGGGAAGTGTGTGTGTGTGTGTGTGTGTGTGTGCGCCCACGTGCGCTCATGTGTGTAAGGCTAAATTTCTGAATGCACAGTCTTTACTATCCCAGGTATTACCTTGCTCATACAAGACCATATTTATAAGGTAGTGAACTTCACTGATACAAAAGCATCTGCAAATGTCTCCATCTGAAGTGAATTCAAGGACAAAGAAAATGGTCTCTATACAGTGTTTGATTCATCCATAATAAACCCAACCGGGCCAGTTTCAGTCACAAAGTATAAGCTTTTTATTTTAAATATAGTATATGACAGGGATTCATTTTCTTTCTTGAAATGTGATGCTAAGTATTGACCATTTAAAACTTAATAAGATGCTGAATGGAAAAGATTAATAAATCAAATGCATTAACATTGCAAATGTCTTTGAATTTTGCAGGTTGCTATCATTGTGCTGATTTTATTTGACTCCATGGTACCATTATGCTAGCTGCTGCTCTAAATTTAGCTCATTGAATGCCTGATGAAATGTCATGCACTGCAAGTCCATTATAAGCACATCAGCTCTTGCATCTGCAGTTTGCAAGTTTAGACAGTTATTCTTTGAAAGAACTCTTAATAGGCTTCAGCTTTTGATGAATTGTGAACTCTTCTACCTATAATAACCTAAGACAAAGTTGTTCTAGTCAAATCAGGTGCATTTTCACTTATACTTTAAAGATTACAGCAAATTAAAGGAAACTAGTGACCATAACACAATTTTCTTAAATATTTATAGGGTAGGTATTAAAGGTAAAGAATCCATTTAGTCATATCAAATGTAAAAGCACAAGACTGATTCTATTGGTTAAAAAAAATATTTAAATCTTCCAAGAAAAATGGTAGTAGTAGGTTTCATTATGGACACATAGGTTAACTAGAAGGCAAGTATCTATAATGATATTTAATCTTCACAGTAATTCTTCATGTAGGTATTATTTTCCCTTTTTACAATTGCAGAGACTGTGTTTCAGGAAAGTTAATTATTTTTTGCAGGATTCTCAGAGTTAATAAAAGCAGAGTCTTCTCTGCCCTAATAAATTTAGGCATAGTCAGCTATGACATTTAATTTAGATTGTGAATATCAGAATCTGATTGAGATAGACCAGGACTTTAAGTAACAGGGTGTGTTAAATTCTCTGTCACTTGGGGAACCTCCCATAGCAGGGAACACTACACCCAGAAAAGATTTTCTCATGATAATGGTGAGAAATAAAAGGAGACACTGAGGCTTTAACCTACTGCTTAGCTGTGAATTAGTCCTAAAGAAAGCAGTTCCCCAGAGGAGAATTAGTTCATCTTTTATGTTATAAATATTCAAAATAATGAAGATGCATTCAAGCACCTACTTGTTTAATGTAGTTTTGTAATCAATTGAAGTTGCATTTGGCGATGCAGTAACTTGAAATATCATACAACTAATTATAATTAAGCTGCAGAGTCAGTCTTTAGATGCCAATTTGTTTGCATTTTGAGATCATGTGCTTTTTAAATGATATAAATATTTAGAATGTGTACCTAAGTTTCTTTTCTTTTACTTTTTTAACAGAATAAACTTGAGTAATTTAACAATCAGTCCATGCCCTCAGGTTATAATTTTTCTTATCCTTCCTTATAGATTAAGTCCTGTTTTTGTTTTCCACAGGGCCAAAAAGGAAAGTATTAGCTCAGGCAAATTTAGAAACCTCCTTTCTCCCCAACCCAACACAACAAAAGTTCAGCCATTTCAGATTCTTCTAGTGACCACCTTATGGCGTTAGGAAGTACAAAGCTCTCTCATTAGCCCTCATGTGGCTTTAGTAATACATTATGAACCTCTAGCTGATCTGATCATAATCCACGGCGTTGAGTGCTCAGTGCAGTGCTCAGCTCCTGTTTCCCCTTGAATGGTATATCTCTCTCCTCAAATTTTGGAAGAGTTGATTGCCCTGAGACCTCAGTTCTCTCATGGTTTTAAGGAAAGTGGTTTAAACTAAAGTTCACCTTCAGTTTTTGTTGTAAGTGTGAGAGGAACACTTTCCTGATTTCCACATAGCTAAGATTTAACCTGTGGCAGAACAGGTACGTAATTATACTATGATGCTTTAATAATAATAAAAAGTTTCATCTGATGGTAGCACAGAGGAGGAATGCTTACCTCAGTTTCTAGTGATAAGAAGATACCCTCATTAGTAGTTTATTATCATGCAAAAAATATTACGATTCTAGAGGGAGGGAAATACCCAAGGCTTGAGTAAACATAGGAGAAGGTCTTCTCATGGGAAGATAAATTTTTGATAGGGTCTATATGGTTGGAATATTCCACCTTGAATTCTTTGAGAAATAGTACCAACAATCAAGGGTACTAAAGGAATCAGTCCTAGATAATGTACACCCCTTAAAGAAGCTTAGACTGTGTTTTCTTGATTATGAGAAGTTGTGGTAGATTTGTACAGGTATGTAGTGTGGTGAGATTTATAGTGCACATAAATCTTCAGTGTGTGCCCAAATGGTAGGTTAGAGAATGAATGAGAATGTACACTCAGCACTTTACTACAGAACAGAAATAAGAAAACAAGAGAATGAACTACAGATAAAGCAAATGAATATAGGAACCAAGGGTCAGTTTGTTAAAATTTAGGAAGTAATAAAAAATTTAGAGTTTGACATGGTATAATGGTAGGAAGATAAATACCACCAGGATGATTTCCCAGGTTCTTGACTGGATACATGGGATACAGAAATGAAGGACAGGTTTCTTCAAGAAGATGAAGTTTGTTTGTTTGTTTGTTTGTTTGTTTTTCCTGACATATGAAACGAGATATTTGTAGAACGTCAAGGTGACCATATTCAGGAAATGGTGAGAACAAGACTCAGAACATCAAATGAACTGATTGGACTTTGCTATGATTTGGATCTCAAGTGTCCCCAAAGGCTCCTGTGTTAAAGACTTATTTTCCAATGCAGCAAAGTGTACAGACAGGGCGTTTAGGAAATGACTGAATCATGAGGCATCTAACCTCATCAGTGGATTAATCCATGGATGAATTTGTGATCGGAACTGGGAGGTGATGAAAACTGTAGGAGGAAATGGACAACTGGGGTGATCCTGGAAGGGTTTGTTTTAACCCTGGGCTCTCTCTCCCTCTCTCTTTTTTCTCCCTCCCTCTCTGCTTCCTGGTTGCCATGAACTCAGCTCTCCACACCCTTCTACCATGATGGTCTACCTCACCTCACAACCAAAGCAATGGAGCAAGATGAACATGGAATGAAACCTCTGAAACCATGCGCCAAACTAAATCTCTCCTCCTTTAAATTGTTTATGTCAGGTATTTGCATCACAACAATGAAAAACTGACTAATACAGGCTTGGAGACAAATCATCAGTCTTCACAGTGATGTGGTGTTTGAGCTATATGAGCAGGTGGACGATCTATGGGTGGTGTGTCCAGTGGAACTCTGGAAGACATCTTGAAGGATCCCAAAAACAAGCATGGGGGACACAGTGATGATGTCCTCAAGGTCACCAGTGTGCTCCAATGGAAACTAGAGGAAGTGAGCCTCACAAGCAGGTTGACAAAGAGATGAGAGAGCTCTAGCAAGGGATGGACTGGGAAGATGGAAGATGAAAACACCATGCATTTAATAATTAAAAGTTTACATTAGAAAAATCAGTTTCAATAGCATGTGATAGTGAAATCCAATTCCAGTTGAGAAACTAAAACAGAAAAAGAACAAGTGAGAAAAGACATTGAGAAGTTTTGAATGAGATGAGGAGGAAAATCCTATTGCTCTCAGGGAATACTGCAAAGGATGATGTAATAAAGAAACCAAGAAGTTGAAGCTGTCAAAGACCAACAATTCTCTCTGTGTGTGTTTGTGTGTGTGTTTGTGTCTGTGCACATGTTCATAAGCATTCCAATTTGAATTACGGTCCCGGATTATTTTGAAAATTTTAAGGATATCTCAAGCCTATATTTTTCCTTCCCATACATTTCTTCTCTATAGGGTGATTATTCTTTCTGTCATCCCCCGCTTTCTCTGTATCCTCTCCTACTTTCACTTTTCTTTTTTATCTTTTCTATTTTTTTTTTTTTGTTGTAAACAAATGGGATACATGTTGTTTCTCTGTTTGTACATGGAGTAAAGGTGTACCATTTGTGTAATCATAAAATTACATAGGGTAATGTTGTTTGATTCATTCTGTTATTTTTCCCTTCCTCCCACTCCTCCCACCGCTCTTTTCCCTCTATAAAGTCTTTCCTTCCTCCATTTTTGCCTCCCTCCCAGCCCCCATTATGTGTCATCATCTGCTTATCAGAGAGATCATTCGTCCTTTGTTTTTTTGAGATTGGCTTATTTCACGTAGCATGATATTCACCAGTGTCATCCATTTGCCTGCAAATGCCAAATTTTATTATTATTTATGGCTGAGTAATATTCCATTGTGTGTGTGTGTGTGTGTGTATATATATATATATATATATATATATATATACCAGTTTCTTTATCCACTCATCAATCGAAGGGCATCTAGGTTGGTTCCATAGTCTGGCTATTGTGAATTGAGCAGCTATGGACATTGATGTGGCTGTATCTCTGTAGTATGCTGATTTTAAGTCCTCTGGGTATAGGCCAAGGAGTGGGATAGCTGGGTCAAATGGAGGGTCCATTCCAAGTTTTCTAAGGAATCTCCACACTGCTTTCCAGAGTGGCTGCACTAACTTGCAACCCCACCAGCGATGTATGAGTGTACCTTTTTCCCCACATCCTCGCCAACACACGTTGTTGCTTGTGTTCTTGATAATCGCCATTCTAATTAGGATGAGATGGAATATTAGGGTAGTTTTGATTTGCATTTCTCTTATAACTACAGATGTTGAACATCTTTTCATATATCTGTTGATGCTTGTTGATCTTCTGTGAAGTGTCAGTTCATTTCCTTAGTCCATTTGTGGATTGGATTATTTGTATTCCTGGTGTAGAGTTTTTTGAGTTCTTTATATATTCTGGAAATCAGTGCTGTATGAAGTATGAGTGGCAAAAATTTTTCTCCCACTCTGTAGGCTCTCTCTTCACATTGCTAATAGTTTCCTTTGCTGAGAAAAAGCTTTTTAGTTTGAATCTATCCCAGCTGTTGATCCTTGTTTTTATTTCTTGTGCTATGGGAGTCCTGTTAAGGAAGTCTGATCCTAAGCCAACATGTTGAAGATTTGGACCTACTCTTTCTTCTATGAGATGAAGGGTCTGATTCGAGGTCCTTGATCCATTTTGAGTTGATTTTTGTACAGGGTGAGAGATAGGGGTTTAGTTTCATTCTGTTGTGTATGGGTTTTCATTTGTCCCAGCACCATTTGTTGAAGAGGCTATCTTTTCTCCATTGCATATTTTTGGTACCTTTGTCTAATATGAGAAAATTTTATTTATTTGGGTTTCTGTCTGTGTCCTCTATTCTGTACCATTGATGGACCTGTCTATTTTGGTGTCAATACCATGCTTGTTTTTGTTCCTATTGCTTTGTAGTATAGTCGAAGTTCTGGTATTGCAATACCTCCTGCTTCACTCTTCCTGCTAAGGATTGCTTTAGCTATTCTGGGTTTCTTATTCTTGCAGATGAATTTCATAATTGCTTGCTCTATTTCTGTAAGATACATCATTGGGATTTTAATTGGAATTGCATTGAATCTGTATAGCACTTTCGGTAGTATGGCCATTTTGACAATATTAATTCTGTCTCCCCAAGAACATGGGAGATCTTTCCATCTTGTAAGGTTTTCTTTAATTTCTTTCTTTACTGTTCTGTAGTTCTCATCGTAGAGGTCTTTCACCTCTTTTGTTAGATTGATTCCCAAGTATTTTATGTTTTTGAAGCTATTGTGAATGGGGTAGTTTTCCTAACTTCTCTTTCTGAAGATTCATCACTTATGTATAAAAATGCATTGGATTTATGAGCATTGATCTTGTAACCTGCTACTTTACTGAATTCACCTATGAGTTCTAAGTTTTCTGGTGGAATTTCCAGGTTCCTCTAAATATATAATCATGTCATCAGTAAATAGGGATAGTTGAGTTCTTGTTTTCCTATTCGTATCCCTTTAATTTCTTTGGTCTGTCTAATTGCTCTGGCTAGAGTCTCAAGAACGATGTTGAATAGAAGTGGTGAAAGAGGGCATCCCTGCCTTGTTCCAGTTTTTAGGGGGAATGTTTTCAGTTTTTCACCATTTAGAATGATATTAGCCATGGGCTTAGCATAAATGGCCTTTTCAATGTTAAGGATTGTTCCCACTATCCCTATTTTTTCTAGTGTTTTGAGCATGAAGGGATGCTGTATTTTATCAAATGCTTTTTCTGCATCTATTGAAATAATCATTGATTTTTGACGTTAAGTCTGTTAAGTCTGTTGATATAGTGAATGACATTTATTGATTTCTGGATGTTGAACCAACCTTGCATCGCTGGGATAAAACCCACTTGATCGTGGTGCACTTTTTAATATATTTTTGTATGCAATTTGCTAAAATTTTGTTGAGAATTTTTGCATTGATGTTCATTAAGGATATTGGTCTGAAATTTTCTTTCCTCGATGTGTCTCTGTCTGGTTTAGGTATCAGGGTGGTATTGGCTTCATAGAATGAGTTTTGGAGGGTTCCCTCCTCTTCTATTTCATGGAATACTTTGAGGAATATTGGAATGAGCTCTTCCTTAAAGGTTTTGTAGATCTCGGCTGAGAACCCATCTGGTCCTGGACTTTTCTTTGTTGGTAGACTTTTGATGACTTCTTCTATTTCATTGCTTGAAATTGATCTATTTAAATTGTGTATGTCCTCCTGGTTCTGTTTAGGTAATTTATATGTCTCTAGAAACTTGTTGACGTCTTCAAGATTTTCTGTTTTGTTGGAGTATAGATTTTCAAAATAGCTTCTTATTATGTTTTGTATTTCAATTGTGTGTGTTGTGATATTTCCTTAGTCATTTCAAATTTTAGTAATTTGAGTTTTCTCTCTCTTTCTCTTTGTTAGTGTGACTAAGGGTTTATCAATTTTGTTTATTTTTTCAAAGAACCAACTATTTATTTTGTGAATTTTTTCTATTGTTTCTTTTGTTTTAATTTCATTGATTTCAGTTCTGATTTTAACTATTTCCTGTCTACTACTACTTTTGATGTCGGTCTATTCTTTTTCTAGGGCTTTGAGCTGTAGTGTTAAGTCATTTATTTGTTGATTTTTTCTTCTTTTGTTGAATGCACTCCATGAAATGTATCTTCCTCTAAGTACTGCTTTCTTAGTGTCCCAGAGATTTTTATGTTTCTTTGTTCTCGTTTACTTCTAAGAATATTTTTATTTCCCTCCTCATGTCTTCTGTTTTCCATTCATTGTACAATAGCATATTATTTAATCTCCAGGTGTTGGAGAATTTTCTGTTTTTTATTCTGTCATTTATTTCGAATTTCAATCCACTATGATCTGATAGAATACAAGGTAGTATCTCTATCTTCTTGTATATGCTAACAGTAGCTTTGTGGCATAAAATATGGTCTATTTTAGAAAAGGATCCATGTGCTGCTGAGAAGAAAGTGTATTCATTCTTTGTTGGATGGTATATTCTATATATGTCTGTTAAGTCTAAATTGTTGATTATGTTATTGAGATCTATGGTTTCTTTATTCAATTTTTTTAGAAGATCTATCCAGTGGTGAGAGAAGTGTGTTAAAATTGTCTCATATTATTGTGTTGTGATCTATTTGATTTCTGGAATTGAGAAGGATTTGTGTGACGTACATGGATGAGCCACTGTTTGGGGCATAGATATTTATGATTGTTATGTCTTGCTGATTTATACTTCCCTTAAGCAGTATGAAATGTCCTTCTTTATCCCTTCTGACTACCTTTGGCTTGAAGTCCACATTATCTGAAATGAGGATGGATACTCCAGCTTTTGTGTTGTGTCCATGTGCTTGGTATGTTTTTTCCCATCCTTTCACCTTTAGTCTATGGGTATCTCTTTCTATGAGATGAGTCTCTTGCAGGCAGTATATTGTTGGATTTTTCTTTTTAATCCAATCTGCCAGTCTATGTCTTTTGATTGATGAGTTCAGGCCATTAACATTCAGGGTTATTATTGTGATATGATTTGTATTGCCAGTCATTTGACTCATTTTTGGTTTTTGACATGACTTGGTTTCTCCTTTATTTGGCTATTTCTTTAGGCTATTTCCTCCCTTTGCTGATTTGCACCATTGTTTTTATCTCTTCCTCATAGAATATTTTGCTGAGAATGTTCTGTAATGCCAGCTTTCTTTTTGTAAATTCTTTTAGCTTTTGTTTATCATAGAAGGATTTTATTTTATCATCAAATCTGAAGGTAAGTTTTGCTGGGTATAAGATTCTTGGTTGGTATCCATTTTCTTCAGGACTTGGTAATTATTGTTCCAGTACCTTCTAGCTTCTAGGGTCTGTGTTAAAAAATCTGCTGATATTCTTATTGGTTTCCCCCTGAATGTAATTTGATTCTTTTCTCTCGCAGCCTTTAAAATTCTATCTTTGTTTTGTATGTTAGGTACTTTCATAATAATGTGCTTTGGTGTGGGTCTGTTGTAATTTTGTGTATTTGGAGTCCTATAAGCCTCTTGTACTTGATTTTCCATTTCATTCTTCAGATTTGGGACTTTTTCTGATATTATTTCATTGCATAGATTGTTCATTCCTTTGGTTTGTTTCTCTAAGCCTTCCTCAATCCCAACAGTTCTTAAATTTGGCCTTTTCATGTTATTCCATAATTCTTATAGATTCTGTTCATGATTTCTTACCATCTTCTCCATTTGGTCAACTTTGTTTTCAAGATTAAATATTTTGTCTTCAACATCTAAGGTTCTGTCTTCCAGATGTTCTATCCTATTCGTTATGCTTTTCTATTGAGTTTTTTAATTTGGTTTATTGTTTCCTTCATTTCAAGGATTTCTGTTTGTTTGTTTTTTTTTCAGTATCTCTAACACTTTATTGAAATGATCTTTTGCTTCCTGTATTTGCTCTTTTAACTGTTGATTGGTGCGATCATTTAATGCCTGCATTTGCTCTTTCATCTCATCATTCAATGCCTGCATTTGCTCTTTCATCTCCTTGTTTGCTTCCCTGATTGTTTTAATTATGTACATTCTGAACTCCCTTTCTGACATTTCTTCTACGTGCTGTCATTGGGTTTTATTGATATAGCATCTAGGTTTGTTTGGGACATTTTCTTCCCTTGTTTTCTCATATTGGCCAGATATCAGTGGACTCTGAGATACTGCAGATTTTCTCTATTGGCTTATAGTGTCCCTGTAGATTCCCAGTATATCACCTCCCAGCCTTCAGTAGCCTGGAGTTTTGGAGAAACTTGATAATGCAGTGATTCCGAAGAAGAAAGCTGCCCCTAGCCCACTACTGGGTCTAGGACTGGGGTTTGGTTCTGTGCAGAAAAGCTCTCACTGGGAAGGCCTGCTGTGAGAAGCTGGCTGCAGACCAGGCCTGCTGCTGGAGGGAGCCTCTTGATGCTCTACCCTGGTCCGAGTAGTTACCTGCGGACTGGGGCTGACGCTGGGTCCCGGGCAGGGGGTTGGCTCTGCATGGAAAACCTCTCACTGGGTGGGCCTGCTCCGAGAATCTGACTGTGGACCTGGCCTCTGCCCTAGGGAGCCAGACTGCTTGTGGAAGTCTCTCACTGCATTGCTCTGGTCCGAGAAGCCGCCTGTGAGCCGGGGCCTGCTGCTGGGTCCAAGGCTGGGGGTTGGCTCTGTGAGGAAAAGCTCTCACTGTGTGGGCCTGCTCCGAGAAGCTGGCTGTGGATCCGGCCTGCTGCCGGAGGAAGCCAGGCTGCTCGGGGAAGTCACTCGCTGCCCTGCCCTGCTCCAATAAGCTGCCCGCTGTTCCGGCCTGCTGCCTGGGCCAAGCTTCACCCAATGGGATAGACTCACCCAGCAGCTCTGTGTTGGTCAGAGTCTCTCAATACCTCCCCTTCTTGATCCCTGAATTCTGGAGGGACGGGAGATGCAGTTACCCTCTTGTCCACCATCTTGGATGTCTCACTTTTCTTATCATTGCTTTACTCATCCCTTATTAAACGCACATAAAGTTGATAAACATTTAAAAATAAACAGCCAATTTCCAGGAGAGCTAAGAAACTAGTATTCTTTGATGCCAGAGGATACTGTTCATGTGGAAAGTTTCCCTTTTTCTGTTCACAGGTGGATTTGATAAATCCTCACTATTTAATCCTGGAGCTCTCTGGTACAAGGCTGTAACATTCCATCTCAAGATAATTATACCATTTAAGAAGAAAAGAAAAACAGAGATAAGTAATGCTGTTCAAAATTTCTATGATATCTTTCTCCCCTTTCCAAAACTTGTGAATGCTTAATATCTTAGCATTTCTCTCATAGAATAAGGAGGGAAGACAGAGATATACACCTACACCCCTTCCTTTCAATCCTCATTCTGAGAAAATCTGTATAAAATTGGAATTTTAAAAAGTCTACTATTCCTGGCACAAGAGAGGTAATAGACAGACCAGAGTTCCAGATCACTTGGGACCACAGGACTTGCCTAGTAACACGTCTCCTTCTCTTGGAGTACCCAAACATATTCAAGTGAGCCTGAAGTTAACCAGGAGTCAGAGAGCAAGGTCTTCCTATGGTCAGCATGAGGTGAGAAGCAAATGGCTCCTTTCCAGTCTGAGTTCGATGTCATCTCTGTGCACTGCACCAGACACAAAGAGACCCTCACTGATATTACAGAGGTCTGGGCTCTTGCTGCATCAGGTTATCTGAGTTTAGAGAGGCAGACAGAGAAGAGACACTCCTTAGGGATCATTTATTCTGCTATTTTTCTTTCTTTTTTCTCTCTTTGGTCAATACATGCTTATTTCTATTTACAGATCACTTGTTGGTTTGTGTATTTTAAATTCTGCATCAGAATATTTTAGGACATAGAATGTCTTGAAATATCAAAAAGTAAAAGGAATATATACAAAATAAAGATAGGGGTATTTGGTTTACAACTGTTCTTCAGATCGATCTTGATTGACACTAGCCTTCATTTATGAAATGATTAATGATTTCTGCTTATTTCATTTCACATGTAGATGTTCTTGCAATGTATGAAAATGAGGAAACTCAAAATAAAATGTCCAGTTTAAGAATAAGAAGATGCGAATACCTTGAAGCCTGGGACAGTAACCACTCTCCAGGGTTATTTTCAAAATTTTGCTTGTTATTATCTTGCTTCCTGTCTGTGCATTTCTTTCTCTTATTTCTTTCTCTCTAAAAACAAATTAAAAAACAAACAAAAAAGCAATTATTTTTGAAATACTCAAATATTTGTCTCCCTATTTTTTAAACTCTGAGAATCTTATTGAAATATTGTATACATTACCATTTCACATTTCATGGTTGAAGACTCATACTAATAATATCCTAGTTCTTCAGTAATGTGTCCTGGCCTATTTTATTTCTGTCTGCATCCATAGCTGGGTCTATACCCACATATCTATCTAAGCGTGGTTTCTTTATTTCTCACCTCATTCTATTTCTTCTTCCATGATGCATTTAGTGTACCATATACTCTGGATGCAAGTCCTTCTCAGATAGTCCTTTAGTTTTCTGTTGTTGCCATAACCATTTGTTTATCTTGTAGTGTGTTTATGAACATTTGGATCACTTCCAGATTTGGGCTATTAGAAATATAACTGCAAAGAGCATTGTGTACAAATCTTCGCAAGGGCACATGTTTTCAATTTTCTTGTGAAAATATCTAGGAGTGGAATGTTTGGGTCAAGTCCTGGGTCTAGGATTTACTCCTTAAGAATCATGAACTACTTTTCCAAGGGATTGTAACATTTTCCTCCATGCCATTCATGTCTAAGAATCTGTTTTCTTCAAATTCTTGTATGGCTGGTCTGTTTACTACTGGACACCTTAATAGGGTTGCAATTGTATCTCACTACGGTTTTCTCTACTTTTCCTTAATGAATACTATTTTGCTGATATTTTCTCTTTACTTTCTCTCTCTCTCTCTCTCTTTTTTTTTTTTTTTTTTTTTTGCTAATTATTAAGCTTTAAGTGTACTGAACACAAGTCCTTTTTCAATGTGGGATGTTATTAATTTTCTATTGCTATCCTTGTCTACCACAAATTTGTTGGTTTATAACACAGGCACACTAGCCGTCTCCCTGCTCTGTAGGTTAGACATTCTGACTCTACTGGATCTCCCGTGAAGACTGCTGGTGGATATCATAAGGCAAAAATGACAGGTCAGCAGGGCTGTGTTTCCTATTGGAGGTTCTTGGGGAGTAATGTACTTGCAGGTGTCTGCTTATGGGAAGAGTCCATTCCCACCTGGTTAAAGAACTTGTTACTGTTTCAACTTCTCATTGCTCATTACAAGTGTAAAGTAATAGAATTAATTTTGCTTATCAAACTTACGTTCTGATTCCGTATGAAAGTCTTTTACTATTTCTAGTGTTTTAGTAGATTTTGTCAGATTGACAATCATGTATTTTTTAATTAAGGTATTTTATTTTGTTCTTTTCTATTCTGGAAACTTTTACCTTTTTTCTTGAATGCTGGTACTGACTAGAACCTCAGATGCAAGTCTGATTGAAATAGGGGAGAACAGACATCCTTGCCTCTCTGCTGATATTGAAATCCTCCAGTCTCTTTCACTGAATGGTGATAATAGTTCTAGTTGTGCATTTTTTTTTCACATGACCTTTATCAGGTTAATAATATTTTCACATATATCTAATTATCTCAGAGTATTTGTAGGGAATGGAGTTTAGATTGTTTCAATTAACATAGTAATTGCATCAGCCAAATTTCTAATGCTCAGCCCGCACTAGAGAATCTCAGCTTTATTGAGCTAAAACCAAGTTGCTCACAATGTAATATAATTTTCATACAATGTTGAATCAGCCTTGCTAAAATATTGTTTAGAAGTTTTCCCTCCATGTCCATGAAAGATATTAGTCTGCAATTTTCTTTAAGAATAATGTCTTCATTTTTTTGGTATCAGGATAATGGATATGTTGGACTCAATGATTTGGGAAGTATTTCTTCTTTTTCAATATTTTGAATTTTTTATAGAACAGGTTTATTTTTTCATTAAATGTTTGGTAGAGCACATTAGTGAAGCCATCTGGAAATGGTGTTTTCTGTGTACATTTTATTAAAAAAAAAAGACAAATTTAACTTCTTTAGTAAGACACTACAACATTCATATGCTCCTATTCTCCTTTTATTTTGAAATAGGGTTGTGTTTTAGATTTTCTATGATTTGTTTCCACCTGTAATATTATAACAGAACCTTCATTCATAGAATACAGTTCATGAAAAAAAAAAGTCAAGTGAACGTCAAAAAATTTTTTGTCTTATGTTTCTACAAAAATCCTCATAAAATTTCAATTGCATTTTAAATCCACTGGTTTTCCCCCCATAGGTTGCTTCATGAAGAATAGCCTTCTAAACTCACTACTTTGTATTTTCTCAGTTTTCTCAGTAAAATGAACAGTTTTTAAATATATCTTAAGGATTAACTTTTAAAATATTTATATATTTACTTTTGTGCAATTCACTATAAGCTTGATCAACAAATTAATTCTATTGAGTGGAAAAACAAGTGTGTTCAATGGTTTCAATCCTGAGAGCAGAAATGTGGACATACACTTACACGTGCACACACATATAATTCCATCCAGACAGTAGAACATATAATCAGTCTGTTATGATTTGGATATGATGAGTCCTCCAAAATCTCATGTGTGAGAAAATGCAAGAATATTTAAAGGTGAAAAGATTAGATGTGAGAGTTGCGACCTAATCAACGGATTAATCTGCTATGCATAACTGGGTGGTAACTGTAGACAAGGTGGGTTTTGGTGGAGGAGGAGGTCAATGTAGAATTGCCTTTGGGGTTGATATGTTGTCCTTGGTGAGTGGAGTTCTCTCTCCCTCTCTCTCTCTCTCTCTCTCTCTCTCTCTGCTTCCTGGTTGACCTGTCCTGAGCTGCTTTCTCAGGGACATCCTGCTGCCAAGATGTACTGCCTCATCTAAGGCCGAGAGTAATGGAGTCAGCTAACATGAACTGAGCACCTGAAAATGTGAGTCTAAACAAGCTTTCAACTCTTTCGAAGATCTGAGAGTAGGCATCCACAGACAACCAGCAAGAATGGGGAACCACAGTCATACAACTGAGGGGAATAGATCCTCATAACGATTGAATGAGCTTGGCAGCTAATTCTCCCCCAGTCAAGCTTCCAAATGCAAATGCAGCTTGGCTCACATTGGTGGGACTTATGGGCTCCTGAGACCCTGAGCTCATGACCCAGTAAAGCCACTCCCACCTCATGACACACAGAAACTGTAAACAATGAGTGTGTGTCATTAATCTAAGTTTCAGGTAACTTTGTTTTAATTCCTTCTGTGTCAATAGAATACAATCACAAGGTTGATGGAAGTGTATTAAATAAACTTGAGGTTAGAAATACATGTATTTTTGTGTATTGTCTCAAAATACATAATTGCCTCTCATTTGCAACATCTTGAATGTCACTATCATGGTTTATTAACATATCTAGATGCTTATATATAGCATGCATGAGTCACACTTAGATAAATTTCAGGACAACAAAAATGCATCTGGAATGGCCAGGGATTATTATGTGTGTATGGGATGTGGTCACCTACCTGGCGAATGAGCATGCATGGCCAGAGTACCCATGGGCAACGAAGATTAAGTATGGAATCAGCTCTGAAGATCAGCTAGTGTGTTCAGGCCATGCTTACAAGTGAGCCTCTCCATCACAAGGTCTAGAATGTAAGCTGATCCAGGACATGTGCTTTGCTCCAGAGGTCCAGATGTTGGTGTCCCCATGTTTGAACAAGCTGGTTTAGTTCAAGGTTGGTTCATGACTCTTTGATGGTTCTCTGTGTAGGGATGACTTGGCAGCGACAACTAATTGTCTCTAGCATAGATTATCTCCTCTTTCCTTTCTGTAAAGTAGGTGATTACATTGGTAGGGATGGTACATGATAAGAAGTAGTGTATGTACTTCTTTATTTCCATTTATTCCATTCCCTTTATTTCCATTTTCTCAATTCCATTGAACTAGGACTTAGCAACAACTGGAGTCACTAATACAGACCCCAATGTGGAAGAAGTTATGTTGAATAATAGTAAAGAAATTTCACCACTCTGAGCAGCTCACAGAGGAGGAAAACATGACTCTCTTATTTAACTCACTAGAGTTTGGAATTGCTTTGCTTGAGAAACTAATTGGCTAGAACCCTGCCTCATGTGTCCAGTCCAGGTTGTCTCTGAACCTGCTTGTACCTCTTCCTGGGCCACAGGTATTTTGTTTCCAATTCACCCCTATACCTACCTGCAGCTGCTTCAGGCTTTAACAACTCATGAAGATGCCCCAAGTTCAGGCACCCAGATGGCTGAAACCTCAGCAGCTTGATGCTCCTCCCTCCCTGTTCCTGGAGAAGCTTAAGAGTTGTCCAGCAGGTACTTGAACCTGCAGACCAGGAACCCTTTAATCAGTTTAGAAAAGTACATTTAGAGTTGTGGTGTGTGGTAATGGTTAAAAACATAAGAAAGGTAAACATCGCCTCAAGGAGACTGCTGCCAAAGGGAGAAAAGAGTGAAAAAGAATCCCGTGGATTAACATGCAAAAATGCCAAGGAATGTTCTGATAAAGACATCAGAGATCGTCAGAGGACCCAGGACCTACGGCGAACCAGGCGAGCGTCAGGATATGGAAGCAGAAGGAGGAGAAGGGAACAGCGGGTCAGAGAGGGCACAGTGGTGGGCCTGGAGGTTGCCATTGCTTTCATCAGGAACTCAATTCCAGAGAAAGAAGAGGAGGCAGATGGGCAGGTGTCCTTGCCCAATCTCTTTGTCAGCTGGACCCTTGGTATTTGTCATGAGGCAAAGGACTTCCCTCCAAACTATCTTAGCAACATGTCCCTGTCTGAGGACTGCTTATAAAAAAATGGAGCCCAAAGTCTATAAGCAATGCCTCTCCAGAGGTGGTCACATTTAAGCCATTCAACTCTTACCTCAGTGTAGAACAGAGTTGCTCATCATTTAAACAATCCTGTCGCACTAGATGGCCTCATTAGAAACCTCATCGATTATCCTGAACCAGAGGTGCCTTCTGAGGCAGCAGGACAGGACTTGGAGAGCTGCTCTTGGCCTGCTGGACCTCTCTGTTTCAACTGGCGTTGAGATTATTGACCAAACGTAACCATCATAAAATCTCTGTCTTTTTGTCTAATTTGATAATACGATCCTATGTATTAATGTACAATTGACAATATTAAATGTTTCATAGACTCCAGATAATAAGAATTGAAAATACTGGTTATACACATTTTTGAAAATCTGAGCAAGCATTGGTGGGCATTCAATGGGGACCTTCAGGGTGAGCAGATTCCAGGTGACTGAGGAGGGAACAAGGCATGAGACTGCAAAGATAGCCATTAGAAAGTGAGCTGAGAATAAAGCAGAAGGTGCACATCTCTTAGGAGAAAAATTTCAGGTGGCGTCACCTTCCCTCCCTGAGTGCCTCCCTCCCTCCCTTCCCTGCCCCATTCCCTCCTTCCCTGCTTTCCTTCCTCTCTCTCCTGCCCTCCCTCCCTTTCCTCCCCTTCCTCTCCCTTTTTTCCCCCTTCCTCCTCTTTTCTTTCCTTCCTCCATTCTTCCTGTCCTCCTTCCCTCCCTTTCTATCCTTATTTTATGAGAGAAGATGGAAAGATATCAAGTCAAGAGCAGAGACTGATAAATTGTCTATGAACTGAAAGAGGAGCAGCTCTCCCTCCCAGCGGAAGGCAGGGAAGAGCAAATAAGGAGTCTGAAAATTTGGGGAAGGGGAGGATGTTGGGGACACCCTACTTGAAGGGGTCTATGTTTGGTCACGTAGATTGCAAAACACTAGGATACATATAAGCTCGGTGGAATAAATTTAGGCTGTAGAAAGAGAAGCAGAAGAAGAAGCTTTAAGCAGAGTGAATGAACATAGGTAAAGTATTAAAAGGAACAAATGAGAGTCATTCCTAATGCATATATTATTTGATTTCATGATTTGATTTCATGTATTAGAATGCCACATTTAACAGGCACTCCTATCTTGTGTAGCTCCTATTTCATACCATGGTACAATGTGCATATGAAGTACAGTCTAAAAAGTATTCTCTCTCAAACATCTTCAGTCAATTAAGCCCAACCACAGACATTTACCTGGTCATTTGAAAACTGACGAACTTCATTTTCTGTCTCTTCACTTCTGGAATGTCAGTTTTTGAAGGCTCTTTTCCAAAGCCTTATTTTCAATAGTGGTTACCCTTGTTCTGTGACTGGCTTACAGTATCATCAAATATTTTATTAATCCTTCTGTCTTCAACATCATGAGAATAAAGTCTAGCTTCAAAAAAAGTGGCATCGTAAATAATGCTTTATAAGAAATAGAGAAATGAAATCCTGTTTATCCACATTTTACAATACCCATTTTCATTCCCAATGAAAGTTCATATTTCTTCTATCTCCAAAATCATAATTTTCAAGCATCACATCAAGAGGTACTTGATCACAAAGTCAATTTTTATGGGGTCCTGAAACATCATACAACACACATAAATTGTTCCCAAATAAATGCTCTCCTGCGTATACATCTACATCTATGGAATGTTTTGCACTATGCATAATGCAGTTTCAATGAGCTAAAATTTGGAAACAGAATAATGCTGTTTACACAGAAAATTGATTCAAATTTTAACTGCTCCAAATTTCTCATACTAAATTGTCCATTTTGTTGATGGGGGAGATGGGGGTGAAATCAGAAAAGGAAACCAAGAAGTTCTAAACTGAGTAATATTAGAGAAATATTAGCCACTATTCTATTCATAGTCTATTTTTGTTAATATAAATAAATTTTAAAGAAATTGATTTCAATTTGACATCAATATAATAGGTACATTATATAGTCATTCACATATATAAATCAAGGGAGAATGATGTAGGAATTAAGATATAAATTTTAAGAACTATAAATCAGTATGAAATTGTTTTCTTCATATTCCATGTAAATATATTTTAAATATGTGGAAATTATTTTTTCTCACAGGGAGCAGTTCACTAGACTATCTGGAGCTGACAGCGTCTGATGGCTGGTTGGGTCAGTGTGAGGGGTTCATTGTCTGTGAGCCCAGGTCCTCTCTGTGATCACTCCTAGATGAAGTGCCCAAGTCAGATAAGCACAGGGGTCCTGATCGCAGCCTCCTCTCTCCTCGGCCCATCCCTTCCCCAGGCCTCCAAGTAGTAGCACAGGACAGGCCAGTATTTAGGAATCTGTACAGATTGGGAGCAACTAAAACTTTATCGGTTCCAACCTGTTGCTCATGTCAGTAACCCCTGAACCTGAAACTCTATGCAGAGAGACCCTGGTGATAACATGAACTCCAGAAGGATGACTTGGGGTGCCGGGGTCCAGCCCCAGCAGGAGTCCATGGGTTCCACACTGGTAAGGGGGCACGGGGAGACAGCATCAGCGATGGATGGAGAATGAAAGACACAGACTCTAGTTCTGGTGCAATCATTCCCACTTTATTCTGGGGAAGGCTGGGTTTATATACATTTTTCTTCAGGCTTTGATGACAGGCTTGTGACTAATAAAATCAAAGAAGTTTCCAAAGCATAGGCAGAAATTGTTTTTACCCAAAGATTATGAGAAAACAGTAACTTTACAGATTATCCTTACTTAATCACCAGGGCTTGCCATTGATAAAATAAGCTGGTCCATTTCTAGTAGCTACTGTGGAAGGTGCTTTGTGCTTAGAATTTGGGGAAACATTGTTATCTATAAGTTTCTGTGCCCCAACAGGTTCTGGCTGTGCCAGCAAATGCAGTGTTTGGTTTTTAACATAATAAAAACACTCTGCTGTTGTGAGGTTAATCACCACAGGGTTTCAACGTGTGTTTTGTCTCCATGATGTTTTTCTGGAAATTTGTAGAATTATTCCCATCACCTCTAGCAAGATCCCCAGACTGAAGTGAGTAATATATTATTAGGAAAACTCCACAGAATAACATCCAAGCTAGGGAGGCATACATCTGGCATGCAATCCTTTTAGGATGAGTCTTTGCAATCATCCTTCAGTGGAACTCTGTCAAGCACTGTAACGAGAGCCAGGCGCCCCCGCAATGGGGTATTTGAAGGTTCTGCTACCGCTTACACTTGCCTATTAATTATAACATATCTCAACTCCGTGTTATGGGGCCAACAATGACATTGCCATTGAGATTGGAATTTGTACTGTTACTCAGTTATTGTTTCTCATGCCACAAATAAACACCTTCCTATAAACTGATATACAAGTATGTTTTAAGTAAATGTATTGATTGAAATCATGTGAATATGCTGTTAATTTCATTGATCTTTTGAAATATACTTCATGGAAATATCAGTTTATTCACATGTTTTTTAGTATTATGACTGAGAGGACATTTATGACATATTGGTGGTGATAATATATACTATTATGGAATTAAAGTTTTTATAAAGATTCGTACAATCACTGAAATATTACTTCTAGCATAATTTTACAACTTTCTTTTTGTTTTGTATTATATATATGGATGTTATTATAAATATCAGAGCATAGTGCCTACAATTATACATAGTAATATTTCAAAATGATAAATGACCATTTTAGTGCCTTATTTTAAAAACCACACACGTAAATATGTAGTCTCTGACCAGGAACAATCACAAGAATTCAAACTTACCAACAGTTGTTAACGCATGCTCTGATCAGTCCTATAACGCACATTTGTAAGTAAAATGACATAGACACGTTTTGTGTGTATATTCACTGAGCACAAAAAGTAAAGATGTAACTGAAACTAAAAACAAAACCTCTGATAGCCTGGGTAACAGAAAGATTCTTTAGGGATGCCAAGGTCACAGCCGGTGACCAAGAGGGCTACAATCCAAAGTGAAATGACTGTGGGACCTATTTTCATAAAGAAGAGGAGTACAACATGGGTTCTAAAATGCTCAATTAAGATGGCAGAATCAGCATAATTGACAATGAATTCTTGTAGAATTTTTGCACATTTTGGTTTCATGGAAGAGTAATTTCAAAATATGTGTGAAAGGGATAATTGGGGTTGGCAACATTTACTTATTTTGCTCATGATGATGTTACTTAAAAAACCCCAAACAAGAGTATACCGTGATAGAGTAGAATCTTCCATCACTGGTTTTTCATGGAAGGAAAACCTTTTCAATACCAGAAAACTATTAAATAAATAATCTCAACCTATAACTTAAAGTTCTTAATAGTTCTTTACTGAGCTATTTTTATTTTTCATGTTGACAGGGACCGATGCAATCTCATTACAGAAAGATATTGGTTTGTTGATCAACTCTTAGAGCTAATTAGGTTTGGTTCAAAAACATACCATATGTACCAAGGAAAGGGTACAGTTAGGTGCCAAACGCTTAGATATGGTTGAGGCAAATCAAATCGGAAGGTCTGGGATGCAATGATAATGTATTTTCTCCCTGTTAAAGACTCAATTCCATGGGCCAGAGAAAGCTCCTTGTTATGTGAACTTCACCTGGCAAAGCAAAACTTTGCTGGATACAGAGAAGGAAATTTAGATTGCATTGTTTGGCCAAGGATCGAAATTGAGTCAAATGAAATTGTCCATTAGATCTTAAGGATAAAATTTGTTAATTTCCTTTTTCGTAAATTATGAATTTTGTTTTTGTTGCCAATTAAAAAAACACATTGAAAGAGTACTGTTCATAGGAATTGACTGTTTTTCACCAGCATCACCTGAAGAAACTCAGCCTAACTACTGCTTGCCCATGAAGAGAAAGATGAACTAGTGAGAGAGCAGCATAGGTGAAGTTCAGGTGCAATTTACCAAAGAACAGACACATCGTGTCCTGCCAAAATGCTGGTGGTAAGGAATCGTGAAGGATCCTGCTACCCATTGCTCTGTATGTGATACTCTGTTACCCAATTCCTATAATCCACCTTTTATTTTTATATGTGTTTTAGAAAATTCAACTCTGTATATATCTTGAACTATTTTCCAGTTCATTAATCTCAGTTTTATGCTTGATTCTCTCTTGGTTTCAGCAGCATCTGTAGTTTTGGGAAGCTATAATAACAAAACACTTGTGTGGTTTATGTTGTAGAATCCCATTGCCACCTGCTGGTATGGCAGAAACTTTTGAAGCAAGGCCAGAACTGGGGTTCAAGAACCAGAAGTCAGGGCCACAGAGAAAAACAAGTCTTGCATCCGTACTGCTGAGTTTGGATTTTGTCCAGTAATGACCCAACACAGGAGTATTATGATAAAATTAACTTAAAACAACAGCCCTGGCAACTGGGTAGGTGATAAATTAGAAGTCATTAAGACATGAGAAAAGTGAGGAACATAGTGCAACCTTTTAAGTGGGTTTCTGAGGGTCGAGATAGTAAAGTCTCTGGGTACAGAGAGGAAGGAGCGGACTGAGGAGTCACTGGAGGTAGAATTGATGTTCTGTGACAGCTGGCATAGATAAGAGGGTGAGAAGAAAGGCTAACCTCAAACACACCTGAGTTCCCATGGTAGCTGGCCAGATCCACAAAATGCTGGGATGAATTAAGAGACACAAAGTTGGAAAGAAAACAGTATGTTCTGGATAGAAAAGGTTCTGAAGGCTATGCAGACTATTTTGAAGAATAACCTTTATGAAATGAACACTAGGATGTCATGCTTTCCAGGAAACGCATTGGTGAACTTTCCATGAGTAAAGCTCATCTGTTTATTCCGTCTGGACAGACCCTCTACCATGTTGCTCTCCTTGGTCTCCCTCTTCACCTCTCTCAAGTCCTTCAGTGGTGCTTCTGCAAATCCCTCTTGCTTGGTTCTCTGCTCCCCTAGCACAGTTGCTTCCTCAACAGCAGCAGGGCTCAACAAGTGGAGTGAGCCTTCATGCATCCAGCCTCAGCCCAACACAGTCATATCACGTCATATCAGCCCTCCTGTCACTCGTGAAAGTATTTTTATTGTGTTAGACATCCCTGCATTGGATGTTTACATACTTGTTCCCTCAGTAGAGGAGAGACACTGTCTTGCTTTTGGCTTCTAGACCAACTACTGTGTAGCTAGAGAAGAATGTTCAATGGGCAGATGAGGGAGTGTATGAATGGACTGATGACAGGCTATTAAGCAGTTATAATTACCAGGCAGGTTCCCCAGAGATAGGTTTTACAATCAGGAAGATGTTTGTAATGTACCAAACAGAAGAACATTTCAATGGCAAAGCAGGGAGGGCTAAGGTTTTCAACTGTTAGGGAGAGTTCTTGAGAAAGAGGACTGAAAAGAGACTATCTCGTTTGTACAGAAGTCCTGGGGCAAGATGGTAACTACATGAACACCAGGCTGGGCGGCATGTAGCAGGTTTATGAAATGATCTGTCTGTCTTGTCTCATGTTCTCTTTCTGTCTGTTCATCTTTGTCTCCATTTGTCTGCCTTTCTGTCTGTGTCTCCAGTTAGTATAGCGCCCATTGTTCTTTTTATGTTGCAATTATAGAATACACATGCATCTAGAGACAATTAAACAACCCAAACTCTACCCAGCGAATGAATGGGTCTTTCACAGCAGTGATTCAATCAGGAGATCCCACCAAACAGAATGCAGGCTGCACACTGTGATGTCACAGGAAACAGACCAGTTCCTGAAATTAAAAAAAAAAACAACAAAAAACCTATAGATGTAAAAATATATGTTCAAGTTTTTACTGACGGAAAACATTAGTATATTTTACCAAATGTTGCACTACACTTTCAGATAGAAAAATATGATTACTTAAATATGAATTTGTTTTGCTACTGAGTACAAAGGAAATATTGAGACATCTCAGTAAAACCCAAATGAAAAACAAAATTCAAATTACTGAATCAGTATATTTAATTTTATGGCTTATATTTTGAACTGATCAAAGAATGTAAATAACAAGACTAAATTTTCATTTAATGATATTTCTACTTAAATGAAAACTAACATGTATCTTCCTGAGATCTAAAAATAATAAATCTTTATGTAGAATACCTATGTTTTAGAAGTCCATATGAACTAATTGTTAAATTGATGAAGTGTTTAATTCATTAGGTTAATTAACCTCTTTAATAGCATTTCTTTTTTAAATATTATATTATTTGTGACAGAATACCTATTTAACCTTATGAATAAAGAGAAATTTACTCGACTGTAATTCCTTTTTCTCATAATTGATTTCATTTGTTATATAAAATATCAATTTTGTAATAATTATGATTTATCACTCAGTAGATGAATGCTTATTTAAAAAACAGTTCAGGTGACCTGTTACTCATTGCAGCAAAGAGACTTAAAAAACTCCCAAAGTAGATCACATCCTACTTTGTGATAGTGCACTTTTCAATTGAGAATAATCAGGTTTTATTTTCAGTGTTCATTGACCCAGCCTGAAATTTAATGTAATGCAGGAATCATGTAGCTGCATTTGGCCACACCAAGCAGCAACGGTTCATTCTGTATCCTGTTAAAATAGTTACCACCTCTGGAAACTTTTGCTGACATCTGCATTGGCTACTCCTTGCCACATTTTAATATACTGACTTGATCAGTGGCAAAAAAAAAGAGTCATTGTTACCTTCTTCAAAACCAGAATTGACTACTATATCATTTTGACTTTCAATATCATTGCAAGCAAATACAAAAGCATCATTGTTATTATATCTATAAAAATAATCTTTAAATAATCATGGTAGTCTGGAAAGTAGCTTCTTTATACAGTCTAGTTTAATATCCTTTTCAAAATTAACAAAAAGAGACAGACAACTTTAGTCTGATTTCTGTTTTGTAACATGCTTCAAGGGAACATATATCAGAATCACATTTATCTTTTGCATCCGGAAATGTTAGTGCAGTTCAGACTACAAGGTTTAGCAACGTGCTAATCACATTCCACAATTAGATTTAAATATTTTATTGCCACAATAGTTACCCAGCAAACAATGCACCATCTGCTTTCATTCTGAACTTGCTTTCGGAGGCGCGAGGGCAGCCCGCTCCCTCACGTCAGCATTCATTAGGAGGCGCCATGTGAGGTGACATGACACAGACTGACAGATGCAGCCAACTCAGTGTGGCTTCCGTGAGATTGATACAGACGGGCACCACAGTTACATGTACTTTCCCATCCCAGAGAAGAAAAAGTAGAGAATTGCTCCAGGGTTGTTACATTATTTTTTTTTTTTTTTTTTTTTTTTTTGGTTATCTCTACCAATCTAATTTGAAAGCAACGAAGTGTATTCAGTTGATATTTTTCAAAATGCTCCTAGTGGAATCACCAAAGGTAGTAAAACTGGGAATCATCCTTTGTATGGTCATTTTGTCCCAGCAAAATTCTCAGAAACTGAAAATAACATCTATCAGAATTCAATGTTGATAAAATTAAACGATTCTATATTCTGAACATACTTTAAATTGTTAAAATCACACGCTTGACATTAAGACATTTTGCAGATTTAGAGTTTTGTCATTTTTGACCCATAAAATATCGTGATGCTGGTTATTTTGTGCTCTATGAGTATCTTTTTTATCCAAATAATTTGCAGCCTTACGAGGAGTCTGGGCACATCTTAGAGCCTTCTACAGGGGGAAAATGTCATAAGTACTCCAGAATATGTAAACTGTAGAACTAAATGTAATTATATAGTTACTGTGAACCTTATGGTTCTATATGTCTATCCTTATAAATCTTAAGAAGCTGATATAAAACAAATACTTTCTTTAAAATAAAGATCTGATTATGGGGTATACTGAATTTTCCAGGAAATTGGCATGTAAATTTATTCTTGAAAAACATATATTTTTAGAAATTTTGGTAGGCAAAATTCAAGATAAAACATTTAGAAAACTTTTGATTTCAAATTATATTCAATTAGTAGTATCGTTTAATGACAATCAGGAAGGGATAAACTATTTTCATTTTTGGAGGAAAGATACAGATGGGTTAATTTCTTGCCTATTGTGCAATAGAAGGACATGTTATCTGATTTGGAAACCAGAATATCAGGTTCTGATTCCATTGACCCTTAGACTATGTGATTTCTGGCAAGCTCATAAAATTTTTCAGTTATGTGCCAGCATCTTGAATAATGTGATTATTATAACATACTGTGATCTAATTTTTACTGTATCTCTGTAGCAAAAGGGCAATTCATAAATTTATGTAATAACTAACAGTAAATTCTATGAATATTTGAGTTGATATCATCTGAGAATCTAAAGCATTTTCTTACATACAAATTAAAATCTCTGTCTCTACATGCACACATACACACAAATAACTGGATTTCACATGTAAAAATAAGAACTAAATATCAGCTAATTGGCAGGCAGAAAAGTTAATATGATTGTAACACAATCAATATGACATTGTAGAATTAACTATGAGGCATTTCTCTAGATCATCTTTCCTCATTATGGCTTGCATCTGGGTTTAAAAATGAACTTCTCATGTTGTTGACATCTACTAGTGTATGTACGACGCACACTTGGGTACTGGGAAGGGGATGGGTCAACTATGTGTTTTGTGTCACAAATTCAGATGTGAGTGTGTGTGATTCACCTGGAAATGTCCACCTTCACTTTGCCGACCCGTTGGAACCCGAAATGGAAACTGGTTGGAATCTTCACAAACCTCCCTTCCTCCCACATTGAGATTCACATCTCACTGAATTACTTCCCCCGGGATCAACGTCCTTTTGTGTACTGAACAAGCTTAGTGCTTTTCCTTATTGAGTCTGTTAAGTACACAGAAGGCGGTTTTACAGTGTTGATCTGTGCAAGCATAAAAACATAACTGGAGTTACCTTTGATTCCTCCCTTTGTGCTGAAAACCCGTCATTGACAAAATCAACTGTTTTCTCCTCGATTTCCACTGTCTCTTGACTAGCCTTAACCAGATTCGTGAGCTGTATTAAAACGGCTTCTTTCATTCCCGCCTATCTCAGAAGTCTAATCCACTATTCTAAAAAAAAAAAAAAAAAAAAAACAGGATGCAAATTTCAGTGTCATTTTTATCATGCCTCTTGGATTAAAAAGGAGCATTCACGTTCTTATTTTACTTAATCCAAATTGTCAAAGTTTCACAGTCTCTGGTGACAAGTGCTCAAACAATATTTGCTCTTTTTTTTAAAACATAGCAATTTTGTATTCTTAGTCCTAGACTGGTCCATATGCCTGGCCTCCAAAGTCAAAGTAGATTCATTCTAATCTTTGTTTTTTATCAAAATATGTCAGATTATGTATATATTTTTATTATCATTATTATTGTTTCTTAGTTTGGAAACTTCCTTGGTAAGCTTCCACACCTTATTCATGATTCCTGTTAAACATTATTTCATGACAAACTATCTTATAACTTATTTTAAAACTATGTGTATATTTATTGAGTAAATAGTATTTAGAAAATTAATGAAGTATGAACTAACGATATTCTTAAGGAACATTTCTTTTTTATGTTTTTGTTATTATTCAATTCCATAGCTGAAAAATGGGATATATCAATCTCTTTTTTTCAGTTATTGGGAATTGAACTTCAGGGTGCTTTATTTCTGAGCCAACATCCATATACTATTTCCTTAACCATTTCAAACTCAATCAAAAAGCCTGTTTTGCAGGGAGCCACACAGTTCAAGAAATCTGCTTTCAAACTTTAGAGAAAGAATTTAAAATTTTAACAACCTCTTGTGTAACAAAGATTATTATTGAAAAACATAAAATGAGAAAAGTAATAAAATTGATCTCTTTAAAGTTATGAAGTAATAAATACAAAAACATAAAGAAGTTACATATTAGTGACAAAGTTTTAAAAAACTACCATTTGTCTCATGTCTTGTTGTATGAAAATTTTTCTATACAGTGACAAAAACCATGGCCCTGAAGTATTCACACATCATGGTGTACAGAATGAAGCAGTTTTAATGCTCCATTTTGTAAGCATTCTAATTTAATTGCACACATGCTTATGTTATCAACAGGCTTGTGATGTTCTGAGAACAGTTAGCTGTTTGTTTAAAATATAAACTATAGGATTGAAAATGAAAACAAATGAAGGATACTATTAATGGTTGAAACTTACAGTTCAGGAAAATTGGTAGCGAAAACAGCCCACACATCACATGGTGAACCTCTCCACCATCCATGTCTCGGTGAATATCATACTAACTCCAAGAGAGTTTCAGAATTGATGATCAGAACTGCATGGGAGTGCTGAAGAGTTTGTTCTTTCCAGTAGACACATAAAATAATTTTAAGAAATGAATTCTCCCTCATATTCTATACCTTTTTATTGTACTTATCAACATAATATTTGTACTCCATTTATAAGTTAAAGTGTAATTGGATACATATATAATATGTGCAATGATGAAATCAGGGTAATTAACATTTCCAACTCCTCCAGTATTATATTTCTCTCTTTAGGAGCCTTAAATCTCTTCTCCTATGGTTCTTTTGAAATTTACAATTAGTTGCAAAGTATATTTTTCCTATTCTACTATATAACATTGAAAGTTCCCCCCAAGAGTGCTTTGGTAACCATTATCAGCCCTTCACCCTATCCCCCTCTGCTTCAGATTGTGTGACACATCTTCCTCTAATTTATCTCTGAAATCAGGATTCATCTTGAAATTGATAGCAACTTTCAATATTACAGGCAGATATTAACTGTTGGAAGGATAGCTGTGATTCCATTTATTTTCTTGCAAAGCAAAACCACAGTGCTTTATTGTACCTAAGAATAGAAATAGATCGAGTTGTGCTATATCTTGCAACTGAGATATGTTCAAAATGATTGTCTATCATTTACAAGCAATATATTGGTGGACATAACATGTCTCTCAGAACAGATTAAATAAATATCAAAATTTCCAAAAACTAGTATGACAAATATACATGCTGTGTAAAATTATTCCTAAGCATGCATCGTAATTTATAAACATTATTTTCCTTCGGAGTGGTACACAAAATAATGGCACATTTAATAATCAAAGCATCTTAGGTTTCAGCAAAAACAATAACTCTTTTATATGTATAGAAGAGCCTGCAATTCCATTATTTAGATTATTAAACCCTTTGTACAAATGCACCTTGAGGGATACTATGTAAATTTTATTAGAAAATTCTTCACTGGGTTGATGAATAGGTATCTAAGAACAAGGCCCTACAAACAGTACAGACAAGTAAATCTGAAAATACCTTGAAGGAGAGGCGAAGCATGAGCTAAAGCGGAATTTGTAGGTCAGTAACAAAAAATAATAGGTTAAAAATTAAAAAAAAAAATATATATATATATATTAGATTTCAACTGGACATGATTTGCTATAAACAAACGGAAATGAAACCTTTGTCCCAGGTGCAAGCAAACCGGTTAGAATATTTACTTAAAATTAATATGCTAATTAATGAATCTTTGCCATCAACCTACAATATTAAAGATTAGAAAGATGAAATGAATCAGCTAGTCATAAAGACTTTTGCTAAAAGTCTGACACATCGAAAAAAGTATATCCTGAAGAATTGGGAAGATGAAAATATTATCTTCATTCAGGTGCTCCTGAAATATTCTAAGTTAATAACTCCATTCACGCACTTTTTTTCTCATCAGCTCTGCTGTATGTAATTTATTCTACAAGAGTTAAGTAATTGAAGAGGCTTAGTAAATCTTCCAGGAATCTATGATCCTGTTTAATAAATTATTCCAGTCAAAGTAGTAACATGATTAATATACTTCTCATATTGTCCTGCCTTTTTCAGAAAATATGAATGAATGAAGAAGAGCACTCTAAAGAAAACATGTAATTGGTTTGGCTTTCCCATTAAGGATTTCATTAAGACCAAACGGCCCTGCTTTGTCCATCTTAAACCTTCACTCAGAGAGGTGAATTTATAAATCATCATCTGCTCTTGGTACTGTGCCTACCAGAAAGCAGGTCACATTCCTGCCAGGCAACTGGCTTGACACAGAGAAAGTCCTACCAATAAGAGTGTGTGCATGTTCCTCTTCTGTGGACACATACGTTGCTCCAGTTTTCAGGAATTACACTTCCTAGACTGGTTAACACATCTCTGCAAAATGCTTTAAGTAAAAAATCCATACCTCAGTGTCAAAGAAATCACTTAATAAGCTGCTTAGGACTATCCATGTAAAGAGAAGCCAAATACCAGGATCTGTGCTTCCTCTCCTGATAACCCGAGTTTTTCGCGGAGGACAATGTACCAGATTAAAGTCCATCCAAAGGCAAGGCATTATGCACTATTAACTCTCCTTATGGGCCATGCTTATTTCAAGGTTGTCATAGATTTTGTCAAAAATATGTGCAAGGCTGGCAATGTAATTTAATACCTTTAATTTTTTTCACCTAGAAGGTAGGGATTAGTTGATAGCCTCTTTCCCCAATTACATTATTTTTGCAGCTTTTATTTCATCAGTGAGCAGTTAGTGTTCCCAGGGCCTCCTTTACCACCCACACACACTTGCTGACATAATAACACTGACAGGGAAATAAATGCTTAAAGAACTGCGGGCTGGGACTGAACTTTACATGCCCTTAACCACTCAGTTAGACTCAAATAATGAACCACCAGAAAGCAAACCCAACAGTTAGGTTTTGTAAGTGAAACAAATAATACTTAGCCCAACTCGTTATCTACAGAAGTATAACACATCCAGAATGAAAGTGAGCCTTTTTTTCCCCCTGCAGAACAACACCATAATCCCAAAGGGCAGAATTTGGGCTTCCAAATCCCAATTAAGGAATGCTGTTGGTGGGCACAGCCTTCCCTGTACACACGCCCCAAAATGAGACTTGCCCAAATTCCATATGAATCAACTATGCTCCAGTCGGTGGCTTTATAATTCAGTGCCCTGAACTTGACCTTTTCCTAGAGAAGAGTGTTGGAAATGTAGTGGGCATCTGAGGCAAATCTATAAAAATCTACCTAAGCCATGATGAGCACAAAGTGCGCTCCAGACCCACGGACATCCTGACTCGGTTTCACAGTGTCTCATTGTCATAAGAAAATCCCTTCCGTCTTCCCAGTGGGGAGGCCAGAAGCACATCAGATTCCGACAGGGGACCAGAGGTAGCTTCTTGCCTACCTCCCGCCTTTCTTGACACGAAGAAAGAGGACCATCTTTGGCGGAGAGCTGGCACTATCACCACTGAGGACCGAGTCAGTAACTGCAAGATCAAGTTGGTCTTCCCAGGAGAGGCTGACAGGTCGCAGACTCTCCTCAGGACCTTCTTCTGTCTGCTTGCTTTGTTTCCTGATCACTGTCTGTCTCAATTCTTCCCTGTGCTCTGAGCTTCCCCAGCTCTTTTCCTATCACCACCTCGGATCTGAGTGCGCCTTCTCTTCCCTCTGCCTCTCCCTTAAGGGACGGTAGTCTACACTGCAGCAATGGTGCAACCAGGAAGGCTATGAACCATCCTCCTGGAAACCATTTGGTTCTAACTAAATGAAAAGCAAAATGAGATTTGTCAGATATCTGCAGAATAACAAATTAGAAAGTTCTGGTAACTTGGACGGCCTTGGTGGGGTTAGCAGTTCTCTAAGTGCCATTCAGAAGGGGCCCTCCATTGGGCAGAGACTGGAGGTTCTGGAGAAAGGGTCCTGATGAAGGGAAGTGAGAGGAAAGAGCAGTGGAGACAGTGCCCGTTTCTCCTCTTCTCTCCACGCAGATCAGGACAGAGCCTCGCTGACCCGGTGGGGAGCAGCAGTGGAGATGGAGCTGTAGAGCGGAACCTCATTTATTTCAGTCACTACCTTCAGTGCCGTAGGAGAAACAGATGTTCAAGGCTAGCGAAGACACAAGAAACTGACGGGACATCACATAGCAAGGGGGTTTGGTGATTTCTGCATGAATTTTACTTAAAAGTAAACGCTGCAGAGTCTCCATCACGAGCTATTTGTATTTGGCAAATATGTTAAAGTTTGTATTAACTGACTTTTTTTTTTTTTAATGTAAATGTAGCAACTTGAATTCACTACTGGAAGGATGATTTCCTTCTGTGGGGAGATTCAGACCACATGTTCAGCACATGCAGTAGATAGAAACTATCAAATGAGCTTTTGCCCTTGTTATTATCTTGTCCATCATTATTGATGACAGTGCCAATTCTTTGTTACAATTAATAACATAAAATCCATTCAGAAATATTGTTTCACTCTCCAAAAACAGTTAAAATCTGGTCAATAACAGAGTGAAATGAGAGAGGGTTAAGGTGAACCACTGACTTCTTCCAAGTAGACTCTTAACTTGAACTCTGATGATAACTTTGGCCAAGTTTTGCATGCCGTGTGTATGCATGCACTTGACAACTTTTCAACTATATTGTCTTGCCTTGATTACATGTATTTATTTTCTAGTGATGGTAAATATGTCTCTTGTCTGAAACTAGTTTATAGAATTTCTAGAATAGAGAAGAAAGTATGTTTTTGAATCTTTTGCTTCCTGCATAGCACCAGGTGGTACCAGGCTTATAAAAAATGTACTGAGTGGAGGCAGCCTGCTCTGACCCAAAGTAGCTATTTCAATGTTGCATGGTAAGTATATTTCTGGGTTGATTTAACCGTAATAATAATAACAGTAATAATGCAGCAATAACTGAAGTAGTAACAATAACAACTGTCATTTGTGGCCATAATTCTTTAAAATGAAACAATTTTGAATATGTAATTTTAATGGCCAAATATATATATATATTTATATAATATAATATATATGTAATATATATTATATAATATATATAATATATATAATATATATATATATTGAAATTGACACTCAGTGACTTAGCTCTAATGAGGATTTTACAAGGTGACATAAACAATTAATGAAATAGCTCATGTGTCCACCCAGTATCGCAGACTCATGAACCACTACCCACTGTGGTGAGTCTTTTACATTTTTTAAAAAGAGCAACAGCATTTAAATTAGTAATTTAGGGATTCTTTTTAAATCTCAATACTTTATTTAGTGAATATAAAATATATACTTGGTTTAAATGTCTGAAGTGTTTCCTTACATATTAACATAAATTACTAAATAAATTCACTTTTCAAAATACAAATATTTTCAATTATCATTAATGATAGTGATATGAAATATCATTTGAAAAGAATAAGTGATTTATGACTTGAAAGTTTACATTTTGTCTGACCTGAGAATAATTAAATGAGAGATTTTAATTTTATTTTCTCTTTTTTGACACATGCACTTTCAAATTTCAAAATCCTTAGGTTAAGATATAATAGAGATATTTAGAAAATATTCCTCCAAGTAGCAATTTACCTCTAAATTCTAGTCTTTAGGTATAATGGGTTGATGTGGATAATTTTGACATGAATGAATTGATAAGAAAAGAAAAAATACTCGGGAAAATGGTTTTAAAAAGTCACTAAATTAAATCCATGAATAAAATCTAAGTTTTAGTTAAGAAAATCATTAATAATTCACACACACACACATCCTCCAAAGTACGGCATGTTTGTAAAACCAAAGTAAAAACGTTCAAGTAATGTCACACTTATTCTGAGAGACTATTATCTCACCAGTTTCTTCTAAAGATGATAATCTAAAAATTCAAGAATGTGCTTTAATTTCACTTCTAAATAACAATCTGATGTTGTTTTTTTTCCTTTTTTTCCTCTAGTTGTAAGACCCAATTAGTAGCACCAAAACATTTCTCTCAAGGCTTTTAATCTCCTTAAGAAAATTTCAAAGTTAAAATAAAGCCTCCATTTACTAAGAATTGATATAAAGTTTATCTGCTACATGAAAAATAAAATATATAAAATTTAATATGACTGTGAACGCATAGAAATAGCAAGATGAGCATGGTGTCTCTCATAACAGATTTCAGTTTTATCCTCAGTGGATAGAACTGTCTATGCATATGGATTAAAAACCTGGCACCTTCCTTTAGGCACTTGGTCTGTCAACCCCTCATCAAGGGGAGGACTGAGGAATCAGCAGACGCAGGCAGGGCACATGATAAAAGTGACCAATGGAAACCACTTGTGAAAAATGCTTTACCTCCCAAATTTGCTGCTTTCGTGTCCCTTGTTGGGTAGAACAGGAGTGAGTCTCTCACTCTCAACTCCAAACTTCATTTCACCGGAAAGTGCGTCATCAAACATGTTATGTAGATACAGAGCATTCATCTACAACTTGAAAGCTCTCATGCTTGGGTGGGGACTTTGTTTCTCTGTTTTATTTTTTACCCACAAATTTTAAGCAACTGCACTAGTCTCCTTCAAGCTGGGAAGAGTTCTCTGGTCCACATCCCCGCCTGGTTTGGGAGGAGATTGCTCTTTTGTTCCTGTTCAAGGTTACCCACGGGAGCTGATTTCAAGCTTGACTGCGTCTGGGGTCTCACATGCCTGACTCTAAAAGTCATGCTGTCCTTGACCAGGATTCTGAAACCAAAGAGTCCTGTTCAGGCCACCAGCGTGACAGACGCCCACTCCGATGGCAGTAAGGAGACCTGGGCAAGACAGGCTTGCTGGCTCTTCACTCAACACCTCGTAACCTTCTTTTAACAACTCAATCTCCAGCTGTGAAACCCGAAAACAAGTGAAAGGAGCCAGTGGGGCAGAGGAATTGCATTGTCCAGCGAAAGACTTCAGGACACATCACCGATTTTTCCTTGCCTATTCTTTCATGAAAATGGAAATTTATTATATTTCAGAGCTCTGATTTATCCACTCCCATCTATATCTGTTTCTGACTGTGTCTGTAAATCTGTCTACAAGATAAAAATCTTATAGATAGGTAGGGATTAGACATGGATGAAAATAAAGATTCAGAGCTGAATGAATGAAGACTCTTTCAACACCATCTAGAAGGCAGTCTGCTGAGATCTTAGTCTAATTGTGGCAAAACCAATTGAGAGGAGTTAAAATTAACTAAGATTCAATGAATTAGAATAAGGATAGCCCTAACATCCTAAAAAATTAAATCGATAAAGAAAAAAGCATGTGTTAATGATATAGGTAAGCAGAGAAACAGAAAACATATATATTAAAGCCCATCTTTTGAAAAATAATGAATAACAACATATTAAAGAATAAAAAGATGAATCAGGACTATGGAACTAGACATAAATATGGGATAAGCCAAAACCATACAGGCCACAGTGGCAGATGTGATATTTTAGAGCTATCTTGTTTCTGAGAGGAGTGATACTGTGTGCGTTGGTGGTATTCTTTTATTAGCTGAAATTATAGATTTTGGAAAGATTAGAAATATTGGAGTTGAACATTTCTCCTTGCAG
Source organism: Sciurus vulgaris (assembly GCF_902686455.1). NCBI lineage: Eukaryota > Metazoa > Chordata > Mammalia > Rodentia > Sciuridae > Sciurus > Sciurus vulgaris. The sequence continues at coordinate 179,672,455 of NC_136464.1, read as the reverse complement.
ATGTTATTTACTCAATGAGTAAGCCAAGGGAATCACATAAACACATACATATATATATATATATATATATATATATATATGTATGTATATATTCAGACTAAGAGAAGTAAACTCGAAATTTTCCCAAATCTGACAATATAAATAAGCATACAGACACAAAGGTTTCCTTGACACTCAATGGAAATATGTATATCATCCAAAATCAACTTTGTATGTATCAGAAGAGACAGGAAGACAGCAGAAAAAAGGAGATTTTTAGCAAAGCTTGTGAACATAAAATGTTTTTAAAGTGCAATTTATTCCTAAGGGAAATATAATATATAATATCCTTTGAGAAAATTAACAAGAGGAAGGTAAAATAATTTTGGAAAAGAGAATTTATCAAGATGTTTTCTTTAAAAATAATAATGAGAAAACTCACTCTACTAAATATTATTAAAATTCATGTTAAAGAGCTATAATGATTTTAGTGTTGTACAACTGAATGAGAAATAATTTCACAGAACCAAAGAACAGTGCAGATAAAGACCTCCATGAGTGTATTTTAATATATATAAGAAAGCAGTCTGAAAATGAAAACGATACATTATTTCACTGATAGCTCTAGGGTAACTCTGAAAAATTAATAGCCTGGAATTTGTTCTTTTCCCTTACCATAGGTGAAATGTATTATACATAGATAACAAGAGCTGACATTCAAAATAAAGCAAATAAAAGAGTAATGTGATAAATATCAGTGGATTCTTTCATGATTTGGTCAGAAACTTACGTAAGCATTTATACTAAAGGACTAATCATAATAAAGTACTATATATAATTTTATACAGTGTAAATGATACATATGCATAAGGGAAAAAAAGCTCCAAAAATACAAGAAGCATAACATTGGTGGTATATAATAAAAGGCTGATAATATAAAAGATGATAATATTGGTTAGAAAGCAAACATACAGATAACTGCATAAAATAAAATATCAATCAACAAATATGTTTATAATAGTTAATCTTATAATAGTTCAAAATGCAATTTAAAAATTTGGAAATGACACATTTTCATTGTATTTAAGTAATTTGTATAGATGCAATAAAACAGGTAGTTTGAGAAAATTATCATGAATCTGCTTTTTTTCTTTGAAGAAAAGTACCCTCAGATCTTTTTCAATATGAGAATAAACAATAACAGAAATACTCATGATACCCAAACTAAATCATGACATATCTATAACATGGAGATTCACATATATGGTGAAGTTCCTATTTCTGCAGAATACTTGACATCATATTTCTGATGACCACTGGCTTAGACATAATTATAAGAGGTGGATAAATACGAAAGTGAGATTCTGCTCTTTATTTGCATGCATCTTTTTTTTTTTCTTTCACACAGGTTCACGCAAATAAACAGTAAAATCATACTATTGTCTTCATTTCTGTATAACTAGGTCTACCTCCATCATTAATGAATAAAAGTAATTAAGCTGAGAAAGACACATATAAAATATTAGAATCTCTACTAATTGTGAGGTGGGAATATTTTTTCCCTCTTGTACATAAAACATTCTGAAGTTTTATAAAAATCTATGTGGATTTACAATAAAAATTGTTTTTGAAATGAAAAACCAAATAAAGACCATTTAATACACATATATAGACTTGAAATTATATAAGATTATGCTCTTTTAAATTACTAAGCAACAATCATTAAAATAATTTATTATCAAATAATGGACAATTAGTTTCTCTTAAATGTTTGCATTACTAAGAAAGTGTTACTTTTCTTCAGATTGATATTTTAAAAGCAACTTCCTCTGAGACATCAAGAGAAAATTTTCAAATACAATGCTTTATGTGGCTTTGACTCACTCACAATTAGAACATCCTAGTTTGTTTTATTTAATTTCCTTTCCCAATGTCTGTTTTTAGAAACCAGGAAAAAGAATTCTTCTTAAAATAAATAGGCACTGAAAGCGAGTGTTCTGGAAGTAGATCCCTGGGCCATCCATTTGGACAGGGAATGTATTTAGAATGGCCATTATTTTTATCTCAATAAATAAAACAATGGCAATCACAAGATATATGGTATATCCTTCTAAAAGTGAAAGTATTTCACACAACCAATAGAAATCGGCTCACATGCAAATATAAGGTTTCTGCACATTTGACATAGGATATCTGTGCCTCTTCAAATTATCACACAAGCGCTGTATTCAGCAAATTATGAAAGTTGCATTGTTCTTTGATTTGATGATCTATATTTCCTGATTCTGACTTCTTTTTCCTATCATCTCTTTTGAGTAATAACGCAACTGGGCAGGTCTGAAGGAGGACATTCTTTTCTGCCGTGCTCATTCTATTTTGAAGTATCCCTGATTAATAAGATTTATGGATGGGCTTACGCGGTTGGGCTTCAGGGCTGTTTTATTTTACCATAGCCATTCTAGCCTTCGGTCGTCTCTGTTCTTCCTCATGAATTGAACTTTTTACCTCCAAGAATCCATATGCTCATCTGACCTACAGAAAATGCCAAATACTGCCTAATTGTATCTCCGCCTCGAACGCTGTAATAATTATTTTTATTTCAAACTTTACTGATTTATTCCAAACTTTACAGCCAGTGAAAAAGCACAGGAAGGGAAAGAAACATTCCATGTCGAAATGAACACATAAGTCTTGTTAGTAATTTAAACATATAAACAGAAAAAGGCCAGTGTGTTCACTATCTTAAATGCACATTTTTTCCTCCTTTGTTCTTTTTTTTCTTTTTTAATTTACCTAAGAATATTATCTGATTTAAAAATCTGAGACATAAGAGACTGATCATTTTCTCAAAATACAACATTCTCACAAAGGATGCTCAAAGATATCAATGAAAATGAACTCAAGGTACTAAATGAATTATGAAGATCATAACATGGTATTTCAAGGTTCTGGACCACTATTAAGCTTCTGGACCATCTTGTCCTTCACTTGTTTATTTTTTCCCCTGTTAAGGATTCACCTTTAAGAAAATTAAGAAAAAATGCCCACTGTTATAAATAGCTCCTTTAATGGAAGTAAGGTGAGGTATGTGAGCATTGATTCACTAGTTTGCTAATAAAAATCAGACCTGTCATCTTTGACCCAAATATTTGTAAATATTATACTTCTGGAATTACTGTTGAGGCATGCACAGGGTAAATCCGGCGCAAAGAAGACTCAAACCTGGGCCTTCAACAGAACGCATTCAAGGTCCTTATCAGCAAAGCAACAATTTTACCAGCCTTCTAGTTTATTTGTCTGTCTCCAGTGCCTTTTACATAAAAGACTGATTCTGAATTTGCTGATTTGCAGCATCTCTTAGCATATGGTCTCTTTTTTAGACCTATTTTTAAAAGCCTTTTATGGTAACAGAAGGGGAAAAATTTCCCCATCTCTATAGATGTGTACTTACAAAAATAAAATTTCCTCAGAAATGTACAGTATGCTTAATCCTAAATTAAAGTCGTTGCAGAAATGCTATTCCTTAACCCCGAGGCATATGTGATTTCTAAAGAAACAAATTCAGCGTTTAATTAACTCTGAAATCCTCCTGTAAATGGAGCTTATGTGTGTGTGTGTGAAGTTCAAGGCGGAGGAATTCAGAGAAGAAAAGTGCTGCGAGGGTTGCCTCCTGCAGAAGCCAGCCGCCCTATCTGAGGCAGACAGGCTCCGCACATGGCTACATGTACTAAATTAAGGACCACGGAGGTTCATCCAGAGTGCACAGATTAAAATTTTCAATAGACCTAAAAATGTCTCCAAGGCATGAATGAGCCTGTCACTTTTCCTCTGCCTCTCCAGCAAATGATGGATTCACTTTGTGCCCATAACACAACCTGCCAGATATGCCTGGTTTGGTCCGTTATTCTTCCTTCCCCAGTCACGCTGCAAGAGAGGTTGTGGTTAAACAAATCTGCTTTTATGGAGCAAAGCGCTGTGAAACAGAGCTGATTAGGGCCTGACACATCGAATTAGGCGGGCCCGACGCTGTCTGACGACTCCATTGTTTCAGAACCCTGGTCTGCCTTTGCCTCCTCCCTTGCTTAAACCCACACGTCCATTTCTTTCATTTTAATCCGAGTGAGCACTTTTGCTTAACTAAGTGAGTATTACTACAGAACTCATGTTTTATTTCTAAATATATTACAACTCATTCATTTTCCCTGCACCCTACGGCCTACTTAAAAAAAACAGGATATTGCCAGCTGGACCTGAGACTAACAAATCATTTAGCAAACACGAAGTCTTATTACTGAAGAAATGGTCTTTTAAAATAATATTTTGAAAGCAATAACAAGGCAAAGGCCTGATAAGGTAAATAAAAAAATATGCATGAAATGTGCTAATTTCTATTTTGATAAAACGAACTCCATATATATAACCATTTCCTAATATAAGGCATAACAATATTAGCCAGATTGCAAACTAATCATCATAAAAGAAGATTGTGTTTATTAAATTATTAGATTGCATTAGAATTATTATATATCTTTTGGATATGTGTGTGTGTGTGTGTGTACACACCTGAATATGTATATTTTACATACCAAGATAAATTGGGGACAACAATCAACTTTTCTGAACAAACAGTCCCCCAAAAGATGCTTATCTTTAAATACATTATTTATAAAAATATATTATTTTTCTTTCTCCAGAGATACTGATCTGTCAATCCTAATGTTACTACCATTTTATTGGCTTTGTTTGCTTGAGATATCAGTTCACCTTAGGGAGGAGTTAATGTATGCAATGCCTGTTAGGAAATCAGCAATTTTTTTTTTTTTAACTCAATAAACTGAAATGGAGATTATAGAAGAGAGTAGATTGACCATGAGTGGACAAATTTTATTTGCTGGTCCACTGTCCCTCAAAATGCTCAGGATGCCTGCAATAAGTTCAGGGCTGCCTCTGGTGCCGTGATAATAGCAAACTCAATATGACATGTCAAGCCACTGTTCGTGGAATGTTTTTTTTTTTTTCAGTGCTGGGGATTGAACCCAGGGCCTGTGCTTGTAAGGCAAGCACTTTATCAACTGAGCTATCTCCCCAGCCCAAATTGTTGTTTCTCTGTGTCAGCTTTTATGGCTTTTAAGGGCCAAATTGTTTTCTGGCAGGATTTGGAATTGTTCCCAAATTCTAAAATTTGGCAAATGATTGAACAAAATCTGTGCTTCATGGTTAATATGAAGAGATTCTTAGAATTGATAACCTCGATGTGAACTAGTCTACTGGTGGCTGAAGTGTGATAGGATCACTTAATAGCAAAACCCAGATTGGCCTTCCTGTGACAGGAATGTCAAGGAGGACTTGTGAGGGTGGGGTGGTTGGGGTTTTCCTCATCCACCTCCTGTGTGACTTTATGAGGACAAACCCATGGTTTTCTGCTTAACACACTTATGGGGCTATCAGCACTTGGGACCACCCAGGTCTTTATGTGGTGTGAGAAGGTGGGAAGAAGCAAGTTTGCATAATTTGTTATGATTCCATTCCTTTCATTTTACAAATGTAATAGAAACTATGGGTTAAGAGGACACACTGGGATTCTTGGTAGGCATGGCTGGCATTATGTGTTTCCTGAGTTGAAGTTCAGATAATCACCCAGGAATCAGATGGCCCCCCTTGTCATAGCTCCATCAGCTGCCCCATTCCAGTTCCATTCCAGTTCCTCTATCTGGAGAGGCAAGAGGGCTCTTCTGGAACTTTGCATTTGCTTCTCTCTTAATATCATCGAAAGAATCCCCCACACATGAGCTCGCATATGCATGTCCACCATACACACCTCAGAATTTAATCCAACCAGGGATAACAGTGGATTAGGAAACACATCTACCCCTGTGAGGTCTATTTTGTTTAAACTCTGAGATTATATAAGACTGGTATATAAAAGTAATTCCTGAAACAATTTACCTGAAGTCTTTTTCACTACATTTGTTAATAAAAACTATTATTATTTCCCAATATAGTCTATTTTTAAAAAATCCATGGTGGAAAGGTCTTACATAGATGAAATCTTTGCAAATTATTGTCTATAAAATCTTGCCAATACAGCACCTGGAATTTAAAAAAGGAAAAAATTACTATATTAAAAGTAGCTCAAATTAAGCAATCAACATCATTCAAAATGCAGGATCTCTACAATATAAAACATTTTCCTGCTTTCTATTTAAATTTTGTGGTGTATTTATGCATGTACAAAATATTAGGGAATCTTATAATGAAAGAACATCAGCTTCAAAAATCTTATGTGTTCATATAATTTTCTCAAAATAATTATTTTTCTGCCAAGATTAATAAATCTCACTTGGGAGCTCTATGCAGAATACATCTAATGATACTTATGTATTTACCTCTGTATTTTCACATTCTGTTATTACAGCACTGAAGTTTAACATTTAATGGCTTACTCAAGTAAAATTTATTTGATACTGCTAAATGAAACATATATTGCTAAAGTTTAATTAAATAAAATTAAATATATATTAGCTAGAATACTTAATGTCACCTATGATAAAAAATATGCTATATACACACAAATGATGAATAGAGAAATAAAGATAAGGAAACTAATATTGCAATGAATTAAAATTACACTGAGCATTTATTTTAAATTAATATCTAAGTGATTCAACTATTTAAATATTTTTCACAGATTTTAAAAAAGCTATATGCACGCATCACACTTACAATAGAAATCTTTTTTATTTATCGTTCTTTAAATTGGAGAGGTTTTTTTGTTGTTGTTTTCTTGTTTTTTTTTTTTTTTTTTTTTTTTTTTTTGCGGTGCTGGGGATCGAACCCAGGGCATTTGCGCTTGCAAGGCAAGCACTCTACCAACTGAGCGATCTCCCCAACCCTAGAGAGGTATTTTAAGATATTCTATTATAAAATTGTATATTATTTTCATTGTCAGAATGACTAAATATGAAGTTAATGTGATTTTGAAATAGACAATTCAAATGAGGTAAAATAAATGTTGCTAATTTATGTAATTTTTGAGAACAGTAGCGTACAAATATAGAAGAAAAATGTAAATGTGTCATCATTTTTTCCCAAGGTTTTGGAAGCAAAAATATTGCCTGTCTTCTTTTTCATTCTTAATGACATTCTATTTATATCCATTAAGTTATAGCTTGTTTTACTTTCATTCTTAGGAGTAAGATTTACTAAAAAAAAAAAAAAAAAAAAAAAAAAAGTCCCTTCAAGAGATCATACAGAATTACTTATCTTGTAAGAATTGCATGTGCATATAGGAAAAGATTAATTAGGAGGACAATAATAGATTTACATAGTTAATAATAAGTTATATTGACAGATCCAAGTATTTATATAAATTGTATTGCAATGAACATGTTATTTAAATCATTGTTATAACACATACCTTAGTAAATGCTGTTGGTATATTCTGTTAACAAACATTTTGACTGTTCTACATTACAGATTTATCCTGAGAATTGTTTGTACAATGCTGACATTGACACAGTCCTTGCATACATTACTTGCGGTGTCTTTAGAAAGTTAAAAAAAATCCTGTACACAAATAAAATAAGATAATCCCAGCTACTAACAGGTGTTATGAATATAGCAAAATAAGTAATATACTTATTTTGGTACTTATTTTTTAATGTACCCATTTTATATAGTCCAGAGTTCCCAGAGCATTTACCTGCAAGATATTTAGGGGTGATGGTCAGGTAAGCATCTCTGAGGAACTGGGCTTTGACTTGATACACGAATGTTAAGAAAATTGCTGTGTGTCATTTTGTAGCAAGGGGATTTCAAGAGAAAGGCTTGGCAATGGTAGAATGCTCTAATAAGAAACACCCAGATTTTTACAAACGGAGAAAGAGGCCAGTAGGGTTAGAATGTGGTCAAAGGGGAGAAGGGACCAAGAGCTCTCAGTAAGGTAAGCAGGCATCAAACCACACAGGATCTTTCAGGATGGGATAAGAAGCTGGGATCTTGGAGAATCTCAGACAGGGGTTGATGGTTTGCACTTCAGAAAAGTGACCTGATTGTTCCATAGGACATGAACAGGACAAGGATCACTAGCAGAAGGAACGTGTTACCCAGCAATGGCAGTAGTCCTGTGAAGGCAGTAAAGTACCCCTGGATGCAGGGTGTTTGGGAGTGGAGATGAGAGACTCTGCGAGGCAGGGAAAGTGTATGAAGGCAGCAGAGAATAGCACCAAAGACTCAGGGATTGAGGTCAGACTGGGAGCAGTGACCTTAGTACTTGCATCTCCACATGGAGGGGTCCAGTCCGAGGGGTATCGGGAGATGAAGTGGTCCTTGTCTGAGCTGGGGCACTCCATGCCTGTGTTCAGAGATAGGTTCAGGAGGAGTTGCTAAAGATTTGAGAAGAAAGAATAAGAGTCATTTCAGAGAACAAAAAGGTAACTTGCAGTTGCGTTTTCTGTTGGTGTTGAGACTATCCAAAGTCAGCAGTCATATGTTTGAGGTGAGTCCATCAACAATGTTGTGAGATTTTCTCCAGTCACATTCCCTGCCCGGGAATGTGCAGACTTTGTGGCTGGTGGGGCTTCTGAGACAATGATATTTTGACAGGCCAGTATCTCTCCTTCCACAAAAGCAAAAATACACAAAAAAACAAGAAAGATAAGGGCAAGGAATTATACTTGCAGGAGAGCAGTTACAGGGCTAAGTCAGGAGGAAGAAAGGAGACTGAGACACCAAGGAGCAAATGAAAGGAAACATTTAAAATCAAGATTTAAAGTTGGAAATGGTGCTGGTGGAGGGGAAATGGAGAGAGGATCATCGTGGTAACTAACTAAAGGGGCTCTGAGATCCAGATTGCATGCAGGGGCCCCAGGAGGTGATCAGTCAGTGGTGGATCATCTTTGGGGATGGCGGCATTTCTAAGAAGGGTGGAGAGCACTGTTAGAGAATCAAGGAGACAGGCAGCAAAGAGGCTTCAGCTGAACTCCACAACCTGGCAATGAATGTCACTCTCAGTAGGTCTTTAGATAATCCCCAGCTTCAAGGTGGGGGCAGGAATTATTTGATGGAGCATGTTTCATTGTCCTTGGGCCTTTTGAAGTAGGAAATGAACACAAGGTGTAGGGTAGCTGAGGGTCATATATGAGAGACAACAAAGGGTGTCCCTATTATGGGGGGCGATGTCAAGATCCAGGAAGCAAAGTAGAATTCAAAAGTAAACCACAATTACGTGTACAGTATATATTAGTAACAGATTAGTAAAGTTAAACAGCAGGGGAATTCTGAAAGAGGCATGTAACCATGGAGAGGAACAAAAAGAGAAAGCACCTGTTAGAGATGTCAAAATTGAGTTTTACAGATTCCGAAAGCATTATCTAAGTTCAGAAATCTTAAAGTAATCATTGTAGAGTGGAAACAAAATAATCATATTCATTCAAGGATCTGTGCTTAACAATAAAAAATTTTTGAAAGAACATGCTTATAAAATTCAAAATTATTTCTATTGTAAAAATGGCAAGGAACTATTCAGACATCTTATGACCTGAATGTCTTAATTTTGCCTGTAAGTGCTAACTTTGCTTTGAAATACTTATGTGCGTGATATTTTAGAATAAAAATAGTAGTTAGGTATGTTTTGAGTGACATTATATTAAATATACATTTGAGGCTCCCAGAAGCTTGTTTGGAATGGTCCTGGCAAGATCAGTAATGAAAAACAGGTTTCAGTATAGAGGGAAAAAACAAAACTCCTTGCTAGGACATTAAATACTTCTTTTCATACAGGACTTATTGAATTTGTGCTCGGATTATAAAATCTTCACTATTTTGCCATGATTTGTTTATTGAATAAGACTGCTAATGGTCCTAACTCTATTTTACACTAACGTCACTGAATTTTGATAAATATGCTTATTATTTAGATAACTTTTCTTTTTTTTAAGACAAAATGTGTATAATTATAATTATTATGCATATATTTGGTAACAGTGAATGGTATATCATTTTACAAAAAATAGATGAATATTTTTTAATTAAAAATTATAAATTTACATAGGGCAATGTTGTTTGATTCATTCTGTTATTTTTTTCCCTTCCCCTCACCCCTCCCACACCTCTTTTCCCTCTATACAGTCCTTCCTTCCTCCATTCTTACCACCCTCCTTATCCCTAACCCTAAACCTAACCCTAACCCTAATGCTAACCCCTCCTACCCCCCATTATATGTCCTCATCCGCTTATCAGCGAGATCATTCGTCCTTTAGTTTTTTGAGATTGGCTTATTCTACTCAGCATGATATTCTCCAATTTCATCCATTTGCCTGCAAATGCCATAATTTTATCATCCTTCATGGCAGAGTAATATTCCATTGTATATATATGCCACAGTTTCTTTATCCATTCATCAATTGAAGGACATCTAGGTTGGTTCCACAATCTAGCTATGGTGAATTGAGCAGCTATGAACATTGATGTAGCTGTATCTCTGTAGTATGCTGATTTTAAGTCCTTTGGGTATAGGCCAAGGAGTGGGATAGCTGGGTCAAATGGTGGTTCCATTCCAAGCTTTCTGAGGAATCTCCATACTGCTTTCCAGAGTGGCTGCACTAATTTGCAACCCCACCAGCAATGTATGAGTGTACCTTTTTCCCCACATCCTCGCCAACAACTATTGTTGCTTGTGTTCTTGATAATTGCCATTCTAATTGGGGTGAGATGAAATCTTAGGGTAGTTTTGATTTGCATTTCTCTTATTACTAGAGATGTTGAACACTTTTTCATATATCTGTTGATTGCTTGTATATTTTCTTCTGTGAAGTGTCTGTTCATTTCCTTAGCCCATTTGTTGATTGGATTATTTGTATTCTTGGTGTAGAGTTTTTTAGTTCTTTATAGATTCTGGAAATTAGTGCTCTATCTGAAGTATGAGTGGCAAAGATATTCTCCCACTCTGTAGGCTCTTTCTTCGCATTGCTGATAGTTTCCTTTGCTGAGAGAAAGCTTTTTAGTTTGAATCTATCCCAGTTGTTGATTCTAGCTTTTATTTCTTGTGCTATGGGAGTCCTGTTAAGGAAGTCTGATCCTAAGCCAACAAGTTGAAGGTTTGGACCTACTTTTTCTTCTATAAGATGCAGGGTCTCTGGTCTGATTCCGAGGTCCTTAATCCATTTTGAGTTTAGTTTTGTGCATGGTGAGAGATATGGGTTTAGTTTCATTCTGTTGCATATGGATTTCTAATTCTCCCAGCACCGTTTGTTGAAGAGGCTATCTTTTCTCCATGGCATATTTTTGGCCCCTTTGTCTGGTATGAGAAAATTGTATTTATTTGGGTTTGTGTCCATGTCTCTACTTTGAGATCATATTTAAAAACAAAACAAACACACACACACACAAAAGAAAAAGAAACACAAAAAACACTGCCCAGACTAATATCCTGGAGTTCTTCCCCTAAGTTTTCTAAGGAGTATCAGTTTTGAGTTTCATATTGAAGCTTTTAATGCATTTTGAGTTGTCTTCTAATACGGTGTGAAATGATCTTCTCTCTGCACTCTTCCTTTATTTACCTCAAAACTGGTTATCTGGTTTGGTTAGCACATTTATTAACGAGGCTACCCTTTCTTCATGTGTTCTGGGCATTTTTGCTAAAGATTGTTTGACAGTAAATGTGTGCCTTTCTATCAGGTGTACTCTGCTTCATTGGTCTCACATCTGTTTTTTATACCCCTACCATGCTTTTTGGACTACTGCAGCTTTCTGGAATATTTTGAAATTATGCTTAGTGGTATCTCCAGTATCTGCTATAGACTACTTTGGTTCTTCACATATTTTTATGTATTCTAGGACTTTTTTATATTTCTGTAAAATATATTGAGAATTTTGAATTGAATCTGTAGATCCTATTGGGTGGCACAGATGTTTTAACAACATCGATTTCTCTAATCATGAACATGTCTTCCCGTTTATCAATGTCTTCTTTAATTTGTTCCATCAATGCTTTATAGTTTTCAGTGTACAAGCTTTTCCTTGCCTTAGTGAAATTTATTTCTAAGGTTTTTTTATAGCTATCATAAATGAGATTGTTTTTATAATTCATCTTTTGGATAGTTCTTTGTTAACATATAGAAATGATACTGAATTTATATGAAGTTTTTGCAACCTGCAACTCTACTGAATTTATTAGTTCTAACAGCATTTTGGGTAGAGATTTAGGGTTTTGTATACATAAATTATTACCATCTGTAAACAGATCACTTAATATATTTCTTTCTTGTTTGGATCCTGTGCATTTCTTCCTCTTTCTTATTTGTTCTGGCTGTGACTTTCAGTTCTGTGTTGAATAGAGACAGTGAGAATGGTATCTGGTCTCATTCCTAATTCTAGATGAAATGCTTCCAGCATTTTTTATTGATTATTATGTCAGGTGTGATGAGCTTGTAATCTGTGACCTTTAATTGAAATAATCTTCAGAGGTGACATAATGGCTTAGGAATTCATACCCAACTAAACACAGTGAAAGTGTATTGTTCTATACACATTGCAGTCTTATGAAGTTCTTCGTAAGTATTAGCCTAGTGAAGTTCTTTACAAATATTATTTCGTTAGATATAAAATTATTGTTATTTAAACAAAGTGCATATAAATATTCAAATAGAAAAATCTATTTGATATGATTAGACTACATTGTGATTATATGGTTATAAAATATATTCATTATTGCCTGATTTTATTTTTGTTGTATTTCATTGTAAAAAATTGTATAAAGTAATTAAAATGCTAAACTTGTTCTTGGATGTTTTCATGAAATGCAAAGTTAGGAAAATACATATGAAAGTAGGCATATTTATTAAATCTCTGTGATTAATTATAAACCTAGCCACCTAGATTAAGGAGTGTTAGTTGCTAATGTTTTAGTAAGAATGCTCTTATGAGTTCACTGGGTATAAACACTACCATTGGAATACGTACAATGTTAATCATTTTGATCTTGGGGTAATTTTTCTTGATTAAAAAGTAAATAGTCCAGCATGAAATTTGCATTGGAAATTTAGCAGTATAATTTTAGGAAGATAAGAATTTTAGTTTAGATATATTTTTCCAAACAATTATCAATAAATGTGAATGATGGACACTCAATCTAAGCATGCAACATAATTAATGTCTCTACTTAAAGAGTGATATTATTATCCATGCTGTCCCTATTTCTATTAAAAACATGGATCAAGACAGAGAGAAAGAAAGCACAAAACAAATGTGTTTCTTCATCAGTTCCTTGATATGAATGGATATGAATGCCAGCAGTACAGAGTACTTCATTTGAAAAAGAGGAAGGTAGGAAGAACTTTGCAGTTAATGAATTCTGAAAAGAGTTGGGTATATTTTTTAGTTAGTGTTGTTTCACGTGCATGAAAATTAAGCTAAATTAGTAAGAATAATAAATGCAGTCATTGGTTACTATGTGATATGAATTATATTAAATTATTTACACCTATTTTTTCATTTACTTTGTACATAAACCAGGGGATAAAGTTTGCTATCAATTCCCTTTCCCTAACAGAATGTTAGCTCTTAACAATGTTAAGTAATTTTCTTGCAACTAAAATTTGGAACCAAGATGCAAACTTAGTGTGTTGGTTAATAGCAGGGGTCCACTTGAACAGATTAAGGGATACCCATAAAGATGGTTAATAGCAGGGGTTCCACTTGAACAGATTAAGAGTTGTCCATAAAGATGGTTAATAGCAGGGGTCCACTTGAACAGATTAAGGGATGCCCATAAAGTCTCTTCTAGGTGTTTCCAAAAGAGACTGGCACTTGAAGTCATAGAACGAGTAAGAAAAATCTGCCATTATGCATTGTGGGTGGGAATCAGACAGTTGACTAATGAATGGGACAAAGAGGAGGAGGAAAGGTAGCTACTCTCTTCTGGAGCAGAGGGAACAATCTTCTGTGACCCTTAGACATCAGAATTCCAGGTCCTCCGAACTTGGACTCCAGATCTTGGCCAGGAATCCCCTAGGTTCTCTGTTATGGGCCTCAGATTGAGAGTAACACCCCCAATCAGCTGCCTTGGTTCTGAGGGTCTGGGATGCTCAAGCCTTTGGACTTGGACTGAGTCATCCTGCAGACTTTAGTGGCTCTCCAACTTCCAGGTAGCACGTTATAGGACCTTTCAGCCTCTGTAGCCATGAAAATCAACCTCTCTAATAAATCCCCTCTCATGCCTCTCTAACTATCTGCCCTATTGCTTCTGTCTTTCTGGAGAACCCTGACTAATAAATACCACTGGATTTCTTAAATCCAAGTGCTAGCAGGTTTTCTTCAGAGCAAATAGATATTAATTTTTTAAAAAAATAGCTTATTTATTTTAATCATTGTAAACAAATGGGGTAAAACTTATTTCTCTGGTTGCACATGAAGTAGAGTCATACCACATTTTCCCAGGTGTAAAATTGAGCACAAAATCTTTCATATTTTATGCCAGACTAACCCTCTCTGAAAGATTGTAGTGCTTCACATAACTTTTTCTTTGAATCATAGAATTTTGGGAAATATAAAGTTGAGAAATTCATATTACTTTGAGCAAAACAGTAGTTCACCACTATGGAGTAATGGCCTACATTTTTGTGGTATTGGGGGATTGAATACAGGGTGCTCTACCACTAAGCTACACCCAGCACTACCTCTCTAAACCTTTTTACTTTGATATAGGTCCTTGCTCAGCTTTCCATGCTGTCCTTGACTTGCTATCTTCCTGCCTTAGCCTTCTGAGTGGCTGGGATCTCAGGAATGCACATAACACCCATTTTTCACTAGCCTACAACATTAATTGGAATAAAATATATTAAAAAGTGAATCCTTAAAAAAAAAGTCCTGGGAGAAATGTACAATAGATTAAAAACATCACAAATACCATACTTTATTTTATATAGCATCAATGATAGAAATTTAAAAAATCATATTACTTTCCAAAGCCTTCATGCATATATCATCTCTGTCACATTATTTTGGTCTGCAATCTGGTGTAATGCTTTCTTGCTTTTTAATTCAGAGATCAAGTGCATCTGATTGTTTATACACCAAGGGACACAGTGATGATTGTGTCTATTATGTGTTTTATGGCTCCATTAATTGACACACAACTATTAAAAATTTTTAAAAAATAATAAACTAAGCTAAACTCATTATTGTCAGTCATATAACAATAAAATACTAGTTAATTGGAATTAAACATTTCTGACAAAATGAATTCAGAAAGAGTACTTATGTATTTAAGAACATTTGCATTTCTTATACATATAGGAAGAGAAGGAAAGCCCCCAAATTGAGTATTTTTTACCAAATCAACATATAATGCTAAATTTTAAGATACTTTACAGGTAATGTTCTGCATATTTCCACTTTAAAAAGAAAAGTACAATGAAATGCATGACAAAACTGTATCAAAAGTCACTTTTCAAATATGCTGTTTCTCTCTGTTCTTTTCACAATGAAATATAGTTTTGCCAGGTTTCCAGCAATGTACTGCTTTCTTCCCATATATAAATTTGTTCATTACTGATGGTATAATATTTGTGACAGTTAATGGCTTGTCATGTCATCTGAGTACAAAGCCAGGCCTTCCTGTGATTCCTTACATGAGCCCTCAAACGATATCCAAAGAGTGCTGAAGAAAAGATTCCAATATCTCAAAGAAACATGAAAACACAGTCTTGACCAGTTTAAGTATGGCATTGACACCTTCCTGGTCTGAAATTAGTTACATTGCTTAGGAGAGAGACTAGCAAGGGCCAAAATATTGACCTTCGTCCAATACCTGTTCTGTTAAGGTCAGGCATTGGAATGAGAAACCTTCATTGTGTCCACTGATTTCATGAATTTCACCAAATTTATGGAAGGAATGCTATCCATAACTCTGGAGGGAATTCTTTTTTTAAATTTCAGTGATAAAGTGTTACCGTTATCGAGGGTCAACCCTTTGGGCTCTTTGGGTCTTAGAAGAGTCCAACTCTGAGCAACAGTGTGTTATGAAAGATAATTCAAAGATGATCAGGGGATCAAGGGACAAACCCAGAACCAATGATGAAAGCAAAAGCCAGAAAGGGGAAATGTGGGAGGTGAGTGACAGACATTGCCATGCCTGAGTTGGCCATAAACTCAGGGCACAGAGAGGGACAGAGAAGGACATGTATATTATTGAGCTCTTTCTTTTTGAAAGGCATGGACTTTCAATTATATTCTTGTCCTGTCCTCCCATGAACCCTTTGAACTACTAATAGCTTATTTTATGGGAACATTTCCTTGAAGCTGAGAGCTTTTATACAGGTTATCCAAGGTTCCTTTTTGGGTAACTAGTGAAAACTGAGTCCATAATCTAAACAAACTGACTCAAAGTTTGAGAAGCACGGAATGAAACCCTAATGGAAGATAAGTAGCACCCCAAAACAAGACTCCTGCCAGAGAGGGTTGAAGTGCAAAGAGCTGGCTAATACAACAAGTGCTGAGCACCCTCCCAAGATCCTTTATAGAGGCCAGGTTACTTATCTCAGGCAATGACTGAGGAATAAGTGTTTCAGGCATGACCAGAAGGTGGTCAAACTAAGATGAAAGAAAAAAACTCTCAAGATGTGAGCAGGGAACAACTTTATGAATTATCTTTCCTGGTCTCTCCTTTTATGTTCTACATATTGACATAAACAAGCACAATATGTTGATACCAAATTTGGTTCTCCTACTTTCCAGACTATGAAATTGGTTCTGCATAAAAGGAGGTGCTAGTCCTGGAAAAATCAAGGATTTTTTTCAGAATAATCTAGGTTGCAAACATCATTCTATTATTTAATTATGCACACTAAAGATAATAGTGTAAAATTTTGTCACAGATAATAGGACCATTTCTTATACTACACATCAATGAAATAAAATACCTTGATTAAAAAAAAAGCTTAAGGTTTGAAAGTTATAATTTACTAGAAAATTGAATATCTCTAGGCAGAATTGGTTTACATCTGGCATTATGATATTATATAAAGACAGAAGGTATTGAGTTCTTAATTATTTATGAGGATAGTTGGTTTTCAAATGCATATTCATTAACAGTATTGAACTTTAAAATTTCCATTTACTAATTTAAAGTTTACTGAGTTGCCTATAGCTGCTGGATCTTAACTTCGACATTCGGATTAAAATTTCCTCTGATTTTGTTCAGAAAGCAGACCTGCAAATATAAAAAAAATGGATATTTTTAACTGGATTTTAGGTGCTTATATAATTCAATGAACACAAAAAGGTAGGCTTAATTCAACCTGGCGTGAAGTTTAATCCTTCAAAGGAGATACGAGGCTCTAGATGGATCCCATCGTGCTCGCTCTGTGAAAATGTGGATTGAGCAAGAGACAATTTCAGTAGAAGAAGCCCCAGGAAGCTGAGAGGAATGGAGGCACCGGCAGCTCTGTCAAGAGTGGAAGCACTGCAGGAGGAGATGGCCTGAGAGCAAAGTGCGTTCTCTAAGACGGTCCTCTGTGTGTGAGGCCGTTTGACTCACCAGAGGCTGAGCCTGCTCCCAGGCGAAGGGAGGCCTTGAGGAGGGAGATAAAACCACCACCACAGTGACACAGAAAGGCCCTTGACTGCAGGTGTCTTGAGTACAGATTAGCACCAGGGAACGCTTTGAGAAGGAGCGGTGATGAGCGCTGAGTTAAGAAAGCAACATGGTACTGGGTGTATTCAGTCATGGAGGGCATCACCTGGGATTGAGCAACAATGTGTTTAAGAAATGGAATGAAAACAATGCAACAACTTAAAAACACATCAGTGTGCCCTGGAAAAAAAGAAGGGATTATTTAAAGGAAAAAAAATAGACTTTAATAAAATACTTGAGTGGAAAGTGAGATCCAGGGGGTGTGGGTTAAAGGAAAAAAGGAAACGTCTCGCCTTCAGAAATGATGAAGGAAATCTGTGGTGAGAAAGTGGGAGGGAGGAGGGAGCAAAGGAAACTGAGCAAAGGTGTCGAAACGGAGAAAATTGGATGGAGAGCTCCCAGCAGCCTGGGCCTTTTTAGGATCACAGGTGTATAATCGGAATTGGTTTGATAAGCCTGCTTTAGACACAAAGCGGTGTGCAAGGGTCTCCACGTGAAGCATATGTATGGGAAAAGTAGAAAAAACGAATAAGATTTAATATCCATGTCTCTGTGATGGGAAGATTGGTACATAAAGAAATTGGTAATAAAAGGTGGAAGCCAACGTGAGTATGAATGGGAATTCCCACCAGTCTTGGTGGTCAAGCTCCTGGTAAGTCAGAGGCTCGGCAGAAATAAGGAGATGAGACAGGAATTGAGACTCAGGAAGGATGATTCATCAAATAGTTAAAAACCTATAGGGCTTGTGCTCCAACCTGTGACAAAGGAGGGGCGATATCTAACTACTAGCCTTGACTAAAGTAAAGGTAAAGGTTTAGTTAACAGGAATCAGCTTGGGGTTCAGCTCATAAGGGCAAGAAAAGCATTCAGGGTTGCTGTCCTGCACCAATTAAAAACCATTTGTAATCATCATAAAGTCTGCGGGCTAATTTGACCAACATTTGGTAGAAATCCCAACAGAGCAATTTAATACTGAGTCTTCATTTTGGGGTTTACAAGTGTTTTCAACTTAGGTTATTAAAGTCTCCATCTGTGTTCAGCTCTGCTTTCCAGGATCTATATCTCCAACTTCTGGATGATCCATCTGTATTAGAATTCTCATGTTAATATATGGGTTCTTTGTATACCAACCGGTCACTAAAAGTAAAAAAAAAAAAAAAAAAAAAAAAAAAAAGATTAAAGTAGAGACAAAATCCATTCTGCCCTTTCTGAAGTAGGCACCATTGATTTTGAGAAAACCTTTCCACGTAACTCTTGCACAAATACAGAAACGCCTCATGCATGGGCCTTCATTGCAGACTTAAAGTCCTTACTTACTCCTTTCTGTTTTGTTTTATTTGTCTTCTCATTCCCTTCTCTGTCTTTACTCACGGGGTGTGATGATCCATGAAAATGACCAGGTTGTTTGCTTTCTAAGAAATTTTAAAATGGAAATTTCACAGTAGTATTTGCTGAATTTTTAGGTAAAGGAAGTTTGTTCTTGCTCACACAGGTATAGCATAAACAGAATGAAAACACACTGGGCTATACCACAGGCATTGGTGATAAAGCTTGGTGATATTTCCGGTGCACTGGAAGACAGCTTGCTCAGTGGCTATGAGGGCTGCCTCCAGAGACCGACCATTTGCCTTTGTACTCCGATTGTTCTTCTAGCTGTGTGTTGCTGGCAGTTAATTAACTTCTCTGTGTTTCAGTTCCATCATCTATGTAAAGAGGGATAAAAATCAAAACTTATGGAATTGCTTGGTAATTTCATTTGTTAGTATGTTTAAGGCACTTTGAATTGTGCCTGGCTCATGGCAGGTGCTGAGCGCAGGACACCTGGTTTTGCTTGTTGCTGTTGGCATCTTCGTCAGCAGTGTGGTGCCCACGCTGCCATTTAAATCATGAGGCTGGGGAGTGACCCTTGAAGCTCTGCCACTTGACCCTGTCAGGTTTGTATGTCCCTGAGGTAACCATGCTCTTTTGTGGGGTATCAAATACACTCAGGTGGTAGGGTGCGGAGGGCACGCTACCTGTCTCCAAGGTGTACTGGGATGATTGCAGCCCTGTGAGATGTCTTAGGGTCTGAGTTTCATTTCATTCCACAGCGCCCGTCTTGGTCATGAGAACTTCGCACAATGGCTTCCTTGACCCCAATTCCTGCACTCAGGGCCCGCCAGGACCGGCATGGAGCAGGAGCAACTGCAGAGTCTAGGGGAGCTGCAATCCTGCCTCAGGCCACGCTTCCCCACAGGACCTGGGAGAACAAAGCAGGCCTGCTGCAGAGCTGCTCGGGGAACCATGCAGAGAAGCCACACCGTGAAAGCAACACAGACAGCCAGAGAAGACCCAGCAGCAGGACAGCCTCCTGCGGCACTGACAGAGGAACCCACCGAATGCACTTCAGATTGTCTCATCTTGCAAAAGGTCCACTGGTTCTAATTAGTGCTTGACAGCTGTAATTTGCAGTCTTAAATATTGTCATTAGTTCTTCAAGCCATTCTGTCTTGATGACTATCTGAACACACAATCATCAGACTGCATTTCACTGTGGCTCCATTGTTTTATCACTGCCGTTGTGGTCCTGCCTATTTCTCAGACTCTGAACCTCAGTAAAGATCAGAGTGTCTCTCTTTTCCTCCATAAGACCCCTAAGCCCACAGCTCTTCGGAGTCATGTGGCTCAAACATTTGATGACTTTTCATGTTAAGGTCATTCTTCAGGAGCAAGTTTGGGGTGTTGTTTGAAGCTGACGATTGTGGCTTGATGGTAAAAGGTGTCTTTTTATTGACTATCAAGTCAAGGGGAAGTTATTCCTAAGTAATTTGCTTTTGGTTATGTCTACCTTTATTTACTCTAGCTATTGCTAAAGCCTGAAATGATCTTGTAAAATGATTTTAAATTAAATGTAGCTTATGGAGGGATTCTGTTTTTACTCTTTGAAATATGATGGAATTCAGTGACTGTTTCTCAAGTCCTATAAGCTTAGGGGAGTCCATTATTCTGTGGGTTTTTGCCATTTGTATCAACTAAAAAAGATTTAGCATTTCTCTGGACAAAAATCACTTCATTACTTAGTCCCTAAAACTACATACGCTCTACTCTCATCTCTGGCTGGGTAATCTCAGCAGAACCCTGTCCAACATTCCTGTTACAACTCCTATTCATAACAACGGCTTAACATGAAAAATGAAATTACAAAATCCTGATCACCAGAATTGTTTCATGGCTAAAATTATTTGGAAAATATATTAAAATGGGTGAAAATTATTAAATGAGTTGCTTCTGTGATGTCAGACACCTGAATGACCCAGTTAAAGGGAAGCAAGGATTACAGGATGCGGGGGACATTCCCGAGTTGATGAGAAGGCAGTGTTCACCACGTGGCCGGGAAATGCAAGCCAGTAGCTAACCTACAGACCTCTGGGTGCTGAGCTAGAAAAGATGAAGTCTGATTTTGACTTTATCGTATAAACAGAATGTCATGCACACATCAAATTCCACCCACAGTGAACCCCTGGCATGGCTAATGATTATAATCTTCACATTTAATCACGGGAACTCAGTGACAGGCAGACAAAGGTTAGCCAAACTGACAGTTCAGAAGATGCCAGAGGAAGAGAGAGAAGGCTGCAATTCTCATTTTAAACGTTCATCTGCAAATCTGCAGCACTTCTTCCAAAATGCAGAGGACTGACCACTGGCTTTGTCTTTAGTGTGGTATAAATTATACGGCAATTTGTTAGATTCCTTTCAAAGGTCTATTTTTTTCCACTGCCACTTTCCTGACTGAATTAAGTTGTGAGTTCTTAGATTTGAAATAAAAAAGAGTTTTTTTTTTTTTTTTTTTTTTTTTTTTAAAGTTTGTTTGGGTTTTCTTTTGTAAATGAAATTGTTTTTAAGCTTTCATATTCTTTCTTTAACTCCTTTGAATTATTTTTATCTACATTATTTCATTTTAACATGGTTTATTCCTTCACAAACTATACAACCAAATTACCCATAGTCCAGTCCAATAAAATTAACTGAAGAAATTAGGACACATTCTCTAAGAGTGTGTGTATTCAGGAATCCTCAAAATGACAATAATTCAAATTTTTCAGTATTTTAAAGAAACACTATGAAAATTTGAAAGTTTATTGTTTTTAATCAGATAGTCAAGATAATTCAATGTATATATATTTAAGCAGTGAATATCACTTAGTTTATAATAAAACAAAAATTTGTAGTTTTAGTTATTTTAAATTCAATGCAAGCTTTTTAAAAAGAAATATGTTTTATGCCATTATAAATGACTGTGCTTTGCTTTAATAATTTTAGTAACTTTTCTAAAATAACTTTTACTTAAATAAGATGTATTTTACAATTTTGTAATTTGTAGATTTTTATGTACCATTTAAAATGTATTCAATTAAAAATAAGTGAAAAGGTGTACTTTAAAATGTATTAAAACTTTTCTGATGAATTTGCATGTAGTATGTAACAAATTGTCAAGGAACTGTATTGTGTTGCTCCTCTTCATAAAACACTTACATGACAAAATTCTTAGCATGTATTTGTGATTTTTAAACCATGATTTTCCTAGAGTAGTTTCCTTCAGTTACTTCATACTACTGTTTTTCTAAAGAATGAATTTGTGTTGCTTATTCAGCATGTCAATACAACTTTTCATTCACTATGGTTTTTTTGTTGTTGTTTAACTTTGATGTTAATGCTTGTTTCATTTTTATTTTCTCATTTTTAAGGAAAATCACTTTTATGTTGTTTCACAAATGTAATTATGAAGATATAAAATTTCTAATATTAGAAACATTCCAGAGATATCATGATTTCATGATAGTATTTGTGAAACAGAAAATAAAGCCCATCACGGAAACAACGGCATCCACTCCTCAAAGAGGGAGAGGAAGATGACACAGGACAGGTGTGTAGAGGAAGATCAGGCACTGTGGGCTTTGCTGTGTGCACATCAGGATCCTTCCAGAAAGATACAACCACACCCAGAGCAGGAAAAATAGCAGATAATAAATTGGAAAGCATCACAAGTGTAACACCTAGAAGATCATATTTTATCAACTGACTGCCTTATAAACCCTAAAATACTTCCTTAATTTTTAGAGGAATCAACTTCAATCATATTTCATACAACAAAATAACAACTGTGATATTTTGTGTAGAGATAATAAAACATAATTCAGTAATTTTGCCAACTAATTAAAATTTGTTTTTTTAGCTTAGAAAAATTCCTTTCAGTTTTGTAATTATAGGCTTTTTATCATGTTTGAGAAAATTTTGACCAAATTCTTCTGTAGCAGAGCTGCTACAAATGTATTCATTTTTCTTTTCTTTTCTTTCTTTCTTTTTTGATAGTGAGGTTGTAGGTTGTACTCTGCAAATATGTAAAAGGTGATAAATTCTAATATGCTTCAGTACATGTTTGCATTGTATAATGGCCAAGTGAGAGTAATTGGTATATCTATCACCTCAACCCTTTATCTGGAAATAAATGAATTGTCATCCATGGCAGTGACTGAAAACCACTAAACCCCTCAAAATGTCCCCACTTAACCTGCCAGAAACAGCATCCAGAAAGGACTTGGTCATTCCTGTTCATCTGTCACTCAAAGGATAAGGTGAGAGAGGAGCTATTTGAATGGAAAGAGACAGTGATCCTTGTAAATCATCTTGCTCTTTTACTAACATGTAACTCCATGTACCTTGTTCATCCCTGGACCTCAGAAAGACCTATATGCAAGGGAGGAGAGCCTGAAGTTTAGGTTCCTTCAAGCTCATGGAAAAACTCTTCTTTGGGTGCACAGAAGACATTAGAACAGCTGTCTGTAAACATATTTGAGAACATTTTGATGTTGGAATTTTCCTCCACAGTGTACACTAAAAATGGAAGTTTTCAGAAATAAATAACACTGAAATACTTAGATTTGTCTTTATAAGATTTCCCTCCATCTCTTGCCCTCTCCCCATGAATAAGTGCTCACAAGTATTAAGGGACTACTAAATCACTGTAATGGAGACTCCCTATGTCCTCAACAAATTTTCTCTTTAATTATATCAAGAAAATGTTTGGAAATTAATATTAAAATCACTGTCTGCCTAAGTCCTTCAGGTTTTATCACCCTTTGAAGCCAAGGGAGGCTTATACATCTAAGAAGCACTAACAACTGAGATACTTAAAACAATCATACATTATTTCTTAAAAGTCAAGAATTGATTAAATGGATGCAGCAATGAATGAAGGAAAACATTGGTAAAATTCATAATTTTTTAAAGAAAATTACAGTAATTTCAGCTAACAGCAATCCCTGGAAATTTTGTATTAGTATCAAATATATGTATATGTCCATTAGGTATATTTTTGAGACATGGGTGTTATTAATTGTGTAGATGTATTTTGAATTTGTCAATAATGCAAACTGTTGTCTTAAAAATCTACCTTATAAATTATTTACATCTTATATGTTATACTTGTGTAATAAAATAAGAAATGAAACTCATGTTTCATAAACACATTAACTTTAACAGATAAACATGCAGTTTGTAATCCATCATTCATAATTTGAAAAAAAATCAAGTTTCTTAAAATATATAAACCTTCTATCACACAAGTCAAGGTTCTTCTCCATATCTTATCTCTTCCCTGATGATACTTTTTTTTTTTTTTTTTTTTTTTTTTTTTTTTTTTTTTGTGGTGCTGGAGATCAAACCCAGGGCCTTGTGCTTACAAGGCAAGCACTCTACCGACTAAGCTATCTCCCCAGCCCTCCTGATGAAACTTTAAGCACACAATTCTCCATGCTTCTGCTGAGAAATCTTATTATTACCTGAATTGATAACAGTTAAGGTAACTTTACCCCAAGTCATGTATATTTGAAATATTTGTTATTTCAAAGATTTCCCCATTCTTAAAATGTAGATTATCAAATATCCTCAATGAAAATCATCAGAATATTTTTGAAAATACGTACAAAGTTATTGATGTAAAAATGAAGAAGAGTCAGTTATGATTTTGCCTGTAGATGATGCTTAGGAGGGACTCAATAAAAGTAGATACTTTTAATTTATTTCCAAAGTTTTATAACACATTGTTTGAGCTGTCAAGGTTTTATTAAAAAGGAGAAGAAATGAGAAATGAAATGATTCCTTTTTGAAGCCTGAAATGATAAAGCGATAGCAAGAAAAGAGATTAGAGGTGTTGTTTATTCTCACACCATTGATTCCGTTCTGCAGACATTTGTACGGATGCCACAAACAAGCTGAGAAAAAATGGGTAACTTTAGTCACTTTTTCAACTTTACAGCCATGGAACCAGTGCTGGGTGACTTATGGTCCTGAGCCATCTGCTGTCCATCTGAGATAGAGAGAGGCGTGTTGAGCCACAGACTCATCTTCTGTCTAAAACAGGCAAGAAGAACCAGGGACCTTGGAGGATGCTTTCACCCGGGATGGACAACCAGAAATGTACCCGACAGAGGAGCTCCACATCAGTGTGTGTTCACATGCATGTGTCAAGGAGGGAGAACAAAACAGAACAATGGCAGAAATCAAGCAGCCCATAGGCGAGTGGAGATGTCAGTCTCAGGATTGACCTCAGACCAGTCCATCTCTTTGTTTTTTTGTTTATGCATTTATTTATTGTTTGTTTTACATTTTAAAATAGGGATAATATCACCCGTAGTTCCACTCTATTAAATAAGGTGTCCATGCCACCCTCCTTTGACATCCTGTGGGGCACTGTGAATAGCCCACGCGGAAGCCCTGCAGAGAAGGGACCCGAGGCAATGCTGATGTGTGCTCCTCTCAGGCAGCCTCCTCCTTCCTGTGCCCTGTGCCCTGCCAGTGGTGCCGTCCACCCCGCGTGTCATCTTGATGATATATATTTTCACTTCTGCCAATTTTAGATCGCAAGGGAAAGATTCGGTGTCACGCAGATGTCATCTGAGTCTGGAAGGGAAGTGCAAGATGGAAAGATGTCCCAGGGGTTGCTGACAGCGGGATTTCCCTGGGTCTGCCTCTCTCTGCTGAACAAGTCCTTATTCAGAATATGGACCAAGTGAAAGCAGTACCCAGGTACGACAGTGAACAACTCATGGAGTCTAGGGAGTAAGTTTCAGGCGTCCCGCTCCTATAGGGTTAAACAGAAATGCTTGCACTGTTTTAAAAACCAGGCGAGTGCGGCTTCCACTGTCCTTATGATCCTCACAGTTCTCGTGAGAATGGTGAGAATGTCGCACTGCTTCCCTCAAGTCACAGAAAGCCAAGTGTCTGCTTCCCTGCTTCTCCTTGACCACACAAAGGGCATGATCTGATGGCAGAAAGCCACAGATTTCTGCAAAAGCCAGGATATTATTTTTGCCAAGCCAGTTGATATGGCACAGGAGTGTCTTTTCCTGCTATATTTTAATATGACCTCAAAATTCACTTTATAATACTATTTGCATAGCTTATTTCATGTGAATTGCACATTAAAATGCCTCAGAGCATTACATCCTATAACTGTAGGGCCAGAGAAGGTAAACAAAAATTGAAGCGAAACAAATAGAAGATATGGCATGTGTTTGGCTGTTGAAGCAGATCAGCAGAGAGAGATTTCTCTGGAGTAGGGGACATGAGAGCAGCATTTCTTCCCTCTTCACTTTTTCAGTAGCTGTAGCTAGCAAACCATGAAAAGACTGCTGGGTGTAGAATATGCACACCACCCGTCAGCTCACCCTTTGATATTGACCTAGGAAGAAGACAAAGCCCATGGTCCATGCTTTGCTGCACCTGCCATTTAATGGCTGGAAGTTACTAATCACATCCTAAGTGTCTCTGGCTTGTGTCCTCCATGCAACCCACATGCTAAGTCTCCATGGTGTCTTCTCTCTCGCAGACAACATGGGCCACACCAATACCCACTCCTTCAGAATCGCCATCTTCTTTCAGCACGCCCACTTCAAACTTAGAATCTCAAACATAATGCATGCTGACTAAACCTGCTTTGGATTTTCAGATATAAATATCAAAAAGGATCTAATGCATATATTCATCTTCAACAATATCCAAAATATTTATGTCACATTTCTAAGGTCTCTTATATAAATCTTTACTTTACATAAGTTCTTTTTATAATTGTATATACATATGCCACCAGTTACCCTCCCACAAGGGCTGTGCTACCGTGCTGTGCATGTTGAGGCTCCAAGAACATGTGACTTGGGTTTCCAGAAGAAAATAAAACTACATTACCTGGGAATTAATTTTGCTCTCCTTCTGTTTAAATATGTTCCTGATAATCAAGATAAAAACAACTCCTCCTCTGTTTTTTTCTTTTTTAATAATTAGTATTGTTTATCTTGCAAATTTGTAGGAATGCGTTTTCATTGATAGTGAACTAGGCCATTTATATTCCATTTCACTATTTAAATAACATTAGCAATGTCTTGACTGGTTTAAACTATACAATTAATTTTTATGTATCTGAATGTTTTATCCCAAAGATTATCTTTTCTATGTTAAAGTTCATCCTACCAAAGTAAATATTTATAAATTACTTTTTTAAAAGACTAAATCAAGAAAAACTGAGATAATAAAAATAATTAATATAAATTTGTGTTACCTTCTATTTCTTTAAAAAATTATTTTGAAATAATCTCAAATGTGGAAAAAAAAATTAGAATTATATGGAGAACTGTAATTTCTCCAAAATCATCTAAGATTAAAACATCTTCTAATCCCCATTATTCTGAAAATATTTAATGTTAATTCCTACAAAAACAGTGTCCCATGTGACCACAGGATAACAAGCAAACTCAATAACTCAGCAGGGAGAGGTCTGCCAAGGAGCCCTCAGATCTATTCACAGGTTACAAATGTCCCAGGGTCTTTTTGACAAAAGAGGTCAGTTTGGAACCATGGTGCTTACTTTCCATCTCACCCGATCTTTTACTCTGGAGTAGTCCTGGAGTTTGTACCTGTCCTTCAAGCTCTTGACAGCTTGGTGATGGGGCAGGGTTTGTTTGATGTCACCTCAGGTGAAGATTCAAATCAAGCACCTCTGTCAGGAAGTAATGGTATTCTTCCTCCTTGCAGCCTGAGAGACAGCAGGATTTTCACTCACCCACTGCTGAGGAGGTTCCTCTTGATCTCATGGTAGTGTTGCTTGGGCTTCTCTACTGACAAGTTAGCTCCAAAGTCCCCTGTATATTTAATAAGAATTTTGTATTAGATTAGACTATGTAAATGCCTTGATGCTTACAGGATTTTTAAAAATTCTTTGATACATTTATTTACATCTTGGAGAAATCAGGTTTTATATTTCATTCATCAGATTAAAATACACCGTAGAATATATATAATCATTACATTAGAATAATGAATATTTGTGCTCAAATTTGGCAACAGTTCCCCAAGACATAACCCACTAGGAGAGATTCTCTGCCCATTTTACACATCCTTGTCATTTTCTGGGTGCTGTCTTGCTCTGGGGCACCACAGTGTTTTCCAGATTTGGCTAGTTCTTTTCCTGCATCAGCTATGGAAGAGGATTCCTGCTTCCTTTCATTGGGGAATGGCATTTGGAAGAGCAGTCCCAAGACTGTGTGTACTCATGGATGCTGAAGGCACACTGGGCTGGCAGAGTGAGTGCACACATGCACACATGCTGATCGGATTGCACATACGTACACATGCACGTGCCCTAAGTCCAGCCTGATCCCAGTGCCATGCCTCGATGCAGAATCCATTCTACCTTCCACCCTTCCAAATTTTAATTCCCTTCTGCAACATTGAGTGACCTGCTATCATGCCTTTAATGTTACTTCTAATTAACTTTCTGATGTATCCTATGCGTAGTTGTATATACTAGTGTTTCCCAGAGATAGAGAACCTAAAGAGATTTTATGTACAGAAGTATATACACAAACGTGACGTACTATTAGGAATTGGCTCCTGTGATTGTAGAGACTGAGAAGCTCCATGAATTGCACCTGCAAGTGGCAGACACAGGACAGCTGGGGCATACACCATTCAAGTGGGAAAGACAAGAACTGTGGAGCTGCAGATGCATGGAAGGGCTGGGGAAGGCGACAGTCACGGTTTCAGTTTCATCAAATTAAGACAATCATGCTACAGTGCTAATGTTGTTTCTGACTTTGGTTTTTCTTGTTGTTTGTTATTTGTTGCTCTAATTAGTTATATATGACAGTAGAATGCATTTTGAAGCATCATATAAATGGAATATAACTTCTCATTCTTCTGGTTGTACTTGATGTAGAATTACATGAGTTGTGTAGTCATATATGTACATAGGGTAATAATGTCTGATCCATTCTACTATCCTTCCTACCCCCATACCACTTCCCCTCTATTCACTCCACTCTGCCTAATCCAAAGTACCTCTATTCTTCCCAGTACCCCACCCCTCTTATTGTGAATTAGCATCTGCATATCAGATAAAACATTTGGCCTTTGTTTCTTTGGAATTGGCTTATTCACTTAGCATGATACTCTCCAGTTTCATCCATTTACCAGCAAATGCCATAATTTCATTCTTCTTTAAGGCTCAGCAATATTTCATTGTGTGTGAATATATATATATTTTTCTTTGTGTATATATATACATATGTATATGCCACATTTTCTTTATTCATTCATATGTTGAAGGGCATCTAGTTTGGTTCCATATTTTAGCTATTGAGAATTGAGCTGCTATAAACATTGATGTGGCTATGTCACTGCAGTATGCTAATTTTAAGTCCTGTGGGTATAAACTGAGGAGTGGGACAGTTGGGACAAATGTGGTTCCATTCCACCTTTTCTGAGGAATCTGCACACTGCTTTCTATAGTGGTTGCACAGTGTTCAGTCCCACCAGCAGTGTATGAGTGTATTTTGACACGTAGTTAAAAATGTGTGATGACTGGAGTGTTTCATAACCTTCAGAAGGTTCTGTGGTATTCTAAAGCTCTGGCCCAAGTCCTTCCCATCCGATTGTCCTCACTTTCCTGTGTCACTCATCACTTGTGTGTTTAACTTGTAATACAGGCACGTGCCTTATGTCATGAGAACTTCCTACCAAAGCAGCGAGCAGCCATAGGATGGCTTTTCCCCTCCCCTGAGACCTGACTACCTAGTTCTCTCTTCCATGGTTCGTATGTGGAAACCATTCTCCTAGAACTTTCAGGAAGATGCTCTTAACTGACTGGAGGAGTTTTCATTCCTACATGGCTATTTGTGGGAGAGTGGGAAGGGATACCTTGCTCAGGATGGAGAGAGTGCTCAGGGCCGACCACAAGCAAAGCCATCTGTGGAGTTAACAAGTAAGAGCCAGCAGTGAGCATATTATAGCAAAGTGAAGGGAAGAAAATATGCTGAAGACACCAACTGATAACAGGCTCACATTTCAAGCAGATGTGAAGTCCAGGAAAAGATTTTTCTGGATAAAAGAGTAGAGTCCATCACACAAAAACTGATACAAAGCAGAAAACTAGCCAGGGCCCAGGAGCCCTCAGCCCCTGCCAAAGCCCAGGCGTTTGTGTGTGTGTGTTTGAGCTCAGCCTCTTACTGTGGGGGTAACCCCTGTCACTCAGTCCCTATCGCCCCACACTGAATCAGGCTCTGAGTTAAAATCCAGCAGGTCCCCAAAGTGAACAAGGTCACACCCCCAGACCCTGGGCTCCTCTCCTTGCCTGGGCCCTGCCTCACCTTGCTGTCTTCAAAAGGAGATTTATCATCTCTTCTGAATTTGGGGGCAGATATTTCTAACTGCCTTCAACTTTTATAGTTGGAATAATAGTCAAATAAATTCAAAATAATAGGCCATTTCCTCAGTTTTTTCTCAGTTTTATGCAGTAAAGTTGTTCCTAGATCAAGTGTATCTATAGCTCTTCCTCCCTCTTCCAGTGACTGTGTGAGTGTGTGTGTGTGTGAGTGTGTGTGTGTGAGTGTATAAGTGTGTGTGAGTGTGTATGTGTGTGTGTGAATGAGTATGTGTGTATATGTGTGTGAGTGTGTGTGTGTGTGAGTGTGTGCATGCACAACTGTGAAATTATGGCAGGGAAGTATTTTTGATTAGTTGCGGTTTTTTCCAGTTCAAAGTTGATGGGTTCATTAGTTTCCTTTTGTTGATCCCCTACCCAAGTGAAAATAAAATCTGTATGAATTTTTTAAAATTTTGTTATTTCTATTATTGTTTTATTTTAAATGCAAAACATCCCCCCTCCACAGGGACAGATTATTTCTACAAGTGCTGATTTTCTCTGTGCTTCCTCATTGGTTTGAAGTCCTCTGGAAGCAAACAGGACCAGGCCTCCTCAGCCTGAGCAGCACCTCCCTCCTGCTGCAGGGGCCTGTCTGGACCCTGTGCCTACGAGGCGACTTGAGTCAGACAGGATCTTGGCTAAATGGTTATTATTCAAGTTCTACCTTTGATTCTGTCCACGAGTCTCTTCTCACATCCCGGAACCTTTCCCAGTTCCTCATTGAATGGAGCACCTAATTATCTCCTAGTCTATTTTAAAAATAAAATATTGTATTTTGATTTTTTGCTTGTTTTTCTTTTAGAAAATTTCTAGGAACAGAAGGGGGGATGCTTTGCCATTCTTCAAGAGAGAATTAACAAGTACACTCTACTGATTCTGTGTTTCCTGGGTTAAGTACTATCCAAAGGGGTTGGCTTTGCAAAATATTTTCTTAAAGTCTCAAATCCTGATATAAAAAAAGATATATCTGGCTGTCTATATGCTGCATTTTAATTTGATTACTTAAGGTAGTACATTATTTGCATGATAGACAGAGATCACAATCTGTGGGGCTATATCAGAAATGCAGTGAAAGAGAGTAACACACACACACACAAGGGGGGGGGGGGTCGTCCAGGGACAGGAATTCACGACAACGTGACAATAGCCAATATATTCCTAATAATGACCTAAAGTAAAACTTGGAGGATACTCAGAACTTTTCATTATGTCACTGGGTTGAAATGTCTTCCCAAATTGATTTTGAACAGAAAGTGCTTAAGGAAATTCAATTGTCTCTCTGAACTAAAGGCAAGTTACTTAATAGTCTTTATGTCAAATTTTTGTTTTCAAATACTGTAAAGACTCAAGGTAGAAAAAGACTAACAAAAATTGCTCTAAGGCAGTGTAGCAGCTGATGGGACCATCCTGAGGAAACCCAAACTCTAGTCTCCAGATCTTTCTAATCCATAGGTATGAACTAAGAAAATTAAAAAAAAAAAAACAAACAAACAAAAAAAAAAAAAACATTTTTCTTTACTTCAAACCACTTTTCAATCTATTTTAAATCTTTCAGTATATTACTATAGGTTCGACATAAAATAATACTATTGTTCTCTCCAGCAATTTTAAAGATCATGCGTATCAAGTGAATAAGCTGAATTTCTAAAAATGCTGTCCCACAGGTACACCTGGCTTTAAGTACTCAAAATGTCCATAGTGACTTTGTGGATAAACTGGAAAATGCTTGCCAAGGAAGGAACTTTCAGAAAGTATCCCTGGTTAAAAAGCAGGAGGTGACAAGGACCCTCTTTCATGAGGCTGCTCACCAGGTCCAACAGAGTGTCTCTCCCAGCAGGAAAGAGGGTATTTCGACGTCAGATGCACTAACCCTTGACGTTGCTTATTCACGACCTCCGGGTTCCTTGGACTCTCCTGCACCTTCAGGAGTACCACTACCCCAGAAAGAACATCTATTGCCAGCCTTTCAGACTTAGAAACCCGGTCTGAATTTGCACACACCAATCTGAATAGGTTAGGTTTCTGCTCCAGAAATGGTAACCACCAATGCACACTAAATCTCAACTCTTAGACTTACGTTGTCAGTCAAAATGTTAAGATCTCTGATGGAAAGATTATCATAAATGTACTCAATTT
The DNA here is from genome assembly GCF_902686455.1 of Sciurus vulgaris. Lineage (NCBI taxonomy): Eukaryota > Metazoa > Chordata > Mammalia > Rodentia > Sciuridae > Sciurus > Sciurus vulgaris. Next base: position 179,639,972 of record NC_136464.1, on the reverse strand, counting down.
TTAAATGTGCCTATTATGAAGTCCAACATAAGCAATGATATCAGGGGGTGAGAGAGTTTCAGATGGTATCAACAGTTACAAAATTACTAGTACTGGAGATTCCTCTATGTTGCATTTTTTAAGTGAATTTCAATAATAAATTTTCTTTAACACCTTGCATTCATACAGGTATCATTTCAATATACAGTTAAGGTAAAATAAGCATTGAGGGAATTCTGGTATTTTTTTGTCTCTATTTTTTTTTAATTTCTCTTTTCAGTCCCCCTATTTGCTTTCTGCATTTTAAAGACGTATTATTTGGTATATAAGTATCTAAGATTGGTATATTTTCCTGGTATATGGTCTGTTGAGTTGATCTCTTTACTAATATGTTTTGCCCCTCTTTATTTCTGGCAATATTTATAATTCTACAGTCTACTTTGTGCTATGTTAATACAGCCAATCAAACTTCTTGTTGTTTTTCTTTATTACTTTATGAATATTATCCAACATTCTGGATATAGTTAGAAAGGCAATTTTCACTATTCCTAATGTCTTAAGATAGGTTGAATAGCTGGTCTAAATGCTAGGCCCTGGATTAAATCCCATAAAATCAAGAGTTTAATGCAACAGAATTTTTTAAAAATGTGAGTCAATAAAATTTCTCTGAGGTTTTGTGTTATTTTGAACATTGGAAAATATTAATGACATTTGTCACTAAAATGGTAATGGTAGCAGCAGTCAGGTGTTGGAGCTCAGACTCCACAGTGTGGTACCTTGGTGTGTTGGATAACGTGAACTGAAAAGGACTAGAAATTTCTCAGGAGCAAGATCCTCCTGACCGCCACCCTCCTGGCTTCTATTCCTCTTTTTTCCCTGAAAAACAAAGAACAAGAAACACTGACAAGACTCTGCAAGAGAATTCCTGACTTTCAGAACTGTAAGCCACGTAGGTGAAGATACAGGGATGTCATATTGAAGGGTAATGGAGCTGAGGAGTACCAAGCATCTACCTTTGCTTCTATGTGATCAACATATTGTCATGATGCTGAACTGACTTAATTGAACTCAGATGTGAAATCTTACATTATCTACAATCTCCAAGGAATTCTTCCCAATATCTTAAGGCTTGTTTAAATTCCTCTAAATGATGAAAAAAATTTGACATATTTCTTATCATTATTAGCATAGTGCTTCACAATAAGGTAATTAATAAATGATGTTAATATTCATTAGGTTACAAGCCTTTTGAGGAAAAAATTAAAGGAAGTTGTGACCATAGGTGCCAGAGTTCTTTATTTCTCAGCTCTCCAAAAGAGTGTGTGTGTGTGTGTGTGTGTACATACATATGACACAGTCATGTAGAATAATGCGGTTACATATCACTGTGAAATGATTTCATTCATGCAAAAATATGTTGACAAATATGGGATACTAACATTGATTGCCATTTTAGGCCTTAATATCATGACTCTAAGAAAACCAAGTTTACCAAAACATACCAGTTTTAAACTGTGCTTATGTGTTATAGTTTTGATATAAGATGTCCCCTGAAAAGTCAGGTGTTAGGCAATGCAAAAACGTCCTGTGGTGAAATGACTAGATTATGTGAGCCATAACTTAACCAGTGAATTAGTCCAAATGATGGATTAATAATTTGAATGGACTGCTGGATGATTAGTAGTGGATCCTAGTTGGAGAAAGGAGGTCACTTTGTCACTTGGGCGTGACCTTGGACTATATCTTGTCCCTGGCTTCTCTCTCTCTCATTCTCTCCCCTTCTCTGTCTCTGCTTCTTGCATGCCTTCAGTAATGATGTTCTGCCTCATCTCATTCAAGCCCAGAGCAATGAAGTTGACCCACCATGGACTGAGCTTCTGAAATCATAAGCCCAAAATAAATTTTTCTTCCTGTTAGTTATTTCTGTCAGGTATTTTGGTCACAGAAATGAAAAGCTGACTAACACACCATGAGACACAAAATCCTGCAGGCAAAACCTAAAATGAGAAGACCAAAAATAATCCATTTAACATCAAAGTATCTCCTCATTGTAGCTTGACTTTTAAGTTTCTATTTCATGCAGTTTATTATAGTTCTTTTCTGGTATTTCAATTTTTCTTTGATTATGTCTTCTCCTCTCCCTGAAAGATTCTCAGCAAATGGTGCAACCTATTATGATGGGAAAAGCTTGGAATTCTTTCAGGGATTCCATGCTCTTATGAAGAACTCAGAAAGAACTAGATCTATAAACTAACTTTGACAAGTTATCTGTTTTATATCATATTTTTTGTTTATGAATTTTAGTTTTCACATGTTGGGAAAAAAAGTTACCTGTACTCCAGAATTATATTTAGAATATCTGTACCTTATATAATATTGGTAAAATGTTTGTCCCTTAGTAAATTCAGTGTTTTTCATTTTCCAATACAGGATACTAATTTGCAATCTCACATGCTAGTGTAACTTATTGACAAGGTGTGTAGCTGCTATTACTCCTGATCCTGTAGATGCCCCAGATCATTTTACTGCTCTATTATAAACCCACTCCTATAAAAAAAAAAAAAAAAAAACTCCCAAATTTATTATTGCATATTCAATTTTTCTGAACCATATATCTCTTCCTGTTGTCAGTTTAGCTGTCAGCTCATATCATACCTCTCTTTCATGAGCTTGGGGTTCACACTGTGGCCCTCAGTCCCATAACCTTGATGGCCTCAATCGATACATAAGACAAATTTGCATTTATTGTTGGAACGTCAGATGATCTGTCCACTTCTTTTGAGCGATTTTTACCCATTCTCTATAACTTCTTAGAACTCCTTAGGATCACCAATAAGAATATCCCTAAAGGGTCGCCATCTCCTAAATGTACAGCTCAGTGGTGCCGTTCTCACGATGAAGATGTGCTTCTGGTTACCTTGGAACCGCCCAGTCATTGATGCCCAAGCACTTCTGTACAGATGGAATCCTCCTATATAATTTTCCATTTTAATTCACATGTGTAAAGTCATTAATATTTTTTATTTATAAATTGAACCAAGACATATTGCAGATAATTCAATGACACAGATAATAAAATTCCACCCACAATCTCACCATAAGAGATAACATTTTGGCATATGTTCTCCATGGGCACATATACACACTTGCATACACATTTACTAACTTTGGAAAAATATAGAATGCAAAGATTTTAAGAAAATGAGAAAACAGGTTCTCTAACCAGACAGACCATGGCCGTAATACAGAGCATCTCTCTAGCTCTTGAGAGTTTAGCTTGCCTTCCTGTTCTTCAGTTTCTTCATCAGTAAAATCTATTTGGAAAGATCCCAACATAATTATTGATTTTGAAGTCAAAAAAAGAATCATTTTAAATATTTAGTAAAATAAGTGGCACAAACTAAGGAAATAATATTAGTAACTTTGAGTGTGATCATCGAATGACTTTATCTAATTATTAATAAATTATTAAAAGATACAAATATTTGGAAGTCTTATATTTCTCTATTTTAACTATGATATGTAGACATGATCTTTTTTCACTGTATTTTTTTATTTGTACAAAATATATTTTTATTGATGGTCTTTTCTTTCAAATACCTTGACAGAGGAATGGGTTGAAGATAGCCAAAATTCAAGGAAAACCCTTTTCCATATAAATATCTAAATATAATTATTTGTTCATTTCATAATTTTGAGCTCAATACTAGGAATTGCTAAATATTAGAGAAAACTAACAGTGTGAAGTAGGGCAAAATCAACACTAGCAGATATATCAGAAAAATTCTGAAAACAAACTGAATTTTTCATAATTTTTGTAAACCCTAAAGAATGGGGGATTCATGAAATTTAAGAGAAACAGAAGGAAATAGAAAGAAAGAGGTAGACTGAGATGAAAACGAAATATGTAGCAGACAAGGTTTTTCTATAATATCAAAACATCTCATTTCCATTGAGTGACAAAAAATGTCACTCAATGGAAATTTGGATAAAATAAAATTTGTAGAACTGAAATCCAAGACCCTTCTTTTAAAAGTGAATTTCAGGCTCTGTTCCAGAACATTAACCAGAAAGATTAAGACAAGGAGCAGAAAAGAAGGTTGAGCCTGGCAAAGAGGCACACGCCTCTAATCCTAGTGGCTCAGGAGGCTGAGGCAGGAGGACTGCGATTTCAAAGCCAGCCTCAGCAAAAGTAAGGTGCTAAGCAATTCAGTGAGACTCTGTCTCTAAACAAAATGCAAAATAGGACTGGGGATGTGGCTCAGTGGTTGAGTGTCCCTGAGTTCCATCCCTGGTACCAAAAAAAAAAAAAAAAAAGAAAGAAACAAAGGTTGAAATAGAGGATAGAGGGCTGGATCAATAAAGTCCAGTCTTCATGTTCAGAACTCCAGAATTGAACATAGCACAATGAAGAGGGAATATTCAAGAATAATGGAGAACACTTCTGTACACCGGGAATTACTAGATTTATCAGAACATAAGACACATTGATAGAACAGGATTATGAAATATTGCATTGATATAGACAGGTATTTGTGAAATTTCAGAATTTCAAAAACAAAGAAGGCTACGAAACAAATCTATTCCTTCAACATTCCCAAGAAGAATCATTTTAATATACTTATATCCATAGTGAAGGTGTTCAACATATTTAGGCACTGAGAATTCTTGCCAAGTCTATATTTAAAATGTGATATTACTAACCAAGGTATATTAGCCTCCAAAGAAAAAAATTAAGGAAATTTGAGCTATAAGGTAAAGTTGTCACAATATATTACCTGAAGATGCAGTCAAAACTGAAAAGAAATTAACTGATTTTGGAGCGTTTTCCTTAAGATTTCAGAACTTTGCAATTTATATCCTATGCAACTTTCAAGTTGTGCTCATTTAATTTTATACTGACTAATGTGGACACAACATAGTAATATAAATGCTAAATGCTGTTTATAATACTTCTAAATGCTTTTTTTAAAATTTATTTTTATTGTAAACAAATGGGATACATGTTGTTTCAGTTTGTACACGGAGTAACAGCATACCATTTGCATATTCATATATTTGATACCATGTTGTTTTTGTTACTATTGCTTTGTAGTATAGTTGAAGTTCTGGGATTGCTATACCCCCTGGTTCATTCTTCCTGCTAAGGATTGCTTTAGCTACTCTGGGTTTCTTATTCTTCCAGATGAATTTCCTGATTGCTTGCTCTATTTCTGTGCTGTACGTCATTTGGATTTTAATTGGAATTGCATTGAATCTGTATAGCACTTTTGGTAGTATGGCCATTTTGACAATATTAATTCTGCCTATCCAAGAACATGGGAGATCTTTCCATCTTCTAAGGTCTTCCTTAATCTCTTTCTTCAGTGTTTTGTAGTTTTCATTGTAGAGACCTTTTACCTCTTTGGTTAGATTGATGCCCAAGTATTTTATTTTATTTGAGGCTATTGCAAATGGAATTATTTTCCTCATTTCCCTTTCAGCTGTTTCGTCGCTTGCATATAAAAATGCTGTGGATTGATGTGTGTTGATTTTATAGCCTGCTATTTTGCTGAATTCATTGATGAGGTCTAGAAGTTTTCTGGAGGAGGTTTTTGGATCCTCTAAATATAGAATCATGTCATCTGCAAATAGTGACAGCTTAAGTTCCTTTTTCCCTATTTGTATCCCTTTAATTTCTTTAGTCTGCCTAATTACTCTGGCTAGAGTTTCGAGGACAATGTTGAATAGAAGTGGTGAAAGAGGACATCCATGTCTTGTTTTCATTTTTAAAGGGAATGGTTTCAGTTTTTATCCATTAAGAATGATGTTGGCCATGGGCTTAGCATAAATAGCCTTTACAATGTTCAGGTATGTTCCTACTATCCCTATTATTTCTAGTGTTTTGAGCATGAAGGGGTGTTGTATTTTGTCAAATGCCTTTTCTGCGTCAATTGAAATAACCATATGTTCTTATCCTTAAGTCTATTGACATGATGGATTACGTTTATTGATTTACGAATGTTGAACCATCCTTGCATTCCAGGAATGAACCCCACTTGATCGTGGTGCACAATTTTCTTAATATGATTTTGGATACGGTTTGCCAATATTTTGTTAAGGATCTTTGCATCTATATTCATCAAGGATATTGTTCTAAAATTTTCATTCCTTGATGTGTCTTTTCCTGGTTTGGGTATGAGGGTGATATTAGCTTCATAGAATGAGTTCGGTAGGGTACCCTCCTTTTCTATTTCCTGGAATACTTTGAGAAGTATTGGAATGAGTTCTTCTTTGAAGGTCTTGTAGAACTCGGATGAGAATCCGTCTAGTCCTGGGCTTTTCTTGGATGGTAGATTTTTAATGGCTTCTTCTATTTCATTGCTTGATATTGATCTGTTTAAATCATGTATGTCCTCCTGGTTCAGTTTGGGAGGAGCATATGTCTCTAGAAATTTGTCAATGTCTTTGGTAGTTTCTATTTTGTTGGAATACAGATTTTCAAAGTAGCTTTTCATTATTCTCTGTATCTCAGTGGTGTCTGTCATGATATTTCCTTTTGCATCATGTATTTCAGTAATTTGAGTCTTCTCTCTCCTTCTCTTTGTTAGTGTGGCTAAGGGTTTATCTATTTTGTTTACTTTCTCAAAGAACAAACTTTTTGTTATGTCAATTTTTTGAATAGTTTCTTTTGTTTCAATTTCATTGATTTCAGCTCTGATTTTAATTATTTCCATTCTTCTACAACTTTTGCTGTTATTCTGTTCTTCTTTTTCTAGGGCTTTGAGTTGTAATGTTAGGTCATTTAATTGTTGACTTTTCATTCTTTTCTGGAATGTGCTCCATGCAATGAATTTTCCTCTTAATACCATTTTCATAGTGTCCCAGAGACTTTGATATGTTGTATCATCATTCTCATTGACCTCTAAGAATTTTTTAATCTCCTCCCTGATGTTTTTTGTTATCCATGTTTCATTCAATAGCATATTAGTCTCCAAGTGTTGGAGTAATCTCCTTTTTTTATTTTGTCATTGATTTCTACTCTCAGTCCATTATGATCTGATAGAACACGAGGCAGTATCTCTATTTTTTTGCATTTCCTAAGGTCTCTTTGTGGCATAACCCATGGTCTATTTTCGAGAAGGTTCCATGTGCTGCTGAGAAGAAAGTGTATCCACTCGTTGATGGATGGAATGTTCTATGTATGTTTATTAAGTCTAGGTTACTGATTGGGTTATTGATTTCTATGGTTTCTATGGTTGGATTTTGTTTGGAAGATCTATCTAGTGGTGACAGCGGTGCGTTACAGTTACCCAGAATTATTATATTGTGGTCTATGTGATTCTTGAAATTGAGAAGGATTTGTTTGATGTACAGGGATGCACAATTGTTTGGGGCATAAATATTTACTATCATTATGTTTTCCTGATTTATGGTTCCCTTAAGCAGTATGAAATGTCCTTCTTTATCCCCTCTGATTAACTTTGGCTTGAAGTCCACTTTATCTGATATGAGGTTGGAAACCCCCACTTTTTTACTGAGTCCATGTGCATGGTAGGTTTTTTCCCATCCTTTCACCGTTAGTCTGTGGATGTCTTTTTCTATGAGATGATTCTCTTCCTGGAAGCATATTGTTGGGTCTTTCTTTTTAATCCATTCTGCCAGTCTATGTCTTTTGATTGAGGAGTTTAGGCCATTAACTTTCAGGGTTATTATTGAGAAATGATTTGTATTCCTGTCATTTGGGCTTATTTTTGGTTTTTAAGTTGGCTTGGATTCTCCTTTCAGTGGTTTTTCTCTAAGGTAGTTCCTCCCTTTGCTGACCTCCATTGTTGTTTTTCATTTCTTCCTCATGGAATATTTTGTTGAGAACATTCTGTAGTGCAGGCTTTCTATTTGTAAATTCTTTTAACTTTTGTTTATCATGGAAGGATTTTATTTCATCTTCAAATCTGAAGGTTAGTTTTGCTGGGTATAGGATTCTTGGTTGGCAACCATGTTCTTTCAGAGCTTGAAATATGTTGGTCCAGGCCCTTCTAGCTTTTAGAGTCTGGGTTGAGAAGTCGGCTGCTATCCGTATAGGTCTCCCCCTATATGTACTCTGATGCTTTTCTCTTGTGGCCTTCAAAATCCTATCTTTATTTTGAATGTTTGGCATTTTCATTATAATGTGCCTTGGTGTGGATCTGTTGTGATTCTGTGCATTTGGTGTTCTGTAAGCCTCTTGTATTTGATTTTCCATTTCATTCTTCAGGTTTGGGAAATTTTCTGATATTATTTCTTTGAATAGGTTGTTCATTCCTTTGGTTTGTATCTCTGTGCCTTCCTCAATACCAATAATTCTTAAATTTGGTCTTTTCATGATGTCCCATAGTTCTTGGAGATTCTGTTCATGATTTCTTACCATCTTCTCTGTTTGGGCGACTTTATTTTCAAGATTAAATATTTTGTCTTCATTGTCTGAAGTTCTGTCTTCCAAGTGGTCTAGTCCGTTGGTGATGCTGTCCATTGAGTTTTTTATTTGGTTTATTGTCGCCTTCATTTCACGGATTTCCGTTTGGGTTTTTTTGAGAATCTCTATCTATTTGTTGAAATGATCTTTTGCTTCCTGCAGGTGCTCTTTCAGCTTAGTGGTATTATCATTCATTGCCTGTATTTGCTCTCTTATCTCATGCTTTGTTTCGTGAATCATCTTAATCATGTATAATCTGAAGTCCTTTTCTGACATTTCTTCTAACATACTGTCATTGGATCCTATTACTATAGAATCTAGATTTGTTTGGATCATTTTCTTCCCTTGTTTTTTCATGTTGTTCATGTATGTTCCCCTCCAGCAGTGCACATCTGGGATATTGCAGATTTCCCCCTATAGCCTTAGAGTGGCCCTATAGGTTTCCAAAATCCTTTCTTTAAGGGGAGATCAATATTAGCAGTGCCCAAATCAGACACTATGCAATCCTAGACCAAATAGCCCCTATGGGGACAATAATAAAATTGTCATAATGAACAAAATGAGTTCAAATGTTATCTTCGGTAAAACAAACAGGTTTACAATAAGGACTGCAGTTTCTAATGGAGGACAAAGAGGATGCAGAGGGATGTAGAATGTGGCTGTTAATGGGATAAGAAAAGAATATACAGAAGTTCTAGAAAATAGAAAGGGTGAGAATGTAATCAAAAGAAATCGGATGTTAGCATGCAAAAAACGGAGAAAGAGACTCTGAAGGAACAGGTAAACAAAAGGAAAAGAAAGCAAGAAAAGTAAAGAAATAAAAACTTAATTTTTTTTAAATTGAGAAAAAAGAAAATCTACTGTATAACAGTCATGTACTAATGAAACCTCCCAGTGTTCAGTAGCCTGATGCATGAGAGGTACCTGACAATGAGCTTCAATCCTCCAGCAGGCATCTTAGGATGGAATTTGCCCCACCCAAAGATCGGAGCTACCGCTTCCAGAATTATCCAAGATGGCCCTCTGGCTTCGAAATGTATTGGCAAATGGCGAGTTGCATTTCAGGGGTGGATGTGGTCAGCTGGAGGTCCTGGAGATGGGATGCAGTTGGTCCAGCAGTGGTCCTGGAGGTCGGGTATGTTTAGTGTAGTTGTGAGATCCTGGAGGCCGGGTGCAATCAGTTGGTATGGGTTCCCGGTGATAGGGCACAGTCAGTTGGTCTGGGGATCCTGGCAGCAGGGAGCAGTCAGTTGATGTGAGAGCCCCAGAGGCAGGGTGCGATCAGTTGGGCTGAGGGATCCTGGAGATGGGGCTCAGTCAGTCTGGCCAGGGGTCCTATGGGGCCTGGCTGTTGTCTCAAAATGGTGGCAGCCACGTGTAATCAAACCTGTAGGTACTGTGACAGTGAACTTCCAGGCGACAGCAGGCAGCTGGTGCTCCACTGGTGGTCTGCGGTCAGTCTGCTGGCAGCGAGAAACAGATATCCTCTGCTTGAATCCAGCATTACGGAGCGACAAGGAACACAGCCTCCCTCTAGTCCGCCATCTTGGATCCTCAAGTAATTCCTCCTTTTTAGAATCAATCTATAACAAAGTGTAGTATGCAAAATTAAGAAAATTTATCAAATCTAAAGATTATTTTAATAAAACTGGAAGACAGAGAAAGAGTCTAAATTCTGCTCAATTATGTCATAAAGTAGGAATTTATATGTATAATGAAATATGAAATAGGAAAGTTACCATAATGCAGCAAACTCAATTGGGCATGCACATTGATAAATAGTTGTATGTGTGTGTGTATACATGTATATATAAAATCCACAATTTTTTATAAATCTCCTTATTAGAAATTATATACATAACTCCATATATGTACATTTTAACATACATACATATTAAGAACACAAAAAAAATTTTTTAAAGAGAAATTTCTTCAAAAATGTTAGTTTATAGTGAAAATTAGATATTTCATTTTTATATACCTTCATATTAATAAATGTAGCCATTTGTAAACCCTGGTTTAATGAAAAGGTACAATATTTAGTACCTGCATTGAAATTTCCATTCTTTTTAACAAACGTAAGTGAAATTTCAATTGCTATTCATGTTTCCTTGCTTAGGTTCTATATATTTTACCACAATTTCTCACTGATAAATTTTACTTATATTTCAAAGATTTTTAAAGTCTTATTTTGCCAGTCCAATTTATAGAAATCTCACATTTCCGGTCAGTATGTGCCTAAGAATGACCAAGTTGCCCTCACATATGAGTAGAAGAAGAATACTCAAATCCTGCTTTTCTATTGAATTCTATATTTTTTGAACCTCATTCAACTTTCTACCATGTCAACTTCAAAGAACAAGGACACTGTTGTGGTTTTCTTTATATAAGCGTAATTTAAAATTTCATAATGAAAATTTAATTCCCTTTCAACTTAAAATTCAGTGTCTTCACCTGGATTGAAATTCTTATTTCTGTGAGATAAGATGCTCTTTCATCTCTGCAAGTTGGTTGGTCTTTAGCTCCTGGACACTTCTTTCCATTCTTTTTTTTTTTTTTTTAATTCATTTTTATTGTAAACAAATGGGATACATCTTGTTTCTCTGTACATGAAGTAGAGGCATACCATTTGTGTAATAATACATTTATCTAGGGTAATAGTTTTTGATTCATTCTGTTATTTTTTTCTTCCCCCCCAACCCCTCCCACCAGCTTATCCCTCTATAGAGTCCCTCCTTCCTCCTTTTCTGCCCCTTTCCAACCCCCTATATGTGTCATCATTTGCTTATCAGTGAGATCATTCGTCCTTTTTTATTTTGAGATTGACTTATCTCACTTAGCATGATATTCTCCAACTGCATCCATTTGCCTGCAAATGCCATAATTTTATTATTCTTTAAGGCTGAGTAATATTCCATGGTATATATGTACCACAGTATCTTTATCCATTCATCAATTGAGGGGCATCTAGGTTGGTTCCACAATCTGACTATTGTGAATTGAGCAGCTATGAACATTGTTGTGGCTGTATCTCTGTAGTATGCTGATTTTAAGTCCTTTGGGTATATGCCAAGGAGTGGGATAGCTGGGTCAAATGGTGGTTCCATTCCAAGTTTTCTAAGGAATCTCCACATTGCTTTCCAGAGTGGCTGCACTAATTTGCAGCCCCACCAGCAATGTATGAGTGTACCTTTTTTGCCACATCCTCTCCACACCCAGCATTGCTTGTATTCTTGATAATCATCATTCTAATTGGGGTGAGATGGAATCTTAGGGTGGTTTTGATTTGCATTTCTCTTATTACTAAAGATGTTGAACACTTTTTCATATGTTTGTTGATTGCTTGTAGATCTTCTTCTGTGAAGCATCTGTTCATATCCTTAGCCCATTTGTTGATTGGGTTATTTGTATTCTTGGTGTAGAGTTTTTGAGTTCTTTATAGATTCTGGAAATTAGTGCTCTATCAGAAATATGAGTGGCAAAGATTTTCTCCCACTCTGTAGGCTCTCTCTTCACATTGCTGATAGTTTCCTTACTGGAAACTGTCTATTTGAAACTTAAATTTCAAATTAAATAGAAAGCTATTTAATTTGAATCTGTCCCAGTTATAGTTATTGATTCTTGCTTTTTTTTCTAGTGCTATGGGCGTCCTGTTAAGGAAGTCTGATCCTAAGCCAACAAGTTGAAGATTTGGACCTACTTTTTCTTCTGTAAGATGCAGGGTCTCTAGTCTGATTTCAAGGTCCTTGATCCATTGTGAGTTGATTTTTGTGCAGGGTGAGAGATAGGGGTTTAGTTTCATTCTGTTGTATATGGATTTCCAGTTTTCCCAGCACCATTTGTTGAAGAGGATATCTTTTCTCCATTGCATATTTTTGGCCCCTTTATCTAGTATGAGAAAGTTGTATTTATTGGGTTTGTGTCCGTGTCCTCTATTCTGTGCCATTGATCTACGTGTCTATTTTGGTGCCAATACCATGTAGGTTTTGTTACTATTGCTTTGTAGTATAGTTAAAGGTCTGGTATTGCGATACCTCCTGCATCACTCGTCCTGCTAAGGATTGCTTTAGCTATTCTGGGTTTCTTTTTCTTCCAGATGAATTTCATGATTGCTTGCTCTATTTCTGTAAGGTATGTCATTGGGATATTAATTGGAATTGCATTGAATCTGTATAGCACTTTTGGAAGTATGGCCATTTTGACTATTAGTTCTGCCTATTCAAGAACATTGGAGATCTTTCCATCTTCTAACATTTTCTTTAATTTCTTTCTTTAGTGTTCTGTAGTTCTCATTGTAGAGGTCTTCCACCTCTTTTGTTGGATTGATTCCCAAGTATTTTATTTTTTTGAAGCTATTGTGAATGGGGTAGTTTTCCTAACTTTTCTTTCTGAAGATTCATCACATATGTATAAAAATGCATTGGATTTATGAGCATTAATCTTATATCCTGCTACCTTACTGAATTCACTTATAAGTTCTGAAAGTTTTCTGGTGGAATTTTCTGGTTCCTCTAAATATATAATCATGTCATCAGCATATAGGGATAGTTTGAGTTCTTCTTTTCCTAGTTGTATCCCTTTAATCCTTGGTCTGTCTACTTGCTCTTTCAAGAGTATCAAGGACAATGTTGAATAGAAGTGGTGAAAGAGGGCATCCCTGGCTTGTTCCAATTTTTAGGGGGAATGTTTTCAGTTTTTCACAACTTAGAATGATATTAGCCATGGGCTTAGCATAGATGGCCTTTACAATGTTAAGGAATGTTCCCACTATACCTATTTTTTCCAGTGTTTGAGAATGAAGGGATGCTGTATTTTATCAAATGCTTTTTCTGCATCTGTTGAAATAATCATGTTATTCTTGAGTTTAAGTCTATTGATATGGTGAATTACATTTATTGATTTCTGAATGTTGAACCAACCTTGTATGTATCCCTGGGATAAAACCCACTTGATCGTGGCACACTATCTTTTTAATATGTTTTTGTATGGGATTTGCTAAAATTTTGTTCAGAATTTTTGCATCAATATTCATTAAGGATATTGGTGTAAAATTTTCTTTCCTCATTTTATCTCTGTCTGGTTTAGGTATCAGGGTGGTATTGGCTTCATAGAATGAGTTTGGGAGGGTTCCCTCCTCTTCTATTTCATGGAATACTTTGAGGAGTATTGGAATGAGCTCTTCCTTAATGGTTTTGTAGAACTTAGCTGAGAACCCATCTGGTCCTGGACTTTTCTTTGTTGGTAGACTTTTGATGACTTCTTCTATTTCATTACTTTCATTACTTGAAATTGATCTATTTAAATTGTGTATGTCCTCCTGGTTCAGTTGAGGTAATTCATACGTCTCTATAAACCTGTTGATGTCTTCGAGATTTTCTATTTTGTTGGAGTATAGATTTTCAAAATACTTTCTAATTATGTTTTGTATTTCAATTGTGTCTGTTGTGATATTTCCTTGTTCATTCCGAATTTTAGTAATTTGGGTTTTCTCTCTTTTTTCTCTTTGTTAGTGTGGCTAAGGGTTTATCAATTTTGTTTATTTTTTCAAAGAACCAACTATTTATTTTGTCAATTTTTTCGATTATTTCTTTTGTTTCAATTTTGTTGATTTCAGCTCTGATTTTAACTATTTCCTGTCTTATACTATTTTTGGTGTTGCTCTGTTCTTTTTCTAGGGCTTTGAGCTGTAGTGTTAGGTAGTTTATTTGTTGATTTTTTCTTCTTTTATTGAATGCACTCCATGAAATAAATTTTCCTCTAAGAACTGCTTTCATAGTGTCCCAGAGATTTTGTTATGTTGTTTCTTTGTTCTCATTTATCTCTAAGAATTTTTAAATTTTCTTCCTGATATCTTCTGTTATCCATTCATCATACAATAGTGTATTATTTAATCTCCAGGTGTTGGAGTGGTTTTTTTTTTTTTTTTTACTCTGTCATTTATTTCTAATTTCAATCCATTATGATCTGATAGAATACAAGGTATTATCTCTATCTTCTTGTATTTGCTAACAATAGCTTTGTGGCATAATATACGGTCTATTTTAGAGAAGGATCCATGTGCTGCTGAGAAGAAAGAGTATTCGCTCTTTGTTGGGTGGTATATTCTCTAAATGTCTGTTAAGTCTAAATTATTGATTGTGTTATTGAGATCTATGGTTTCTTTGTTCTATTTTTGATTGGAGGATCTGTCCGGTGGTGAGAGAGGTGTGTTAAAATCACCTAGTATTATTTTGTTGTGGTCTATTTGTTTTCTGGCATTGAGAAAAATTTGTTTGACATATATGGATGAGCCACTGTTTGGGGCATAAATATTTATGATTGTTATGTCTTGCTGCTTTATGCTTCCCTTAAGCAGTATGAAATGTCCATCTTTATCCCTTCTGACTAACTTTGGCTTGAAGTCCTCATTTTCTGATATGAGGATGGATACTCCAGCTTTTTCCTGTGTCCATGTGCTTGGTATGTTTTTTCCCATCCTTCCGCCTTTAGTCCGTGGGCTCCTTTTTCTATGAGATGAGTGTCTTGCAGGCAGCAAATTGTTGGATCTTTCTTTTTAATTCAATCTGCCAGTCTGTGTCTTTTGATTGATGAGTTCAGGCCATTAACATTCAAGGTTATTATTGAGATATGATTTGTATTCCCAGTCATTTGGCTTTTGTTGTTGTTGTTGTTGTTGTTGTTTTTTTTTTTTTTTTTTTTTTTTTTTGACACTACTTGGTTTCTCCTTTATTTGGCTGTTCCTTTAGGGTAGTTCCTCCGTTTGTTGATTTACTTCGTTGTTTTCCATCTCTTTCTCATGGAATATTTTGCTGACAATGTTCTGTAATGTTGGCTTTCTTTTAGTAAATTCTTTTACCTTTTGTTTATCATGGAAGGATTTTATTTCATTGTCAAATCTGAAGGTAAGTTTTGCTTCAGTATAAGATTCTTGGTTGGCATCCATTTCCAACATCCATTCGTTTTATGTTGGATTCTGCTATATGTGCTGCTGCTTCTCTAAGTTCTATCATTCCTAGGCTTTGTCTCCTAGATCTGGTGCCCATATCCCTTACTATTGATCTCACCATTGGGACAATTGTGGCAATAACAGAAACAACATCAATAGTAATCTCTAATATTTATCCACCATTTTGTATATGCCAAGTCCTGTTATATGCTCCACTAACTGTGCTTGTTTACTTATTTCTAAAAATCTACAACTCTGTAGCTCCTATTGGTACTCCCATCTGAAGATGAGAATCCTGAAGTGCAGATTGACTGGACACCATACCAGAGGCTACAGGGTTAAGCAAGGTCAGCGTCAGCTGCAAACTTGCCTCCAAGACCAGACTCTTAACCATAATTCTGTAAAGATTTTACTTCTGATGTCCAGGTCTTCCTCTGAGTTTAATACGCTAAGTATGTTATTCTGGAGTTTTTGCTCCACTTTAAATTTTATATGTTTAGTAGACATCTCATAGAGCAGCTATCATGTACCAGTCTTCTGAAAGTTTTACCAATCATTTATCTTCACTTAGTCTTCTTAACAGCTCTGTGATGTGGGTACTTCTGTTTTCAATATAGAGTTGACATAATAATTTAAAGTTTCTTATTGCACACATTGAATACGTAAAGATTCCATGCATTATCTGTGCAGATTGTGTCTCAGAGATTGGCACAAGTACCCATGACCCCAACACTGAGCCATAGCTGCATTTTCGCTACTACCGAAGCTGTCAGTCTTTTTCTCCCATTTCCCACATACTAGTATTTTCTCCAGAGATAACCATCACTTTCTGCCTGGGGCTTGCCAATTTTCAAAAGTAATTTTGGCATTTGTTTATTTACCTGAGCATATCTTTTATTTTGGCTAGTTTTTGTTTGGTGAGAATGCTGTCACATTGCATGCAACCATATTGCGTGACAGTGATTTGTGTCTACTGGTACACGGGATATTTCTTTCTTTAAATTTTATATTTGTTCTTCCTAGTTACACATGACAGTAGAATGTATTTCAACATGTCTTACGTGCCACACCATTCTCATGGTTGTACATGATGTGGAGTTACATTGGTCCTATATTCATATATGGACATAGGAAAGTGATGTCTTATTCATTCTACTGTCTTTGTCTTTCCGGTCCTTATCCCCTGCTCCCTTCCCCTCACTCTGCCTTGTCCAATTCAGTGAGCTTTCACTCCCCACTCCAGCCTATTGTGAGTCAGCACTGCATATCAGAGAGGACATCTGACCTTTAGTTTTTTGGGATTGGATTATTTCACTCAGCATCATACTCTTCAGTTCCATCCATTTACCTTCAAATGCCATAATTTCATTTTTTATGGCTGAGTAATATTCCATTACACATATATACCACATTTTCTTCATCCATTCATCTGTTGAAGGGCACCTACTTGGTTCCATAGCTTAGCTAATTGAACTGCTATAAAACAATGATGTGACTGCATCACTATAATATGCTGATATTAAGTCCTTTGGGTATATAATGAGGAGTGGGATAACTGGGTCAAATATTGGTTCCATTCCAAGATTTCCAAGGAATCTCCATACTGCTTTCCACAGTGGTCACACATATTTTCAGTTCCACCAGCAATGTATGAGTGAACCTTTTCCCTACTTCCTAGTCAACATTTGCTGTTACCTATATTCTTGATAATTGCTATTCTGACTGGAGTGAGATGAATTCACTGCTATGTAATCACAACTCTGTACTTACTTTTATAGACAATATACTCTTTAACCAAATTATGGACATCAATTACATTTTTCCTAATTTCTCTTGTGTCACAGAATTCACAATTATATTACTTTATTTTATTTACATTCTTGGAGCTCATTCTCTTTCAGATAGGGCTCTGTAACAGTCATGTCCTCAGGAAAGACAGATCATTAGGATTTATTTTGCTGTATGAAATGAGATTTACTAGCTTTGTTGGCTCATGGGATTATGGAGGTCGAGATATTCCATGATATGCTGTTTGCAATGTGAGCACCCCCGGTTGCCAGGGTCAGGGCTCAGCCTCAGTTCCAAGGTCTCAGAAGCAGACCCTGCCATGTATCACTCAATATAAGACCAAAGACCCAAGAACCCAGGAGGCCACTGCTAGAAATCCTTAAGCTCAAGGACCAGAAATCCTGAAGCTTGATGCTCAAGAGCAGGAGAATAAGGGTGTCAGGTACCCAGGATATGAATGTCCCTTAAAGACTTGTTTGCTAAAGACGTGGTCCCCAGTATAGCAATGTCCAGAGGTGGGACTCTTGGGAAAGGATTAGATCATGAGGCTCTGACCTCAATAGTGGATTAATCATTGATAGCTGAACGGACCTCTGGGTCGTGAGAATTACTGGTGGTGGGGCACGTCTGGAGGAAGTCAGTCACCCGGAGTGTGGCCTGGAAGAGTATTTCCTGTCTCCCTCCCACTCCCACCCCCGACTGGCATAAGCTGAGCAGTTGTGCTCTGCCACACCTTGGGCCATGGTGTCCCTGCCTTGGACTGAAACTTCTGAGATCAAGAGCCAAAATAAAGTCACCTTCCTTCGAGTTGTTTATGTCAGGTGTTTTGATCACAGCAATGAAAAGCTGATTAACTCAGTGTCTTGACTCAAGAAAAAAGAGACCAAGAGAGTTCATCCATCCTGCCCTTTTGGCTCTGTCTGGACTGCCAGGAGGTACAGTGGGGGCAGATCTCCATTACCCAGTTCACTTCTGAAAACACCTCACAGACTTCTGGAAATGATGTTTCACCAGCTACCTGGGCTTTTAGCCTAGTCAAGTTGGCACCTAAAAGTAACCATCACAGACATTTGCCCCTGGATCATCCGCCTCACCTGCCTACCTTTCTTTCTTTCTCTTTCTTTTCTTTCTTTCTTTCTTTCTTTCTTTCTTTCTTTCTTTCTTTCTTTCTTTCTTTCTTTTTCTTTCTTTTTTCTTTCTTTCTCTCTTTTTCTTTCTTTCTTTTTCTTTTTCTTTTTTCTTTCTTTCTCTTTCTCCTTCCTTCCTTCCTTCCTTCCTTCCTTCCTTCCTTCCTTCCTCCTTCCTTCCTTCCTTCCTTCCTCCCTTCCTTCCTCTTCTCTCTCTCTCCCTCCCTCTCTCCTTCTCACTCTCTCTCTGCCTCTCTTTCTCTTCCCTTCTCTCCTCCCACTCGCTCTCTCTCTCTCTCTTTCTCTTTCTAGTTCAGTAGAACTTCCTTCTGCTCAGATTTCCTGCTCCTGCCACAGTCCCATATAAGGTACCTGTTAGGAATGCTTTTCCCTTAGAGATCACTGTGGTATCGGGGTTCTTTGTCATGCAACCGACCAAATCCATGTTCAGCCCCTGACTCAGCAGCTCTCAGAGGCACCACAGACAGGGATGGACTGATGGCTAGCTGGGGGTTCATGTACCATTCCCTGACCTTGTGTTCACGTGCCCTCTGCAATGTGTTCCTGAAATCTTTAAAGCTCCTGATGCTATTCTAACATCCAATTGTAATGCCTTGTCTGTCTGTCTGATTTCTTCTTTTTCTTTGTATTGTATCATTTTCTTTACACTTTGGGAAAAAGGTGTTTAGTACTTCATTGCACCTCAAATTTCTGCCAAATTTTCTGCTATTTAATACAGTTTTATGGATCCCTTAAAACTCTTTAAATCTTCATATGAACCAGTAAGTATGAAGAAGGATATATCCAAATATAAAGGGAGATTAAAAACCTCTGTACCTGATTTATTTTTAGAGGGTTCACATCTGCAACATGGGATATGTTCTCGAAAGCTTTGTTTCTAGTAAGACTTGACTTTAAGCTTTTAAAATCATAGAGGTCCATTTCTATGAAATTTGATTTCTTCTGACCAAACTAGATAATTATTAATTTCTTCAAACTAACATATTCATCATGAAATAGATGATAAAACCAAAATTCTATACTTAGGGATTTTTTTCCTTTGTTTTATAATAGTAAACCTCTTGTCTTAAAACAAGATTAAGTTATGAAAAACAGAGACATTATGTGATTGAAATTCATGATCACACTAATATTTTTCTTGATTCTGAGTCCCAGTTCAGAAAAAGTTGACAGAAAGAGGCATGTGACTTTTAGTGCAATAATTATTGCAAAGAGGGCCGTGTGTGTGTATGTGTGTGTGCAATCTTGTACAACATTCATTGAATTGCACCTTTGTCTCTCACTGACCCCCCGAGTAGTAGTCATTTTGAAATCATAACAATGACTTTATTTTTAAGGGATATAAATAATTATGATGATCAATACCACACTTTAACAAATACGCATTTCACAGTGAGCTATGAGAAATAAAAGGGGCTTTAAACCTAAGCAGCACTCTGCTGTAGGGATTTACAAAGCTGCCAGTGTACACATCTGCATTAAGAATGCACATGCAAATAAATAACTCCAGCGGTAACGCATGTACATTTGAATTTGAGAATGACATGGAAGTGAAGCACATTTCCTGGAAGCTGAGGGACCATGGGAAAGCGGTTGACTTCCTGCAAATTCCTGGGAGTGCAGCTGGAGGGGGGTGTGCCTGGGAGTCCCAGGCTGGTGGCAGCAGATGCTGCTGAGGGTCCTCTGGACCTTCCCAGATTGAAACGGCCGCAGCGTTCCTCAGAACAAATGCAAAGCTGTTCCTCTTTGTGGCCAGAACGTGCTGCATTTTCCTGTGGCAAAATCAGAAAGTGGGAATTTTAAGGCATTCGATAGGCGTCTAAAAATTTTTAAAAAATTAGACTAAATGTCATATGAACTCTGAGGTCATTCTGGGTTCCGGTGTTGAAACAGATTCTAAAAACTCAGCTGGTATACACCTCAGCTGCCCTCATGGTTGTAGGTGGACCTCGTCAGTGGCAGCAGTGGCCACCCGCCATCCGAATTCCACAGGTGGCCACAGGGAGTTCTTGGACCGCCCTTCCCAGAAGCTCCATCCGTTCCTTCGTTTCAACTTTCAGCAGCACCAGGATCTTCACTGTGTTGATTCTACCAACTTTTACTGTCTTTTGTTCCCCCCATTCCTCTTCTCCCCTCCTTATCCACCTTAAATCTTAGGATACAGTTTAAAACTCAGCTCTTCTCTCACCCACAAACTCAACTTCCTTACTCCCTTGCCGCCTCCACTTTTCCTGTGGCAAAAGCACAACTTTGATTACCTCTAAACATCTGTCTACTGCACCCTACTCCTGTGGAGCTGGTAAAGGACCAAGCCTCAGGTGGCCTAGACTTCATTCTGATTGCTGACAATGAACTTAAATGTGCCCTAAATGTTGCCGAGCCTGCTGCTCCCAGGCTCCCAGAGCACATGCTCTCCCAGTTTCCAAGATAGTGCTTTAACATCTATTATGTTCCCAAAGCATTTTGATGCCCTGCCAATCTGACAGTCGCTGAGCCCCTGTGTAAGGAGCTGCACCCCACACCGACCTACCTACCAGCCCCTGCACCCTGCCCTCTGTCATCGGCATCTCTTCACAGACGAGTCATCCACAAACCCAGCGGTGGGGACTCTCTGATGCTGCGCAGCTCCTGCTTTCGTCTCCCTATGCAAGGGCATGACTTTAGTGATTCCCCCTATTCCTACTCCATCCATCCTTTGCTTTCTAATGGAAAATTCCCATCAGCTACAACTGTGCCCCTCATTAAAATATAAAACACGCAGAAGAATCTTGAACCCACCACCTACTCTGCTCCTTTGTTTGCTCGTCTTTGGGTGCATCTCTATCTTTAATGTCTTCCACCTACCTGGTCTTAGAAGTCACCCACAGGCTATGGCTCCCACAATTCCACCCACATCCTTCACATCAGCGTCTGCCATGATCATCACAGCGCTAAATCCTGTCAGAGTCTCAGCACGGGATTCAGCTGGCTTCGCCCCTCCTTGTCCACTTTGTTAATTGACTCCAAGGAGATCTTGCTCTCCTGGTTTCCAAGTTGCCTTGTTCCTTGCTCTTCAGACTCCATGTCTCCCTGCCATGTCCCTTCTGTCCAGAGCCCTAGGACACTTCCCTCCTCCTTCACTCACTTCCCTGGTAACCCTAAAGCATGGATTAAATGTCCTAATATCGTTTCTGCTGAACACTTCCCTGTTGTTTTTTCCCAACCCAGTTTCTCTTTCAAATTTCAGATTGACCTATCCGCTGACAAATGCACCTCCATGTGGGTGTCTACTCTGAGTCTCACCATGTTGGAGGTATGTTTCTGCTTACCCTGAAAATCCGCTTTAGCCACAGTTCTCCTATTTAAGTTCATGGCACCTTCTAATACTAACAATTCTGTGGGGTGAAGCACTTTGAGTTGTTTTGTTGTTGTTGTTGTTGTTTGGTTTTGTTTTTTTCCAAATGCACACTTACCCCAAAACTGGTCTTCAATTTGGAAGGAGATCCCATGGCCGCGGCTTGAACATGCCTGGAGAACTGGTTCCGTTCTCCCACGGCCACTGCTTGGGCTGGGGCCTGAGCAATGCCATGTCTGCCCTGTTGTTTCCGTAGTGGAACAGCAGCTCTCTTTGTCCTGGCTGGATTTGTTCTAGTCCAGAATGGCTCCTTAAAACAGAACCCAGAGCACCTCATGCTTCTGCTTTGAACCTTCCCTGCCCTCTCCTTCCCTACGGCAGGACTTCCCATTCTGCTCGGAATGTTCTTCCAGTAACTGCTTTCCCACTTTCTTTTGCTCAAAAGACACTTGCTCCACGTTGCTGTCTTTCTGTTGAGAGCTCTAGGTCCCCTCTCTGCAGTAAAACCTATAATGGCTCACAATGTAATCCCTCCCCTTAGCCTCTGCTCCAGCCCCGCTTCCTCACCTGTTTGCCTGCCATCTCTTCTCTTCTTCAAATTCCAGAGAACCTTCTCCGCTTCCAACACTCCACATGATCCATCACTAATCTAACTCCATTGGTTGCAGCTGGTTTTCTGTCTCCCCCATCTAGCTTATATGCTCCAATACTGTGAGAATCTTTATTCATTTGTTCGATGTCACATAATTAATGTAGACAAATATGATTTAATGAAACTAATAAGTGGACGTGTGAAATCTGTTAAGCATTACTATTATTAGTACGCTGCACTAGCTTTGTTGTAAGGACTGAAAAAAGATTAAATGTAATTTGTTTAGCTGTGTGGTTGACAAAAAACAAGCCCTAAATAAATGTTACCAAGTTATCATCATTTGTTTGGAAACTAACATTGCCTCATTGTTTACAGTGCTGCAAAGGTACTAATCAAATATCTTCCTAAATTTTTTGGCATCTGGGAATAATTGGGGAAAAGTATGCATGGTAAATGCCATTTCCATTTTAATTTTCAACAGTATCAACTTGGAATTGATGTTTATGTTTTATTTATCACAGTAGTAAAGCAATTTTAATGTCTTGTAACTCAGAAGGTTAGCACTTGACTTACCTGTTTTTGCACATATGTATTAGTGCACTTAATGTTAATAAAATTAAAGTTTTTTTTTTCTAATTTTGGGATGTTATTAGTCAATTGAACTAAAATGAAATGATATTTGATAAGCTTCATATTAGGTTTTGTAATGAATCTCTTAACATACCATGAAAAATTTAAAGGCAAGAATGGCTCATTAAATTATTACAGCGTAAAGAACTATGTCTTCATACATGCCTCTGTTTTATATTCACATAGTTTCTTCCTTCTAAAAATTGCACGTGCACTTGTCAATATTCCGAAGAGAAACGTTTCTGAGGTTGCTCGCTGATTGTTCTCCTTTCTTCTTTATCTCGCAAACATAGTAAACATCACAGCACGGTGACAACCCTTTCGGTGCATTGCAGGACCCCCGTGGTGTCTCTCATGTGTCTCTGTTTCCTTCCGTATGTCTCTGACTCACTGTGGGCTTAGGACAAGTGGCATTTAACTGCTTCGTACGCTCCTGCGCATTGATCCCATCATGATTTCCAGAGTGCGCGTCCTGCAATCCAACCTCCTGAAGTCACTCCCTTGCTCAAAACCTTTCTCTCTGCAGATCAGGGTGAAATTCCTTCTCCCAGAAGGAGGGCCAACAAGGTGCTGGAGCTGCTCAGGGATTTTCTTCCAAATACTCTTGCCTGGGCGCTGCACCCTCATTTCCGTAAGGACACTGAGCACCCTGGGCTTCTAATCATCCCCTCTCATCTCTGAGGATGTTTCTCCCATGTTGTGAATGCACACACGTGTGCCTGTGTGTGTCTGAACACATGTCCATGTGCTAACTTGTGTGTGTGTTCGCTTGTTCCTTCCCAGCCTCGGACCCTACTGGCTCCTACTTGTCCTTAAAAACCCGTATAATTCCCAGCACCGCCCCCCCAAAAAAAAGAAAAAAAAAAAAAAAAAAGCATATAAACTTTCCTTCCAAGAGGAATGCTTGCCGTTTGCACAGTCGCGTCTGCCGGCCCTGATCAATGTTCCTGTGGTCCTTTCAGTCTTTAATTGCACCTTTTCCCAGGCTGACTCCTCCTCCATGTTTACTTGTTTGCCTTCACCCTGGTGGTGAAACCCCTGGGGCAGGACCTCGTCCCACTCTGTCCTCTATCTAGACAGTACTTGGCACAGGTTAAGTGCTCCGTGAAGGTTTCATGACACACAGGGATATAAAAATGGGGCGGCAGTTCAGCCTCCAGATGGATATGCAGGTTAGGAGACAGTGGGCCTGGACAGAGATCTCAGGTCACAGCCAGCTCTGGTCTTGACCCCAGGTGGAATCTCAGGGCTGGGTGACTCTGGTTCTGCTTCCTACCATAAATTCTTTGGGTATAATTTTAAATAGAACCTTTCCCCTTCCCCTCTGCTGTTTCATATCCCACTCTCTTTTATTCATAGATATCAAGTCCAATTTTACAGCTCACATTTTTGCCAAATATTCTCACTGTGTTTTGGTTTTACCTTCCTGGTACACACAGCCTTGGTTTAGCAGACTTTTCCTCTCCTCCACTGGCTTCATTGCCTCTAAGCCTCCCCTCAGAACACAACCTTTGTCATTGCCCCTTTGAGGGTTGATGGCATTATTGCTTCAAGGTTTCTCTACACAGATTTTTTAAACTCGCCTTCTATCCTTCAAAATCTCTTTGCTGGCATCCATTTTTCTTCATTATTTTATTTTTTAAAACACAATTCACTACTCTGGCATCTACAGAGTTCTAAGCCCTCCTCAGCCTGATGGAATGGCTCCTTGCACTCCGCCACCTGAATTGCTGCCAACACCCAAAAAACACTTAGTGGAAAATAAGCATCACAGTCTTCTTCAATAACCGTCCTCTACTTCCCCTCTTAATTGTGCAGCTGATCCGAGGTTTCATTGTTCTGACAACTGCCTTAGGAACACTTCAAATTTCTGGTTTGGCCCCTGTACTGAGATAGATCAAATGCAGAAATGCATGCAGACCTCCACATTCCATGCTCTACACGTGGGGCAGAGCAGTGTGAAATAAGCAAACCAACCAACTAATGCTCCCAAGCCCACTTGGGTGTTTGGCACCCACCAAATGATACAGGATCCATCAAAGTCAGGAAATGGCCTCTTTGCTGGCTTGTTACCGCTCCTAGTCTGAAGAGAAGCTCTTCAGTGTGCTTTGCACTCAGCTCTCTTTCTTTATGTTACTCATTACCTTTCCCCAGCCTGGCTCCTGATTTCAAAGAAATTAAAACCTAACTGAGAGAATTCTTGAACTTCCTGCAGTCTCTCCCATAAGGCAGGGTGCCTATACACCGCCTCCAGCAAGAGAAGAGATGTTTCTCTCAAATACCTCAGATCACCTTCCTAGATCAAGAGGTTAATGCTGAACGTAGTCCAGTATTCCAGTGCAGGCTTTATCGTCCAGAAAATGAAATGAATTAGAAGCACAGCTTTAGAATTGATTTTGAAGACTGATCATTCCCTATGAAACACATTTTACTCTCCTCCACCCCCGGGTCAGCAGCTCCTGATACAGACATTAAGGGAAAACAAGAGGTTAAACTCTACATACCTCAGCTTGTTCGAATCACAGCGTGTGTGTGGCAGTTTAGTGTCACATGTGGGAGATCCATGTGCTTGTCCAAGCCCTTCTGAGTTAAATGCAGGAGTCTTACTGTCTTAAAGTCTCAGTGTTTTTAAGCAAGGGTGCTTATAGCATGCATTTTTATTTTGTACTCAGCCCTACAAATAATGCAATGAGTACTTTAATTTGGATGCCCTCAAAGAAGAGCGTCTGACACAAGCATTGCATGCAACCATTTACAGGAAACAGACATTGAGGTGGTAAAAAGAGAGAGCTGACTATTCTTGTTGCAACTGAAAATGAAAATCTCTGGGTGCCTCCGAGGAGGCCTGGAATGAAGCTGCAGATTGTCTGTCTGAAGAGCAGGAAGCAGGGCTATCCTTCACACCTCCCCCAGTGCCCTCAGCACATGGCGACATTGCACTTAAGGTGTGCACTTACTGGCATGACTGGGTGGCCTGCTGCACTCTTCCAACACGGAGCACACAGCCTCTGTTCCAACCGTGGGTGTTTGGGAACCTGACACTGGGGTGGGTGGAGTTTAGCTCATGAGAGATTTATTGAGGTTTAACACCAGTGGGGTTGGGAGGGGAGAAAGAAGAGAAAACTCAGTAGTTCCCAGGGTGGCTTTAAGGCACACTGGGGGTGTTCCTCACAGTCCAAAGACACTCCACGACCAGAGCTGGCTCACCAAGGAGCCCCAGGCGCAGACATGCCTGGGCTCTTGTACTTCCACTTAGTTATCAAAGATCCAATGATCCTGTGATGTGAAGCTCAGCGTTCTTCCCCGGCATTGACTAGAGGGCCGGGAGAATAGTGTGACTTCAGCTTAAAAGCTGAAGTGGACCTTGAAAGAATTATCAGGTGGACTCTGTTCACTAATGGCACTCTTCTCACTCCTTGCACTTGAGTCGTGTTTGCCACAATCCTGGAGGCACGAAGGGAAAGGCCATGTAGACCACCTGGGGTGAGAACCTACCAGACTTTATCTGGGCATCCTTCTTGCCCCAGCATTGGCCAGACCAAGGCAACAACAAGGAGAGTTCCATGTAAGTCCAGTGAGATGCTGAGCAGTTGTCTAAGAGCCTGCAAAACAGTGCAGAGTCGGATGCAACCTGAATTTGAACTCAGATACCCCAATTCCCTTCCACGAAGCTCTGTGACGCTCTGCGCACATCTAATCAGTGGCTGTAATAAGCACCTTCTTCACCAGTTTGAATCCTAATAATTGTGCCAATTCTATCTCAATTCAACCTTTCTGGCATTTCCAGATCAGAGTTTTCTTTGAAAAACATGCATTATCTTCTCCTTTTCTGATTTAACCAACTATTATTGTTTCCTATGGTCCCAGATGGATTCCACTGCCGGTCCCACTTGGCCCCATCACACCAGACTCCTCTCCTGCAGGCTCTTTCCATTTCTAATGAAGCCTTTTCCATGGGTTAGATCTCAGTTCCCACTTCTGCCCTAGACAGTCCTACCCCCTGTGTCCACCTGCATCCTTCCCACACACCACGCAAAGGTGGAGTCTTTCTTCCCAGTTTCTCCATACCAAGGGGCTACAGGACACTTGTCTTCTTTAAAGAATGGTGCTTAATACCTGTTTGCTTCAACTGTTTATTGCATTAATTACCTAATCATTTTCTAGCTGTTACTTCCATTGTAAGACTGTGAACACACCAGCTGGGGCAGTAAAAGTCAAATCAAGGGGGTGAAAAGACACAAAATCAGTCATCATCAATAAGGTCTTGTCTTCCTGTGACACCAATAGTCAATGATGAAATAGCGTTTCCTGCTTAAAGAATATTAATTTCTACTCTGGTTTATGGAAGAACATAAAAAATAACATCAAGAAATAGAACCAAGATGATTTAGACCACTGCAAATTCTGCAGGACGAAATACTCAGCATCCCAAATGCATTGCCAAGGGAAAACCCTGAGGACACCCAGGAGCTTACAGATTGAGAGAGACTTGAGTCACAGCCACAATCTACAGTGTAGCTTCTGGAAATTACGGTTCAAATCAGCTGTGAACAAAAGTCAGTCAGGGACAAGTGGGAAATTCAAACAGGGGACTAGATATTTGAGAATTCTAAGGAATTTATTATAAAGAATAAAAGAGATACGGTGGCATTTTTTTTGTTAAAAACGTCATTTCTCAGAGATAATGAAATGGTTTTATATAGAATAAAACAACATTGGAATTTATTTTTAAGTAGCATGGGTTCTGAGGAAGTGGGGTGTGGATATACTCGAAATGAGATCAGTGAGGACCTTAGATCATTTGATGCAGGTTGATCTGCCATGATTCCACGGTGCTCTTTATTTTTAGATAGGATTGAGATATTCCTTATTTAAAAAGTTTTAAAACACAATCATTATGTGGTATTCAAATAAATTTTATTGATCTTTGGATGTCGAGGGCCCAGGAACCTATTAAAGATGAACTCAGCTTCTGTGACTTCTCAGCACATGGTAATGACATTTTTATACAGCAGTTCATTTTGAAAAATATAGAGAAACTAACATATTATTTCAACATGATCATCATAAAAAGAAAAAAAAAAAAACACCCCACTGTGAGTATGACCACAGATTCCTTTCCCTAACCCTTTACTCCATCAAAACAAAGAAAATACACTGCTGCTATCTCTGCAGAAGCCAGTTTTCTGGCAGCTGTTTCTTCAGAACTGTTAAGGGCTACAATTTGGCATCCAATTATGCCTAGGTACACTTCCTACTCAAAGGAGAGGATTTTGGACTTTTATGTGCATTTAGCTCTAGGTATCAAAACAACAGTGAAAAGTAATACAAACTATTTCTGTAAGTAACTTTTGCAAAGTATGTGTGTTTACTTCCATTATTATGTAAGTAGCCAACAGTTCTTGAGACACTTGCCACATCTACAATGGCTTTGTTTCTAAAATTAACTCCTTTTAATCCACCATCAAATGAAGGAGTCAGCTTGTCTCTATCAGATTGATATCAGATTACCAAGTTGGTATATGTTTAAAAGTAATTTAACCTCATTTCTCATTAGAAAGAAGGACTTACTTAAGTTTTAAGAGAAACTTGAAAAAAAAAAAAGAAAGCAAGAATGAGAAAAAAATATTATTACACTTCTTAACATTTATGAATCAGTATTAGAGATGATTCTCCCCATGTCTTTAGAAACAGTAGCCAAATTAAACCAAAACAGTAGGGCATTAGATCACAGAATCAAAATTCCTTTGGGATTCTACTTAATGCAAATTCCACTTTTGGAGTTGAAAGGAAATTAGAGAAGTTTAGAGTGGATAAAATGTTTCAATTCAGGCATTTAAAAGAAACTGGATAAACTATTGAACATCTGTTCAATGTAATCACATTGGGGAATACAACATCTTGAAATGAAACTCCAAGAAAATAAAACAGCAACTTTTCCAGAGCCTTGTACCCAGTAACAAGTTTTACTGTTTTTGAATGACTTCTGTTGGTAAGTAATTTTTCAAAAACTTGAAAACAAAATCCTATCTATAGTATATTAAAATTATAGACGACATACAGATGTCGAAACAAACAGCTAATTCATGACTGAAACTGTGTAGCTCCATCTAGTACCTTCTTCCTGGATGAGGTGACTGCAAGTATTTTATCTCCATCTGTCTCGGTTATCCTTGATGGATGATAGAATAATGGTGTGGTCACTTGGTGGTCTGAAACATACAGTGCACCATTTATTCCACCAAATCTTAATCTGGCTCATGCAAGAAAAAAAAAATCAGTTTACAGGTGTGCTCTTTCCTATAGCTATTCCTGGTCACCTGATCCCAGGATCACTTGGCAACTGAAGGACTAATGACAGAGAGATACCATCGGCCAGTCATTGACAGCTGCAGGCCTTTGAAGCTCCTCTCAGTTTAGATGTAAATCATACACAATGAAGGCACAGAACATTAAAGGCAGAAATTCTGTAAAACCAGTTGAGCTGATTAGTACCAAATTACTGATGTTCCATCTGCTAGGGTGGTAATAATTTTTTTTTAACTGCCTGATTGAAAAGCTTCATTTCACAAAGAATCCATGTTCAGTGCTCCTATGGGATATACTTTATGGTTGCACAAAGGAAAGACATGGTTAAAAATATGCAATCGTTTTATGAGAGTTTAATGTTGCTATTAAGAAAACTAGCAATTCATATACAAAGACATTAGGAAAATATGCTTCCAATAGTATGCAAATATATCTTTTGCAGTCAGCATGCTGAATGGAAAGTTAGGATTTGAACTTCCAGAGTTTCCTATGTATATATAAAGGTATGAATAGGTAGATGAGGACTTATATCACAATTATAATATTCTGTTCAAATGCAAAAATTATGAGAAGAATATGAGAAGAATGGAGGAACTTTAGATTACATAGAGGGAAATGAGGGGGAGGATATTAAAAATGGTGGAATTAGACAGACGTCACTACCCTACATACATGTATGATTACACAAATGGTATTAATCTACAATGTGCACAACCATAGAAACGAAATGATGTACCCCATTTGTGTACAATGAATCAAAATGCAGTCTGTAAAAATAAATAAATAAGTAAATAATTTTAAAAAATTCTAGACAATATCCAACAGTAAGCTACGCAGGAGAGAAGGAACCAAGCAACTTTGCATTATACCTGCCAAACTATTTCACTATTAAACAATAATTGCATCTTAGTCTAATACAAGTATATATTTGATTAATTTATATTATTGTATACTTATTCCATGTTGTCCAGGATTTTTGTTTCATTCTGGTTGATCTTCCCTTATAGACTTGCCTATAAAAGTAGCATGCGTAGATCACGAGGACTTGGTATCTTCTTGTCCTTTTAGCAGTGATCCTACTCTGTAAATCAATCCCACTTGTGAGAGAACAATCTGATAATGTAGTGTCTATCATTGTAAATCTGTAAGTCGGCAATCTGGTTTTATACATTATTTACAGATTCTGTGCAGGACCAGTGAAACTACGATCAATATTCTGACAAATCAGGTTGCTAGCCTTCAATTACTCGGAAGGTATCAAAAAATGTAGATCAGGCAATTTTTCAAAGAAGAGTTATAAGTAAACAAAAACTGCTCTAGTAACTCTGTCTTACTGCATGACTCAGTGATATGATAGAACCAAGCGACCCTTCAGTCTCAACTGTTTGCTGGAGCAAAGTCTGGTGGCACACATTCACTCTGTGTCCCTCAGGATGTGCCATGACTGCTGAGACACAGCCTGGAGAAGCAGGTCCCATCTGCAAGGTCCAGGGGTTCATTGAAGGAGGAGGAGACTTGCTGGACAATGTGGCTACCTCAGAGCTTCTCCTTGAAGATGGTCAGTATCACTTCTCACATTTCAGGGCTCCAAGACTGGGCCAAACTGGTAGCAGTGTGAACATAATCATTTTACAGAAAATGAATAACCACCCTGCTGGCAGCCAGACATGCTATCCCCAAACTGATTGCAAATAGCTTTCAAACAAGGCCGTTCACAAGCATGTTTGGAACAGAACAAGAACAAAGAGGACCACAGTCTCAACGAGATTGTCCTCACTTTCATCTAATGTGCATGGTTGTGGCTTTTTTTTTTTTTTTTTTTCTTTTCTCTTTTTACCAAGAGCAATCTTCACCCTCCTTTAGTGGTCCTTCCTTGAGGATGAAATATGTAAGATACACCATTGCCGAGTTTTTTCTACTTCCATGCACAATCTAACTGGGAACCAGCCCTAGCTTCCTGAACGCCTTGCAGGAATCACTCAGCGTAAGCCTGCATCCTCTCAACTCTGCTTTGCCAGATGTCACCACACTGGCTCTGGGACATGCTTTCTCTTCTTGAAGCAAGCTAAGCTAGCTTGGAGTACAGCGGGGCCTGCACAGAGTGTTTGCTCAGTGACTCTGAGTCCCTCATAAGGAGAGGGCACATTTTCAAGGAACTACCATATGTACGGCTAGCTGACTGCAAATTACATTTCCAGGTGTAGCAGCATATCAGTAATAGTGACATAAGCTCCTAGCAATCTGTGCAATTTATACGTTATAATACATGACCAATTGAAACTGCTTTGAAAAAGAAATATTGACTTACATTAACTTTAAATATGTCTTCATATTTACATTTTTCCTAGTTATTCCTTCACAATGTATTTTTTAATTGTCCAATTTAATTATTTCAGTCAATTCATTTTTTCTTTCCTAAAACTATGTAAAATATTGAAAATAAAGAGGAAATATACATCTTTTGTGTTCTCTAACGATAGACCTGAATTATTGAAAAGGAAAATAAAAATTTCCTGCTAAAAATTAATATAACTTGAATGTCTAGGACTCCTCAAAATTTACTGTGGAAACCTGATTCCCAGGATAGTGGTACTAAGAGGTGGTAACCTTTCAAAGCCCTCATGAATGTGACTTGTGTCCTTATGATAGGGCCTTAGGGAGCTCTTCTGGTGGGGATCTGAATAGTCTCTGAAAGTCCATGTGTCGAAGGCTCTGTCCTCAGACAGCCGTGCTCAGAAGCAGGGCTGTGGAGAAGTGCTTGGATCTAGAGGGTTCTGCTCGCATTCATCAATCAGTCCATTGAAGGACCACACTAAATGGACTACTAGGAGGAGGTGGAAACTTCAGGAGACAGGTCGACTTGCAGGAAGTCGTTCACTGGGAGCGAGAGTTTGGAAGGGCATTCTTTGTTGCTGGTCCCTTCCCCTTACCCCTAAGGCCTCCTCTCTATTTGCTTTCCCAGTAGCCATGTGGTGAGAAGCTTTGCTCACTGTGCTCCCTCCCATGGCATCTGATCTCACCTCAGGCCCAAAGTGATGGGGCCAAGCAACCCATGGACTGACACTTGGAAATCCTGAGATAAAATAAGGCTTTTCTTCTGTACATTGCTTCTTCCAGGGGTTTTATCACAGCAATGGAAAGCTGGCCAGCACATGAGCTTGATCATACCTTCTGCCATTCCAGGACAGAGCTAGATGGTACCAGTTCCTTAGCAGAGAGCCCTCACCAGTCACTGAATCTTCTGGCACCTTGATCGACCTCCCAATCACCAGAACAGTAAACAATGCATTTCTATTGTTTATAAATGTTCCAGACTAAAGCATTTCATTATAGCAGCACAAATGGGTTAGGATGGAGTTTTAACATATTCAGAGATCATTACCCTGTGTACGTGTATGATTACATGAATGGTATGAATCTACATCATGTACAACCAGAGAAACGAAATGATGGACCCCATTTGTGTACAATGAATCAAAATGCAGCCTGTAAAAAATTTTTAAAAAGTAAGACTTTCTACTTCTAAGTAGAATTATCCTAAATAAGCCAGGCCTGAGTGAAGAATTGTTTATCAATTTCTTCCACAAAGGAAGAACAATGACAGAAAATTTAATTGTTAGATTATGGTAGATTAATATAGGAAAATAATTTATTTTCATCTCTGCTAATGGTATTAATCTTTCTTTTGTAACAAAGAACAGTCAAGGTCTAAGAATGTCTTTGCTAGAGGACTTTAATATTAATACTTCAGTGCAATATAAACTATTATCAAGGCAGACGGGTGGGTGGAAGGAAATGGGAATTGATTTGAGGCAAGATAGAGCATTACACATCCAGGAAATTGCTGAGTGTTTACAATAGCTGGTAAATAATGACAAGGAAGAGCTCAGAAGACACACAGGGACTGGGGCACTTGCCACGGCTCCTGTGGGCACCTCCAGGGTCTTACCCTTCAGAGTTAAAGCAAGGCATGAAGAGTGTATGGTATAATAGAAACACAATTCCTGGTGCAATATGGAGCATGTTTTGACAGACACTAAACTGAAATCAATAAATTGCATAGGATATTGTTGTAGAAATTCCTGTAAAAACAGAGAAATAGCCTGAAATTAAAAAAAAAAAAAATGATAGCAGTCTGAAAGACAGAGTGTAGATGGGTAGAATTTTCAAGATGAGGAATTGGATATGTAGTGGGGTCAAAGAAGAATCTAAAGCTCCATCAAGTTCATGAGTGACAGTGATCCTGAGCACGTGAAGCACAGTGGGCAAGCTGTCGAGGCCTTGGAGGAAAGAAGCAAGGGTTCACACTGGTGCTGAAGAGGATGTCAGCAACTGCCTGGGCGCCCTGCAGATTCGTTTCTCATGTGGACCTGGCCTTTAGAATAATACCTGGATGGAAAGGTATCCATTCCCCCCTCACCCTCCTTTACATTGTACTGAAATCAGGAACGGACACAATGACAGGGGAAGTTTCAAATGAAGTATGAAGGGTAGCTAAAACAGCGACCAAAAGGAGTTCAGTGTTTAAATTTGCAGGCTGAGATGGAGACACCTACAAATGAAACCCACGGAGGAGCGACGTGAGAAGCAAATGCAAGCAGCTTTGGAAGCCCGAAGAGTTTTAAATAAGATGGCATCACTCATGGCTGATTTCTTTATCAGACTGAAATAGCTAAGGTTCAACTAGAAAGACCCTCCTGTACCAGAAGGTACAGTTTCAACAGAGCTAGATCATCAAGACCAGAATGCTGTAAGGAGAAGTGTGACTGATGTCAGTGACAGGAAATTGACTCAATGCCCTAGTGATACCAAAGGATGCACGAGCAATATCACCTAGGCTGGCTTCAGGGTTAACTGCAAGCTGTGGCTTGAAGGTCGTGAGGATGCTGAATCTCACCCTGACTTTAGTGTATATAATTTTATTTGTTCCAGTGCAAATTCTCCAAATTTAGCAGAAACTGGCTGCAGTGGCTGTGAAACGAGTAAAAAGCTTGAAAACTGTTTGTTGTTGTTGTTCTTTTATTTTGTTAATGTTGCTCCCGTGCATGTCCAGCCATCTAAGCTAAAGCCACAGAATGAGCAAAAGGGGAGGAACCTGCGTCCAGGAGCACATCTTCCACTTCTGTGCAATTGAAAGCGTCAGGTGGCTGACCTGTGGGGCACCGTGAGTGCATTGTGCTGGTCAGAGCTCATGCTGTAAGGCTGCTTGAGGCAGCAGCCAAAGGTCTCTGGTAGGGTACTGCCTTATCTTTCTCCAAAACTGCAGGCTTTGCATTCAGGGAAAATAACTGCCCTGAAATCAGGAGGGAGGGCTATCCAGAAAAATAAAGGGGGGCTGGAAAATCAAAATGCAGTTGCGTACCTCCTTTAAAGAATAAGTGAGCTGTGTAAATGAGAAGTCACGGTGTGAAAGAGGAGACAAGTCTGAGGTCAGAGCGGCAGGATGTTGCAAGTTGCAGTTAGTTTTGGTGTTTTCTTTCCTTACTTTTAATAATTTCTTTTTTATTTTTACATGTTAATAAAATCTGATCGATTGGAGTAAATAAGCAGTAACCATGAAAGTATCAGAATTAGGGAATGCAGCTCAGGGTGCATGAACGCTAGGAAGGCCAAAGATAACGTGGTCATGAAAGATGTTTGAGATATTCAGTCACTTCTTTGATGACTTCCTGTTTTTTCTGTGATGCAGATAGTGTCCAAGCTGAAAGGTGTGGATGCAGGGTTTGAAAGTACTAAGCCAAGGAAGTTCTGAACACTGTTGCACAGATTCATAGTACTACAGAACAAAAGCTGGAGCTTGCAGTAAAGTGGTTTAACAGAATCCTGGAGGACCATTCATCTACCAGGGTGATGTGACATTGAGAGGCCAATAGGACCTCTGTCATTCTCACTTGCTAAAGCTTCTGCAATCTCGGTATCAAGAGACAACAGTAGGAGAACCCTTTCTCATGCTTGTCCCCAAACTGTGAGTCATTCATATAGTCCCGATCACACAAACTATAAACGGAGAGCAAGGCAGAATACAGAGAGCAAGAGGAACAGCAGCTTCTGCCACTCACCAGCTTCGGAGGTCCACGCAGGCGATGCTGGCCCCTCCAGCAGCGACCAAGAGTTTAGAAATGACGGCGTATTCTCACACTGAAATAGACAGGAAGCAAATATCCAAGGAGCAAAAGTAATCCATATGAGCACACAGCCAACAAAAAGAGTCCTAAGCGGCTAAATTCCCTTTGGGGCTCAGATTAGTCAGAATTTACACACAACACAGCTGTGAAGGATGAGGATAAATGAAATTTAATGTGAAAACTGAAAATAAGGGGTTAAGGTTGTGGATATGAAGTATCCCCCAAAGACAGGCTTGGTCTCCAGTGCAGCACCGTGAAGAGGTGGGACTTTTGGAAAGTGATGGGATCGTGATGTTGACTAATCCTTCAGTCTGCCCACCGCTGGGTGGACCATTGAGGGGTGGAAACTGTGGGAGGCGGAGCCAGGATGGAGGCAGTGAGTTCCCTGGGCTGTCTCTGGGGACTCTGGCTTTCCATCTTTTCTCTGCCTCGGGCTGCCCTGAGCTGAGCAGCCTTCCTCTGCCACACCCTTTGGCCAGGATTTTCTACCTGGGATCCAGCTGACTAGAGACTGACACTTCAGAAAACCATGAGCCCAAATAAACCTTTCTCCCTTTACTTGTTGATGTCAGCTGCTTCAGTCACAGTGACAAAAAGCTGACTAGCCCATAAAGTAAAGAATGATGTAGCTGAAGAGCAAGAAAACAGTGTACCTATGCAAAGCGATTGCAGACAGAGAGGATTCAAGGAAAGTCTTTCACCAAGACAAATAGGAAAAGTTCACATTGACAAAATGTCCAATCCACAGTGACTAACGACTCACCGATCGCTTGCGTAATAAATGGGATGGCAACAAAATATATAAATCAGAAGCCTGTTAGGATTAGCAGTGATAAACTTAGAAAACACAATTGTTCTGTGACTTAGACAAGTCCCTTCCAGCTTCCCTTACTCAAACAGACTTAAAAATAACTGAACTGATTTACTTATACTGAGTATAAAATTAATAGATTGAAATATAGCATGTGGACTATTTGCTTAAATAGTAAGAGGATTTTCTAAGTATTAATTCAAAGAAATAGGAAATATAAATTATGTTGACCCTCACAAAAAGGAAATAAAGTTGGAAAATGAAAGAAATATATATTCACAATTTGGTAAATAAATATTAACCATAGCATAAACACTTACATTTCAAATGAATAAAGGAAATGTCCAGTTTCTTGCTGTAAGAAAGCAGCACAAATCCTCAATTTCTACCATAAAAATGACAGCAAAACAAAATGTTTAGTGAAACTAGTAATCAAATACACGCACATTAAATGAAGCACCAACGTTTCAAAATTATCCTCTGATATAATAACATTCACTGCTGGAGAGCAGGTGGTAAGAACATTTATTTCTGCCAGTAACACATATTATTAGTGAGAATGTTGCAGGTGACTGAAGGCCAGAATGTGGTGTGGTGCATCGGGCAGGGGGGCAGTCACAAACTCAATAAAGTGCCTCCAGACTTTAAAACTCACTTTTAAACCCAAATTATGTTTTGTTCTTGGAAATGTTTTAAACTTCAAGAGAATTAGAAAGAGTACAAATTTTACCTGCAGAATGAAGAGGCATCTGACATTCACGACCAAACACGAGCAAAACAAGGCCTTAAGCAGCCCGAGGATCATTTTCCTATGTTCACAGATATAATAAACTATATTTCTTTTAGGCAAGAAATGTCTTAGTATACACCACACACACACCACACACACATGTAAGATATGCATATATATATACATATATATATGCATGCACATCTATTAACAAACATAAATGAAGCTCATGTATGAAAAGGGAACATTAGCCCTATTTAACTATTTATAACCCATCAAGTTTACAGTGGCCTGGCAATTATTCGGATTAATACTTATGTCCTATGCCTGTTATTTTCAGATTTGTTTCTACCTTTCTTCCCTCTGCTCCTGAAATATTCTAGCTTTTGGAAAGAACATGGGAGTTGGCCATGTCACTGGGCACCCTGAGATGGGATCTGTTGGTTTTGTGTCCTGCTTGCCAAGGCCTATGCTTCCCTTGGAAGCAGGAATGCTGAGGCTTTTCATTTTCATTGAGTTCCCTAGCAACACAACTGAGAGTAAACTGGAAGCGGGTGGTTCTGGTAGTAATAATCATGTTTCATGAGGACTCAGATTGGGTCAAATAAGTAGTAGACTTGATGAATGGTTGCAATAAATAAAAATGGCACTAATTAATGTGAATTATTTTGTGGTACCCATTAAAAGACAAAATAATAAAGAAAATGGTTATAGCCATGCCTGAAGCTAAATGCCATCACTGTAGCAAGGCAACATAAATCAGAAAACCCTGTATGAAGTTTTGAAAATATGGCAACTTGAATACTGAGCAACCTGAATAGGAGAGTGACAGGGAGCTTTGGCAGGTGATCCTGCCCATATAAAACAGGTCAAACAGGAAAAATTTGGTGCAGGAATCTACCCATAAATTATTCCCACATGTGTTTCTAAAAATAGCATGTAAATCAGTTGAGCAGGACTGAATATGCATTTTGTGATTATCATTCTAAAACTATTTAGAATAGCTTTCTGATATTAAATGTAAGTGTTCTAAGTTCCTATTTACCCACGATCTCTAAAAATTCTTTCTTCACGGTCAGTTCAACCTACTGACTTATTCACATCTAAATCTCATACAACTGGATTTACTCTTTTGTCCTTTTACACTTTTGTACATTCTCTGAGGGGGGCAAATTTACTCTCATTCATTCTGGAAGACTTAGGCTCCCCACCTGTGTGCTTACGTTTTCCATTTAGATTCTTGCTCATAAGGTATTTTGAATATAATATCTTGAAGAATTAAGTCCTAATCACGTACTTTTCACCAATATGTTTTGCAGGCTGCATGACTGATTGCCCAATTGTGAACTGCCATTCTTTAATTTGAATTGCCTGCAAATTGATAGTGCGCCCATACTGTTGATAATAAATTCTGACCTCTTGCACCTTGCTGTCGAGGGTACTTCTCTCAGCAGGTGATGTATTTGTTTACTTATAATTTTATTTCCTAAGTCAACAAGTAACTTGAAATAGCCATTCTGTGCTAGTCATTTGTGAAGTGCTAAAAACAAAGTGAATTAGCAGAAAACTAGACTGTAGAAAAACTAGATGGTGCCGCACCTTTTGTTTGAGTTTGGTGTGTGATTATTATCTCTCTTGATGTTGCCTGCTTGTAGTTCTTCATTCAAATTTCTGTTGCTGATTCTTTGTTAGAGAAATGACTTGTGCTCCCCAGAGCCTCCACATTTCAATGACCAAATTTCCATGGACTCTCAGATCTTTTCCCCTCAGGCATTGACATCTTATCACAATTGCCACCCTTCAGCATTTTCAATTATCACTTTCCTGATTGACACCTTTGAAAATTTGTCAACACATTCACATTTTTTTGGATGGCATGAGTACATTCTAAGCAAAGTCAGGCAACTCAGTCAGGATGAAGTGCTAGGAAACATCATTACTGACGGACAACAATGAGACAAGTTGGCCAGCAATGAAAAACCATGTACTGGTGACTTAGATTTAGCAGATGCCAAGGTTACAATGGCAAGTGAGAACTCCATGACAGTTTCAGGAAAGGATTGACAAGTGAAAACTGCTATTTACAGTGCTAAAATGTGTGCCCGTCCATGTGCATAATCAGCACTGGTGGTGTGTGTGTGTGTGTGTGTGTGTGTGTGTGTGTGTGTGGTGTGTGTGTTTAGAGAAATACAGGGACTTTATCATGGTGTGGGATCTGAACCCATGACCTCTAATCACTGGCTAATAATTACTGACATGGACGAGAGAGTTTAAATGCTTACCAAGGCTGCAAAGATAGTTAAGATCAGAAGTAGATCCACCTGGCTTCTCCTGTACACCAGGGAGAGGAGCCAATGGATGCTAGTGTAGAAGAGCTGCGTCCGTCAACTGATCCATACACCATGTTGGTGTCTGGACTGCATCTTGGCCCCATTCAGTGTCCAACTATTAAGAGAGCACTTGATGCCTTAGATATTTGCTAAGAAAATGCTGCTAATAAAAGCTTTCTGAATCCCATCTAGGTAAATTACTAACTACAAAGATGGACACAAATGTGAATAACTTTGAAACATTGAATCACTACCAAATAAAATGAATTTCAGATGAGGTACTGAAGGAAGATACTTGGATGGTAGATAGAGAAATGTAGAGAATTTTACTTGTATTTGTCAATTCTATATTTTTTGGAAAAAAATAATATGAGTAACACTGTCAGAATTCAAAGGTCTACTTCTTAAAATAATGGAAATGAGGGACATTTTTGCACTTTTATTTTTAAATTGAGTGTTTTCTTTAATCTTCAGTAACAAACATTTGGATCGTAGTTATAGGATCCAGCATCTTCACATCTGGTTGAGACCTTCTTAGGGTCAAGATTCCCTGATCTGCAACAGGTAAGGAGTCAGATGTTTTCCAGATGTGAAACTCAAATGTATTTTAGTACAATTATCATAAATGTAGGCATTTGAACATATAAGATAAACAAAAATTTCCCATTTGAGAAAGGAAGTCATTTTAGTTATTTTAAAATGTTTGAGCCATTGAATTTCTAGATTGCCTAAATGAAACACTAAAATCTGCATGGTAAAAAAAAAATATTATATACCTTCATAGAATCACCAAAGGGAAAGTCCCTTTGTTGTATGATAAGTTGCTTTTAAATTGAATTAGTTTTGAATTAACCCAATTACACATCACTATTCAACTGTGATATTAAATTTAGAAAGTTTAATGATGTGAAAATACTTTTATAAGATATGTTAGTAGCAACAGAACCATTTTAAGTGTTCATATTTAGAAAGTATTAATTACATATTAAGTGACTCAAGGAATATTTCTCAAAGAGTAACATTTACAATGGAATTTTTTTAATTCCATATATGAGTAGTAGAATTTAGCATAGAATTGAGAATAGTATGGCAGTAAAAAGAGTTATAGGATATTTAAAATTCCTTGGCAAACACTATTTGCGATTTGGAAACAAAACTATATTTTCAAAATGGACACTAAATTATTTCAGTTTTACAATTTTTAATGAAATTTAGGAAGAAACACAAGTTTCTTGAAAGGCATCGCTATAACCCCTTTTCCTCACACATTTTAACAACAAACGAAACTTGAATTTATATTGTATTTCTCTGATGCATGTTTCTAATGTAAAACAAAAGACAGATACAGCTATATACAAAACAATTTCCACTAAATAAATATAGTAGTTTTGCAAAGACACTCAGAAAGAGCAAATTTCTTATCGATAAACTGGTAAATGACTAATTCCAAACTATACTTTTGGCAAAAGACAGAAAAATAGTAAATGCAAATTTTATTTTGGAATGAGATAAAACATAAAGAAAATAAAGATCTGACTCTTAGGCTACTATAAACTATAATCACATAAAATTATATAAAATGTTGTATTTACATTCTTATTGAATTGAATGTCATGCATCCTGGTATAATGAATTGTTAGAAATAAATTATTTCAGTATGATATAACTCATTTATTGTGGTTTACAAATAAATATAGTAGCTATAAAAATCCTTCTAACCACAAATCTCTTTACTTACTGATAGGTGTAATGGAAAATCACTCAAGTATGCTTTACACACTTAGAATAAAATTTACTTTATGATTAAAACTTAACAAGCCTTAAAGAGTGCCTTAAGTACAGTTTTACTAGCATATGACATTTTATTGTCAGGCTGAAATTAATAATTTGAGAAAATAACAAAGAAAGATTCTTTGAACATATTTTGAAAATAAACCTTACCATGCTCTGGCTGCCTTAATACCGCCAATGTGACAGAAACTATTTTGAAGTGTATTAACTGACAGGGAATTGATGTAGAATTGATAAAATCATTCATTATCATTCCCTGGGCTAGGCCTTCACTTATTTACTCTACTAAAACTTAAAAACATCCATATGAATTGCACTGTTACATCCATTAGTGCTCTCTCTGGGTTCTGACTACAGTCATCTAAAAGTCTTATCTCCCAGTTAAAATGGGAAATCATTTCTTTGATATATTTCATTAGACATCTAAAAAAGTTAAAGATATGAAGTCTAATATGAGTCTGATAAGGCGACAGTCTTAATTTGGGGAATTCACGTACCCTACCAACATACACATAAATCTGCATAAATAATGGGACTCATTCAAAGATCTATCATAAACAAAAAGAGATTTTAGGAGTAACAAATCTTGGCACTAACTTGGTCAAGAATATGTATTAAAAACCATAATTGTGAAAGTGACCCAAGTGTTCAACCAAATGTAAGGCCATTATTGAAAGCTCAGGATTCCATGTTCTTTAGTGATTTTAAGTTCCTTAATCGTTCAGAATTTCTTTTCTCTATCCCTATGATTACAAGCTGCTTTATCCTGTCTTCAACCACTACTACTGAAATATTAAATGTGTTTTAGTCTTTTAAAATAAAAATACTGTATAATTTAAATATTTCTTTTCTAATTCATTTTATGGAAAACATATACGAATGCTTCAATGTTTTCTGTTTCTCTGTGACTAGAAATAAGTATACTATTGAATGTTTACTATTTCCATTAATATTTTTTTATTTCTTTTTATTCTTAATTTTTTAAATTGCAATTGAAAAAATCAAGATATATGTTTATTTATTTTTAATCGAACCATGGATTTTAGTTTTAGTTCAATGGTTCTTTTTACAGCATATATTTATTCATTCTTTATAATTATCCAGGACAGTAGCATGTATTTGACATATATGTACTTGGAGTCTAACTTCCACTCTTTGGTTAACAAGGATGGAATTACACTGGTCGCTGCATTCATATATGAACCTAGGAAAGTTATTTCCAATTTATTAAACTGTCTTTCCTGTTCCCAACCTCACTCCTTTCTTATTTCCCTTGTCTAATCCAAAACAACTCCTATCTCCCTTGCGCCTACGTTGTGTGTTAGCATCTGCATATTGAATGAGAACATTCTGGCCTTTGGTTCTTATTTCACTTAGTATGCATAGTCTCCAGTTCCATCCATTTACCTGCAAATGCCATAATTTCATTCTTCATTAAAGCTGGTATATTCCATTGTGTATATGTATCACATTTTCTTTATCCATTTTTCTGTAGTTGAAGGGCACATAAGTTGGTTGTATAGCTTAGCTATTGTGACTTGAGCTGCTGTAAATATCAATGTGGCTACTATCACATAGCATGATGACTTTTTAGTCCTTTGGGTATATGCCAAGGAGTGGGATAACTAGGTCAAATGGTGGGAATCCATTCCAAGTTCTCTGAGGAATCTCCATATTGTTTTCCAGAGTGGTTGCACCAATTTTCAGTCCTACCAGCAATGTATGAGTGTAAATCATATCTGTTTGTGAGGTACAAAGTCATGATTTGATTTATGAACACAATTTTAAATAATGAAATCAAACTAATTCCCATGTCCATCACTTCAAATACTTTTCATTTTTTGTGATGAGAACATATGAAGTTTACTAGTGATTTTGAAAATTCATTATTTACTATATTGAAAGTATATTAGTTACTATAGTCACCATTGTGTGCAATATCACACAGGAAAAATGAGACTTAAGCCTATTTTTTTATTGAGACTTTCTCACCTTTGACTGGTATCTCCACATTCTTCTATCCACACCCCACCTCCAGTGAATGCAATTCTACTCTCTGCTTCTTTCAGTTCAATTATTTTACTTTCCACATACACTTGAGAACAGATGGTATTTGTCATTCTATTCCTGACTTAGTTCACTTAGTGTAATGATCTCCAATTCTATCCATGCTGCTGTAAATGGCAAAATGTTTTTCTTTGTTAAAGCTGAAGAATATTCCATTATGTATATACACACCACATTTTCATCTGTTGATGGACACCTAGGTTGATTAGATTCCATAACTTGGCTATTATGAATGATACTCTAATGAACACAACATCAATCTTTTTCACATAATAGTTTCAAGTCATTTGAGTAAATATCCATGAATAGGATCTCAGGATCAAATGGCAATTCTATTTATAGACCTTTGACAAACCTCCACAAAATTTTGGCTACACTGATGTACATTTCCAACGTCA
Source organism: Sciurus vulgaris (assembly GCF_902686455.1). Lineage (NCBI taxonomy): Eukaryota > Metazoa > Chordata > Mammalia > Rodentia > Sciuridae > Sciurus > Sciurus vulgaris. The sequence continues at coordinate 179,596,563 of NC_136464.1, read as the reverse complement.
GTGTAAAAGGGAAACTTTTCTCCACATTCTCCCCATCATTTACTTAATTTTCATCTATTTTGCATTAATTCTGGAAGGTGTGAGATGATATCTCATTGTGATCTTAATTAGCATTTCTCTAATTAGTGATTTTAAACATTTTCTAACATACACTGGCCCGTTGTGTGTCTTCCTTTGAATATTGTGTTTATTCAGGTGGCTTGCAGTTTAAATCAGATTATTTGCTTCCTTTCTGTACAGTTGTTGGAGTTCCCTCTATTTTTAGGACACTAAACCCACGAGGGTTTAGTGTCCAAAAAACTCTATATGTGAGACAATGCAAGAAAGTTTAGAGTAGAAATGATCAGTTTATAAGAATTTTAAAATAATCAGTCCATTAATCCCCTAATGAGGATTAACTAGGAGGTAATTGTAAGCAGGTAGGGTGTGGCTGGGAATGTGGGTCACTGGAGGTATGCCTTTGAGGTGTATGTTTTGTTCTTGGTGTATGGAGCTCTTTCTCTGCTTCCTGGTGATCATGTCCTGGGTTGCTTTTCTCTACCGAGCACTTCTGCCATGATGTTCTGCCTCACCTAGAGCCAGATTAATGAAGTCAGCTGTCTATGCAATGAGACCTCTGAAACTGAGTGCTAAATATACTTTTCCTCCTCTAAAATTATTCTTGTCAGGCCTTTTGGTCACAGTGGTGAAGTTAACTAAAACAACCCTCATCAGTGTGTGGTGAGCAGTTTCTCTTAATGCATACTATATCATTTTATTCTGCTAATTATTTTCTTTGCTGTGCAAAATCTTGTTTATTTTGATGTAATTACAATTGTCTATTTTCTTATCTGTTTTGAATCATATAAAAAATATCATCGACCAGATTAATGTCATGTAATTTTCTCCCTTAGTTTTCTTCTAGTTGTTCTACACTTTCATTTGTTGAACTAAGTATTTAATTCATCTTGCACTGGTTTTTGCATATGAATGTGATGTCTAATTTCATTTATATGCATAAGAATATCCAGTTTTGTCATCCATATTTTTGGTAGACTGTTCTTTCCCCATTGTGAGTTCTTGGAAATGTGAAAAAAAAAAATCAATTGATTGTATATGTGTGGCTAGATTTCTGTACTTTCTATTCTGTTCCACTGATCATTCTATTTTTATACTAGTATCATGCTGTTTTGATTATTGTGGGAAGCCATCCATGGCTTGTGTGAGAACCAAGCATGGTTGAGCCATTAACCAGAAGGATCTGGCCTCAGGAACTCACAACTATTGGTAATTGAGACCGCCTGAGTCATGTGGTTATCCTTCATTGTTTCATCACTGAAGTCCAAATACAAGCATTGGATGTGGGAGTGATCCACTAGATCCAAATGGCTTACTTACCTCCACTCCCCCTTTCCTGTTTTTCTCATAAGGCTCCTACCGGACCTTTTAGATCTGTACATCCATGAGGAAAGCAAGCGCAGGCTCCTCCCACTGTTAGAACCAGACCCTTCTAGATGGCTTAATCAGTCATGCCCCTGCTATTAAGATAATGCTGTCTTCTGTCATTATTTCCGACTTTTATTCCACAGCCAGCCAATCCCTCCTACAGGAACAATTTCCCTTCCCAAGTAAGATGTGCAGCAAGAGATTACTGTTGCTTTGTAGCATATTTTGAAATCAGATAGTGTAAGTTTCCACCTTTTTTTCTATTTTGTTCATGATTATTTATCTTGCCTATTTGGCTTTGTTGTTGTTGTTGTTCTAAGTGAATATTAGGATGGTTTGTTTTTTTTTAAGAGAAATGAACTTGGAATTTTGAAGGTGATCCCACTGAATCTGTATATCCATTCAGGTAACATGAACATTCTAACAATAATTAATATTTTATATTTAAATGGATAAGTCTTTCACATCCTTGGTTAAATTTATTTCTAATCTTTTTGATATATATTGTAAATGGGATTGTTATCTTGATATCTTTTCTGAAGTTTTTTTTATTAATTTATAGAAACGTTACAGTTTTTTATTGTTGATTTTGTATGCTGCAGCATCATCATCATCTTTATTAGTTTAAACAGTTTTTGGTAAATTTTCACAATATATAAATTTGTGGGTTAAATGTTGTATGTGCATTATCTCATTTACTATTGTCAAAAGTGCTTTGAAATAATTTTATTTTACTCCATTTTATAGGTATAAAATTCAAATTTCAGTGATAAAAAATCTACCTCAGTTCACACCACTAATAAATAATGCAGCAGTATAGTCACAGTCTGCTTGACATGGAAAATATACTCTAACTGGCTACCTTGACCTTACTACCACCATGACCCCATGCAGTATTTCCTAGATTCTGTAAACCATGGTGGCACAGTTGTCCCTTTGACCTAAGCAAGTGAGAAACTGCTCTTCCATAGTATTTGGCTTTCAGGAAGTTGGAATTGTTTCTTGTAAGTATGCACTAGTAATTCAATTTGTCATTTTTCAGATATAATCTGTCAAGAAAAAAGTAAAGATTTTTTACAGTGATGTTGCTAGTTAGATTCATATAGTGTCTTCTTCCCTTTCTCTCTCTCTCTCTCTCTCTCTCTCTTTCTCTCTCTCTCTCTCTCTCTCTCTCTCTCTCTTTTTAATGTTTTTGTTTTCCAGGAAAGAACATCTTTACAATTATGATAGATAAGTGTTTGAAAGAAAATGAAGATATCTGGTTTCAGAATTCTTCTGTATATAATGGGATGGTATTCAATGAAATTTAAATGGAAAAAGAGAACTCCAGAATTAATCTTATCCCAGCCTTTAAACGATTCGTATCTTATTAATATTACAACAAAATGAATATATAATGCTATCTCTTCACTTCCAGCATTCCCAAACTCTTATCCTTGGTTTGAAAACCTTTTATTTAGAGGGCTTTAAAACCTCCCTTTATGATTATTTGATTTGTTTTGTTCATCTTGACTATGAAAGATAACAGAGTATCATTTTCCTCTATAAAGTTGAATATTATTAATTATGGAGCCACTTTGTATATGGGCTTAATTATATTGTTTAAAGATACGTATATATTTACTGAAATACGTATTTGAATACCTGACTTCTTTTAAGTAGTATGTGGATATCATAAAACTTTTATTAGATCTTTCCCTATCACAGCTCTTTCTTAATTACTGAGAGGCCCAAGCAATAGAAGTAGGACTGTACATGAGCAAAACCAGCTTTGGGAATACTTCACATTAAAATGGCTAATTATTCCATTACCCAGAAGATGCTTTGGAAGTTCTATCTTTCTCTTCTTCTCCATACAGTTTTGTCACATTAATCAACACTTGTCCTTGAGTTTGTGTCTGCCTCATCAAACAGCTATCCAGAGACAACTAGCTGTGAAAGCATTCCTCTATTAACCCAGACAGTGTTGAGACCTTGAAGCAATCCAGGTTTCTTCTCATATTACTGTCTCTTCTGGCCTAAGTCTAGAAATGTCAGTATGTATTCTCCACTAGCTAATCCTGGTTACCATTTGAGACTGAGTAGATCAGATTTATGGAAATTAGCTATTGAGGAGAATTAAACAGATTCTGGAGCAACAACTAACACCAAAGATGGGGTTTTTCAGAAATTTGTTCATACATTTAAATTATGGAGAGATATTTAGGCATGTAATCATGTAATATTTATGCTGAGCTAATTTATCAACAGATGATCAGGTTCCAGTAAATAGTGCACAACATGGAACAGGAAGTGCTTTGTACGCTACCAGGAGTAAGCTATCCCAGTGTACGAGTGTGCTTTCTGCACGTAGCACATAACTGAAAAACCAAAGCATACTAAATGCTCAGGATGTAAATGGAATTCTTGTCATGTGCAGTAATGAACTATTTTGGTACCCAGACAAAATTAACACAAAACAAAGGGAGACCTGCTGGGAGAAAAGGTGTGGACTTTATAAATCTAGCAAACCAAAGTTTATTTTAAATATAGAAAAGCAATGATCTTGCAGAGTTGCTTGGTCATTCCTGTCCACACAACTGCCACTAATCTGACTGATTGTTTTCTAAGTCACAGCCCCATTTTAGTTAGGTAAATTCTGCAAAGTGCTACCATAGCGATAGGTGGAGATACAAATGAAGAGATGACCCTTAGATGGCCTGGAGGCAGGGGATCTCTAATGCCTTCACATTGTTTTTGTCTTACTTGGGTCCTGCTAGCACAGTAGAGTCCACATCTGGGCCACGACTTCAACATTCCAATTATATTTTCAGTGTAAAGTCTTGTTCTAAAATTGAAATGTTCAGCAAATAGATTTTCTTACATTCTTAATCTCAGTGTGATCATTTTTATAATGCCCAGTTTACTTGCCTCCTAGACTCCACCAAATAAAATGCCTCAGGCACTTTTTGGCTCATGCAGTCATAGGCCTCCTGAATCTCCCTGTTCTCTGTTCTTAGATCCTAGCCCCTCACTGCTCCAAGACAACGTGCAGCTCACTGAGCCATCCTCCTGCTGGAGCCATAACTGCTTCTCATATTGACCCTCAAAGTATTTTTAAAGGCTATGAATAACTGCTTCATTTGAGTCAATCATGAACTCAGATGTCATTAATTTTGGGAAACAAAATACAATTTCCATAAATTATTTTTAGACAACTATTATGGTATCTATATTTGATCTTACCTGAACCAAAGATTCCATTATGATCTAAGTTCTTGTTTCTTCATTTTTATACAATATTTCCCTTACTTTCAAGAAACACTGTTTTAATAGAAGATAAAATCAATACATAATGTGAAAACTGAGCTTAGTTATTTTATATTCTAGTTATTTTAAAGACTAATGTATGGGAAAATGTGTATAAGATGCTAAACTAAAGGTAAAATAATAATGTCCTTGTTTTAGATTGCCATGATATCATGAAAATATGTTATATAAATTTAGCAATTTTATGGCAAGTTTTCTGTGTTTTTTGACTGATTATTTCTGCTTAATTTTAAATCAAAATTTCTCTATGGCAAATCAAATACAGCAGAATTTTCAGTTATTCTATAGGAATGCACTTCATGTAAACTACTTTTCTTTGGTGAATTTACTGCTGGACAGCTAACATTTTACTTCAGTTGATATAATATCAAAAAAGTAAGTACTAAAATTCCATGAAATATTGTCATAGCTGGTAAAAAGACTGTTAGAAAGTTAATAAAGGGTCTACTAAAGAAATATTTATGAATGATGATATAAATATCAAAGCAGTGGCAATAGTCATTGTGTAATTTAAGATAAAATCTCTCCTATTTAGATGTAAAATATTAAAAAAGAATATTATTATCTTACTTTAGTGTCATTACACCAAGCCTTTATTTTCTCTCGCAATTTCTAAGAAACAAAGGGAACTATGAACTAAGAAATTTGTGGTTTAAAAAAAAATATTAGCCCTGAAAATGACGTGGAGGGACAGATCGATAGGAGTCATGCTTTGAATTCCCACCGAAACTCAATATTGCAGGTCTGTTCAACTCCTTGTGGAGGCATTAAACCTATCAGGAATCTGTGACCGTTTGCAGACCATTCGAAGTCAATGGAGCAGTTAGACAATTAGACACAGTTTTCCATTTGGCTTAAATGAGTAATCACCTCATTTCCGCTATTCTGTTTCTTGACATCTAAAACCATTTCATACTCTGCTCTCAGACAAGGGAAAAAAAAAATCCTCACCCCAGAGCAGTAATTGAATGTTTGTGTTGATTTGGAGGTGACTTTCATCAGCAAGCATCATTATTTCCTTAGCAAGAAAGCAAGTAAAAAATAAGATATTTGTTTTTTCTGAAGCACTTTTGTTCAATCAGTGGAACTGCATTTCTGTTTGCAATATAAAGAATGATCCTCCTTATGTAGTCCAAGGTTGTTCTACATTGTCTGCCTGCTGGACAGCGCAGAGAGAAAATCCAGACATGTTCTTTTGAAAATTGGGTAAATGCCCCTGTTGCCCTATGAAAATTCTGTCAATTTGTATTTTCTTGCTTAGAACATTTGGAAAATCTAGCTTCTGAATTCCCACAGGAATTTTTGAACACAATCTTAGGTAACTTGAATACCTAAAAATTCAAACGAACTGTGATATGTTCACATATGATGAATGCATAGCATGACTATGTATATGAACTTACTTAATACATCTTGCACTTCAAATATATTTAAATATGTTGTTGCTTAATTAGTTTAATTTTCCTTAAGCCATGAAATATGCTTAGGTTAATTCACTGATTGATTAGCTTTCCTCAAGTTTTAAGTCATCAATGTCGAGCATCTGGAGATATAATCCAGGACACCTGATTCTCTTTCTGGGGTTTAATGTGTCATACCATATTTTTGAGAACCAGATGGGTCTAGCAGGTAGAGACCATACCATTTAATTCTACCACTAGTAAAAGTAGAACCTAATCAGTGACTTTTGAAACTTGTTATACGTATTATATTATTAGAACTGACAAAACACATGGAAATAGAAAACCTTGCTAAAGGAGAAAATGCACTGTATTTCAAAATTTGCATTGATGATTAAGCATTTTGTGAGTTTGAATTTGGGAAGATTCAATGCTAATATGTTGCATACAAAAGAAAATAAGTAGATTATGCATTATTGTAGTACAAATTTTATTTTCTGATCATTAAATAATAGGACACTGAGCAAGATACCTCAGAAAGTCATGTTATTTTGTATGTGTTGCACATGGGAAGTGTTAGTGACACATCTCAGGACTGTCTTATGATGGTCAAGATACAGGTCCACTGAAAGTAAAGGCAATATTTTTCCAGATTTCATGGAGGAACATCAAAATCTCTAAGTACAGGTGTCGTGGTTACAGAAATGTGCTTGTGTGCTGGGGAGATGCAAACTCCGACCACGGCCTGATCCACCCTCCCGCTGCATTTCTCCTGTTAAGTCCACCAAGCGCAAAGCAGCGAAGGAATAACTCAAGGCAAGTGGCTCTAGTTCTTCTGGTGGTTCTGTGAGGGGAGCCCAAGGCCCAGGCTTAATGGGAGAAGGGTTATATAAGTCCAGAGGGGAAGGTGGCACATGGACACTACCCATTTCATTAAAAAAATGAGATAAAATAAATCCAAATTGTCATTTTGTCATCTTGGAAAATGTCCAGTCTTTATTTTTTATTTCATAAATTAAGATTGCTATAGGGCCTGGGAAAATAGCTCAGTTGGTAGAGAGCTTATCTAGTATACACCAAGCCCTGGGTTCAATCCCCAGGACCATCACTGGGGGAAAAATAATTTTTTTATAATCCAACCTCCTGAAGTCACTCCCTTGCTCAAAACCTTTCTCTCTGCAGATCAGGGTGAAATTCCTTCTCCCAGAAGGAGGCCAACAAGGTGCTGGAGCTGCTCAGGGATTTTCTTCCAAACTCTTGCCTGGGCGCTGCACCCTCATTTCCGTAAGGACACTGAGCACCCTGGGCTTCTAATCATCCCTCTCATCTCTGAGGATGTTTCTCCCATGTTGTGAATGCACACACGTGTGCCTGTGTGTGTCTGAACACATGTCCATGTGCTAACTTGTGTGTGTGTTCGCTTGTTCCTTCCCAGCCTCGGACCCTACTGGCTCCTACTTGTCCTTAAAAACCCGTATAATTCCCAGCACCGCCCCCCAAAAAAAAAGAAAAAAAAAAAAAAAAAAAAGCATATAAACTTTCCTTCCAAGAGGAATGCTTGCCGTTTGCACAGTCGCGTCTGCCGGCCCTGATCAATGTTCCTGTGGTCCTTTCAGTCTTTAATTGCACCTTTTCCCAGGCTGACTCCTCCTCCATGTTTACTTGTTTGCCTTCACCCTGGTGGTGAAACCCCTGGGGCAGGACCTCGTCCCACTCTGTCCTCTATCTAGACAGCACTTGGCACAGGTTAAGTGCTCCGTGAAGGTTTCATGACACACAGGGATATAAAAATGGGGCGGCAGTTCAGCCTCCAGATGGGTATGCAGGTTAGGAGACAGTGGGCCTGGACAGAGATCTCAGGTCACAGCCAGCTCTGGTCTTGACCCCAGGTGGAATCTCAGGGCTGGGTGACTCTGGTTCTGCTTCCTACCATAAATTCTTTGGGTATAATTTTAAATAGAACCTTTCCCCTTCCCCTCTGCTGTTTCATATCCCACTCTCTTTTATTCATAGATATCAAGTCCAATTTTACAGCTCACATTTTTGCCAAATATTCTCACTGTGTTTTGGTTTTACCTTCCTGGTACACACAGCCTTGGTTTAGCAGACTTTTCCTCTCCTCCACTGGCTTCATTGCCTCTAAGCCTCCCCTCAGAACACAACCTTTGTCATTGCCCCTTTGAAGGTTGATGGCATTATTGCTTCAAGGTTTCTCTACACAGATTTTTTAAACTCGCCTTCTATCCTTCAAAATCTCTTTGCTGGCATCCATTTTTCTTCATTATTTTATTTTTTAAAACACAATTCACTACTCTGGCATCTACAGAGTTCTAAGCCCTCCTCAGCCTGATGGAATGGCTCCTCGCACTCCGCCACCTGAATTGCTGCCAACACCCAAAAAACACTTAGTGGAAAATAAGCATCACAGTCTTCTTCAATAACCGTCCTCTACTTCCCCTCTTAATTGTGCAGCTGATCCGAGGTTTCATTGTTCTGACAACTGCCTTAGGAACACTTCAAATTTCTGGTTTGGCCCCTGTACTGAGATAGATCAAATGCAGAAATGCATGCAGACCTCCACATTCCATGCTCTACACGTGGGGCAGAGCAGTGTGAAATAAGCAAACCAACCAACTAATGCTCTCAAGCCCACTTGGGTGTTTGGCACCCACCAAATGATACAGGATCCATCAAAGTCAGGAAATGGCCTCTTTGCGGCTTGTTACCGCTCCTAGTCTGAAGAGAAGCTCTTCAGTGTGCTTTGCACTCAGCTCTCTTTCTTTATGTTACTCATTACCTTTCCCCAGCCTGGCTCCTGATTTCAAAGAAATTAAAACCTAACTGAGAGAATTCTTGAACTTCCTGCAGTCTCTCCCATAAGGCAGGGTGCCTATACACCGCCTCCAGCAAGAGAAGAGATGTTTCTCTCAAATACCTCAGATCACCTTCCTAGATCAAGAGGTTAATGCTGAACGTAGTCCAGTATTCCAGTGCAGGCTTTATCGTCCAGAAAATGAAATGAATTAGAAGCACAGCTTTAGATTGATTTTGAAGACTGATCATTCCTATGAAACACATTTTACTCTCCTCCACCCCGGGTCAGCAGCTCCTGATACAGACATTAGGGAAAACAAGAGGTTAAACTCTACATACCTCAGTTTGTTCGGATCACAGCGTGTGTGTGGCAGTTTAGTGTCACATGTGGGAGATCCATGTGCTTGTCCAAGCCCTTCTGAGTTAAATGCAGGAGTCTTACTGTCTTAAAGTCTCAGTGTTTTTAAGCAAGGGTGCTTATAGCATGCATTTTTATTTTGTACTCAGCCCTACAAATAATGCAATGAGTACTTTAATTTGGATGCCCTCAAAGAAGAGCGTCTGACACAAGCATTGCATGCAACCATTTACAGGAAACAGACATTGAGGTGGTAAAAAGAGAGAGCTGACTATTCTTGTTGCAACTGAAAATGAAAATCTCTGGGTGCCTCCGAGGAGGCCTGGAATGAAGCTGCAGATTGTCTGTCTGAAGAGCAGGAAGCAGGGCTATCCTTCACACCTCCCCCAGTGCCCTCAGCACATGGCGACATTGCACTTAAGGTGTGCACTTACTGGCATGACTGGGTGGCCTGCTGCACTCTTCCAACACGGAGCACACAGCCTCTGTTCCAACCGTGGGTGTTTGGGAACCTGACACTGGGGTGGGTGGAGTTTAGCTCATGAGAGATTTATTGAGGTTTAACACCAGTGGGGTTGGGAGGGGAGAAAGAAGAGAAAACTCAGTAGTTCCCAGGGTGGCTTTAAGGCACACTGGGGGTGTTCCTCACAGTCCAAAGACACTCCACGACCAGAGCTGGCTCACCAAGGAGCCCCAGGCGCAGACATGCCTGGGCTCTTGTACTTCCACTTAGTTATCAAAGATCCAATGATCCTGTGATGTGAAGCTCAGCGTTCTTCCCGGCATTGACTAGAGGGCCGGGAGAATAGTGTGACTTCAGCTTAAAAGCTGAAGTGGACCTTGAAAGAATTATCAGGTGGACTCTGTTCACTAATGGCACTCTTCTCACTCCTTGCACTTGAGTCGTGTTTGCCACAATCCTGGAGGCACGAAGGGAAAGGCCATGTAGACCACCTGGGGTGAGAACCTACCAGACTTTATCTGGGCATCCTTCTTGCCCCAGCATTGGCCAGACCAAGGCAACAACAAGGAGAGTTCCATGTAAGTCCAGTGAGATGCTGAGCAGTTGTCTAAGAGCCTGCAAAACAGTGCAGAGTCGGATGCAACCTGAATTTGAACTCAGATACCCCAATTCCCTTCCACGAAGCTCTGTGACGCTCTGCGCACATCTAATCAGTGGCTGTAATAAGCACCTTCTTCACCAGTTTGAATCCTAATAATTGTGCCAATTCTATCTCAATTCAACCTTTCTGGCATTTCCAGATCAGAATTTTCTTTGAAAAACATGCATTATCTTCTCCTTTTCTGATTTAACCAACTATTATTGTTTCCTATGTCCCAGATGGATTCCACTGCCGGTCCCACTTGGCCCCATCAACAGACTCCTCTCCTGCAGGCTCTTTCCATTTCTAATGAAGCCTTTTCCATGGGTTAGATCTCAGTTCCCACTTCTGCCCCAGACAGTCCTACCCCCTGTGTCCACCTGCATCCTTCCCACACACCACGCAAAGGTGGAGTCTTTCTTCCCAGTTTCTCCATACCAAGGGGCTACAGGACACTTGTCTTCTTTAAAGAATGGTGCTTAATACCTGTTTGCTTCAACTGTTTATTGCATTAATTACCTAATCATTTTCTAGCTGTTACTTCCATTGTAAGACTGTGAACACCAGCTGGGGCAGTAAAAGTCAAATCAAGGGGGTGAAAAGACACAAAAAGTCATCATCAATAAGGTCTTGTCTTCCTGTGACACCAATAGTCAATGATGAAATAGCGTTTCCTGCTTAAAGAATATTAATTTCTACTCTGGTTTATGGAAGAACATAAAAAATAACATCAAGAAATAGAACCAAGATGATTTAGACCACTGCAAATTCTGCAGGACGAAATACTCAGCATCCCAAATGCATTGCCAAGGGAAAACCCTGAGGACACCCAGGAGCTTACAGATTGAGAGAGACTTGAGTCACAGCCACAATCTACAGTGTAGCTTCTGGAAATTATGGTTCAAATCAGCTGTGAACAAAAGTCAGTCAGGGACAAGCGGGAAATTCAAACAGGGGACTAGATATTTGAGAATTCTAAGGAATTTATTATAGAGAATAAAAGAGATACGGTGGCATTTTTTTGTTAAAAACGTCATTTCTCAGAGATAATGAAATGGTTTTATATAGAATAAAACAACATTGGAATTTATTTTTAAGTAGCATGGGTTCTGAGGAAGTGGGGTGTGGATATACTCGAAATGAGATCAGTGAGGACCTTAGATCATTTGATGCAGGTTGATCTGCCATGATTCCACGGTGCTCTTTATTTTTAGATAGGATTGAGATATTCCTTATTTAAAAAGTTTTAAAACACAATCATTATGTGGTATTCAAATAAATTTTATTGATCTTTGGATGTCGAGGGCCCAGGAACCTATTAAAGATGAACTCAGCTTCTGTGACTTCTCAGCACATGGTAATGACATTTTTATACAGCAGTTCATTTTGAAAAATATAGAGAAACTAACATATTATTTCAACATGATCATCATAAAAAGAAAAAAAAAAAAAAACACCCCACTGGTAGTATGACCACAGATTCCTTTCCCTAACCCTTTACTCCATCAAAACAAAGAAAATACACTGCTGCTATCTCTGCAGAAGCCAGTTTTCTGGCAGCTGTTTCTTCAGAACTGTTAAGGGCTACAATTTGGCATCCAATTATGCCTAGGTACACTTCCTACTCAAAGGAGAGGATTTTGGACTTTTATGTGCATTTAGCTCTAGGTATCAAAACAACAGTGAAAAGTAATACAAACTATTTCTGTAAGTAACTTTTGCAAAGTATGTGTGTTTACTTCCATTATTATGTAAGTAGCCAACAGTTCTTGAGACACTTGCCACATCTACAATGGCTTTGTTTCTAAAATTAACTCCTTTTAATCCACCATCAAATGAAGGAGTCAGCTTGTCTCTATCAGATGATATCAGATTACCAAGTTGGTATATGTTTAAAAGTAATTTAACCTCATTTCTCATTAGAAAGAAGGACTTATTTAAGTTTTAAGAAAACTTGAAAAAAAAAAAAGAAAGCAAGAATGAGAAAAAAATATTATTACACTTCTTAACATTTATGAATCAGTATTAGAGATGATTCTCCCCATGTCTTTAGAAACAGTAGCCAAATTAAACCAAAACAGTAGGGCATTAGATCACAGAATCAAAATTCCTTTGGGATTCTACTTAATGCAAATTCCACTTTTGGAGTTGAAAGGAAATTAGAGAAGTTTAGAGTGGATAAAATGTTTCAATTCAGGCATTTAAAAGAAACTGGATAAACTATTGAACATCTGTTCAATGTAATCACATTGGGGAATACAACATCTTGAAATGAAACTCCAAGAAAATAAAACAGCAACTTTTCCAAGCCTTGTACCCAGTAACAAGTTTTACTGTTTTTGAATGACTTCTGTTGGTAAGTAATTTTTCAAAAACTTGAAAACAAAATCCTATCTATAGTATATTAAAATTATAGACGACATACAGATGTCGAAACAAACAGCTAATTCATGACTGAAACTGTGTAGCTCCATCTAGTACCTTCTTCCTGGATGAGGTGACTGCAAGTATTTTATCTCCATCTGTCTCGGTTATCCTTGATGGATGATAGAATAATGGTGTGGTCACTTGGTGGTCTGAAACATACAGTGCACCATTTATTCCACCAAATCTTAATCTGGCTCATGCAAGAAAAAAAAAAATCAGTTTACAGGTGTGCTCTTTCCTATAGCTATTCCTGGTCACCTGATCCCAGGATCACTTGGCAACTGAAGGACTAATGACAGAGAGATACCATCGGCCAGTCATTGACAGCTGCAGGCCTTTGAAGCTCCTCTCAGTTTAGATGTAAATCATACACAATGAAGGCACAGAACATTAAAGGCAGAAATTCTGTAAAACCAGTTGAGCTGATTAGTACCAAATTACTGATGTTCCATCTGCTAGGGTGGTAATAATTTTTTTTAACTGCCTGATTGAAAAGCTTCATTTCACAAAGAATCCATGTTCAGTGCTCCTATGGGATATACTTTATGGTTGCACAAAGGAAAGACATGGTTAAAAATATGCAATCGTTTTATGAGAGTTTAATGTTGCTATTAAGAAAACTAGCAATTCATATACAAAGACATTAGGAAAATATGCTTCCAATAGTATGCAAATATATCTTTTGCAGTCAGCATGCTGAATGGAAAGTTAGGATTTGAACTTCCAGAGTTTCCTATGTATATAAAGGTATGAATAGGTAGATGAGGACTTATATCACAATTATAATATTCTGTTCAAATGCAAAAATTATGAGAAGAATATGAGAAGAATGGAGGAACTTTAGATTACATAGAGGGAAATGAGGGGGAGGATATTAAAAAGGTTGGAATGAGACAGACGTTCCACTACCCTACATACATGTATGATTACACCAAATGGTATTAATCTACAATGTGCACAACCATAGAAACGAAATGAGTACCCCATTTGTGTACAATGATCAAAATGCAGTCTGTAAAATAAATAAATAAGTAAATAATTTTAAAAATTCTAGATAATATCCAGCATAAGCTACGCAGGAGAGAAGGAACCAAGCAACTTTGCATTATACTGCCAAACTATTTCACTATTAAACAATAATTGCATCTTAGTCTAATACAAGTATATAATTTGATTAATTTATATTATTGTATACTTATTCCATGTTGTCCAGGATTTTTGTTTCATTCTGGTTGATCTTCCCTTATAGACTTGCCTATAAAAGTAGCATGCGTAGATCACGAGGACTTGGTATCTTCTTGTCCTTTAGCAGTGATCCTACTCTGTAAATCATCCCACTTGTGAGAGAACAATCTGATAATGTAGTGTCTATCATTGTAAATCTGTAGTCGGCAATCTGGTTTTATACATTATTTACAGATTCTGTGCAGGACCAGTGCAACTACGATCAATATCTGACAAATCAGGTTGCTAGCCTTTCAATTACTCGGAAGGTATCAAAAATGTAGATCAGGCACTTTTTCAAAGAAGAGTTATAAGTAAACAAAAACTGCTCTAGTAACTCTGTCTACTGCATGACTCAGTGATATGATAGAACCAAGCGACCCTTCAGTCTCAACTGTTTGCTGGAGCAAAGTCTGGTGGCACACATTCACTCTGTGTCCCTCAGGATGTGCCATGACTGCTGAGACACAGCCTGGAGAAGCAGGTCCCATCTGCAAGGTCCAGGGGTTCATTGAAGGAGGAGGAGACTTGCTGGACAATGTGGCTACCTCAGAGCTTCTCCTTGAAGATGGTCAGTATCACTTCTCACATTTCAGGGCTCCAAGACTGGGCCAAACTGGTAGCAGTGTGAACATAATCATTTTACAGAAAATGAATAACCACCCTGCTGGCAGCCAGACATGCTATCCCCAAACTGATTGCAAATAGCTTTCAAACAAGGCCGTTCACAAGCATGTTTGGAACAGAACAAGAACAAAGAGGACCACAGTCTCAACGAGATTGTCCTCACTTTCATCTAATGTGCATGGTTGTGGCTTTTTTTTTTTTTTTTTTCTTTTCTCTTTTACCAAGAGCATCTTCACCCTCCTTTAGTGGTCCTTCCTTGAGGATGAAATATGTAAGATACACCTTGCCAAGTTTTTTCTACTTCCATGCACACATCTAACTGGGACCAGCCCTAGCTTCCTGAACGCCTTGCAGAATCACTCAGCGTAAGCCGCATCCTCTCAACTCTGCTTTGCCGATGTCACCACACTGGCTCTGGGACATGCTTTCTCTTCTTGAAGCAAGCTAAGCTAGCTTGGAGTACAGCGGGCCTGCACAGAGTGTTTGCTCAGTGACTCTGAGTCCCTCATAAGGAGAGGGCACATTTTCAAGGAACTACCATATGTACGGCTAGCTGACTGCAAATTACATTTCCAGGTGTAGCAGCATATCAGTAATAGTGACATAAGCTCCTAGCAATCTGTGCAATTTATACGTTATAATACATGACCCAATTGAAACTGCTTTGAAAAAGAAATATTGACTTACATTAACTTTAAATATGTCTTCATATTTACATTTTTCCTAGTTATTCCTTCACAATGTATTTTTTAATTGTCCAATTTAATTATTTCAGTCAATTCATTTTTTCTTTCCTAAAACTATGTAAAATATTGAAAATAAAGAGGAAATATACATCTTTTGTGTTCTCTAACGATAGACCTGAATTATTGAAAAGGAAAATAAAAATTTCCTGCTAAAAATTAATATAACTTGAATGTCTAGGACTCCTCAAAATTTATTTGTGGAAACCTGATTCCCAGGATAGTGGTACTAAGAGGTGGTAACCTTTCAAAGCCCTCATGAATGTGACTTGTGTCCTTATGATAGGGCCTTAGGGAGCTCTTCTGGTGGGGATCTGAATAGTCTCTGAAAGTCCATGTGTCGAAGGCTCTGTCCTCAGACAGCCGTGCTCAGAAGCAGGGCTGTGGAGAAGTGCTTGGATCTAGAGGGTTCTGCTCGCATTCATCAATCAGTCCATTGAAGGACCACACTAAATGGACTACTAGGAGGAGGTGGAAACTTCAGGAGACAGGTCGACTTGCAGGAAGTCGTTCACTGGGAGCGAGAGTTTGAAGGGCATTCTTTGTTGCTGGTCCCTTCCCCTTACCCCCAAGGCCTCCTCTCTCTTTGCTTTCCAGTAGCCATGTGGTGAGAAGCTTTGCTCACTGTGCTCCCTACCATGGCATCTGATCTCACCTCAGGCCCAAAGTGATGGGGCCAAGCAACCATGGACTGAAACTTGTGAAATCCTGAGATAAAATAAGGCTTTTCTTCTGTACATTGCTTCTTCCAGGGGTTTTATCACAGCAATGGAAAGCTGGCCAGCACATGAGCTTGATCATACCTTCTGCCATTCCAGGACAGAGCTAGATGGTACCAGTTCCTTAGCAGAGAGCCCTCACCAGTCACTGAATCTTCTGGCACCTTGATCGACCTCCCAATCACCAGAACAGTAAACAATGCATTTCTATTGTTTATAAATGTTCCAGACTAAAGCATTTCATTATAGTAGCACAAATGGGTTAGGATGGAGTTTTAACATATTCAGAGATCATTACCCTGTGTACGTGTATGATTACATGAATGGTATGAATCTACATCATGTACAACCAGAGAAACGAAATGATGGACCCCATTTGTGTACAATGAATCAAAATGCAGCCTGTAAAAAATTTTTAAAAAGTAAGACTTTCTACTTCTAAAGTAGAATTATCCTAAATAAGCCAGGCCTGAGTGAAGAATTGTTTATCAATTTCTTCCACAAAGGAAGAAACAATGACAGAAAATTTAATTGTTAGATTATGGTAGATTAATATAGGAAAATAATTTATTTTCATCTCTGCTAATGGTATTAATCTTTCTTTTGTAACAAAGAACAGTCAAGTCTAAGAATGTCTTTGCCTAGAGGACTTTAATATTAATACTTCAGTGCAATATAAACTATTATCAAGGCAGACGGGTGGGTGGAAGGAAATGGGAATTGATTTGAGGCAAGATAGAGCATTACACATCCAGGAAATTGCTGAGTGTTTACAATAGCTGGTAAATAATGACAAGGAAGAGCTCAGAAGACACACAGGGACTGGGGCACTTGCCACGGCTCCTGTGGGCACCTCCAGGGTCTTACCCTTCAGAGTAAAGCAAGGCATGAAGAGTGTATGGTATAATAGAAACACAATTCCTGGTGCAATATGGAGCATGTTTTGACAGACACTAAACTGAAATCAATAAATTGCATAGGATATTGTTGTAGAAATTCCTGTAAAAACAGAGAAATAGCCTGAAATTAAAAAAAAAAAAAAAAATGATAGCAGTCTTGAAAGACAGAGTGTAGATGGGTAGAATTTTCAAGATGAGGAATTGGATCATGTAGTGGGGTCAAAGAAGAATCTAAAGCTCCATCAAGTTCATGAGTGACAGTGATCCTGAGCATGTGAAGCACAGTGGGCAAGCTGTCGAGGCCTTGGAGGAAAGAAGCAAGGGTTCACACTGGTGCTGAAGAGGATGTCAGCAACTGCCTGGGCGCCTGCAGATTCGATTCTCATGTGGACCTGGCCTTTAGAATAATACCTGGATGGAAAGGTATCCATTCCCCCCTCACCCTCCTTTACATTGTACTGAAATCAGGAACGGACACAATGACAGGGGGAAAGTTTCAAAATGAAGTATGAAGGGTAGCTAAAACAGCGACCAAAAGGAGTTCAGTGTTTAAATTTGCAGGCTGAGATGGAGACACCTACAAATGAACCCACGGAGGAGCGACGTGAGAAGCAAATGCAAGCAGCTTTGGAAGCCCGAAGAGTTTTAAAATAAGATGGCATCACTCATGGCTGATTTCTTTATCAGACTGAAATAGCTAAGGTTCAACTAGAAAGACCCTGCTGTACCAGAAGGCACAGTTTCAACAGAGCATAGATCATCAAGACCCAGAATGCTGTAAGGAGAAGTGTGACTGATGTCAGTGACAGGAAATTGACTCAATGCCCTAGTGATACCAAAGGATGCACGAGCAATATCACCTAGGCTGGCTTCAGGGTTAACTGCAAGCTGTGGCTTGAAGGTCGTGAGGATGCTGAATCTCACCCCTGACTTTAGTGTATATAATTTTATTTGTTCCAGTGCAAATTCTCCAAATTTAGCAGAACTGGCTGCCAGTGGCTGTGAAACGAGTAAAAGCTTGAAAACTGTTTGTTGTTGTTGTTCTTTTATTTTGTTAATGTTGCTCCCGTGCATGTCCAGCATCTAAGCTAAGCCACAGAATGAGCAAAAGGGGAGGAAACCTGCGTCCAGGAGCACATCTTCCACTTCTGTGCAATTGAAAGCGTCAGGTGGCTGACCTGTGGGCACCGTGAGTGCATTGTGCTGGTCAGAGCTCATGCTGTACAGGCTGCTTGAGGCAGAAGCCAAAGGTCTCTGGTAGGGTACTGCCTTTATCTTTCTCCAAAACTGCAGGCTTTGCATTAAGGGAAAATAACTGCCCTGAAATCAGGAGGGAGGGCTATCCAGAAAAATAAAGGGGGGCTGGAAAAATCAAAATGCAGTTGCGTACCTCCTTTAAAGAATAAGTGAGCTGTGTAAATGAGAAGTCACGGTGTGAAAGAGGAGACAAGTCTGAGGTCAGAGCGGCAGGATGTTGCAAGTTGCAGTTAGTTTTGGTTTTTCTTTCCTTACTTTTAATAATTTCTTTTTTATTTTTACATGTTAAATAAAATCTGATCGATTGGAGTAAATAAAGCAGTAACCATGAAAGTATCAGAATTAGGGAATGCAGCTCAGGGTGCATGAACGCTAGGAAGGCCAAAGATAACGTGGTCATGAAAGATGTTTGAGATATTCAGTCACTTCTTTGATGACTTCCTGTTTTTTCTGTGATGCAGATAGTGTCCAAGCTGAAAGGTGTGGATGCAGGGTTGAAAGTACTAAGCCAAGGAAGTTCTGAAACACTGTTGCACAGATTCATAGACTACAGAACAACAAGCTGGAGCTTGCAGTAAAGTGGTTTAACAGAATCCTGGAGGACCATTCATCTACCAGGGTGATGTGACATTGAGAGGCCAATAGGACCTCTGTCATTCTCACTTGCTAAAGCTTCTGCAATCTCGGTATCAAGAGAAACAGTAGGAGAACCCTTTCTCACTGCTTGTCCCCAAACTGTGAGTCATCATATAGTCCGATCACACAAACTATAAAACGGAGAGCAAGGCAGAATACAGAGAGCAAGAGGAACAGCAGCTTCTGCCACTCACCAGCTTCGGAGGTCCACGCAGGGATGCTGGCCCCTCCAGCAGCGACCAAGAGTTTAGAAATGACGGAGTATTCTCACACTGAAATAGACAGGAAGCAAATATCCAAGGAGCAAAAGTAATCCATATGAGCACACAGCCAACAAAAAGAGTCCTAAGCGGCTAAATTCCCTTTGGTGGCTCAGATTAGTCAGAATTTACACACAAACACAGCTGTGAAGGATGAGGATAAAATGAAATTTAATGTGAAACTGAAAATAAGGGGTTAAGGTGTGGATATGAAGTATCCCCCAAAGACAGGCTTGGTCTCCAGTGCAGCACCGTGAAGAGGTGGGACTTTTGGAAAGTGTTGGGTCGTGATGTTGACTAATCCTTCAGTCTGCCCACCGCTGGGTGGACCATTGAGAGGGGTGGAAACTGTGGGAGGCGGAGCCAGGATGGAGGCAGTGAGTTCCCTGGGCTGTCCTCTGGGGACTCTGGCTTTCCATCTTTCTCTCTGCCTCGGGCTGCCCTGAGCTGAGCAGCCTTCCTCTGCCACACCCTTTGGCCAGGATTTTCTACCTGGGATCCAGCTGACTAGAGACTGACACTTCAGAAACCATGAGCCCAAATAAACCTTTCTCCCTTTACTTGTTGATGTCAGCTGCTTCAGTCACAGTGACAAAAAGCTGACTAGCCCATAAAGTAAAGAATGATGTAGCTGAAGAGCAAGAAAACAGTGTACCTATGGCAAAGCGATTGCAGACAGAGAGGATTCAAGGGAAAGTCTTTCACCAAGACAAATAGGAAAAGTTCACATTGACAAAATGTCCAATCCACAGTGACTAACGACTCACGATCGCTTGCGTAATAAATGGGATGGCAACAAAATATATAAATCAGAAGCCTGTTAGGATAGCAGTGATAAACTTAGAAAACACAATTGTTCTGTGACTTAGACAAGTCCCTTCCAGCTTCCCTTACTCAAACAGACTTAAAAATAACTGAACTGATTTACTTATACTGAGTAATAAAATTAATAAGATTGAAATATAGCATGTGGACTATTTTGCTTAAATAGTAAGAGGATTTTCTAAGTATTAATTCAAAAGAAATAGGAAATATAAATTATGTTGACCTCACAAAAAGGAAAATAAAGTTGGAAAATGAAAGAAATATATATTCACAATTTGGTAAATAAATATTAACCATAGCATAAACACTTACATTTCAAATGAATAAAGGAAATGTCCAGTTTCTTGATGTAAGAAAAGCAGCACAAATCCTCAATTTCTACCCATAAAAATGACAGCAAAACAACATGTTTAGTGAAACTAGTAATCAAATACACGCACATTAAATGAAGCACCAACGTTTCAAAATATCCTCTGATATAATAACATTCACTGCTGGAGAGCAGGTGGTAAGAACATTTATTTCTGCCAGTAACACATATTATTAGTGAGAATGTTGCAGGTGACTGAAGGCCAGAATGTGGTGTGGTGCATCGGGCAGGGGGCAGTCACAAACTCAATAAAGTGCCTCCAGACTTTAAAACTCACTTTTAAACCAAATTATGTTTTGTTCTTGGAAATGTTTAAACTTCAAGAGAATTAGAAGAGTACAAATTTTACCTGCAGAATGAAGAGGCATCTGACATACAGACCAAAACAGAGCAAAACAAGGCCTTAAGCAGCCCGAGGATCATTTTCCTATGTTCACAGATATAATAAACTATATTTCTTTTAGGCAAGAAATGTATATGTATACACACACACACACACACACACACACACATGTATAGATATGCATATATATATATACATATATATATGCATGCACATCTATTAACAAACATAAATGAGATCATGTAGAAAAGGGAACATTAGCCCTATTTAACCTATTTATAACCCATCAAGTTCTACAGTGGCCTGGCAATTATTCGGATAATAACTTATGTCCTATGCCTGTTATTTTCAGATTTTGTTTCTACCTTTCTTCCCTCTGCTCCTGAATATTCTAGCTTTTGGAAAGAACATGGGAGTTGGCCATGTCACTGGGCACCCTGAGATGGGATCTGTTGGTTTTGTGTCCTGCTTGCCAAGGCCTTGCTTCCTTGGAAGCAGAATGCTGAGGCTTTTCATTTTCATTGAGTTCCTAGCAACACAACTGAGAGTAAACTGGAAGCGGTGGTCCTGGTAGTAATAATCATGTTTCATGAGGACTCAGATTGGGTCAAATAAGTAGTAGACTTGATGAATGGTGCAATAAATAAAAATGGCACTAATTAATGTGAATTATTTTGTGGTACCCATTAAAAGACAAAATAATAAAGAAAATGGTTATAGCCATGCCTGAAGCTAAATGCCATCAATGTAGCAAGCAACATAAATCAGAAAACCCTGTATGAAGTTTTGAAAATATGGCAACTTGAATACTGAGCAACCTGAATAGGAGAGTGACAGGGAGCTTTGGCAGGTGATCCCTGCCCCATATTAAAACAGGTCAAACAGGAAAAATTTGGTGCAGGAATCTACCCATAAAATTATTCCACATGTGTTTCTAAAAATAGCATGTAAATCAGTTGAGCAGGACTGAATATGCATTTTGTGATTATCATTCTAAAACTTATTTAGAATAAGCTTCTGATATTAAATGTAAGTGTTCTAAGTTCCTATTTACCCACGATCTCTAAAAATTCTTTCTTCAAGGTCAGTTCAACCTACTGACTTTATTCACTCTAAATCTCATACAACTGGATTTACTCTTTTGTCCTTTTACAATTTTGTACATTTCTGAGGGGGGCAAATTACTCTCATTCATTCTGGAAGACTTAGGCTCCCCACCTGTGTGCTTACGTTTTCCCATTTAGATTCTTGCTCATAAGGTATTTTGAATATAATATCTTGAAGAATTATAGTCCTAATCACGTTACTTTTCACCAATATGTTTTGCAGGCTGCATGACTGATTGCCAATTTGTGAACTGCCATTCTTTAATTTGAATTGCCTGCAAATTGATAGTGCGCCCATACTGTTGATAATAAATTCTGACCTCTTGCACCTTGCTGTCGAGGTACCTTCTCTCAGCAGGTGATGTATTTGTTTACTTATAATTTTTATTTCCTAAGTCAACAAGTAACTTGAAATAGCCATTCTGTGCTATGTCATTTGTGAAGTGCTAAAAACAAAGTGATTAGCAGAAAAACTAGACTGTAGAAAAACTAGATGGTGCCGCACCTTTTGTTTTGAGTTTGGTGTGTGATATTATCTCTCTTGATGTTGCCTGCTTTTAGTTCTTCATTCAAATTTCTGTTGCTGATTCTTTGTTAGAGAAATGACTTGTGCTCCCCAGAGCCTCCACATTTCAATGACCAAATTTCATGGACTCTCAGATCTTTTCCCCTCAGGCATTGACATCTTATCACAATTGCCACCCTTCAGCATTTTCAATTATCACTTTCCTGATTGACACCTTTGAAAATTTGTCAACACATTCACATTTTTTGGATGGCATGAGTACATTCTTAAGCAAAGTCAGGCAACTCAGTCAGGATGAAGTGCTAGGAAACATCATTACTGACGGACAACAATGAGACAAGTTGGCCAGCAATGAAAAACCATGTACTGGTGACTTAGATTTAGCAGATGCAAGGTTACACTGGCAAGTGAGAAATCCATGACAGTTTCAGGAAAGGAGTTGACAAGTGAAAACTGCTATTTACAGTGTAAAATGTGTGCCCGTCCATGTGCACTAATCAGCACTGTGTGTGTGTGTGTGTGTGTGTGTGTGTGTGTGTGTGTGTGTGTGTGTGTTTAGAGAAATACAGGGACTTTATCATGGTGTGGGATCTGAACCATGACCTCTAATCACTGGTAATAATACTGACATGGACGAGAGAGTTAAATGCTTACCAAGGCTGCAAAGATAGTTAAGATCAGAAGTAGATCCACCTGGCTTCTCCTGTACACCAGGGAGAGGAGCCAATGGACATGCTAGTGTAGAAGAGCTGCGTCCGTCACTGATCCATACACCCCTGTTGGTGTCTGGACTGCATCTTGGCCCATTCAGTGTCCAACTATTAAGAGAGAACTTGATGCCTTATGATATTTGCTAAGAAAATGCTGCTAATAAAAGCTTTCTGAATCCCATCTAGGTAAATTACTAACTACAAAGATGGACACAAATGTGAAATAACTTTGAAACATTGAATCACTACCAAATAAAATGAATTTCAGATGAGGTACTGAAGGAAGATACTTGGATGGTAGATAGAGAAATGTAGAGAATTTTTACTTGTATTTGTCAATTCTATATTTTTGGAAAAAAATAATATGAGTAACACTGTCAGAATTCAAAGGTATACTTCTTAAAATAATGGAAATGAGGGACATTTTTGCACTTTTATTTTTAAATTGAGTGTTTTCTTTAATCTTCAGTAACAAACATTTGAGATCGTAGTTATAGGATCCAGCATCTTCACATCTGGTTGAGACCTTCTTAGGGTCAAGATTCCCTGATCTGCAACAGGTAAGGAGTCAGATGTTTTCCAGATGTGAAACTCAAATGTATTTTAGTACAATTATCATAAATGTAGGCATTTGAACATATAAGATAAACAAAAATTTCCCATTTGAGAAAGGAAGTCATTTTAGTTATTTTAAAATGTTTGAGCCATTGAATTTCTAGATTGCCTAAATGCAACACTAAAATCTGCATGGTAAAAAAAAAATATTAATTACCTTCATAGAATCACCAAAGGGAAAGTCCCTTTTGTTATGATAAGTTGCTTTTAAATTGAATTAGTTTTGAATTAACCCAATTACACATCACTATTCAACTGTGATATTAAATTTAGAAAGTTTAATGATGTGAAAATACTTTTATAAGATATGTTAGTAGCAACAGAACATTTTAAGTGTTCATATTTAGAAAGTATTAATTACATATTAAGTGACTCAAGGAATATTTCTCAAAGAGTAACATTTACAATGGAATTTTTTTAATTCCATATATGAGTAGTAGAATTTAGCATAGAATTGAGAATAGTATGGCAGTAAAAAGAGTTATAGGATATTTAAAATTCCTTGGCAAACACTATTTGCGATTTGGAAACAAAACTATATTTTCAAAATGGACACTAAATTATTTCAGTTTTACAATTTTTAATGAAATTTAGGAAGAAACACAAGTTTCTTGAAAGGCATCGCTATAACCCCTTTTCCTCACACATTTTAACAACAAACGAAACTTGAATTTATATTGTATTTCTCTGATGCATGTTTCTAATGTAAAACAAAAGACAGATACAGCTATATACAAAACAATTTCCACTAAATAAATATAGTAGTTTTGCAAAGACACTCAGAAAGAGCAAATTTCTTATCGATAAACTGGTAAATGACTAATTCCAAACTATACTTTTGGCAAAAGACAGAAAAATAGTAAATGCAAATTTTATTTTGGAATGAGATAAAACATAAAGAAAAATAAAGATCTGACTCTTAGGCTACTATAAAATTATAATCACATAAAATTATATAAAATGTTGTATTTACATTCTTATTGAATTGAATGTCATGCATCCTGGTATAATGAATCATTAGAAATAAATTATTTCAGTATGATATAACTCATTTATTGTGGTTTACAAATAAATATAGTAGCTATAAAAATCCTTCTAACCACAAATCTCTTTACTTACTGATAGGTGTAATGGAAAATCACTCAAGTATGCTTTACACACTTAGAATAAAATTTACTTTATGATTAAAACTTAACAAGCCTTAAAGAGTGCCTTAAGTACAGTTTTACTAGCATATGACATTTTATTGTCAGGCTGAAATTAATAATTTGAGAAAATAACAAAGAAAGATTCTTTGAACATATTTTGAAATAAACCTTACCATGCTCTGGCTGCTTAATACACGCCAATGTGACAGAAACTATTTTGAAGTGTATTAACTGACAGGGAATTGATGTAGAATTGATAAAATATCATTCATTATCATTCCCTGGGCTAGGCCTTCACTTATTTACTCTACTAAAACTTAAAAACATCCATATGAATTGCACTGTTACATCCATTAGTGCTCTCTCTGGGTTCTGACTACAGTCATCTAAAAGTCTTATCTCCCAGTTAAAATGGGAAATCATTTCTTTGATATATTTCATTAGACATCTAAAAAAGTTAAAGATATGAAGTCTAATATGAGTCTGATAAGGCGACAGTCTTAATTTGGGGAATTCACGTACCCTACCAACATACACATAAATCTGCATAAA
This sequence comes from Sciurus vulgaris, assembly GCF_902686455.1. Classification (NCBI taxonomy): domain Eukaryota; kingdom Metazoa; phylum Chordata; class Mammalia; order Rodentia; family Sciuridae; genus Sciurus; species Sciurus vulgaris. The sequence goes on along the minus strand of NC_136464.1, from coordinate 179,571,167 downwards.
TAATGGGACTCATTCAAAGATCTATCATAAACAAAAAGAGATTTTAGGAGTAACAAATCTTGGCACTAACTTGGTCAAGAATATGTATTAAAAACCATAATTGTGAAAGTGACCCAAGTGTTCAACCAAATGTAAGGCCATTATTGAAAGCTCAGGATTCCATGTTCTTTAGTGATTTTAAGTTCCTTAATCGTTCAGAATTTCTTTTCTCTATCCCTATGATAAAGCTGCTTTATCCTGTCTTCAACCAATACTACTGAAATATTAAATGTGTTTTAGTCTTTAAAATAAAAATACTGTATAATTTAAATATTTTCTTTCTAATTCATTTTATGGAAAACCATATAAGAATTGCTTCAATGTTTTCTTGTTTCTCTGTGACTAGAAATAAGTATCACTTATTGAATGTTTACTATTTCCATTTAATATTTTTTATTTCTTTATTATTCTTAATTTTTAAATTGCAATTGAAAAAATCAAGATCATATGTTTATTTATTTTTAATAGAACCATGGATTTTAGTTTTAGTTCAATGGTTCTTTTTACAGCATATATTTATTCATTCTTTATAATTATCCAGGACAGTAGAATGTATTTGACATATATGTACTTGGAGTATAACTTCCCACTCTTTGGTTACACAGGATGTGGAATTACACTGGTCGTGCATTCATATATGAACCTAGGAAAGTTATTTCCAATTTATTAAACTGTCTTTCCTGTTCCCAACCTCACTCCCTTTCCTTTATTTCCCTTTGTCTAATCCAAACAACTCCTATTCTCCCCTTGCGCCTACGTTGTGTGTTAGCATCTGCATATGAATAGAGAACATTCTGGCCTTTGGTTCTTATTTCACTTAGTATGATAGTCTCCAGTTCCATCCATTTACCTGCAAATGCCATAATTTCATTCTTCATTAAAGCTGGGTAATATTCCATTGTGTATATGTATCACATTTTCTTTATCCATTTTTCTGTTGAAGGGCACCTAAGTTGGTTGTATAGCTTAGCTATTGTGACTTGAGCTGCTGTAAATATCAATGTGGCTATATCACCATAGCATGATGATTTTTAGTCCTTTGGGTATATGCCAAGGAGTGGGATAACTAGGTCAAATGGTGGATCCATTCCAAGTTCTCTGAGGAATCTCCATATTGTTTTCCAGAGTGGTTGCACCAATTTTCAGTCCTACCAGCAATGTATGAGTGTAAATCATATCTGTTTGTGAGGTACAAAGTCATGATTTGATTTATGAACACAATTTTAAATAATGAAATCAAACTAATTCCCATGTCCATCACTTCAAATACTTTTCATTTTTTGTGATGAGAACATATGAAGTTTACTAGTGATTTTGAAAATTCATTATTTACTATATTGAAAGTATATTAGTTACTATAGTCACCATTGTGTGCAATATATCACACAGGAAAAATGAGACTTAAGCCTATTTTTTTATTGAGACTTTCTCACCTTTGACTGGTATCTCCACATTCTTCTATCCACACCCCACCTCCAGTGAATGCAATTCTACTCTCTGCTTCTTTCAGTTCAATTATTTTACTTTCCACATACACTTGAGAACAGATGGTATTTGTCATTCTATTCCTGACTTAGTTCACTTAGTGTAATGATCTCCAATTCTATCCATGCTGCTGTAAATGGCAAAATGTTTTTCTTTGTTAAAGCTGAAGAATATTCCATTATGTATATACACACCACATTTTCATCTGTTGATGGACACCTAGGTTGATTAGATTCCATAACTTGGCTATTATGAATGATACTCTAATGAACACAACATCAATCTTTTTCACATAATAGTTTCAAGTCATTTGAGTAAATATCCATGAATAGGATCTCAGGATCAAATGGCAATTCTATTTATAGACCTTTGACAAACCTCCACAAAATTTTGGCTACACTGATGTACATTTCCAACGTCAGTGTAAAAGGGAAACTTTTCTCCACATTCTCCCCATCATTTACTTAATTTTCATCTATTTTGCATTAATTCTGGAAGGTGTGAGATGATATCTCATTGTGATCTTAATTAGCATTTCTCTAATTAGTGATTTTAAACATTTTCTAACATACACTGGCCCGTTGTGTGTCTTCCTTTGAATATTGTGTTTATTCAGGTGGCTTGCAGTTTAAATCAGATTATTTGCTTCCTTTCTGTACAGTTGTTGGAGTTCCCTCTATTTTTTGGACACTAAACCCTTGTGGGTTTAGTGTCCTAAAAAACTCTATATGTGAGACAATGCAAGAAAGTTTAGAGTAGAAATGATCAGTTTATAAGAATTTTAAAATAATCAGTCCATTAATCCCCTAATGAGGATTAACTAGGAGGTAATTGTAAGCAGGTAGGGTGTGGCTGGGAATGTGGGTCACTGGAGGTATGCCTTTGAGGTGTATGTTTTGTTCTTGGTGTATGGAGCTCTTTCTCTGCTTCCTGGTGATCATGTCCTGGGTTGCTTTTCTCTACCGAGCACTTCTGCCATGATGTTCTGCCTCACCTAGAGCCAGATTAATGAAGTCAGCTGTCTATGCAATGAGACCTCTGAAACTGAGTGCTAAATATACTTTTCCTCCTCTAAAATTATTCTTGTCAGGCCTTTTGGTCACAGTGGTGAAGTTAACTAAAACAACCCTCATCAGTGTGTGGTGAGCAGTTTCTCTTAATGCATACTATATCATTTTATTCTGCTAATTATTTTCTTTGCTGTGCAAAATCTTGTTTATTTTGATGTAATTACAATTGTCTATTTTCTTATCTGTTTTGAATCATATAAAAAATATCATCGACCAGATTAATGTCATGTAATTTTCTCCCTTAGTTTTCTTCTAGTTGTTCTACACTTTCATTTGTTGAACTAAGTATTTAATTCATCTTGCACTGGTTTTTGCATATGAATGTGATGTCTAATTTCATTTATATGCATAAGAATATCCAGTTTTGTCATCCATATTTTTGGTAGACTGTTCTTTCCCCATTGTGAGTTCTTGGAAAATGTGAAAAAAAAAAAAATCAATTGATTGTATATGTGTGGCTAGATTTCTGTACTTTCTATTCTGTTCCACTGATCATTCTATTTTTATACTAGTATCATGCTGTTTTGATTATTGTGGGAAGCCATCCATGGCTTGTATGAGAACCAAGCATGGTTGAGCCATTAACCAGAAGGATCTGGCCTCAGGAACTCACAACTATTGGTAATTGAGACCGCCTGAGTCATGTGGTTATCCTTCATTGTTTCATCACTGAAGTCCAAATACAAGCATTGGATGTGGGAGTGATCCACTAGATCCAAATGGCTTACTTACCTCCACTCCCCCATTTCCTGTTTTTCTCATAAGGCTCCTACCTGGACCTTTTAGATCTGTACATCCATGAGGAAAGCAAGCGCAGGCTCCTCCCACTGTTAGAACCAGACCCTTCTAGATGGCTTAATCAGTCATGCCCCTGCTATTAAGATAATGCTGTCTTCTGTCATTATTTCCGACTTTTATTCCACAGCCAGCCAATCCCTCCTACAGGAACAATTTCCCTTCCCAAGTAAGATGTGCAGCAAGAGATTACTGTTGCTTTGTAGCATATTTTGAAATCAGATAGTGTAAGTTTCCACCTTTTTTTCTATTTTGTTCATGATTATTTATCTTGCCTATTTGGCTTTGTTGTTGTTGTTGTTCTAAGTGAATATTAGGATGGTTTGTTTTTTTTTAAGAGAAATGAACTTGGAATTTTGAAGGCGATCCCACTGAATCTGTATATCCATTCAGGTAACATGAACATTCTAACAATAATTAATATTTTATATTTAAATGGATAAGTCTTTCACATCCTTGGTTAAATTTATTTCTAATCTTTTTGATATATATTGTAAATGGGATTGTTATCTTGATATCTTTTCTGAAAAGTTTTTTTTATTAATTTATAGAAACGTTACAGTTTTTTATTGTTGATTTTGTATGCTGCAGCATCATCATCATCTTTATTAGTTTAAACAGTTTTTGGTAAATTTTCACAATATATAAATTTGTGGGTTAAATGTTGTATGTGCATTATCTCATTTACTATTGTCAAAAGTGCTTTGAAATAATTTTATTTTACTCCATTTTATAGGTATAAAATTCAAATTTCAGTGATAAAAAATCTACCTCAGTTCACACCACTAATAAATAATGCAGCAGTATAGTCACAGTCTGCTTGACATGGAAAATATACTCTAACTGGCTACCTTGACCTTACTACCACCATGACCCCATGCAGTATTTCCTAGATTCTGTAAACCATGGTGGCACAGTTGTCCCTTTGACCTAAGCAAGTGAGAAACTGCTCTTCCATAGTATTTGGCTTTCAGGAAGTTGGAATTGTTTCTTGTAAGTATGCACTAGTAATTCAATTTGTCATTTTTCAGATATAATCTGTCAAGAAAAAAGTAAAGATTTTTTACAGTGATGTTGCTAGTTAGATTCATATAGTGTCTTCTTCCCTTTCTCTCTCTCTCTCTCTCTCTCTCTCTCTCTCTCTCTCTCTCTCTCTCTCTCTCTCTCTCTCTCTCTCTCTCTTTTTAATGTTTTTGTTTTCCAGGAAAGAACATCTTTACAATTATGATAGATAAGTGTTTGAAAGAAAATGAAGATATCTGGTTTCAGAATTCTTCTGTATATAATGGGATGGTATTCAATGAAATTTAAATGGAAAAAGAGAACTCCAGAATTAATCTTATCCCGGCCTTTAAACGATTCGTATCTTATTAATATTACAACAAAATGAATATATAATGCTATCTCTTCACTTCCAGCATTCCCAAACTCTTATCCTTGGTTTGAAAACCTTTTATTTAGAGGGCTTTAAAACCTCCCTTTATGATTATTTGATTTGTTTTGTTCATCTTGACTATGAAAGATAACAGAGTATCATTTTCCTCTATAAAGTTGAATATTATTAATTATGGAGCCACTTTGTATATGGGCTTAATTATATTGTTTAAAGATACGTATATATTTACTGAAATACGTATTTGAATACCTGACTTCTTTTAAGTAGTATGTGGATATCATAAAACTTTTATTAGATCTTTCCCTATCACAGCTCTTTCTTAATTACTGAGAGGCCCAAGCAATAGAAGTAGGACTGTACATGAGCAAAACCAGCTTTGGGAATACTTCACATTAAAATGGCTAATTATTCCATTACCCAGAAGATGCTTTGGAAGTTCTATCTTTCTCTTCTTCTCCATACAGTTTTGTCACATTAATCAACACTTGTCCTTGAGTTTGTGTCTGCCTCATCAAACAGCTATCCAGAGACAACTAGCTGTGAAAGCATTCCTCTATTAACCCAGACAGTGTTGAGACCTTGAAGCAATCCAGGTTTCTTCTCATATTACTGTCTCTTCTGGCCTAAGTCTAGAAATGTCAGTATGTATTTCTCCACTAGCTAATCCTGGTTACCATTTGAGACTGAGTAGATCAGATTTATGGAAATTAGCTATTGAGGAGAATTAAACAGATTCTGGAGCAACAACTAACACCAAAGATGGGGTTTTTCAGAAATTTGTTCATACATTTAAATTATGGAGAGATATTTAGGCATGTAATCATGTAATATTTATGCTGAGCTAATTTATCAACAGATGATCAGGTTCCAGTAAATAGTGCACAACATGGAACAGGAAGTGCTTTGTACGCTACCAGGAGTAAGCTATCCCAGTGTACGAGTGTGCTTTCTGCACGTAGCACATAACTGAAAAACCAAAGCATACTAAATGCTCAGGATGTAAATGGAATTCTTGTCATGTGCAGTAATGAACTATTTTGGTACCCAGACAAAATTAACACAAAACAAAGGGAGACCTGCTGGGAGAAAATAGGTGTGGACTTTATAAATCTAGCAAACCAAAGTTTATTTTAAATATAGAAAAGCAATGATCTTGCAGAGTTGCTTGGTCATTCCTGTCCACACAACTGCCACTAATCTGACTGATTGTTTTCTAAGTCACAGCCCCATTTTAGTTAGGTAAATTCTGCAAAGTGCTACCATAGCGTATAGGTGGAGATACAAATGAAGAGATGACCCTTAGATGGCCTGGAGGCAGGGGATCTCTAATGCCTTCACATTGTTTTTGTCTTACTTGGGTCCTGCTAGCACAGTAGAGTCCACATCTGGGCCACGACTTCAACATTCCAATTATATTTTCAGTGTAAAGTCTTGTTCTAAAATTGAAATGTTCAGCAAATAGATTTTCTTACATTCTTAATCTCAGTGTGAGTCATTTTTATAATGCCCAGTTTACTTGCCTCCTAGACTCCACCAAATAAAATGCCTCAGGCACTTTTTGGCTCATGCAGTCATAGGCCTCCTGAATCTCCCTGTTCTCTGTTCTTAGATCCTAGCCCCTCACTGCTCCAAGACAACGTGCAGCTCACTGAGCCATCCTCCTGCTGGAGCCATAACTGCTTCTCATATTGACCCTCAAAGTATTTTTAAAGGCTATGAATAACTGCTTCATTTGAGTCAATCATGAACTCAGATGTCATTAATTTTGGGAAACAAAAATACAATTTCCATAAATTATTTTTAGACAACTATTATGGTATCTATATTTGATCTTACCTGAACCAAAGATTCCATTATGATCTAAGTTCTTGTTTCTTCATTTTTATATACAATATTTCCCTTACTTTCAAGAAACACTGTTTTAATAGAAGATAAAATCAATACATAATGTGAAAACTGAGCTTAGTTATTTTATATTCTAGTTATTTTAAAGACTAAATGTATGGGAAAATGTGTATAAGATGCTAAACTAAAGGTAAAATAATAATGTCCTTGTTTTAGATTGCCATGATATCATGAAAATATGTTATATAAATTTAGCAATTTTATGGCAAGTTTTCTGTGTTTTTTGACTGATTATTTCTGCTTAATTTTAAATCAAAATTTCTCTATGGCAAATCAAATACAGCAGAATTTTCAGTTATTCTATAGGAATGCACTTCATGTAAACTACTTTTCTTTGGTGAATTTACTGCTGGACAGCTAACATTTTACTTCAGTTGATATAATATCAAAAAAGTAAGTACTAAAATTCCATGAAATATTGTCATAGCTGGTAAAAAGACTGTTAGAAAGTTAATAAAGGGTCTACTAAAGAAATATTTATGAATGATGATATAAATATCAAAGCAGTGGCAATAGTCATTGTGTAATTTAAGATAAAATCTCTCCTATTTAGATGTAAAATATTAAAAAAAGAATATTATTATCTTACTTTAGTGTCATTACACCAAGCCTTTATTTTCTCTCGCAATTTCTAAGAAACAAAGGGAACTATGAACTAAGAAATTTGTGGTTTAAAAAAAAATATTAGCCCTGAAAATGACGTGGAGGGACAGATCGATAGGAGTCATGCTTTGAATTCCCACCGAAACTCAATATTGCAGGTCTGTTCAACTCCTTGTGGAGGCATTAAACCTATCAGGAATCTGTGACCGTTTGCAGACCATTCGAAGTCAATGGAGCAGTTAGACAATTAGACACAGTTTTCCATTTGGCTTAAATGAGTAATCACCTCATTTCCGCTATTCTGTTTCTTGACATCTAAAACCATTTCATACTCTGCTCTCAGACAAGGGGAAAAAAAAAATCCTCACCCCAGAGCAGTAATTGAATGTTTGTGTTGATTTGGAGGTGACTTTCATCAGCAAGCATCATTATTTCCTTAGCAAGAAAGCAAGTAAAAAATAAGATATTTGTTTTTTCTGAAGCACTTTTGTTCAATCAGTGGAACTGCATTTCTGTTTGCAATATAAAGAATGATCCTCCTTATGTAGTCCAAGGTTGTTCTACATTGTCTGCCTGCTGGACAGCGCAGAGAGAAAATCCAGACATGTTCTTTTGAAAATTGGGTAAATGCCCCTGTTGCCCTATGAAAATTCTGTCAATTTGTATTTTCTTGCTTAGAACATTTGGAAAATCTAGCTTCTGAATTCCCACAGGAATTTTTGAACACAATCTTAGGTAACTTGAATACCTAAAAATTCAAACGAACTGTGATATGTTCACATATAGATGAATGCATAGCATGACTATGTATATGAACTTACTTAATACATCTTGCACTTCAAATATATTTAAATATGTTGTTGCTTAATTAGTTTAATTTTCCTTAAGCCATGAAATATGCTTAGGTTAATTCACTGATTGATTAGCTTTCCTCAAGTTTTAAGTCATCAATGTCGAGCATCTGGAGATATAATCCAGGACACCTGATTCTCTTTCTGGGGTTTAATGTGTCATACCATATTTTTAGAGAACCAGATGGGTCTAGCAGGTAGAGACCATACCATTTAATTCTACCACTAGTAAAAGTAGAACCTAATCAGTGACTTTTGAAACTTGTTATACGTATTATATATATTAGAACTGACAAAACACATGGAAATAGAAAACCTTGCTAAAGGAGAAAATGCACTGTATTTCAAAATTTGCATTGATGATTAAGCATTTTGTGAGTTTGAATTTGGGAAGATTCAATGCTAATATGTTGCATACAAAAAGAAAATAAGTAAGATTATGCATTATTGTAGTACAAATTTTATTTTCTGATCATTAAATAATAGGACACTGAGCAAGATACCTCAGAAAGTCATGTTATTTTGTATGTGGTTGCACATGGGAAGTGTTAGTGACACATCTCAGGACTGTCTTATGATGGTCAAGATACAGGTCCACTGAAAGTAAAGGCAATATTTTTCCAGATTTCATGGAGGAACATCAAAATCTCTAAGTACAGGTGTCGTGGTTACAGAAATGTGCTTGTGTGCTGGGGAGATGCAAACTCCGACCACGGCCTGATCCACCCTCCCGCTGCATTTCTCCTGTTAAGTCCACCAAGCGCAAAGCAGCGAAGGAATAACTCAAGGCAAGTGGCTCTAGTTCTTCTGGTGGTTCTGTGAGGGGAGCCCAAGGCCCAGGCTTAATGGGAGAAGGGTTTATAGGAAGTCCAGAGGGGAAGGTGGCACATGGACACTACCCATTTCATTAAAAAAATGAGATAAAATAAATCCAAATTGTCATTTTGTCATCTTGGAAAATGTCCAGTCTTTATTTTTTATTTCATAAATTAAGATTTGCTATAGGGCCTGGGAAAATAGCTCAGTTGGTAGAGAGCTTATCTAGTATACACCAAGCCCTGGGTTCAATCCCCAGGACCATCACTGGGGGAAAAATAATTTTTTTATACCTTATTTTATGGTTATTGACTAGCTCTTTAAATAGTAAGTACATAAAAGCTATGTCTAATAATTATGAAAAAGGACTTTATCATACAAAAAAATAAAAAGAGATAACAAAAGAAAACAAAGTCAAGTCCTAAACCTGACATAGAGGAATCACATGAGTGGTACCGGTGACCCAGCATCAGCACTGAAATTAAAGACCAGTCGTTTATTTAACACACACGTAACAGAATTTCTACAAAGTAGATATTGCCCCCAAAACTAACGTAGCCTGAGATTATAGTGCTTTTTCCCCAAAGTCATAGGGTAGGAGAAAAAGCAGACAAATTTAAAAAGCAGACTTGCAAACGGATACATTTTACCAGACAGTGGTGCAAGTATACAACACGTCATGTCTATGAACAAAGTTCTAGGGCATTCAGAGGAGGGGCCCATTAATTCTACCCAAATAGAAGATGAACTTAATAATCCATTGTTCAAGGACATAAAGTTACATGTTGGTACTTATAAGTAATTTCAAAGAGATGGCTACTTAAAAAGTGTATCAAGTTTATAGGAAATTGTGATCATGACATAATTTTTATTAATTATGAGGATAGAATTGGCTCTCCTGCTTCCATAAGATTAAAAAAAAAAAAAAGGATATTATTAGGGAAATTGTCATCCTGCACCCTTTTGCCTCTCAGCAATGTTCTCATACTAGATATTGACTTTGTTTAGAATCATAATTTTTATTACAGTTTTCTAAGTAACTAGAAGTTGAGCAAATTTGCTACACTTGCGTGAAGGATTTAGACTTTAAATCAAGGAACGTATTTCACAACACATCAAAATAGCAAAGCCAATGTTCTCCATTGGTGCCTTTGGTAATCCTGCCCACCAGAGGTGATGAGCTGTGATTGGTTCATCCGTCCACGCTCCTCCTTCTGGACTTGGAATCGGCAGCCTTCAGCTTTCAAAATGTGGCACCTGTGGAGGGCATTCAGAAGCCAGCGAGTAGCCACCTGCCCTTGATGGGAACTATGTGTGAGAGCTCAGTCTCATTCACATCGTCCAACAAACTGTGAACATAACTGGCCAGATTACCTTCAAGCAAACTTTTAATCACTCTCCAAGTGAAGGAGGACATCCCTGCAGTATAAAAATATACTTTTTCAACTTCTAAGTAAAAATTTTGAAATTATTAATCATAAATTAACAAAAAAAGTAATGATTTTGTGGTTACTGGCAAACTCAAGTTCAAATGTTAAAAAATGTACAATGGATAGTTTATCTACCTTCTCAAATTTCATTAGAATAAAATACAGTCCTTGAGTGATTATTTACTAACTGAATCCCACTTGCCTCCATTGATCTCCAGGCTGGTCAGTTATACAGTGCTGATAGAATGATAAAATGCTCAAGGATTATCACTGCTCCTCTGGTGAGAAGCAATCATGCTGGACTTGCAGCAAGATCTACACATACCTAAATTACAATGACCCACAAAGAGAGCCCTGGGGCAGAAAAGACCCTCAGACAGGTCTCCTGAGAAAGCCCAATTATCAATTCTCTGACGTCAGAAGGCAGAGAGCAACAAGGTAGTCAGTTTCAACAGAAAATCAAGTTAATCAGCTCTTGTCAGCCTTAGAAAGAATTCAGACTGTGGCTGGCTCTCCCAAACTCTCCCAAACATGGGGTTCTAGTTTTTTATTAAACATATTAATGTAATAGATTTGTTCCAACATTTAAATTTATTTTACCAATATCCATGCTTCCCAATGATTGATTTCCACCATGTTGAGGTTATTGTTTTGATTTTTGCTTTATAGTATTTTTAGAAATTATTTCCAGCATGTATCAAATCATAGCAACTGCATGAAGATACAGCTATTTGCAAGTGATTTATGTATATTATCATGGGAGAGAATGCAGATTGAAGTATATTCAGTTCCAGGAGATTGTTTGCTATGATTTTTTTGGATAACATTCTTCCCACACTTTCTTTATTCCTTTTCCCCCTTTGCCTAAGGTGTTTGATGTCTCATATTTATTTTGTTATATTTTTCTCTAAGCATTTTGTTTGTACCAGGGATTGAACCCAGGGGTGCTCTATCAATGAGCTGCATCCCCAGCCCTTTGTATTTTTTGTTTTGAGACAGATTCTCAAACTTGTCATCTTAGCTGACCTAACTTGCCATCCTGCTGCCTCAGACTTTTGAGTCCCAGGGACCACAGGTGTGCACCACAATGTCCAGCTCCTTAGCATTCTTTTGTATTTTTCTCTAGGGTTTTTAATATTCATCTATTTTATCTCCAAACTTCGAAGTCATTTTTAAGTTTTAAGCAGCATATCCTTTTTTCTGACTATTCTATTTTTATAGTACCTGTTGTCCCATCGACCTGCTCACCTCTGCTAGCAGGAAACCTTGACTTTCTAAGGAAACAAATTGGATCTTTTTTCATATTGTTGTTAAGACTTTCTCTACTTTTTGAGCTCTCCTGCCACATTCCTGCAAGGAGAATTTCTGCTTGTTTTTCCATTTTTCCCACTTTTTAAAATTCTTCAGTTTGAAGTAATTTTGAGCACCGAAAAGTTGCACCAATACAAAATAAATGTCATATGTCTTTCAGCCATACTCACAATTTGTACTTTTTTCCCTCTTTTCCTTTTTAATCTTATAATAATATTTTAGCTCGATTGTTTTAATCGTTTCACAATGTGTACGTTGTTTTCTTTTTTCTCAAACCTGGGGCTTCCTATCTGTAAAGTACCTGTAGTGGTCAGCTCTCAGCTACTATAAGCAAATAACTGAGGTAAACAACATACAGAGAGAAGTTTATTTTGGCTTACAATTTTGCTGGATGCTGCCAATAATTGGTTGATTCCATTTCTTTGGGCCTGTGGGAAGCAAAGCCATTCCTCATGGGGATCATGTGCTAGAGCAAAGCCACTCACCTCATGGCAAGAAAGTAAATGTGAAGAAGAGGAGGGCTTGGGGTCCACTGTCTCTTAAGGGCACCTTCCCAGTGACCTCAAGACAACCCACTAGGTTCAACCTCCTGCAGACTGTACCACTTCCCAAGAGCCTCATGGAAGGACCAACCTTAACATATGAACTTTGTGGGGAGACAGACATTCAAGATCCAAACTGTGGCAGTGAGGAAATAGACTCCATCAAGTAAGATTGCATGAGGAGAGGTCAAAACACACAGCAAGGTATTAGAACTTAACCCAAGTTGCCTGCATGAGTTATATTGTTAATACAGTCATGACTCATTTAATGATGGCAATGCATTCCAAAAAAATGTGTCGTTAGGTGATTTTGTCATTGTGTGAACACAGTATAGTATACCCACACTAAACTCGATGGCACAGGTCAATCACCTAATGCAGCCTCCTGAAACAATCAGGAGACACAATAAACACAAGATGTTCAAGGCTGCTGCCTGTGTAACACACACAACATCCCACTCTCAACATTTTTAAACAAAAAAGTGTGCACTCTGAAATAATGACCCAAGTGCAGTGTAGCAGGGATGTGGTTGGGCTCACTTGTAAAGCGACTGCCTAGCATGCAGAAGACCAGGGGTTGATCCTCAGCACTGCCAAAATATGCATAGTACAATAAATACCTAACCCAGCAACAGAGCTGTATATCAGCCAGCATCCAGCAGCATCTGTACGTGAGCATATGTGCTACAATGGGAACTGGCAGTACTGTAGGCATGTGTATACCAGCAGCAACTCTGACCTGTGCAGAATGCACTGTGCTCTGATGTTATGCCAGTTTGACATCAACAGGCAAAAGGAATTTCAAAATTAAATTTACATTTTAACAGGCATATAAAAACAAAGCAGTATACACATTAATCGAGCACCACTGTGCGACACTTAGATCATCTTCAACATATCTATCCCCAAAGACATTTGTCATTTCTTTGCGGTGAAAACATTCAAAATCCTCTCTTCTAGCTTTTTGAGATTTGTAGAATGTGACTGTTGTCTAGTCACTCTACTGTGCCTTAGCACTCTGTAGCTGCTCACTTCACCCAGCTGTAACTCAGTGCTCACTGATCAACCTCCTCTGCACTTCCTCCTCTCTGTGCCCAGCCTCTGCAAACCTCCCTGCTACTCCCCACTGCGGGAGGGAGATCACCTTTCCAAGATTTTACATCTGAATGATGTAATGTGGTATTGGTCTTTCCATGCCTAGCTTATTTCACTTAGCGTGATCTCCAGTTTCAGTCACCTTATTGCAAATAATAGGAAACCATTCCTTTGTGTCCGCATAGTGTTCCGTTGTGTACACATGCCATATGTTTTTATGCATCTGTCAGTCAGTGTACAGCTGGGTTATTTCCATTCCCCAACCTCTTGAACAGTGCTGCAGGGGACAGGAGCCTGCAGGTGTCTCTTGGGCAGGCTGATTGCATTTCCTTTCCATATGTATCCAGTAGTGCTACTGCTGGGTCCTGTTATAGTTCTATCTTGTGTATTTTAAGGAACCTTCCTAATTTTTTCCATGACAGATAAACGAACCTGCATTTCCACCAACTGTGGATGAATGTTCTCCTTTCTCCACATTCCTGTCAGTCCTTGCTACTTTTTGTCCTTTGAGTGATTAAACCTTCCTACTGGAGCCAGGGGACATGGGTGTGGCTTTGATTTTCATATCCCTTTTGACTGATGGTGGTGAGCATTTTTCATATACCTTTTGTCCATTCCATGTCTTCTCAACTCTATAATTCTGTGGGACTACTTCCACAAGAGACAGTGGCCCAAAAGGCAGAAGAGACACATTATGTGGCACCTGCACATGGTTTACTTTCTTGTGAATGTCTTCCTAAGTTTTCATTTAAAATGTTCTCATTTACTTGCTCAATTTAACTTTATCTCTGGAGAGATATGCCAAAGAATTGTTGTGGATGGGCTTGAGGACTTGACAACATAAGAATGTTGCTCACAGCACTGTTTTTAATCGAAAGATATTAGCAGTGATATAATAACCAACAATGAGATCTTCATTAAGAACATCCACTGATAGAATAGTAGGCAGTAATTCAGAAGAATTAGAATACTTAGTGCAATTTGGATGGGTTCACATACAGTTTTCAGAAAAATCAGGCTACATATATAATTGGCAATTTGTCACATTTTTCAAATTTGTATGCATGTGCTTTAAACAGCATAAAGAAGTGAATTAAATATAATAGATTACAACCAGTGTCATTATTTTGTTAGCTGAATAAATGTTATTTTTACTTTCTACTCATTTTTTTTATTAGCTGTTCTTTAATGGTATTGAAGAAATACCAGATTTTGTGGGTATTATTGGATAAATATAAAATGTCTATGAAAATTAGAGGTTATGTTAAGTAAGTGATTCAGATTTTGGAAAGTGAAGGTAACATGGAAATATTAAAATTCATATATGTCTAATCGGAGATGTCTTGTGACACCTATGACCACTAAGACAGGACCAAGGAGGGACAATCGCTACCTCGTTCAAGAGAGAGAATATCTGATGGGGAATTAGGTAAATCGTGTGTAATGTCTGGCAATCTAGATGTGACTGGGAGGAAGGAAGGAGTTGGGTGATAAGAGGGCAGGGGTGGAGCGAGGGCAATAGGGTCAAGGGGAGTAAAGGGGAACGTGCAGTTAGGGTGACAGACACAGGCACAAGGCAGGCCACTATCGGTGGTTTCTAAAAGCACAAAAATCTTTGCCTATCATGGGTAATTATGTTGCTCCATGGAAGTCAGATTTTGTATATCATACAGCTCCAGACATATCCTGGTTTCTCATTTTAACTACTTTTTAGACAAAATTGTGTGCAGCAAAATATGGAGTCTCAGTTTGGCGTGTAGTTGTGTGAGGTGTGCGAGGGTGGTGACCTGGGAGCTTACTGCTGGTAGAAGGACGGGGTGAAATGGTGCTTGTGCTTTCTGCTACGGTCGTACCAGCCCTCGATGCCCAGGAGTTTAGTGACCTGTTCATTTGTCTCTTCTTCCTCTACAAACAGACTCTGAACTTCCTTACTGGTATCTTTCTCTTTCTTTCTTTCTTTCTTTCTTTCTTTCTTTCTTTCTTTCTTTCTTTCTTTCTTTCTTTCTTTCTTTCTTTCTTTCTTTCTTTCTTTCTTTCTTTCTTTCTTTGCAGTTACTTTACTTATTTATCTTTTAATTATCTTTTTATTTTTTGTATTTTACAGACTGCATTTTGATTCATTGTGCACAGATGGAGTCCATCATTTCATTACTATGTACACAATGTAGATTTACACCATTCTTGTAATCACACATGTACATAGGTTTGTCTCATTCCATGAATTTTCATACCCTCTCCCTCTCATTTCCTTCTACATAAAGTTCCTCCGTTCTTCTATCCCTCCCCACCCCCATTATATATCATCCTCCATTTATCAGGGAAAACATTCAGTCTTTGTTTTATTGGGATTGGCTTATTTCACTTAGCATGATATTCTCCAATTCCATCCATTTCTCTGCAAATGCCATAATATTATTCTTCTTTATGGTTGATAATATTCCATTGTATATATATACCACAGTTTCCTTATCCATTTATCTGTTAAAGGGCATCTAGGTTGGTTCCACAATCTAGCTATTATGAATTGAGCTGCTATAAACATTGATGTGGCTGCATTATTGTAGTATGCTAATTTTAAGTCCTTTGGGTATAAACCAAGGAGTGGGATAACTGGGTGGAAAGGTGGGCGTATTCCAAGTTTTCTGAGGATTCTCCACACTGTTTCTGAGAGTGGCTGCACCAATTTGCAACTCCACCAGCAATATAAAAGTGTGCCTTTTCCCCACATTTATGTCAACATCTATTATTGTTTGTGTTCTTGATAATAGCCATTCTAATTGGAGTAACATGATATCTTAGAGTTGTTTTAATTTGCATTTATCTAACTACTAGAGATGTTGAACAATTTTTAATATATTTATTAATCTCCTGTATGTCTTCTTCTGTAAAGTGTCCAGTTCCTTGGCCCATTTATTGATTGGGTTCTTTGTATTTATAGTGTAAAGTTTGTGAGTTCTTTATAAATTTTGGAGATAAGTGCTCTATCTGAAGTGCGTATGGAAAGGATTTTCTCCCACTCTGTAGGCTCTCTTTTCATGTTATTGATGCATCCTTTCCTGAGAAAAGTTTTTTAGTTTGAATTCATCCCATTTATTGATTCTTGCTTTGATTTCTTGTGCTTTGGGAGTGTTGTTAAGGAAGTCTTATCCTAAGCCAACATGATGAAGATTTGGGCCTACTTTGTCTTCTATTTGGTGCAGGGTCTTGAACAGGCTATCTTTTCTCCATTGTATGTTTCTAGCTCCTTTGTCTAGGATGAGGTGACTGTATTTATGTGGGTTCCTCTCTGTGTCTTCTAGTCTGTACCATTGGTCTGCCTGTCTATTTTGGTGCCAATACCATGCCATTTTTGTTACTATTGCTCTGTAGTATAGTTTAAGTTGTAGTATTGTGATACCTCCTACTTCACTTTTCCTACTCAGGATTGTTTTGGCTACTTCAGGTCTATTATTCTTCCAAATGAAGTTCATGATTGCTTTCTCTATTTCTATGTGGAATGTCATTGGGATTTTAATTGGATTGCATTGAATCTGTATAGTATCTTTGGTAGAATGGCCATTTCGACAATATTAATTCTGCCTATTCAATAACATGGGAGATCTTTCCATTGTCTAAAGTTTTCCTCAATTTCTCTCTTAGTGTTCTGTAGTCTTCATTGTAGAGGTCTTTCAAATCTTTTGTTAGATTGATTCCCAAGTTTTTTTTTTTTTTTTTTTTTGATGCTATTGTTAATGGAGTGGTTGTTCCTAATTTCTCTTTCAGAGGATTCATCACTTATGAATAAAAATGCATTAGATTCATGTGTATTGATTTTATAACCTGCTACTTCACTAAATTCATTTATTAGTTCTAGAAGTTTTCTAGTGGAGTTTTTTAGATTCTTAAATGTAGAATCATGTCATCAGCAAATAGTGATAACTTGAGTTCTTCTTTTTCTATTTGTATCCCTTTAATTTCTTTAGTCTGTCTAATTGCCCTGGCTAGTGTTTCAAGGATGATGTTGAATAGTAGTGGTGAAAGAGGGCATCCCTGCCTTGTTCCAGTTTTTACAGGGTATGCTTTCAGTTTTTCTCCATTATGAATGATGTTGGCCGTGGACTTAGCATAGATAACCTTTACAATATTGATGTATGTTCCTACTATTCATATTTTTTCTAGTGTTTTAAGCATAAAGGGGTGCTGTATTTTGCCAAACACTTTCTCAACATTTATTGAAATAATCACATGATTCTTAACTTTAAGTCTATTAGTGTGATGAATTACATTTTTGATTTCCAGATATTGAACCAACCTTGCATCCCTGGATAAACCCCACTTGATCATGGTGCACTATCTTTTTAATATATTTTTGTATGTGATTTTCCAGTATTTTGTTAAGGATTTTTGACCTATGTTCATCAAGTATATTGGTCTAAAACTTTCTTTTCTTGATGTGTCTTTGTCTGGTTTTGGTATCAGAGTAATATTAGCCTCATAGAATGAGTTTGGAAGGGTTCCCTCCTTTTCTATTTCCTGGAATACTTTGAGGAGTATTGGTATTAGTTCTTGAAAGGTCTTGTAGAATTTGGCTGAGAATCCATCTGGTCCTGGGCTTTGGATGGCTCAATTTCTCTCTTAGTGTTCTGTAGTCTTCATTGTAGAGGTCTTCCAAATCTTTTGTTAGACTGATTCCCAAGTATTTTATTTTTTGATGCTATTGTTAATGGAGTGGTTTTTCCTAATTTCTCTTTCAGAGGATTCATCACTTATGAATAGAAATCCTGAGAATCCATCTGGTCCTGGGATGTTGGTAGGCTTTGGATGGCTTCTTCTATTTTGGTGCTTGGAATTGATCTGTTTAAATTGTGTACGTCTTCCTGATTCAGTTTGGGAGGATCATATGTCTCTAAAAATTTGTCAATATCTTCAATATTTTTATTTTGTTGGAGTATAGATTTTAAAGTAGCTTCTAATTATGTTATGTATTTCAATGGTGTCTGTTGTGATCTTTCCTTTTTCATCACAAATTTTGTTTTTTCGAGTTTTTTCTCTCCTTTTTTGTTAGTGTGGCTGAGGGTTTATCAATTTTGTTTACTTTTTCAAAGAACCAACTTTTTTTTCAATTTTGTGAATTGTTTCTCTTTTTTTAATTTAATTGATTTCAGCTCTGATTTTAATTATTTCCTGGCTTCTACTATTTTTGGTGTTGATCTGTTCTTCTTTTTTTAGAACTTTGAGATGTAATTTTAGGTCATTTAGTTGTTGACTTATTTTGTTAATGTATGAGCTCAATGCAATGAACTTTCTGCTTAGTAGTGCTTTCAGAGTGTCCCAGATATTTTGATAGGTTGTTTCATTGTTCTCATTTACCTCTAAGAACTTTTTTTTTTATTTCTTCCCTGATGTCTTCTGTTATCATTGCATTATTCAATAGCATATTATTTAGTCTCCTGGTGTAGGAGTAGTTTTTGCTATTTTTTTGTTGATTTCTAATTGCATTCCATTATGGTCTGATAGGATACAAGGTAATACCTCTATTTTGTTTTTTTTTTATTTATTAATGGCTTCTTTGTGGCATAGCATATTGTCTACTTTGGAGAAGGATCCATGAGCTGCTGAGAAGAAAGTATATTCACTTGATGAAGGATGTAATGTTCTGTAAATATCCATTTAGTCTATATCATTGATTGTATTATTTAGTTCTATATTTTTTTGCTCGGTTTTTGTTTGGAGGATCTATTCAGTGGTGAGAGCAGTGTGTTAAAGTCACCCACTATTATTGTATTTTTGTCTATTTGATTCTTAAAATTGAGAAGGGTTTGTTTGATGTACATAGATGCTCCATTGTTAGGGGCAAAAATATATAAAATCAGTATGTCTTGCTGGCTTATGGTTCCTTGGAGCAGCATGAAATGTCCTTCTTTATCCCTTCTGACTAACTTAGGTTTGAAGTCCACTTTATCTGATATGAGGATGGAGACCCCTGCTTTTTTACTGAGTCCATGTACATGGTATGTTTTTCCCCATCCTTTCACTTTTAGTCTGTGGATGACTTTTTCTATGAGATGAGTCTCTTGAATGCAGCATATTGTTGGGTCTTTCTTTTTAATCCAATCTGCCAGTCAATGTCTTTTGATTATTGAGTTTAGGCCTTTAACATTCAGGATTATTATTGTGATATGATTTATATTTCTGCTCTTTTTGATTTATTTTTTTTTTCTTAACTTGACTTGGTTTCTCCTTTGATTGGCTTTTCCTTTAGGGTACCTCCGTTTGCTGACTTGTATTGTTTTTCACTTCCTCCTCATGAAATATTTTGCTGAGAATATCTGTGGTGCAGGCTTTCTATTTATAAATCCTTTTGAACTTTTTTTTTTGTGGAAAGTTTTTATTTCAAGTCAAATCTGAAAGTTAGTTTCGCTGGGTATATAACTCTTGGTTGGCATTTATGTTCTTTCAGAGCTTGAAATATATTGTTCCGGGCCCTTCTTGCTTTTAGGGTCTGGGTTGAGAAATCTGCTGATATCCATATTGATTTCCCCTTACATGTAATTTGATGCTTTTCTCTAACAGCCTTTAAAATCCTATCTTTATTTTGTATGTGAGGTATTTTAATTATAATGTGCCTTGGTGTGGATCCGTAGTAATTTTGTACATTTGGTGTTCTGTTAGCATCTTGTATTTGATATTCCATTTCATTCTTCAGGTTTGGGAAATTTTCTTATATTATTTTCTTGAACAGGTTGCTCATTCCTTTGTTTTGCATCTCTGTGCATTCCTCAAACTCAATAATTCTTAAATTTGGTCTTGTCATTATATCCTGTAATTCTTGGAGTTTCTGTTCATGATTTCTTAACATCTTCTCAGTTTAGTCAACTTTATTTTCAATATTAAATATTTTGTCTTCATTTTCTGAGATTCTGTCTTCCATGTTATCTATTCTGTTGGTGATGCTTTCTATTGAGTTTTTATTTTGGTTTATTGTTTCTTTCATTTCAAGTATTTCTGTTTGGTTTGTTTTCAGAATCTCTATCTTTTTATTGAATGTTCTTTTGCTTCCTGCATTTGCTCTTTTAACTCTTTATTGGAGTGACCACGCATTGCCTGCATTTGCTCTCTTATCTCATCTTTTGCTTCATGGATCATTTTAATTATGCAGATTTTAAACTCTTTTTCTGTCATTTCTGCTGCTGTGCTGTCATTGAATTCTATCACAATAGCATCTTGGTTTGTTAGGGACACTTTCTTCCCCTGTTTTTTCATATCGTTTCTGTATATTCCCCTCTAGCAGTGAAGGACTGAGGTACTGAAGTTTCCCCCCTGCAGGCTTATTGTGACCCTGAGGTTTCCAGTACTTCTCCTTTGAAGAGGAGATCAAAATTAGTAGCTCCTAATTCAAAGAAAATGCAGTCCTGAACCAGATAGACTCTATAAGGACTTTAACATTATTGTAACAAATTGAATGAGTTTGATGATTATTTACAGTATTTCTAGTGGTGAAAGAAGAGGATGGGGAAGGGTGTAGAATGTAAGTACTTGTCAAAAGGCCGCCAGTCTCCTGTAGGTGTCTCAGGAAGGGAGCTGCCCTTCCAGTGATGGTGGACAAGCCCTCAGGAATAATTCAAAATGTCTGCACCAGCCTCCAAAGAAGCTGGGGAGCCCCAGCAAGGGCACACCAAGTCAGAGTGGCGGGGGTGGGGTGCCGGAGGGCACAGTGTCCGGCATCTGTCTACAGCAGGGCAGTGGGTGGGCTCAGTGTCTGGCGTCCACCTGGGGGTAGCAGGCATGACAGCCCACTTGGTATTTATATTTCTAAACTCTGGCAATAGTGCTCAATACAATTTTAAATGAGATTAATGGCATTTTCAAAAATTCTTAAAGAATTGAAAGTATGAAAAAAGATTTGCATGGAGAAGAAATCATAAGTGAAAACCGATTGTATCATATAGTTTCTGAATTATTGTTATTATATATATATGTATTGTTACTTATTGTTACTTGGTAGAAGAAAGACATTGAAAAAGAAAAATAAGTCTCTTGTCAGAAAGGAACAGCTGAGCAGATGATGAAAAATTTTTTCCATTTGAGAATCAAATGTGTTATATTTAATGTTAGTGAAAATTAAATTTTCTATGTATGTTGATACATAATGATCATATATTTGGAGGTAAGGTGTCATATTCCTTAATATATTTTAATTTGAAAATTTTACTCATCAATGTTAAAGTCAAATTATTTCTTTTAGTGTCTATCGTGCTTTAAAATGAATAGTTTTAAGAATTATACAGCATATGCACAGAATAGCATTATATCAATAAATTTAAAATGTAGTCACTAATCATTATTTATTTATTAATTATAGGAGTTTTAGTAATGTTGGTTGTTTTGTGAGATAGCAGAGAAAATGAAAGAAAATTGTAAAAATGACCAAATGCTAAGATCCATCCTATATGTAGGCATTTAAAAAATTTAGAATGTAATTGAAACACAAGCAAGCATTTATAAAACGTAAGTAATTTTATTCCTGAAAAAATCGTTAATGCATGAATAAATGTAAATAAAAGGAAAACATCTTTCAAGATGACATTTTATATTTTACAGTTTGGTTATTATTAAATAATACACCTCCTCTCTTTACTCAGAAATGTTGGCACTATAATCTTCGATAATACTGATTTGCTTCTGACCATAACTAAAGTTATAATATATGACTAAAAAAAATGAGAGCGATTTGAAACTTTGAAAAATAAAGGAACTCTCAGTTTTAAAACAATAATAAAAAAATCATAGAAATAGAAATTCCTTGAAACACTTTTTAATGAGTCTTGGCATTGGAAATATCAGACTTCACACATTTGACGTATGTTCATGTGTGTAAAAACTTTTAACAGGTGAATGAGGGTGATTCTTCCTTGCCTGTGGTGTCTCTCCACTACTTCAAGAATGAAGTCGAAACCTCAACCTCACATCTTCCACCTTCCCGCCCTGCACGCTCAGCTCTCAGGTCTTGGCCAGGACATACCGGCAGTCCTGCTCCGTGAGCAGATGCTTGCTTGATGTCCCTATTTCTTATTATGCTAGGCCATTCCCTGGGAATATGATTCAAGTACAAGTACACAGCAGACCTCCTCAGAGTCCTGGCTGCTCACTTCTGAGGGAACACAGCAGGGAACACAAGAGGGACCGGTCTCTTCGAGGCACTCAGCGTGCTTCTCTTCTCGTTCATCACAGCCATTATGATAGAAGGCTCACGTGCAGCTTTCCAGGTGTCACCATGCACGCTTTCTTCAAAACCGAGGAACTCTTCACATGTTAGTATGTGGCCAGCAAAGTATGAGGGAACCCAACCATTAAGGGGAGAGAGCACTGGATTGTTAGAAAGTCTAATTCTGGATTGTGGCTACTCTGAGGATTTTCCTATCAACCTAGTTGAAGACAAGATGTATGACAGGCTGTGTCATACATCTGTGATGCACCACAGGTGAGCTATGAGGTACCACAGGTGAACTGTGAGATACCACAGATGAGGCTGTGAGGTACGACAAAGAATAACAGATGGATGCTAAGGTCAGTGAGAAAAAACTAAGGAGAAAAAATGTTTATATAGTTTCAATGTATAGTCCTCAAACTATTTATTAAGTTAGAAAGGAAGAATAGTCATTTTAGAGTGAAAAAACCTGGTAGACACTGTCTAAATCAAGTGTTCAAGGTTTACATCAGAAATAATAAACCATAGTGGCATAATGCATTCCCTGATGCACTTAAAAAGCATATCATCTCTGTTATTTTTTCTTCAGATGCATGATTCCACTCTAATCATGAAAATAAGACAAAACCAACTTAAGTGGCCTTCTCCATCATATGAATGCCTACTTGTCAAAGTTCTGAGAAAGGGGAAGTCCTAGGAGCCATCAGCCACAGGTGGAGACTGGGAAGACACCCTTCATACATGAAGGGAATGAGCAGAGAAACGGATAACCTTCAATATCTCTGTAGTCAGCTAACAGAATTGGACTAATGAAAGCACACCTCGGTAACTCTGCTGTGGTTATGTATAAGGTGTCGGCATTAACGGAAGCTCTATCAAGGATGCATGGCACCTCCATAGTATCTTTGCCACTGTTCTGCATGCCTAAAATTGCTTCAAAATACAAAGTTTAAATAATCGTAAGGTCACATTTTCTTTTGCCCCAGTGAATCATTCTGAAGTGTGCCTGCTCACCTTCAGAGGTTATCCCTGCCCGACCACTGAGTACAAGCATCACCTCTGGGGGTTAACTAGGTTCTGCGAAGGCAAGGATTCCCATTTTACAAGGAATTCCTTTCTTTGGTAAACTAAGTTGCATTTCAGAGACTCTCAAGTCTATTAACAGAAAAAATGCATAATTATTTCAAAAGTTAGTGTGTGGTTTAAGCTAGCTCAAACAGTTTTATATTTTTTTCTCTCCCCCAATAAAAATTAGGAATGTTGGGGACTTCAAATCTTTATGAATGTTTCATACAGTATTGTTTTATTGTTTTCGTAAACGTCTTTTGTATATTATATTGAAAATTCTTATTTAATCACTTCCTAAAAATGTAGCAGGAAATATTCAAAATGTTAGGAAATTGTTCAAAAGATAAATACAACTTTTAAGACTGAAAAAAAGAATGTATATGACTAGCTGTCAAAAAATAATCATGAAAAGGCAATGATGGGGGAACCACAAATACAAATTTTATCTATAAAAAGCAGTAAGAATAATTCTTTTTGTCCTTGGCATCAACTCCTGTCCTCTCTAAGGTCTGTTTCTCATGGTACCTGGCTTTGTCTTCTGACATCAAGTACCAAATAAGCATGCTCATGCACACTTTCACTGAGAGATGAAATCTTCATAATTATATAATGTAAAATTACTTAAATTATGCAATTTTCTAAGTGGCCAAGAAATGAGGTATTTATTTGAAACGTATCTGATAGAAATACTTAAAAGTAGCATAGTTAGTCATGTCACATCTCCTTGCCAAGCCATTAATCACCCCATGTGCCGAGATACGTGGTATTTTCTTCTTTAAATAGAGCCGATTCACAATATGTTCAGACAAAAAAACATATACACCAGCTCATCTGTGCCATAAAATTGAATGTATCTATGTACGTATTTATTAAATTAAATATGACCTGAAAGTCCATGATTTGTGATTTCAACCCACTCATCCATGCAGCTCTCTGCCTTTGCTCTGTGGATTCCTGTGTCCTACTGGTGCTGAAGCATCAGGCAATTTACTTTGAGAACACTGGTCACTGTGAGAGGCCACTTCTCCCATGGCACATGTGCCAGCTCTTTTGTTCCCAAGCCACACGTGATCGTGGAATTCCAGGACAAGGATGGGTGATCCACCTTCCCTAAGTGTGCTGCACAGCTACTCTCTTGAGAACATGGCTGTGGACCCAGGATGCCAAGGATCTTATGGCTCACAGGTTTCTACTGTGGGAACTGTAGGTGTCTCTTCCTTCCCTTAAATTAACCCATCTCTGTGTTATTACTTCAAGACCATACTCCCTCCCCTTACCCCATACTTCTTGTCCTTCTCATATCTTGAGAGAAATAAAGATTTTTGCAAAATACAGGATGAATCATTGCATAAGGAAGAATCATTGCTATCTGCTTAGATGAAGAAAGCACAAAAGAAAATACAGAAAGAACCATCTCACTTCTCATTTCTCACCTGGGTAGACGCAAGAGGGATCGAATCAGTCGGGCACCCTCAAAGAGTAGCAGTCCAATGGGAGAAGTAAGCAACAAGGCATAGTGATCACCGAGAATCATGTTGGTTATTGGACTACCCACCAAATCCCGGAAAATCTTCCCTAGTTAACATAAGAGTCATGGAAAGTGAGGACAATTAGAGAATGAAGATTTTCTGTTTTATCTATTTTCAAAGCTATAATTAAAACAACTCATCCTCCCTAAATTTTTAAATTAATTTTATTTTACATATTTGATATATATAATATGATATTAGAAGGTAGATATAGATAGTAAAGTGGGAATCATAATGAAACAAGTAATATAGCCATCATTTCACAGAGTCATACAGTTATACTTTTTTCTCTTTCCTGGAAAGAGCAGTAGAAGTTATTTAGCAAGAACTTCTAGTACAGTATAATTTTATTAAGTATAATCCTTGGGTGGTACATCAGATATCTCGTTTTTGTACTCTAATTCTCTTTCACTTTGTAAATAGGGCAGGATGGATAGATAAATGGAATGAATGCTAATGTTGAGAGAAAATTAGAGATTACAAAATTCAAGGCACCTCAGAACTATATGTTAGAATACCCTGGCTAGAGTTTAACAATTCTTGGTGTCAAGCTGCACTCCAGAAACATTAAATCAGAATCCCTGAAAATTTCTAGACATAAGAATATTTTAATTCTTCACAAACAATTTTATACTACATTAAAATTTGAGGACCAATAATATAACCTAAATCTTTAATTTACAAATAAGATAAATGACAAATAAATGAAATTTTCCATTGATACACGTTGCAGATATCAAATCCTGTACTGAAACCCAGGTCTCCCTAGCTTACAGGTGGCTTTCTTTTGCTCTTTGCTAACTCCTGTTGAAATCAGTTAAAATGAGAAACATTCTTAGTGCAGGTGGTTGGATGGCAGTTTCCTTTAGAACAACTGCCAGTCTGTCTTACAAAACAATTTACTAGGTAGGTTGAAATATATTCTTGGATTTTTAAGAACTACATACATTAGATTTTCTTCTAATTGAATTTCCTTTCTAGTTTTGAAGCAGAAAATTACATGAGTTGTTTGCACAGCAATGCCTCTATGACTTGATTTTAAAATCACTTTCTCATTGCTTACCATTCACCTGTGAGTGAGCAGGACATGTTTGTCCATTTAATTACACTAATAACAATGCAATCATGAGATTTTTATAGAGAATTTGGAAATATAAAGGTTTAGAATAAAAGAAAGTATATTAATAAGCGATTCACATATTTTAAACAGTTTAAGCCACTATCGGTAAGTTAATGGTAATGTTTCAGGTTTCATGTTGATATTTGTTGCCAGTTTCAGTTAATATTCTTGATGGCACATTCATTCTTACTCTGGGACCACCAAAAAACCATGCAATTAAGTTTTGAAGGTCACAAGTTAATAGTCTAAATTTCAGACATAATTTTCAGATATAAACATTCCTCTGGTAGAAGAACACTATTCCATTTCATTTGTTTATTCATTCAAGGAGTATTAAATAATCCGCTACTATGTGTCCGATACAGTTTTCTAAGACAATCTTCTCTGATGCTAGCAACATCTAACTTGCACTATGTCAGAAATATTTACCCATGATCATGTGATCCTGCAAAGCAGCTTTCAATACCATTTGCACTATTATAATTTTTTTCCAGAAGTGCTATATTTACTCTTCAAGAAATGTCATAAATTACATGCAAACTTTAACCTTACCTCTTGTAAAAATTTGAAGACAAATTATACTACATGAACAACTAAAGATCGATATATTATAATTGTTGATTTTGATCTTAAAGTATGGAGGACTTTGAAAATGCCATTGATTCATTGCCTCACTGGGTTTTAAGCTAAAAACTACAATTGATTTTTAGGTCTTTGGTTGGTTTAGAGCAAAAGTACTAAAATGGGCTTTCCAGAAAGAGAAAGAGATGTGCATGTGAACAAGAGAATTTTTTTTTAAAGGTCAACCTCTTCTAAGATAACTGCAGAATAATGGCTTTCCCATTCTGAAATTGACCAGGAGGATTTCAGAGGCAGAAATTGGGCTGTTAAATATGTATCAATCATCTTTTACATTGAGAGATACTCCATTCAAATTGTGGACTTCATGGCTGTGGTTCCTATTATCTATATTTTTGTGATTGCGTATGCTTGTTCAGTTTTGGTGGATGCTAGGACAGCAAGTGTCAGAACCCCTGCAACACAGGTAGGTAGAAAGACTGTCAAATCAACATTCCCCAGGCTACCATTTGCCTTCCAGAGTCTGAAACATGATGAAAGAGGTCTAGCAAATGAGAGTAAGAGTCAAGTCCACAATGGACATAATTCTTACAGCTGAACCTTCTGTTTCATGAATGACTTTCGGTCTAGAGTCCTGTATTTCCAGAAAGTCTTGTGAAAATTATTGAGCTTTCCAGATCTGGCTGGCCTTCATGACATCAACATGATCTTGTACCTTATCTTTTCTCATATGTCAGGGATTCTCTAAATGTGTCAGAGAATATTGCTTGGAAGACACAATCAATTCACAAATTAATAGCAAAATCAAAGACAGATTGACACATTCATAAAAAGTTTTGCAAAACATACTTAGATCCTTTTATGATTTGGATGTGAGATATCACCAAAAAGCTCATGTATGAGACAGTGCAAGGTTTAGAGGAATGATTGGGTTATGATAGCCTTAACCAAATCAGTGAATTAAACCCCTGACCAATTAGGCTTTACTGAGTGGTAATGGAGTGCGGGTAGGGTGTGGATGGAGAAGGTGGGTGGTTGGGGGCCTGCCTTCGAGGAATTTATTTTGTATCTGGTGAGTGGAGTATCTCTCTGCTTCTTGATCATCGTATGAGCTGCTTCCCTCCACCACACTCTTCTGCCATTATGTTCTGCCTCACCTCCAGCCCCAAGGAATGGAGCTGGTGGTCTATGGGCTGAGACCTCTGAAACTGTGAGCCCCCAAATAAACTTTTCCCCCTCCACTCTTGTTCTTCTCAAGTCTTTTGATCACAACTTTTGAAAAGCTGATAGAAGCTTTACTATCTATATCTATCTTCTAATATCATTAAGCAATCAGTTGCTTAATTATTTATAGTTTACTTTGCTAGAGAAAAGCCCCAAGAAGTGGGGATGATTATAAGTATTCTGTTGGGGGAGAAAATGTGATCTATTGCATGAAGTATGTCCAGGATGATCTTAGTAGTCATTATAATCTGGACTCGCTTACCCATCTGTGACACCTTCGTTTTCTGCAGGAGTTGTGTCAGTAGAATTAATTCCAATGGACAGGAACCTCAGAATGTAACTCCTGCTGCATATGTGTAAGGAATTCACACCACTCCATTGCACCCTGAAGAGGCAATGAGCCATTAAGAGACAAGATTCGGGCTGGGAAGATAGCTCAGCTGGTAGAGTGCTTGCCTTGCAAGCACAAGGCCCTGAGTTCAATCCCCAGTACCGCAAAAAAAAAAATAAAAAATAATAGGCCAGATCCATGTAACATGTAAAGTGGCTGCACAGAACAATATCCACAGAACTGTGTCTTTGAGTTCATGGTAAGTTGTGCAGTCTTCATCACAAGCCCACCACATGGATAAACTTAAAATCCATCTAATTAGTAGATGTTCCTGAGGAACATCACAGTTACTAAAATAATTAAAAAATGCACCACACAATTGGGAGAAAGTTGAGTTTTGTGAATTGTGGTGCGTGTGTGTGTGTGTGTGTGTGTGTGTGTGTGTGTGTGTGTTGTGTGCATATTTCTTATATATACTCTCTTCAAGTTATAGCAAAAATAATAATTCTTTTTTCTTGGAAACTTTAGTGGCAATGGATAATATAATTGAAACATCAAAACATTGAATTTTGTTTGCTTGAAAATTCAACCATAAAAATGCTTTATGGAATATAGCTTTTTAAAATTAAATTAGCTCAATGGAATTTCAAGTATCTTGGAGCAACAAAATTTTTACCCAGAATTGTTTATATAGAATACTCTATGGCCTTTAAAATAATGAAAAGGAGAATTTTAAAATAATGTGCTCAGATGAAAAATATTTAAGTAAAATTAATAAGCATTTCTAGACTCATAAAAAGAAGAGAGATGGAGGGAATTATTAATTTTCAAGCAAAACCAGCAAATATGTATTTGTCCATATATGTTTATATATAGGCAAGTTTTTGTACATAGACATGAATATATGATATATTATATGTAATAGTTTATATATAACAGGTAAATATAATATATATTATATATAAATATACATATATAAAATGTATATATAAATATATATGTAATATATATATAACAGGTAAACATAAATTGCTATAGACTGGGTGCCTTAAACAACAGAAATTTATTTTCTTACAGCTCTAGGGGTCAGAAGTCCCTGTAAAAAGATCATGTGCCTCTGCGTTTTCCTACGGTCTGGAGCCTTGGCTTGCAAACTGCTTCCCTCTTACTCTGTCTTCAGTAGTCCTTCCTCTGTGTCTGTGTGTCCTGAACTCCTCTTCTTATAAGGACCCGATCACTGGGATTAGAGTCCACGGCAGCAGCATTGACTCCAAATCCATTGGCATTCTGAGATTCTGGGTCTTAGGACCTCAGCATGTGCATTTGAGTGGACACACCTCAGGCACCTTTACAAGGAAATGGCCAAGCCCATGAAAGAAACGGCAGCAATGCTCGAAAGCTTTTAGTGTATCTGAGAATGAACTCTCCTGACTCCTGCCTGGCTTTAATATCTACACAGCTAAGAAATAACACTTCTTGGAAAATGAGGTTTGGAAATGGTAGAGGAAAATCTTGAAGAAATGAAAACTGCAATGTTCTTGTTGACTCAACCCAACAGAAACATCTCAAAATCTGACTCGAAAGGCTTTATTTCCAACAGAAATGAAAAGACAGGACCACAAGTATTGAAAGCTTGGAGGAAAGCAGTCCGCATCCGGGGAACCAGCGTGCCACAGACTCAGTGAAAACTCTCAAACTCTGAGCATGAGCATGGCCATGCTGTCATCTTGCTTGAGAAAAGGGCTCTCAGCTTTAATAGACAATCCTTTTCCTAGAATCTGGCAACATCCCAAGAAACGATGTGGTCTGAAAATAGCTCGTATTACTTTCCTTATCTTTCTACAATGAGCACTATTAGGAAAGTGATAAATAACAGATATCATGAGCAATTTAGTTTCACACACACACACACACACACACGCAAACCAATTCTAGTTGATGTCTTCTTTCCTATGATTACATTGAACATATAAGTCAAGAAGTTAGGCATCTATTTCTAAATATTATCCACAATTCTTTGTAAAAGCAAATGAACCTAATGTCTTTCCAAGGTTATAAAAACGGTAATTTGAGGAAATACTAGTGTTCAGGATGGGTTCTGGGTAAATAAAACATTTATTATAAGCACATAAATGGATGTTAACCTCCAAATGCCACTTGCCCGTCGATGGAGCAGTCTGCTTTGCAGCAGCAAGCAAGCATGGTGAGCTGGTGTGCACTGGCTCATGCAGAAAGCCCACAGCATGTTCATGAAGTTTGTATTTGGCAAGGCTACTAGAGTTGCTATGAGGTGCTGTCGTTTTTCTGAGTCTTAAGGTTAGGAAGGCTCTTTTCAAAATTTTTTCGAGAATTCAGTTTTTATTACACATGTTAAAGAAGACATGTAGTCAAAAGACCAAACCCATCCACCACCTGACTCCTCACATTCTCCTTCCTTTGCTCCACTGACTTCCAGGCCGAGCAAGCTAGGGAGGCTGGGATCTCCTGCCAGGCAGCACCAGCCTCCCCAGCAGATCCACGGTTCTCCAGTGATTCTGTTTCAGTGTCAACTTCCTCTGTCCTCATCCTGATCATCATCAATGATGTCTCTGTGTGGACACAGCTGCCAGGAATATACTGAGAGCTCTGACCAGGATGAGGATCAGATGAGCCATCTCTAGTGGCACTTGTGGAAGTCTATTATCCCTTGCTTACTTTCATTGATGATAATATCTACTTTTTCATCTTTTCCTCTTAAAATTTGAGAATAGAATTCATAGAGACAATCTGTTCTCTATGTAAAGAAAAGAATTTTTATAAAAAACAGAAACAAACGAAAATCCCCAAAAGCTTACCTCTCAGGACTCTAGTATTACTTAGAAGGAGAATTTTCTTTCTCCCTCAGAATAAATAGAAACACACTCAACACAGTGACAATTTGACTACATGGCTTTCAAACCACCAAACTATGTAAGTCAGGCAACCACAAGCCAGATTCCCTCCGGGATGTGCAATGGTATCTTTATCCTAAAATGTTCCAAGAGAAGGGTTAGGAAAATGCAAAATCAACCATTCTTTTGAGTAATTAAATATGACATGGGAAGAGTTTTCTTACAGAGTCTCCAAAATAACTTCGTTTTAAACCTGATTTGTGGTTTGTATTTATTTTAAGTTTCATATATGCAGAAAAATTGCAAGTTATCATTGCATACCTTCAGGAATGTTCTCAAAGTGAACACACCTGAACAACCAGCTCCAGAAAGCCAATAGAGAATATGTTCAATGCACAGGTACCTCTTTGTGCCCTCTCTGTCACTATCCCTGCAGCAGAGTGGTTTTGCTGCAGTTTTCTTTAAGTAAACAGTCATCAGTGCATGTTTGTGGGCCTCCTGCTTCGTTCCTGTGGGTGTGGACAGCTGAAGGTCTCCATTCTCATTATCATCTTGCATCCCAAAGTGCTTATGCACCATTTTAGTGATGGTGGGAAAAAGAAAAGCTTCCACAATGATTATTGCCAGTGCAAACATGAGAGTCAAGAGAGCACATGTGTGTGTGCCTTTCTGTAGGGTGGTGTCCACCTCTGGCATTGATGGTGCATGAGACTTGCTTCAGCACACAAGACCGTCAAGTTTCCAAAGTATTTCCAAGGAGCTTTTACCCGTTAGTATTTCTACCTTCAGTGTCAAAGGCTCTCAGGTTTTCCACAATCTTGCTAACGTTTTATACAGAGCTTCTAAACTAATTTCTAAAAATGTTTGTTATTGTTCTTTGTTGCTTCCTTTTTCAGATATTCAATGTTATGTGGCATGTTGGACTGTGATTTTTAGTTTTCCTTTGATGGATAACAATCTACATTTATATTTATTGATCATATATGTACCTTTCCCGAAGTGTCTGCTTTTCTATTGGTTTCTATTAGGATATTTTCTTATTGGACTGTCCACCATTCTCTTATTATTTGCAGAATTTATCTATACATTCTGGGAACGTATATTTGTTACAGATGACTTGGGATGTTTTTATTCGCTTTCATAATTCATTGAGTGTTACCTTTCCAATCTATCTTTAGTGTTTTCTAATGAACAGAAATTTCAAGATTTTAGTGTAGTTCAGTTCATCTTGTTTACCTTTACAGTCAATGACTTCCCTCCTATTGAAGAATTTGCAAACTTCATGATAGGAAGATCTGCCGCATTTATGTCTTTTGAGTTCTTTTTGCAAAAGCATCTGTATGAAATCATGAAATTATCTTCAGGTGAGATGTGTGTTATCTCTAATTGACTCAGCAGTATATGAAAGACTCTCCCAACTCTATGAAGTGTAATATAAAACTCAGGTGACTTTAGATATAGTTATGAATTGTTTTGTTCTAGTTTGTATTCTTTGTCATAGATCATTTTTCTATTCATTCACCATGCCACATTATCTTACTTAGTATAGATTTGTAAGTGATTATTCATATCAGGAAGCATCCATAATCTAGAGACATACTCTTTTCTTACAAGAATAGGAAAGATATCTCAAATCAATGACCTCCTGTTCCAGCTTAAGTTCCTAGTGAAGAAAAATTACATTAAACTCAAATTTAAAAAAGAAATAACTTTATCAGAGTAGAAACCTACACTTTCAAAAATAAAAATAATAGGAACTATATCAAAGTAATCAAATGCTAGTTATTTGGTAAGGGCTACAAACAAAATAATCAGGAAAAAAAGAAACAAATAACCATTATTCAAATTTAGAAAGCTGACTTCAAAAGTGTTTCCACAGATACTGAGGAAATATTATGAACACCTTCATGCCAACCAATCTGACAACTATGACAAAAGAACATATTTTTGAAAGACAAAAACTGTCAAAGTTTGTGCAAGAAAAAAATAGCTAACCAGAATATATCTTCCTGTATTAAAGTAGTTGCATTTTTAACTAAAACCCTTATGCAAAGGCGACTCTTTTCCAGATTACTTCACTGATGAATGTAACCTATCATCTAAGGAAAGCAAAATACTAATTCTATAAAAATTCTTCTGGAAAATGAATACAGCCTGTACCTCAAACTAAATTCATTATAAGAGAAGACAACTAAGATCCACATCACTCATGAAAATTACATAAATATATGTAAATATAGAAATTGCAGCAATTCATATTCCACTACATGAAAACTGCAGAGTTCACAAGCAAATAGGTTTTATTTAAAGATGCAAGTTTGTTTCAACCTGCAAAAACCAATCAACAGAGTATATCACATTAACAAACTGAGGATAGGAAAAATATGAGATCATCCCAGCAGACATGGAAGAAACACCCCTATTATTGATAAAATCTCTCAGCAAATTGAAAATAGGAAGGTGAATTTTCTCAAAGTGATAGAAAACTTCCATAAAACTATATAGCTAAAAACTGCATGTTTTCATAATTAGCTCCAGAACAAGGGAAACATGTTAATTTTAACCCATTCCAGTCTATATTTCATTGAAAGAACCAAACAATAGAATAAGGCAAGAATAAGAAAAAATAAATTACCTGCCATGGCTTGAATGCTTCTGTTTCTCCCCAATCTGTATGTTCAAGTTCTACCCCACAAGGCGATGGCACTTGGTGTTAGGGGTTTCTGGAGATGAATGGGCCCAGACCTCATGAATAGGATGGATGTCCTGATAAGAAAGACCCCAGAAAGAACTTTCACCCCGTCTACCATGTGAGGTGCCAGTGAGAAGTGCTCCTAAGCAGGTTGTAGACCTTCACTAGAATCCGAATCTGACCTTGGATATCTGAGCCGCCATAACTATAAAAAACAAACTCCAGTGGTTTATAAGCTACTCAAATTATGAACATTTCAATAGTATCCTGAAGGAACTAAGATAATACCCAAATTAGCCAAAATGGAAAGAAATACACATATTTTATAGACAATATAATCATCCCATAAAAATTCTATGATATCTACCCCAAAAATTTGCCATATCAAATAAATGAATTTAGTAATAAAATTTTAAGACTGATATACGAAAATCATTGTATTTCTGTGTACTAGCAAGGAACAGTCAGAATTCAACCTGTGAAAATATCATTTGCAATGGTGTCAAAAATAAGAAATAATGTGAAGATTATTATGAAAATAATATGCAAGATCTGGGATGAAACCCAAAAATACTGTTGAGATGAGTGAATGAAGACTTAAACAGAAAAAAATGTTTCCTGTTCATGTATCAGAAGACACAATATTACTAAAATATATCCATTTTCACAAATTTATCTGTAGATTTCACTCATTACTAATAAAAACAAAGAACCTGTAGACACAAGCTAATAATAAAACATATTTAAATTCAAAAGACATAACCAAGTGATTTGAAAAACAAAAGTAAATTTTGAAGACTTACATTCCTTGACTTCAAGATTTATTCTTAATTTACTATGTTCAAGACAGTATGATTTCGGTGTGAAATTGGGCAAATAGGTCAATGGAACAGAAGATAGTCTAGAATACATCCTCACTGAGTCAATATATTTTCAACAAAGTTGTAAAATAATCTAGTGAAGAAAGGAGAGCTTTTTCAACAAATGTGCTGAAAAATTAGATATTCATATGCAAAAAAACCCTTTTGTAAATAACTTATGTCATCCCTTCTGCCAAAATTACCTCAAAATAGATGAGCGACCTAAACTGAAAACTGTAAATTCTCAAACTGTAAAGTAACTAGAAGAAAACAGAGAACATATTTTGCAACATTATATCATATAGATCTCTTACATATGATCCCCAAATTTCCTTCCATAAAAAAGAATATATTAA
This sequence comes from Sciurus vulgaris, assembly GCF_902686455.1. Classification (NCBI taxonomy): domain Eukaryota; kingdom Metazoa; phylum Chordata; class Mammalia; order Rodentia; family Sciuridae; genus Sciurus; species Sciurus vulgaris. Next base: position 179,536,013 of record NC_136464.1, on the reverse strand, counting down.
TGGACAGTTTCCACAGAAATCAAGAACTCTGATGTTTGAAACTTAATGGATTGGTGTTCAGGTAATTAAGCATCTCAAGTCTCATTACCAAGTCATTCATTCACCTCCTATGTAGAGATACATAATCTTTTCTCTATGAACAGACTATTTATTTACTAAGGGCAAAATATCTGAAACTTATAGAGAATATATTAAGATATCCCAAAATGATAGACCACAACTCAGTCATAAAAAGAATGAATGATGGATATGCACAACTTGGATAAACCTAAAAATAATTATTCTGAGTGAAAAAGACCAAAAATGAAAGAATGTTGACTACATAATTCAACTTACATAAAACTCTAAAAAATATGAATTATTCTGCAAAAAAAGAAAGCTCATCAGTGGTTGCTTGGGAATGGTTGCTTGGTTGGCAGAGAAGTAATTACCAAGGGGCAAAAAGTCAGTTATCAGGAGTGGTTGATATTGTCATTTTCTTACTTTTCGTAATAGGTTCATGGTTTTATATGCATCTGTTTTTGTGTGGAAACACATGTCAAAATTTACGAATTTACACTTTAAATATATGAAGTTTATTGTACGCTATTATATGTCACTACAGAAGAAAGCTAAGATACTGTAACTAAGGTATTTATTTCACAATTTTCTTTAACTTTGTCTTAATATTAACGTCTATGGAAGGCAAAAAAAATAGCAGAGATACTTATCTAGCCCGAAGAATATAAAGCTCTATACTAGAAAATTACATAGTAATTTCAGGAGCATTATTGAAATATGAATTTAGGTGTGTGTACACTGTATTTAATTTCACCAAACTGTAATCTATACACTGAAAAAAGTTATAAAATGATTTATTCAAACTCGCTGCTCAAATTCAAGCATAACAGAGATTTTTCTACAGAAATGTCATTACCTCAGAACAGGTAGGAGTTGGAAGTCCAGATTTTCTTCTAAAGTTTTAATACTTTGTATTGTCAGCTGTAGCAACTCATATGATTCACTACAAGTGCATCATTGTTCTTAGGGTGCACTGAAAGACTTGTTACATATATCTGCACATTTGTGTAATGCCTCATCAATATACATTAATATGTAGTAGTAAAACAGCAATCTACCATGCAGGGGGCACAGAGTGATTACCCCATTTTACAGTCAGCATATAGTAAGGCTGAAGTTGATGAGATCACATCACTCTGAGTTGATTACTATTTAGATAGGGCTGTCTCTTTGGTTCCTTTATTTTGAAACAAAAATAAAATTGAATAGTATATGCTTTATAAAAACACTTTTGGTGATTTTTCTAATGTTATCAGACAAATGAAGAAAATTGTCAAGACTGTTTTTGAGAATTTTTTTATAACTGATTTTATATCCTTGAAAGTTAACAATGTCAAATGAAAATGTTGTGCAGGGTGAAAGATAGAGGGTTAATTTCATTTTACTGCATATGGATTTCTAGTTTTCCCAGCACCATTTGTTGAACAGGCTCTTTTCTCCATTGTATGTTTCTAGCTCCTTTGTCTAGGAAGAGGTGACTATATTTATGTGGGTTCTTCTCTGTGTTTTCTATTCTGTACCATTGGTTTGCCTGTCTGTTTTGGTGCCAATACCACACTGTTTTTGTTACTTTTGCTCTGTAGTATAGTTTAAGGTCTGGTATTGTGATACCTCCTACTTCACTTTTCCTGCTCAGGATACTTTTGGCTATTCAAGGTCACTTATTCTTCCAGATGAAGTTCATGATTGCTTCTTCTATTTCTATAAGAAATGTCATTGGGATTTTAATTGGAATTGCATTGAATCTGTATAGTGCCTTTGGTAGAATAGCCATTTTGCAATATTAATTCTGCCTATCCAAGGACTTGGGAGATCTTTCCATCTTCCAAGGTTTTCTTCTATTTCTTTATTTAGTGTTCTGTAATTTTCATTGTAGAGGTCTTTCAAATCTTTTTTCTAGATTGATTCCCAAGTATTTAATTTTTTTTTTAGGCTATTGTGAATGGAGTGGTTTTCCTGATTTCTTTTTCAGAGGATTCATCACTTATGCATAGAAATGCATTAGATTTATGTGTATTGATTTTATATCCTGCTACTTTGCTGAATTCATTTATTAGTTCTAGAAGTTTTCTAGTGGAGTTTTTTGGATCCTCTAAATATAGAATCATGACATTAGCAAATAGTGATAGTTTAATTTCTTTTCCTATTCATATCTCTTTAATTTCTTTGTTCTGTTTAATTACTCTGGCTAGTGTTTCAAGGACAATGTTGAATAGAAGTAGTGAAAGAGGATCTCCTTGTCTAGTTCCAGTTTTAGATCAGAGACTGTGCACCAATAGAAGACAAAGTAGGTAAAAATCTTCATTGTGTTGGCTTAGGATCAGACTTCCTTAACAAGACTCCCAAAGCACAAGAAATCAAAGCAAGAATCAATAAATGGGATGGATTCAAACTAAAAAACTTTTCTCAGGAAAGGATACAATCAATAATGTGAAAAGAGAGCCTGCAGAGTGGGAGAAAATCTTTTCCACATGCATTTCAGATAGATCACTAATCTCCAAAATTTATAAAGAATTTACAAAACTTTACACCAAAAGTACAAAGACCCAATCAATAAACGGGCTAAGGAACTGGACAGATACTTTACAGAAGAAGACATACAGGCAATTAATAAATATATCTAAGATATCATCTTACTCCAATTAGAATGGTTATTATCAAGAACACAAACAATAATAGATGTTGGCATGAATGTGGGTAAAAAGGCACACTTACATTGCTGGTGGAGTGGCAAATTGTTGTAGCCATTCTGGAAAGCAGTGTGGAGATTCCTCAGAAAATTTGGAAAGGAACCACCTTTCAACCCAGTTATGCCACTCCTTGGTTTATATCCAGAGGACTTAAAATTAGTATACTACAGTAATGCAGCCACATCAATATTTATAGCAGTTGAATTCATAACATCTAGATTGTGGAACCAACCTAGACGCCCTTCAACAGATAAATGGATAAAGAAACTGTGGTATATATACACAATGTAATATTATTATCCATAAAGAATAATATTATGGCATTTTCAGATAAACAAATGGAACTGGAGAATATCATTCTGAGTGAAATAAGTCAAATTCCAAAAAAAAACAAAGGCCGAATGTTATCCCTGATAAGTGAATGATGATATATAATGGGGGTGGGGTGGGGTGGGCGGTGAGAGAAGAATGGAGGAACTTTAGATTATGTAGAAAAAATGAGAGGCAGGGGGGTTATGAAAAGTGGTGGAATGAGAGAGATATTATTACCCTATGTACATGTATGATTACCGGAATGGTATGAATCTACATCATGCACAACCATAGAAATGAAATGATGTACCCCATTTGTGTACAATGAATCAAAATTCAGTCTGTAAAAATAAATAAATAAATAAATAAAATTATCACTTCAGTTTGTGACTACTAAAAAGAAGAAAATGTTGTTTACTTATTAAATTATATAACTAGGTAGATATTAAATCTATATAGATAGAGTTGCATGCTAAATCATGAAGAAATGATAAACTGAAATGAAATGCTTATCTCAGGATTTCCTTATGTATATTACATTTCTTAGACACTTAACTGATGTTCAAATTGATTAATAAAATTGCCCAAGTTTAGCTCATAAGGAATTATTCTTAAAATATGTGCCAAAAATAATATTTCCCAATTGGTACTAAATGTAATCTGGGTGAAAGTATAATTGACCTTTGAGAAAGTATCTTGACATGGAAAACCTTTTTGCCTGCTGAAATAGAAGAGATAATTTATTTCGTTTTGAATACTACAAGGTTATGAACTTGGTTTCCAAACTATTGCTAGCATGTATCTTGATATAATAATGAAATTCACAGGAAAAATTGAGCAATTTATTTCTCAAATCAAATCTTTAAAATGTTGTATTTAAAACTGCCCAGTCATTAAAATCAGTAAGCTTCTGACTTCAAAAGAGTCAAATGTATTCAGTGTTTTGAAATCTTGTACTATACCACAATGGTATCAGTCACCGTTTTAAGACTCTTTTTCTTTCATAACCCAAAGCAGCTACCAACTTCTCTTTTCATGGTAGAAATTGGAGAAGAAATATTGAAAATACAGGGCAGGTAAGTGAGTTGATTGAATCTCTTAAAGAAATATTAAGATTCTTTAACCCTGCCTTGCTAAAAAAAATAAGGAAATAAACAAACAAAAGCTTATTTATTTTTCAAATGGAAATGAATCTTAAAATTAGTTGTACCAAAGACTTATAATGAAAAGCAATAGAATCTTGTGTAATCTTTTTTCCTCCTAAGTCTTACCCAATTGACTGTCTTTCTTTTAAAAGCTTCTTTTGGTATTTACGTCCATTTTTTTCTTAATGATAATACTTAGTTATAAATTCTTGGTTAATTAATTACAGACAAGAGCTCCTACTACCTCTTATGGGGATTGAACTCTGGGTCTCTTGCAGATTTTCCTGCCTTGAATACAGCAACCCATTTCAAAGAAATTTATATTGTCATATATATAGTTAATATTTTATGACTGAATTAAGGACATTATAGTATAATTAATATAATGTTTCCTTTTCACTGACTTTTGAGAGTTAATAATTCATTCAATTATTTCAGTTTGATGATTTTTTTGTCTGACTTTAATTTCCACACCCCCAATTCTGAAATGCACCAACAGATCTGTTAACCCAGCTAGCTAATTTCCCAACAAACATGTCAGAGAATCCACAACCACGCCATTCATGAATTAAAAATTTACTTTCTATTTTATCTTAAAAACTTAGATATCTTTCTGAATCATATGAGAACTATTTTATTTTTCCCCCCTTGGTATTTGATTCACATTTACCTGGCTTACCTTTCCAAGAAAGTAGTATTGCAATGAACATTCTCATGCATATTTATAATTCATGTTATGTTTTCTATATGGTCAATTTTAGAAGTGAGATAACTGGGTCAGAGAGGTAAATAATAATTAATTTCATGGATTTTATTTAAGAATCAGTAATACATTAGTCTTAGTCATTGTTTTATCAAATGCAAGGACACAGAGGTAAACAGAATAGTATTGCTTATTTTATGATGGGACAAGATCAACCAGCTATTTTTTAAAGGTTCATTTCAAAGTTAGTAAAATAAAAATATCAACAACATTAAATGGTGTTATTAAACTGCTTATGCCATGAATGGCTAGAATTACTAGTGATCTGTTAATTTTGAAGATAAAAATGAGGAATTATATTTTTAAAACTTTGATTTCCATTGATCATAAGTTAGACTAAATATAATGTTAGATATTCAGTTGCCATTTGTGTTTCTTCTAAATTCCCTATTCATAAATGTTTCATACTTTTAATAGTGGTAACTTATTTACTCTAAAGGTATATGTTAAATATTTAGGAGACATAAACAATAAATAGTGCCTTTTACATTTTTTTCAAATCATTTATCTCAAATTCTTTCTGTCCTCTTTCCTTTGCTTGTAGTTCCTTTTTGTTACTAATATAAATTAGTTCAGTTAATTTTTGTGTGAAGATGTTGATAAAAAAATGCTACATTGGATTTTGTTGATGACTTTATATAGAAAGTGTGATATATGTGATTCTATGTCTCCTTTTTATCTGTTCTGAACATTGAATAATGCCTGAAATGACATGTTTCTCCCAGTGAAAATGAAGTCCTTGTAATCAACCAGTTTTTTATAATAGAAAATAGGTGTATGAATTTCATCAACTAATATTTCCCAGAAAATTCTACAAAAGAAACTTGACATAGTTTAACTCAATCAGAAAAGAAATTATACAAAGAATTTAGGACAATGTTTTCTAATATTTATCAGTATTAACAGTTTTCTTTTCAAATCTTAAAGCTCCTCATGGTGGTGAAATATACTTGCTCACATTGTCTTGAGCATTATAGATAATATAGAAGGTCATTGATGAGAGTTTAATCAGTACTGAGGCTCTTTGTTGGTTTTAAATGCTGAGAGGCTAAAATGCTACTTGAAAGGAAAACAACATCAATAACAATACTAGTCCTTTTTCATCAAAGTGACAGTTACACATGCCTTGGGCACTAAAAAGGTATAGCTAATTACTGATACAGTTGCTGAAAAGGGATTCGGGCTGTCATGATATATGAGCAAATTTGTCTTGCAAGTGACAAGTCAAACAGGGATCATTGGAACTCGTGGGCACTGCCAGCTCAGGAGGAGGGTTAGAGAAAGTGGTGCGAATTCATTTTCCTTTGCAGTGAGGTAAGTCTGTGGCCATCGTGTTAGACTGGTGAGTCTTTCATATGTGCTCGAAGCTCTTCTAAATATTTTAGTCTATAAATGTTTCCAAAAGGATTTGAAAAAACCTAATTGTTAGTTACCTTTAATGTCCTTGCTTAAATGCATGATATCTGCAAGATTTATCTAGCAATTTGCCATTTGCCTAAATTACAGACATTTAAATCATGCTTTATCCATAACTTATTGATGAATTGAAAAGTTTCACATGGAAAAATTATAATCAATCTCAAAATATTTTAATTACAAGGCTTTATTTTGTTTTAAGTTCAGAAAATTATGTCCTATGCATGAAATTGGCAATAAATGTGCTACATACAAATAATTACATATATAAGTTTATGTGTGTACTTTTTTATGAAAAATAACTTCTGTATAGCACAGAAAATAATCAACAGCGTGGTGAAAAGACAAACTGCAGGAAGGGAGAAAATACTTCCAAACCACACCTTTGATACAAGGTCAATATCCAAAACACATGAGGAACTTGAGTAACTGAAGAGCAAGAGAAAATATATTCAAAAAGGAAAGAAAAAAAGAAAGGAAGGAAGGAGGGAAGTAGGGAAGGAAGGAAGGAAGGAAGGAAGGAAGGAAGGAAGGAAGGAAGGAAGGAAGGAAGGAAGGAAGGAAGGAAGGGAGGGAGGGAGGGAGGGAGGGAGGGAGGGAGGAAGGAAAGGAGGGAAGAGGAAAGAGAAGAAAGAAAGAAAGAAAGAAAGAAAGAAAGAAAGAAAGAAAGAAAGAAAGAAAGAAAGAAAGAAAGAAAGAAAGAAGAAAGAAAGAAAGAAAGAAAGAAAGAAAGAAAGAAAGAAAGAAAGAAAGAAAGAAAGAAAAGCTCTGATTAAAAATGGACCAAAGGACCTAAGTAACCATTTACCAAAATAAGACATGAAATGCCAAGAGGGATAAGAAAAAATGCTCACTACAAGTAAACATCAGGGATGTTTTTTAACAGTACACTTTAAATGGAAGCAATGAACTGAACAACTGTTAGGATAACTATTATCTGAAAAGTCAGAATTAATATGTGTTAGCAAGTCAGCCAGGATGTGGAAGAAAAGGAACCCTGTGCACTCTTGATCAGGATATGAATTACACAGCCATTACGGAAGACAGTGTGGAGCTTCCTTAAACATTAATAACAGAATACAAAGATCCTGCCAACAGACATGTTGTCCTGCAGGGTGCTGGTATGCACGTGGGTCACAGCACTGTGATGGGGATGGAGACGAAGCATCCTGGGGGAGGACCACTGTGCTTGACCAGGAGGAGTGAGTAGGGCCAGCGTGAGTGAGAGACATATGGAGAGGTGCAGACAAGGAGCCTCAATTAGCCAGTTACCTTCTTAGAAAGAGGGGTCTTCTGTCTCTCATTTCTGTCTCCACTCTCACACCTGCCTGTTTCTGATTCAAGGAAGAAGAGCCATTTCAGAAGAATACTTTTGACTCTGAAATTAGTATATTACACTATCACTGGTGCATAGTCATTTCATGGTTAGCTTATTTTCTTCTAAATTAGCTACTTATTTATGCTAAATAAGAAAATTACCTATTAGTCTCTCTGTCCTCATTATTTGCAGATCTGTTCCACAGTAAATTTACTTTGCTTAACTAGATATATTGCATGTATTTACTTTATATTTGAACCTTCAAAGAATATTTGAGATATGTTAAAAACATATAAAGATCATAAAGAATGATTTTAAATTGGTATGATATGATAAACCGGAAAGGAAACAAACCAGAATTAATAGATTACTTTTCAGTCTCTTTATATACATATTTTCTTTATATACATTCCACTTTAGAATTTATAAATCCATGGATTTAGCTGCCCATCAGTCATTCAAACAAAGATTTCATATTCATTTAAAAGGTATAGTATAGAGAAGTTATAAATACATATCCTGACTGTATTTGAAAAAAGTGTATTTTTAGCCCAGGATGGGAGACAGTGATCTGGGAGTTTTGGGGACAGGAGCCAACACTGCACACGCCTCCACTGTGGCAGGCTGCCGGGCTAGCAAGCCAGCAGCTAGTTTTCTGGCCAAACGCAAGAGCCAAAATGAAGGATCAAGTGAGTGTGGTTTGTGGGGTGCTGAAGGTCACTGGGAAAGAGAGGAAACAAGGAAGGCAACAAGGAAAGACAAACAAACACGAAGAGGAAAGAGTTAAGTGAAGTAGAATAATAGCTGGTGTGTTTACTTTTTCAATTTTAGTCTGCTTTAATTGCCAAATAATTGTATGTTTTATAGGGTACGAAGTGATACTTGGATTCATGTAAATATTGCGCAGTGATCAAATCAGAGTAACGCATATCTCTCATTTCAAATATTTGTCATTTCTTGGTGGAGAAAGTTTTAAAAATGTCTTTCACTCTTTTGCAATGTACAATGCATTTTTATTAACTATGGTCAGTTTGCTGTGCAACAGCACCCAGAACTTATCCCCCCTTTGTGATTGTGACTTTGTGTCCCTAGATCACCAGCTGCTTTTTTCATGCAGTTTTTCTCCTATGCCCTCCCATTTTCTGGGATCACCCCCGCCCCCACACTCTGTCTTCTACAAATTTGTGTTAATCAGCTTTTTGTTGCTGTGATCAGAACACCTGACAAGAGCAACTTAGAGGACAGGGAAGTTTATTTCGGTTCACAGTTGCAGATTTAGTACACGGTTGCAGCACCTTACCATTCTGGGTCCAAGGTGAGGTAGCACATCATGGTGGAAGGGCTAGTAGAGTAATCTGCTCAGGACATGGTGGACCGCAGAGAGCCAGAGGGAGCGGAACCGGGGAGGATGAGCCCTTCCAGGGCACACCCCCAGTGGCCCACCTCCTCCAACCATGCCCCACCTGCCTACAGTTGCCACCCAGTTAGTCCATTCAAATGCCCATGGACTGATTAGGTCACCGCAGTCACAACACAAACATTTTACCTCCACATACTCCTACCTTAACACAAGCGCTCTGGGGGGACACCTCAGATCCAAATCATAACCAGGTTCAACTTTCCTAACTTCCACATTTAAGTGAGACTCTACAGTATTTTTTTTTTCTATCCCTGACTTATTGTACTACACGTTCCCTAGTTTGATCCATGTTGTTGCCAGTGATACAATTTCCTGCTTTAAGTTTGAATTATATTCCATAATTATTTGTAAATGTTGTGTACAGATTTCTTCTTTATTCTGGGGCTACAGGTTCACAGTTGCATGGAAAATCAGATTTGTACATTTTTGTCTTACCTTGATAATAATCTAGTGGTTCTTTTAGCTGAGCGTTTATGTGCTTTGAATATTTTCACACAGAAACCAGTTGTCTGCAGGTATTCGTCAGGAAGATGGGCTCACCCTGCTCAACATTAGCAAGGTGACTCTGCAGGGACAACCTTGTTCTGTGTGTTGTCCCTGGATTATGAAAAGGGCCTTGATGTGGCATCTGCTAGAAATAGACTTGAAATCCCTTCGAATGATCACCACCCCAGGGCCATGTGCAGTGCAGGACTTTCTCTGTTTTACCTTTGCCATCTAAAAAATGTGCATCTCACTGACGGCTTCCCAACATTTCAGTGAAGATTAAATTGAATGAGACAGAGTTTCCATACTCATAAAATATTGTCAGCACACAGTAAGAACATTACCCCATTGCTTCCTCCCTCTTTGTCACTGCACTCAAATTTCAACCTTCTAGACTGTTCATTTTCCCTGGCCGCATTCCTGGGTCCAGTGCTGCTTTCCATGAGTCGACCACACTCATCTCTTCTGGAACGTTCTCACTTCTTTTAGCCCTGCAGTTCAGATGTAATTATGGGTAGTTCTTGTGAGATAGAATGAACTTCCTTCCTGTTTTCCTCAAATCAGTTCCCATCTATACCAGCTGTCCTCCTGATATCACTAATAGGGTTTATATTGCTCTCAAGAGTATCAACTTGAACAATTTGCATAGGAGTTACATGGCAGAGTTTCCATATCTTTGTAGAAAGTCTTCTGGCTGTGACCAAGTTGAAAGTATAAGGAAATAATACACATATAATCCCCAACCACAAAGTCATAGGGCGGACTTCTACAGAAGAAATATTTCAAAACAAAACAAAACAAAAAACTACTTAAGAAGGTAAGCTACTAGGTAATAAGCAGTAAATGAGGCTAAACTAAGAAACAATAAATGTGATCCACGGACTCTGAAGGCAGGTGCCAAAACCCCAAATGGTGAGCATTACATGTAACTTTTAAGTAAAGGGTCAGGTGCAGAACAAGACACCTCAATGCAACTGATATTTCACTAAGCAAAAGGGATGCAGCCAGGAGATCACCCTTCTGGGAAAAATGTTTTCTCCTACAAAGGAGTTAAGACTATGCCACATTAAAGTACCTAGGAATAGTACCGATACCCCCCAAAATCTCTTCCAGTCTTGCTTCTAAATGGTCTCTAGCCCAAGGGTTCTGAGCTCCACCACAGGAAAGCAGATGATTACCCCTATCTGTAGTCAGAGTTACAAGTTTATAATATTTCTGTGACTATGTTGTAAAATATTTACAGGTAAACAGGTAAGTCATACATTTTAGGAAAGTCTGAAATGAGGGAGAAGAGATATAGATACAAAAAAAAATCCACATAATTTAGAAAAGGAAGACACATTCTTAAAATGTGTTTAAATACAATTTCCTCAAAAGAAAAGGAGATAAAATATTCATCAAATAAAAGCAGAATGGTGTAAGAAAGATAAAAACAGAAGATGTTTTGAGAAATGAAGACAATCTTATAAATTTCAACATAAACCTTAGAATCCATTTGGAAATTTTCTTTGATTTGTTCAATAAAAAGGACTTTTTTTTTTTTACAAAAAAGGAAATATAATTACCATAAATCATAAAACAAGGGAATGAATGGCCCAATAACCACGAGTTCCAGAAAGAAGCCACAGCAAAAATGAAGAGAAGAAAGTCATTAAGAAATATAACAGAAGCATTCAGTCAAAATGGCACACGTATTTTCAAATTACATGAAGCTTACTGAAAGTACAAAGAAAGCTATACTAAGATACACAATTGCAAAATATGACATAAACAGAGAAAAATACAAAAGAAAACCTAAGCCTTCCAGGCTACTATGGATAGTAATGCATCTGTGTTCAAGTCCTGACTCTCCTATGCACCTGTGCACATGGCCATGTGTGGAAACAACATCTCTGTTGAAGTAATCAAGTTAGACTATGTTCATACTGGATTAGGGCGGTCCAGAGCTAATAACTGGTTATTTTCTAAGAGGGTCTTAGGCACAGAGCTGCACAGGCACATAGAGAGAATGCCACGTGGTGACAAAGTTTGAGTGTATGCATTGATGACCCAAGGAATGCTGAGGATGGAGAACTGCCCAGGGGGACAGGAAGAGGTAAAGGTCCCTGGAGCCTTCAAAGGAAGCATGTCTCAGGGGACACCTGGATTTCACAGTGCTGCCCTCCAGAACCATGGAACAGTACATTCATCTGCTTTCAAGCCACCTACTTTGCAGGACTTCATTACAGAAGCTCCAAGGAAATAATGCACCTGGCCTCAAAAGGAGGGAGGAGTTGATGTCTCAAGGATAGAACTGCAACTGGACCCTTAGAAAGTCTGGGCAGAACACTGAGAAGAGAAAGCCCCTGGAATCTGAGCACAGAGCCTTCTACCTGGAATGAGGGACCAAGAAATTACACCAGGATATATATATATATATATAAAATCAGTGACTTTTGCATTTAAACTCTCTGTGCCATTTCTTAGTATTTTACTTCAGGGTGTTCTTGAGACACCTGAAATAGGAGGGGGACACCACATCTAGAAAATAGTATGCCATATTCAGGAAGCAAATGATGAGAAGTCCAAGGAAGACAGCTGTGCACAAGTTTGGAAAGCAACCAGTCCAAGTTGAGAAACCTCCAAAGAAGGTTTCACATGGGACACATAGATTTGTTAGTGTGCTCAAAAGGTTAAAGAAATACTGAAATAAAATATTTTGATCATATAAAGAATAAGGCAAAGGACAATAAACAAAACTACTTAAATAAGCTTCCCAAGAAATAAGGTGTGATCCTAGCACATATTAAACAAAATTCACTTAGTATTACATAGATAGCTGTATATTGTGTGTTATATTTATATATAATGCATGCATAAGAGTATTGCTTTCATTATAACATGAGGAAACCCAACATGATGTAGTTATTTCAGTAAATAATTAAATGGATGAATCAAGGAGAAAGTTAAGATGTAGCAGTTAGTCAATCTTTTTGTGTGGTGTGTTAAGATATAACTAACAACGGCAATATTGTGTGTCTCTGTGCATACGTTTGGTCAAAAATTCCCAAAATCAATCACCACAGAAGTGGGAAAGATTTGAAATAATTGGACCCGCATTGACAATATTCTCTGCTTTCGAATGGAAATAATGATAATTTCTTCTGCTTCAACTTTGTAGTTTTCTACATGGTTTGAATTAATCAGATCTAAGTTCATGTACTTTTAAGAAAGGGTCAGTCTATTGCTTTCAATTTTCTATAAGCTATGTAACATTTGGGAGGACTTAAAAGATACTTATTTTGTTTCACTAAGATCAGAGGATCTAAGTGCTGATTTTCTTGGGAGTCAACCCGCTGTGTGCAGCTAAAGATACAGCTCTTTTTTCAGAAGATATCAAGGATCTTCTTTGTGTCATTTAGCTGTGGCTGGATTCTTGGTGACTCAAGGAGTAACGAAGGTAGCACAAAAGAATATGGTCCTGGTCAGATTAGAAAGAACTTACCAGAGAGCCAGCCTGCTCCTGGTGGAAGAAAGGGAGGCAGACAGATGCAGAAGAAATCTGAGTGGGTCATGGAGGAGTGGGTGGACCACTCCACAAATACCAGCTGAGCTTGAGACAACCCCAGAGAGCACTTCCTGTTTTACCAGTCCTCCAGACGAAATTTCCTGAATCATGTTGGCTGTGGTATTAGGTTCAGATAGCAAAGGAGAGAATTTACCAGATAACTGATGATGAAGTCCCCCACAACTTGTTCCAGGCATTTGGAACATCAAGGCATTTCTGTGTGCTCTGGGGAGGACACAATCACCTGCTTCGAGAATCACTGGCTTATAGGAGTCCAGGTGGGGTGATGGACAGACAGTCAGCAGCAGCGCTTTACACATCACAGCAAGAGACAGAGGAAGCCGCTCATCTCCACCATGATGGTGGAGTCCAATCAACCCAATATTCCATGGCAAGACTCACACTCGAAGGGCAGAGCTAAGGATAGTTACCCTTATGTCCTTGCCAGGAAATATGATCATATTTCCCCTACCTCACCTTGAATGTTAAAACTTCTGGTTTATAAATTGAACTTAGAATTAATGGAACATTTAACCTACAGAAGCTTTTTAAATAAGATAAATGCAAGATAAAAGTAAAGGGTAAAGCTAAACTACTTCTCTACTTACAAGAAAGATTAAATGACTTCTAGAAACATGAAAGAAAAATTAAGTGTACTAAACCAGATTTGTGAGATAAAATTTTTGATCTTCACATTATAATTTGTATAAGTTTGAGTTAAAATTTTAAATAAATTACTTCTTTCCTTTTTTTTTTTTTTTTTTTTTTTTAACCAGGTACGCAATACCTAAAAGATCATTTGGATGAGATCAAAAGGGTAGAATTCTCAACTTCCCATCTCCTCTCTCCTGTTTTTGCTATATAGTCCAGAAGTTCAACAAGAGAGAGAATGCACATGTAAGAGATGATCATAATGAAAATAAAAAAGGCAGTTCTTTGTATGCAGCCAGACATTTAACTGTCTAAAGAAGATGAAAACAAAGGTAAATTCATTATTTTCAGGATTTGTACTGTTTAGCTTCCTCTCTAGGGAAGCTATATTGAATTTTTAGAGAGCTTCAACTCAGTTTTCATGGGGTACACACACATGATAATAAGCATCACAAAGAAAATCTAGAAGGCAGGTCAACGTAGGTTGATTATCCAAACCATATTTCAGATCTAATGCTCCTTTCACTGTATTTCAATAGTCTTTCTAGACAATTTCAGTGCTTTTCCCCTAATGAAATAAATCCTGTCCTCATAAAAAAGTACAGAAGGGAAAACAGCTAAAATTGTTTATAATGTACCAGTAAGTCTGAGAGCCCTCTATGTGATTCAATGCATTATCCTGAAAATAAAGGCTTAGTTTACATCAAAAATTTCAGCATAGCATAAGTGAGCATAATGATTACCTTATGCATTATCATAGCATAACTAAAATTAACTATTAAATGAAAATAATTTACTTAAATACTAAAAATCAGCCTATGAATAGCAATCCCTGTTCTTTACTTATTAGGAAATGAAAACTTAGAAACCCAAACACAGGTAGAAAGGAATTCCTGTCAGTCCTCATCCTACAGCAATTCATTCTCCAGTAGGAGCCCAACGGCAAAGCTGAGGTGCTCATAACTGTGCTACTAAAATGCTGCATGCTGACACCTGGACAGTTCTCCCCTGTGATAGTTCAGGAGCTAATTTCAGCCATTACGTTCATTTTTCCATTTTTATCATCCATTAGATGATGGAGAGAGAGTTAGCTTAAGAATATTACTTTTTTGTTAAAGAAAAAAACAATGCATAATTGTCTCCACCAGTTATTAAAACCATGGTGATAAGATTTTGTAATACAAAAAGGGCGATTTAGGATCCACTACAATTGTTGGTAGGTTATTTAACTTTTTAACTTGCAATTACTACAGTACAGCCTTTTATAATGAAAGAAACAAATCTCAAAACTATGTTATCTTGGGAAAAAAATCCATGATGGGCATTCATATAGAAATGTTTCCAATAATAATAATAATAGTAATAATAGGAATAAATTTAGCTGAAAATATCATTTGCAATGATATACTAAGAACATTCTGTCCTCTTACTAATAATTCGAATGAATCAGCTAGCACTATTGAATCGAAATTATTCTGTGTGCTACCCTAATTCATCATCAGGCGTCAGTGTAATATATTAGAAGAGAACTTTCATGTTCATTGGTAACATTTTATTTACAAAATTGATGACTGAAAGTTTTGCAAAGGTATTTTCCCTCAAAAGCAAAAGTCTACACAAATTCCCACAAATTAGAAGGACATGTTTTTTAAATTTATATCAATGCTTCCCAAACTAATAGAACAAAATATATGAACAGATTACTCATATAAGCATAATAATCAGCATAATCATAATCATCTCCTTTCATAGATTATCTTTCATTTTTGTTTTTATTGTAAGAATCAAAATATCTTAAATCCTCATATCAAATTTCATAGTACTGGATCCTACAAAAGGATATTTAAAAGCTGAAGTAAGAATATGATTCTAAACTGCAGTTGCATGAGATAGTATTACACAAGTAATAAACACATATTTTATCCATCCAGAATGAAAGTTTAAAGCACATTTCTTTCTTCATACTCCTTAAGTCTGTTGTTATAAAGAATTGGTCTTTAAAACAATTCCCATTTTCATAGTAAGAAATAGCCAAAAGTCAATAAGTCTTTAAAAATAAAATTATTTTAATTATGTGTTTTGATATTTATTCTCTTTACTATTAAATATCTGATTTTAAATGCACCCAAGAAATAATACAAATCAATTGCCTGTAGATTAAACCCTTGGTGTGTGAAGTATACATTTTTAACACATAGGCCCATAGCTTGTCTAAACTTCTTTTCTTTCTAACAGGAGAAAAGAAAACTCAATTTGGAAGCATTGAAAGTTAAGTAGTAATTTTTAAATCAATCCATTAATTAGGGGTTAGCGTTAGGGTTAGGGGTAGGTTTAGGGTTAGGGATAAGGAGGGTGGTAAGAATGGAGGAAGGAAGGACTGTATAGAGGGAAAAGAGGGGTGGGAGGGGTGGGGGGGAAGGGAAAAAATAACAGAATGAATCAAACATTATTGCCCTATGTAAATTTATGATTTTTAATTAAAATAAATAAATTTAAAAATACACACACACACAAAAAAATGAACAGTTTTTACTATTTTGAACCAAATTTCATCCCACATAGGATAATTGAACATCTTTTTGATTGAAATATCTTCCCATTCCTTATAATAATTCTGGTAACGTGTATTTATTCATTCAACATTCCCACAAGATTTATATTATTTTGTTTGTTTTAATCTTGTATTTTAAAGATTTAATATACACATCATGCACGCAGGAATCAGATCAAGTTTTGTCATATTTTCCATCTTTTTTTCTAAGTGATCAGTTGTGTAGTTTATGGAGTAAATTTCAATTTGTATCAGCAATAAAAGAGGTTAAATTCTGGCAGCTCTATAAATCCTGTGATGTTAACTAGGCCGTAAAAAACAAATGCTGAAGTGTTCATTTCTCCGTCTGCTCCGATACCAGATGAGTACTGCTATTACTTTCCCTATTTCATTAACAACTTCTTCAGAAACAAAAAGTTAACAGTTTTTGAAACAAAAAAATAAACAAGGAAACTCAACTGCTAAGTGAAAGGTTGTGAATAAAACAAAATTAGTGGTGAGGTGAAAATTTTATGGAAAGAAAAATGCCTTTATTGGCATACAGAAACATTTAATAAAAAAAGAAAGATGACAGCATTCATATATTTTCCCAGTTATTTTTGCACTCCAATTTCTATACCCTGCAGAGATCAAATAGTGTGGAACAATTGTAAATGTCAATAGTTGTTTGAATACTAAATGATTATTAAAGGTGAACCGACTTTTGATTTCATGCCATAAATGTCTTTGAATTATAAAATTTTACAGCTGCAATGTATTTTAGAGATCATCTCTTGTGAAATATTCATTTTACAGAGTGACATCCACTAAAGAGAGGAAATAAGTCACTGACCTTTGAGGCAAGTGATGGAGCTTGACATCTAAATAGTCCGCAAATTTGAACAAGTATTTCATGCAAATTTCTTTTATTCCTTAAAGATATAGCATTTTTATTATACTGTAGTTATTCTTGGTGACTAATGCGACCTTGCTTCATTTTAACTATTCTCTCAAGTATTAATGTGACCAGACCACTTGGTGCTCATCAAACATCATAATTCTCCCTCTGTTTCCCAGCTACTTGGAGTTAACTGCATCAAGGTGGTAGGCTGTGGCAGTAGGGGACAAATGGGAAGGATGAGTGTCATTTCCATGCAAAAGCAGAGGAGAGCTGGTGTAAGCTGTGTATGAGCCTTGTACTCTGTATTCTGCCATGATGATTGTGGAGGCCATTTGCTGGGGTGGAGCTGCTTGGAAGAAGTCTGCTCCATTCCACATGGGAGAGTCTTCCTGGTGGTCTCTCCAGTCTCTACAGACTTTGCATGAGTCAGAAATAAATACATCAAACAGCTCTGGTTTGTTATTAAATTGTCACCGCAGCACAACTTAGCTCACTCTTGCTAGTTTTTCGCTACAGTCTCCCCCATAGATTTCTTCTTATGTACGTTGCTACTTCCCTTTCACCATCAAATTTCTTCCTAATGCAGTTTGCTCTTCTGTTTTACATTGTTACCCAATAACTGACCCCTTTTCATTTCTGAATTTCTTATAAGTGCCTTCCCTGTATTGAAATTGTGTTTCTTCAAATATCATCTCATGTTGTTAAATGCATTTCATTCTCCTTAACTTGCAAAATTAGTTGACATTATAGATCAACTACTCCTTTAATGATGTTTTTGCCTTCAGTTAACAAGGCATCTCTTTTGAGTGTTTCTCTTGACCTTTCCACAGAAATCTGATGTCAGTTTTCTTTCTTTGCAAGAATAATACATGTCCCTTAATATATCTGTGGTCTCATTCCCTTGAGTTTCATATCTTTTAAAGTACACTGTGAAAAGTTCCATCAGTATTAGCAATTATCTCAAATTCAGATCTAACCTATCTGAAATTATCATTGTCTCCACCATTTTCCCTACAAGCATGTCTGTCCTGCTGTCCATGGGGTTGGAAGGAGTCAATGTCTATGGATGCATTTACACAGAGAATAGAATCCCTCACTTCCGCCTCTCCCTCTCTTTTGACCTCCCTACTGCATCACTAGCATGTCTCCCCTCAGTTCTACTTCCACAACATCTCTGGCCACATCAATTTCCACTTTTTTCAGTTCTACTCAGTCAAGGCATTAAGTAGCTCCATTTAGAGCTTGAGACAATTCGAACTGAAATACACAATAATATTAGATGCAAGAGTTGGTGTATTTTGAAAGTAGTTGTGATCTCATCATCTCAGAACAGAACATGCCAGAAAAGCAACCTAGATACCAGGAAACCATGACTTTCATTAACTGTCGTGGATTTGTAAACTTTCTGGACAGAGTTTATGTTGAAGTTTGCTGAGTACAAATCTGGTTTGACACAAGACCATTTTCTTCAACCCTCTCTCTAGTGGAGAAAGGGGTCGCTGGACTCTGTTCTTTATATCACTACCTGCTGACATTCTAATCCAAAGAGAAAAACCACTCTATTCAACTACTGAATTCGGAAGATTGTCCCCCCTTGGTCTTCCTTTTTGTGCCACTACTTTTCAGTTTCATTTTGTGCCTCTATATTTCGGTTTTATTATGTCTCACACAGACTACAGAAATAATCTCCTTATTGGATTTGTTATTTATCACTATGGTTTAGAGACAGACTGGGTGTCCCCTGAGGCTTCATATGTGAAATGTATCCCCAGCATGAGTACTTAGAGGAAGGAAATAATCTGGCCATGATGTTTAGAGGGAGATCTTAGGGAAACGATTAGGATCCGATAGGGTTATTAAGATAGAGCCCCTCTGATGGAATCCTCATGGCTTCTATTCTCCTTCTCTGTCTCTCTTACTCTCTCTCTCTCTCTCTCTCTCTCTTTCACACACACACACACACACACACACACACACACACACACACACACTTGTCCCCTGATGCCATGCACCACCTGAGGACTCTGCCAGCAAAAATGCCCTGGCTGGATTTGACCCTCTCAACCTTGGACCCTCGGAGTCACAGGCTATGATAAATCTCTTCTTTATCAAGTAGCCTGTCTCTGGTAATAACAAAAACAGACTAATAACCCAATCCACATCTAACACCACAGGCTACAATATGTGCATGTTATGATCATACCCTGCCGATTGACATAGATACTTATATCCTTAATATAATATCTATGTCTTAAATGTAATACCCATGGGACTTCATAATCCGGTTCAAATCTAAATTCTAAATTATGTGTACTACATATGTGTGGTTTATTTATGTTTTCATATGTAAGGAGGGCGACTATATAATATGAATTAATAAACAGTTTAGTAAACTATCAAGAAAAACAAGGAGTGGAAAATAGGGATAAGAAGCATAAATCAAGTCTGCCCCAGGCACACTAGGATATATAGTTAGCCTGACACATCATTTTTATCTTGCCTTGTAATTTTCTACTTGTGCAAATCGATCCTACCTGTCGCTGGAAAGATCCTCATTGGAATCCTATTCACACTTCAGATCTTCCCATAAGTAACTTTTCCTGTATTTTTCTTCTTCCAAGCATTAGTACATTAATTAGGCTTTTTGTTGTTTGCAAATGACAAAAACAGCTGAGATTAACCTAGTGGGAAGTCCTCAGAAGAAAGAAGACTACGGCATGAATGGACTGAGTCATGGTGACCTCTTCACTGAGCCCTGGTCTCTTTTGCTCTTGCAGTGTCTGGGGTCTTTCATGCAGCAGGAGAGCAGAGACAGTCTACCAGAGGTATTAGCATATGTCATCAAACACAGAAATCCCAGAGGAAGGAGAGGTGACCCTTCTCTCAATGTCACTATCAAAGGTTGAAAGGACAGAGTTTCATTGCTCTAGTTTTGCATGTCTCCATTTCTGGTCTCCTTTGAGTGGCTTGGCGGCTGAGGTCATATTTGCATGCTTCCATCCAGAGAGACAGGGACTACCATAACTCACGATGGCCCCTCAGAATTGCCATCAATAAAGATTTTCATCAGAACATGGGAAAGGCCTTTCTCTAGGACATATAAAACAAAAAGGACCACAGGATCAAATGGTCACGTGATAGCAACAGTCTAAAGTTGTGCCTCTTCACCTCTCAGCTTGCCTCCTAATTAGGGGCCCAGGAACGGCCCCATCCGAACAGGAAAACCTTTCTCTTTCTTTTATGCCGTTAGGTTTTTTTGTTTTATTTTGTTTTGACTCGTTTTGTTTTGTTTTGGCAAAGGTTCTTATATTCTTTTTTTAGTGCTACGTTAGTAGAGGCTTAACCGTAATGTAAATGCTGGAGTCTGGAAGGGGAGGGGAGAGGGGAACCCATATCCCTCAGGTAAACTTTCACTTTTTAAAGATTATTGTACCTGTGATTTTTTTTTTTTTTCCTGTTCATACATTTGTGCTGCCCATGTACTCTTGGCACACTTCAATAAAATTGAAAAATTTTAAAAAAATTATTGTATTTATGGGGTTCTGCATCTTCATTCTGTGACATACCAACTACCTCCTTCATCTTTGATTTTCTTTTTTTTTTTTATTTTTTACAAACTTCATTTTGATTCATTGTACAAAATGGGATGCAACTTTCATTTCTATGATTGTGAATGATGTAGATTCATACCATTTGCACAATCATACATGTGCATAGGGTAATGATGTCTGTCTCATTCCACCATCTTTCATACCCCCCCTCTCTCTCATTTGCTTCTACATAATCCAAAGTTCCCCCATTCTTCTCTCACTCCCCACCCCTCCACCACCACTGTATATCATCATCCACTTATCAGGGAAAACATTCAGCCTTTCGTTTTTTGGGGATTGACATTTTGCTTAGCATGATATTCTCCAATTCCATCTATTTACCTGCAAATGCCATAATTTTATTCTTCTTTATGGCTGAATATATTCCATTGTGTATATATACCACAGTTTCTTTATCCATTCATCTACTGAAGGGCATCTAAGTTGGTTCCACAATCTAGCTATTTTGAATTGAGCTGCTGTAAACATTGATTTTCATATCTGTAAAATAAATTCTTTTGGGAGACAAAGTATACTTTCTTTAAGCAACATAACATGGTTGCTCTCAGAGATTAAACGTTTTGCTATTAATGCTATCATTATTCCCACTCCTTCTTTCCTCTTGGTGATCATATCATGCTTTTTAAGTTCTAACCGATATTATCTATTATCCATGTCTTATGCCCTCCATTGCATCATAACTTCTTGCAAAGTATTCATATTTTTTTCACCTTCCTGTCACTAAATACCCAGCATGACTAGCGCTCAATACCCTGAATAAAATAAGCACTGAACATACAACTCTTGGCTGTGCTTTTTTTTTCATACACCACACACCTTACATGTTCATCCACTTCCTTGAAAAATGGCCAACTTCCCATAGCAAAGACCTTGTCTCCTTGTTTTCATCCTTCAGAATCCTGAAGGTGAAGTTCTGCATACTTGGGGTATGTACTAAGGCTTTGAATGAACTCAGCTCAACATGGGGTGTGCTTTGCACACTCACCCACCTTCCCTTCTACCGAATGCTGTCAGACTCTGCGTCATCTAGGTTACAGAGGGTGTGACGTCCTCTGTGTGCACCTGCAGGATCCCTATCCTCCAGGGGACATTACCATGCCCCCTGGGACCGCAGAGCACTTATGGTAAAGCGCATCACACACGTAAGGATATTTACATAAAGAATCAACTAATGTGTGTTTATATTTTTAGTTAAGGAAAAAATTCTAATTTCAAAATTCCTAAAGCCCCATTCCCACCACCATAAAGCTGCTAACACTCTTCTAATTTTGATTTGTTTAAGGAAAAAAAAAAGGGGGGGGGGGAGGTGAAGAGTTCAAGCCGTCATTTTTATATGCCCCGACAGAGGAACCGCTGCGCTCGGGCACATGCGGGAGCAGCGAGGCCTCTGGTCCTGACGGATCGGTCCTTGTTTACCATTACCGCTGTCATATCGCTGTGCCCTGTCACCCCGCAGCAGAGCGCTGGCACCCTGCCTGACGCTGGGTGCCGACCTGCCCACGACGATTCCTGGGGAAAGTCTGCTCCCTAGTGTCCAGAGCGGTCCAACGGCCGAGCGGCCGGGAGCAGGCGAGGCTCAGTCCCAGCCTCCAGCCTGCGCGTCCCGGGAGGCAGGCAGAGCGAGCCGTGGGCGGCTGATCCGCGCTGCAGATCTGACCGCCCAGCGCGAACCAAGATCCCCGACGTCATTTTCACATGGTTTCCGGAACTCACCTGCATGTGAGATCATTTGATTTTCAAGAAGATTGGGCACTTTTGTGGAAAATAATAATTCAATTGATGAGCAAGGAAGGAAAACCCCAATTCCTCCTCTTCCTTTCTCAGCAGCTTTGAAGTTGCATCCATAGAATGGATTTAAAAGCC
Source organism: Sciurus vulgaris (assembly GCF_902686455.1). Taxonomy (NCBI): domain Eukaryota; kingdom Metazoa; phylum Chordata; class Mammalia; order Rodentia; family Sciuridae; genus Sciurus; species Sciurus vulgaris. Next base: position 179,513,300 of record NC_136464.1, on the reverse strand, counting down.
CTGCTTTTCATTGATTTTCCATGTAAAATTAATGTTATTATTTCATTTAATTTCACTTCAGCTTTTTGGTAAATAATTAATTTTCCTAAAGAAAGATGAAGGTTGTAACTTTTCTATGCACATATATGAATACATCACAGTGAATCACCACCGTAGATACAACCTCAAGACTGGGATTCTAATTAGAATAAGATGTACTCCACGTTTGTATAAACATGTCAAAATACACTCTACTGTCATGTGTAACTAAAATAAAAATAAATGAATAAATAAATCTTGCTCACTGTCAAAAACAGATGAAGGTAATAATGATTATTGGAAAAAGAAGTATGCAACTCTCCGATTTTCTAATTAAAACTATTTTCTAATTGAAACTGGAGTAATGCAGCAAATAGCTCCTAATGTTTACTTTGTATTATGTTTTCCTTTAGAAAAATAATCTGCTTAATGATTTGGATTATTTTCATTTTTTTTCCAGTAAAGTGTGTTGGAGACATTCGTTTTTTTCATGCAAACTCAGATACATATTTTGCTTACAGAGTGATAAGATGGAGTTCCAGTTTGACATTTCTGAACTTTATTTTATGTTTTAACATTATGCTGCTAGTTTTGGCACTTCTAAAACAAAATAATCTTAATAAAAATGATAGAGGATTTTAAAAAATATTGATATCCAATTGTTAAGTCAATGACTCTTTAGTCATCTTTTGAAAAGTCAGCGTAAGAAAACATCAGTATTTCACAAATATTTTTTAGGAAATTTGATTTTTCAGAATATATAGTATGCCTTATTTTCTGGAACATAAGAGTTACTGTGATGTCAAGTTTTGATACATGAAGATTAGACATACAACTGATAAACAAAGAGGAAAAAGATAGCTTGTCTTGGGCTAAATAAAGATCTAATATGATGATCCCTGCTATCCAAAGAACCTGAGAGCATTACATAACATCAGAATAGTCTAATATTTTTGATAAAATAATGCTGGAAATTAGAGAAGCAGAAATGGAATTGAAATAAGAAAATTTTACTGTCTCCTTATGACTATTCCTGTTTGTGCAGGGACTTTGGAAAAGACAAAATAAAATAAATTCATCCTGTTTGTGCAGGAACCTTGGAAAAGACAAAATAAAATAAATTCATAAAGAAACTTCTGTGCTTAACATTGAATACAGCAAAACAGGTAAAAATGAATTACATTTGTTTGGTTAGTAATAAATCAGTTATTAATAGTATGAACAATTTCCATCCTTATCTTTTAAAATTACTTATGTAGGTATTTGTAAAGTACTCCAGTGTGAGGAATTTGTCCCATAATCTCAATACATTCTAAAAGACCTATATTATATATAACAGTGTGAGTATATATTAGGGGAAAACAACCTAATGTTATTTTAAGATTAAAACAATTAAATGACACATTTTTTTGGCAGGGAGAGCAGAGTAGAGATCGAACTCAGGGGCTCTCAAACACTGAGCCACATCCACAGCCCTATTTTGTATTTTATTTAGAGACGGGGACTCAATGAGTTACTTAGGGCCTTATCTTTGCAAGGATGGCTTTGAACTCCCATCCTCCTGTCTCAGCCTCCCGAGCTGCCGAGATTACAGGTTGCCACATTGCCAGGCTCAATCATGACACTTTGGAAAAAAAAAAAAATCTGTGTTATATAGTAAGAGCCCAGGTGCCTCTCAATATATGAATGAGTAAAAAAACAAAATGTGATACACACACACACAATAGAGTTTCACTCAGCCCAAAGAATGAAATGAAGTCATTTGCTGGTAAACAGATGGATCTGAAGAACATCATGCTATGTGAAACAAGCCAGGCCCAGAAAGTCAAAGGTCAATACTTCCCCTCATATGCAGAAGCCAAAGGGAGAAAAATATGGGGAGGGGGATTCCATGAAAATAGAAGAGAGATCAATGGATAAATATCTACAAAGCACTGATCAAAAACTGGTGCTCTTTCAGCGTCTGTCAAAGATGCCTGTTTCATGTAAATTGTTGTTCAGACGTTCCACCTTGTACAAGAAGGTATCGAATCAAGTGTTTTTTCAGACATAGCTCTCAATTCTAGGGACTTATGATTTTGAGGTTGAAACTTAAAATGAGGGAAAATTATACAAAATGCTGTGAACAGTAAATACAACATTTGTCTATTCCAAAGAGAGGCCAAATAGGCTACCAGTGTCCAGTGTCCAGCCCAAATTCCTACTTTCCAACTGTGGTTTCAGTGAGTTGATTACAGATGGTGAGGATGCTTGAAAGGCAGAGGTGTGGGAAGAAATTTCTTTTGCTTAAATGTGTAACTCTTTTTCAATTATATATACCACAATATTGTTTTGTTTAATCAAGGGGCATAAGTTTCAGCTAAGCAAGATAAGAAGGCTCTAGCTATCTCCTATAATCATGGCACTCATAGGAAACAAAATGTTATACACTCACAAGAACTTGCCTAAAGAGCGTCAATCTCATGTTAAACTCTTCTTACAACAACGGAATTTGATTCTGTGAGAATTAATGCATTTGTTCATTAAATAAAGTCATTTTGGGTGCTAAATAAATGAAAATCTTGTTTATCAATTAGAGATAATCATAGGAATTAGACCAATAGAAACTTATATACTGAAAAAAATGAATACTGAAATTTATAACACTGAAAAAGTTTATGTTGGAGAGGTGGTTTTCTAATACCCAGCAAAGAATTAGTGTCTGACCTCTACTTTTACACAACAGAATCGAGAGAGGATAAGAAAGTGGGCACACAGAAGGTGAAGGAGAAGGCCCAGCCGAGGGTCCCTCCCTCCTCCTAAGACTCTCAGAGTTGTTCCCACTGCTCCTGGGGCAGCACAGGAGCCGGGGCAGAAGGGGAAGGGGCGGTCGCTCTAAATCAGCCTCTTGCTGGGAACAAACACCTCCCAAGCACACCCTCCTACCCTCACCTTCTCATGCTCAGCTTGAAATGCCTTATGTTTTCTTTGGAAAATTGGCACCATTTCACCAGTGCAAATGCATTATTACACAAATATTTTCTAGTATAAAAAGTTTTGCAAATATCCTTGGAAACTATTTCAAATCTGTAACAAAAAGAACCAGGGAGGAATTACACTTGGTAAGTATGGTACTACAGCAAATTAATCACCTCAGCAGCAGACAGCCACTTTGAGTCTGATGGTCTAAGTAGATTCTAGGATAATTTAAAAGGCCTAATTTTAGAGATAAATACAATTTGCTTCTTTGTTTTCTGCTTTCAGTTTCATTTAAAAATGCATTATTTGATATTTGAGATAATCATTTTTAACAAACATAGTAAAACTAGTAAACTATTATTTTCACTTGCCTTGAATATTTACAACTCCATATGAAAATATTATGATTTTCTTTCTATCCGGTCTAATATTTCACATAGCATCCATTACAACAGAAAACAAATCTCTTTAAAATCCACACAATGGCACCATATTCAGTCTGTATTTCTATATCATATCCACATGATACCATGGAAGATTCCTGTCAAATTTCGGCTGAAACTGTTTAAATATTTCCTGCTGGGGAAAGATAGTTCTTGGATTTAGGCAATAGTCTATGCCTACTGACACAGATCAATTGGCCCCAGCTGTGAGGAAGAGACAGGGTGCAGATTATGAACAAGGCTGAACGTGTCAGTTTCCAAATTTGAGATGATTCAAAACTGAGAGGAATAAATAATGTAGAAGTTGATGACAAAATAGAGATTTGGGTTATCTTGAAAACTGGAAAGCTGGCTGAATACCAAGAACACAGAAGTTGATAAGGATGACTTTCAAGTCATTCTTTGGTTTAAAATGAGAAAACGGAATGCAAAGTAGTAAAGCAGTGACTAGTAGACAGTAGTTCATGGTTATGAGATCTGACTTGGCTATAACTCAATAATCACCAACCGTGCCGAGAGGAAGTGGAGAATAGAAGCATATGCTGCATTAATAAAAGTGGAGTATACAAAATTATGGAAAGTATAGCTTCCTTCTGGAATGTTAAGGAGAAATATCTGAAATACTGGGTTTGATATGTGAACAGGAGGTGGAGGATTACAGACAGCATTTTATAGAAAAAACATCTGAAAGACATGGTTGACTGGAAGCAAGAATATTTTTGAAGAAGAAAACATGATGAATATTTTCAACTATTTAATGGTTTCCTTGTGGAAATATAAAGTACAATTTTTTGTTCTAATACTTAAATAATGGGGCAAAAAATCAGTAGCCAAATAGAGAGCAGTGGGCAATCCTTACCACATGGTAAATGAGCAATTGAAAATTGTAAGTAAATCAAAGACCAAATTAGCAATGTTGCCATATTTAAAGCTATGAGAACTTGAATTGATTTCCCAAAAGAGTGATGAGGAAAGCTGGGGTTGTGGCTCAGTGGTAGAGTGTTTGCCTAGCATATGCGAGTCACTGGGTTTGATTCTCAACATCGTGTATAAATAAATTAATGGCCACTGACAATTAAAAATTATTTTCCAAAAAAGTAATGAGCTGTCATTACCAGAAATCATTCAATAATAAGCTTCATTAATGTTCCAAATTTCACTGATTTTATCAATAGGCAATTCTAGTATCTCTTCTTATTTTTTTCTGAGATTCTATTCACTTTCATAATCATTTCATTTTTTACTAAAAATTGGCTTCATATAAATCCATGTCCATTTCAAATTTTTAAGAGTCTTAGTAGGTATGCTTAATATTGAGAAAGTAATTCTCTAATAAATTGTTCTTGAGTATTAACAACTAAGTGTATTTACAGTCTTAGAGTATTTATAACTAATATCAATTAATTAAAAATCTAGTAACTTTTTTTATAAAATAGGCAGCCACAAGATAAAGTATTTGCAACTATCATTTACCATGCACACTTAGGCTTCAGCAATGGGGCGATGCCCTGCATATGGAAACTTGCTGATTTCTTTTTCTGTGAGACAAAAACAATCTGTGAAATCATTAGAATTCTTGAGCAGGGTTGTTTTCATCTCATGGGCCACAGTGTACCAAAGCTTCCTTTATAGTGCATTTCTAAAATTTGCCATCTCTCTTCCAGGTTTAGTATTCTGTTAATACAAAGGTCATGGGAGCAAGTATTCATTGTTTCTTCTTTGAGAAAACAAATTCTTATCATCTTTGGAAAAATATTCCCAGACAGTAGTAAATGAGTAAAAGTTTAAAGCCAGAAAGTCGACGTGTATATTTATAAGTCTAGGGTAAAATCCTTTGAAATATTTTACTGTTAATCATGAACTATGTATAATGGATTGGGCTATTCCTACAGTGATCCTAATTGGCCATTAGGATGTCTCCAACCATTGATGTGAGGGTGCTAAGTTTCGTGTATTTTTGGACAACCCCAAACTGCCTAGGGTGGAAAGGGCTCAGGTGTACATAATTTATGGATTGATTATCATACTATCCGGATACACTTCTATGGCCTCCAGGCTATTTGGGTGTATCCATACCAAATGCACCTGATTTAAATGCATCAACTTTTCTCCTCCACATGCATGGATTTGGATCCTGCATAAAATATAAATTAATTAAATCACAATAACGAACTAAGGGAAGTAAAATGGAAAATCATAAAGGAGTAAACAGTGATATTGTTTAACCTTTGGGTCGAGTTAATTTTGCTTAATTTTTTCATATGGCAAATCAAGTATCTTCTGTAAGAGATTCAAACATTGATGCCCTTGCTAAAATGAAAATAATGGTAAACACAATAACTAAGTAGACCAACTTTTCCTGCATAAAAATATAAATAATTAGCATGAAAAAGAGCATATTTGAACTGAGAAATAGGCTTAAAGAGATTAATAAAATTAATACACAAAAACTCAGCTTTTTGGAAGGCTCAGTAATTTAATTTGAACCTTGTTCCAACTGGGAAACTGGAAATAACCTTTTTTATCCTTCCAATGCCTTCAATTGCCAGGGCTTACACAAACATTCAATTGGACTCTCCAGAATGTCAAATGAAACTTTCTTAGAAGTTTGAAATAGTTGCCACTTTGTGTTCCTCTGCACACTGAACTATTTAAAAAGACCAGCTAGAGACTGCTGAAATACAGGAAAGCAGTGTTAGTAGTCCTAACTCCATTCGCCTGTTGGTACCAATGACTCTTCTTCATGAAACTGACTGAAATTTTTATAAAAAGAATAAAAACAGGGTTCTATAATCAGAATTTGTGATCTATCTTTTGGGATATGAATTCATATCCTACGATGAGAGGCTAATAGAACAACTTGGCTTACCTCGAGATTTCCTGTTTTCCTAATTTTTATTGCATTTTCCTTGAGGTTCATCATTCTATTCATGAAACAGACAGAATAACCTGTTGGGAGTGTGGCCAACTAACACTGGGAAAAAAGGCGGTTATGTGGTCTAAGTGGAGGATTCTTCTAGAGAGAAGCTTATATTTATACAAAATTTCATCCTGAAAGTAATACTAGACTACTTATGAACTATGTACTGAATTTGTGTGCATGGCACTTGCAGGCAAAGTCTCTCACTGTGTATGCATCCCTCCTTTTTTCTTTCTAGAACCCTAGTTGTTCACAATGGCAGCGTGTCCATCAGCTGTACAAGCTGCTTCTCAGATTAGTTTTAGGCTAAAAATGATTACATGACCCAGGGCTGGCCAGTGGAATTTAAGTGCAATCTAACAAGGCCGGGGTCACTTCTGAGTGGCTGCTTTTTGAGAAAAATGCTCTTAACTGTCACACACACTTAATTTTTTTTTTTTTTTTTTTTTTTTTTTTTTTTTGGTCATTTCCCCTGTTTACTGCCTGATAGATCAACAGAAACCTGAAGCTGGGCGGCCATGGGGCAATCTTGAAGGCGAAATGCCCACAGAAATGGTGTTATGGAGAGGAATCCAGGGTCTGTGGTCAGCTCCACATGAACTGCTGCTCTGACTGCCCAGTTCTCAGTGTTCTTGGGGTGCCAGAGACCTCCTGTCTGGTGAATCATGATCCCTGGAGAGTTTATCTTTTCCAAACAAGAAAGTCAGACTGTTTCTGAGAAACATAACAAGTGTGTAAAATAGAAAAGATATCACCTTAGCATGGACTGCCATGCAAAATACCGTAGGCTGACTGGCTTACCCAAGAGAAATTTATTTTCTCACAGTTCTGGAAGTAGGTCAGAGATGAGGGTCCAGCATTGTCCATTTCTGTGCCATGTTCTCTCCCCAGATTGGACTGCCTCCTTCTCTTGGTTTGTACGAAGCGACCGCTTTGCTGTACGGTCACGTGATCAGGATCTTGTTCGATATTTCCCAGCAATATGAGAAGCTGAGCCCCTTAGGGTCACACATATTCCTCCTGATGGTGTATCCGAACACAGAGGGACCTTAAAACTTGACTGCGCATCTCACTCTCAAGTCTTTTTGCTTTTTAATAAAGCTCTTTTTGCTAAAACCTGACATGTTCTAAAATTTTTTCTGAGGTCAAGAACCTGGAAGGTCTGAGTGGAGGTCTCCTTTGCCCCTGGAGTGGAGTATCACACAGTGTTAGCCCCACTTCCAAGACCTCATCTAACTCTCATTACCTCCCAAAGGCCACATCTCCAAACATTATCACACTGGGGATGGGGACTTAAAGGCACATGTTATGAGACTTATTCTATCTATATTAAACCAAAAGTCAAATTTCTCGTGACACATGGAGTAACAAAATCATTTTGACATTTTTTCATGTTCTGTAAATTTGTTCTTTTTATTCACAATTAACCACATGATTTATTGGCTGAAGTTCATTGAGCATCCAATTAAGATTAAAGGGTCTCTGTTTAGCATGACTAATAATTTCCAACTCTGACTCATTTATTTTGTGTTTATGAGACACACAACTAAATCAGCACTTTTGCCTTGTTTTCCTATTTTTCTAAAAAGGCGTGGATACATTAGAAGAATTAAATATGGAAAGGAATGATAATAGCTAAAAAGAATACTTTAAAAATTGAACTTTACATAATATTTTTTAGTACAGAATAGAGGACAGAGTAGAGTTTAGTGTGCATAGATGTGTTCATCAGGGTTCTCTAGAGGAACAGGACCAGCAGGCTGTAGGTGCAGTTATATAAAGGGGGTTTATTAGATTGGCTTACACAACAGGAAGCTGTCTTCAGGCTGGACACGTGCAGGAAGCAGTATCTGTGCCGTCCAAGAATCTGAAGCCCCAGAACAAGATAGATCAATGAGGCACCCCAGTCCAGGACAGAAGGCCTGGAAACTCCGTGGAGAGTCACTGTACAGAGCGCCTTTGGGACAGTGAAGGAGCCAAAGTCTGATGAGGCAGGAGCAATCAAGAACCTGCTCAAGAAGGGTGGAGCTAGAGTCTGCTGCTGCTCCCTAGTTCTTCCAACTGGCTCCATCCAATCCCCAACTTACAGGACTGTGCTGCCCACACTTAGGGCGTCACACACCAATCATTCCTCGAAAACCTTCACCGAGACCCAAACTCCTCTTAATCTGAGGCATCTCTTACCCCATCAAGTTGACAATTCAGAGTAACCATGACAATGGGCATCAATAGATAAATTTCCTCTACCGTAAGTGGATTGAGGGAAAAGGTGTGGTTGTTCTACCTACTGGTGCCTCTCAAATGCCTCTGCTAAATCCAAGAAGGCACTTAGACTATATTTTCTAATAAATAAAAGATTTTACCAAAGTCCTGAGTAAATTAATCATCCCCCTCAAGACTAATAGATACTTCCTTTTAAGATGGAGCATTGGAAAGTATGTAAGTTCAGTAGGTACTTTGTGGTACTTGGGCTCTTACAGTTTCTCTGTGAAGGATGAGAGATGTCCACTAAGTAGGTCCTCTTGTCCCAGGGAGGAGAAGCTATCACAGCAGTTAATCCAGTAATCTCCCACAAGAAACTTGTAAGACTGATGACACTAATGTGGCCATAGGATGGTTAATACCCCTCCAAATCAAGCAATCCACAGCCTAAGGACAAACAGCATAATCCAGTCATCCTCAAAAAAATCAATTGCAAAATTCTGTGGTCTATAGCCCTTACACTTTTTTATTGTATTCCTATGCAACATCTCTCATTTTTCCTGAAATACTTTTTATCCGATACTGTATTTTGGTCTAATATTAATGCTATGCCAGAATTATTTTTGTTTATTTCCTAAAATATTTCCTAGAATAAGTATTCAAATAATATTCATATGAGTGTTTGTATATGAACACTTTCACCTTTGCACTTATTAGACCTCCTTGTAGGCACTCTATGTTTGATTTTAATTCATTCTGACTATTCAGATCATCTCAAGTATACTTTTCATTCTTTGTGATGATGGATATATTTGGAGTTTTCTTATTATATTATTTTGCATTTCCTATTTACCATCTTTATTTGTTTTTTTTTTTTTTTTTGCATTCTTTTCTATCTAATTGACCAATTTTTGTTGATTTGTTTTTATTGCCACTACTGTTTGAAAAGCATGCATTTAACGATAACCATAAAATTCTCTACGTGCATTTTTGGCTTAATAAAACCCTTAATAATTAAATATCCACCTACTTGAGGCATCCGCTGTACAGTCACTCTCTAGACTGTTACCTTGCATGGGGTTCCTTCCTGATGTCATCTATGCTACACTAAGTACTTGGCCGTCATTATTTAATCCTCCTAGAGTGTGTATTTTGTAAATTACTTGTGGCATCATCATTGCACATTCTCAACACCTTGCGCATTTCTTGGCACATACTTTGCACTTAATAGGTAATTTCTAATAGATACTCAGGAAATGATGATTAGCTCCATTAAGTAGTTACATGACATAGAATCGAACAACACTAGCACATACATTTTCCTCTTCCATTCTGTTTTAGATGAACAAAGTCATTAGCTCATGAGGTTTGGTGACAGCATGGTCAAGGAGTTGGAATTGAGAAGAGAAAAACTATCACAATAAATGTGACTGTCCTTCTTAGAATGGACAGATATTCTATTTGTAAAAACAGGTTCAAACATGGGCTCCATTTGGCTCTCCAGAACAAAGTATAATCTATTTAATCTAATGGACTGGGAAGTATTTTATTCAGCAGATGTTGACCTGATCCCTGATCTGTCCCACACAGAGCTGGGGATCTTCCGGATGTGAAGATGAGCAATAACCATTTTTTATTTGGAGGTTTGCATAAAGCATGCAGTGTCCCAGGGCTTAGCTCTTTAGTTCTGGGGCTCTTCATACATTTAATGGGAAGATCAGAAAGAGCTTGAGGCTGCCTTACAACACTGCTTCTTGCACATGTGTGTTTTCACATTCTTATAACTACATACTGTAATAATATATGCACAATCTTATTAAGAGAGACACTTACTCATCCTAATTCACCGTCTTAGAAGTAGGTTGAAAAACTTTTAAAAAAATAATTGCAGCCTTTGTCACCCATTTATCTGGGTTGCTTCTCTCCCATTACCTAGTCAATGAGGATTCCCCCGACCAAGTATAACTGAACATCTGCTTCTGCTCATGGCCCAACCCTGTCTCTGTACCCTTCAAGGCCCATATCATTACCTGAAATTACATCTCATATTCCTCTGCTGGTTTATCATTAAGGCTGTCAGTATCCCTAGTGGAATAAGTCTCATGAATACAGTCTTTGTTTCTCTTGATCAACTCTATAATCTTTGTGGCCAGATAGTGTCATGGATATCGTGATCTCACTCTCTGTGTTGAATGAATGGATGAATGAATGAGAAATTCCAAACTCATAATAATTTTATCAAAACTCAAGTTTTTCTGTGAATACATTAGTTGGGTATACTGGGAAGGCAGTAGAAAATAAGCTCACAGAAGAAAATATTTATTGTTAGACTCTATTAAATGCACTGAAATTAAACAAAATAGAAAGTAGAAATGGTGCCCTGGGTCAAATCACACCGTTTATGTGACCTGAGGGACTGTGGCCTGAGAGTTCTTGTCTGTTCATTTCAAGTCTCTATCCCCAGACTTTGTTGTCTCCTCTGGAGACCCTTTAAAAGTTCAGAAATGTTTTAAGGTTTCAATATGTTTGGAAGTAGGTTTTGAGGTTTCCTTTTTCCTTATATTCAACAGAGTTTATATTCTATCTGGAGCCAGAATTTAAATTATTTGAATACCACCAGTGTATTACACAGAAACAAGTTTGGTTAATTTTGACATTTTGCCATTAAATTGTGCAGACATAAGGAAATTTAGGTCCTCATATTGGTCCACATATTGGCTGGTCTCATTAAAATCCTCTCTCAACTGTTCAGCTAGCTTTTTCCAAACATAAAAGTGTAACATTATATAAAAGATAACATTCCCAGAAAAGTTTGTTTTATTATTGATTGGTAGACATTATTTTCTATTTGAATATTGATTGAAACAATATTTTACTTCTAAAACTCTACAAAAATAAAACAAATCAATAATAAAAGCACTTACGCAGTATTAATATATTCAAGCAAGGATATTTGATCTACAAGAGAAGAAATTCAACACATTAACAATAAAAGGTTAAAATATTTAATCTTGGTGTTGGTTAAAGTCTTGCAAATTATCATATCACTAATACTTATTGAAAGGATGTTTGTCAGATATGGTTCTAAGAACTTCATAAAACACCCAACTCAATCAACTATCATTATCATTAAAATCTGAATTATTAAAAAGGTTCTTTTAGTTATTATGTTGGGAAGCTTATATTTAAAACCAGGATGCTTGGGTCAGAGAAAACACATCTTTTTCTACTGTGCAATGTGGCCACTCTAATTCTTGTCTTTTCCTCTGCTCATTTGCTTACCCTATGACCCAGAAAATGCAATTTTTGGTTGTGGTGGTGGGGGTGGTACTGGGGATTTAGTCCAGGAGCACTTACCCAACTGAGCTGCATCCCCAGCCTCTTTTTATTTCTTATTTTGAGACAAGTTCGTGCTAAGTTGCTTAGGGTCTCACTAAGTTGCTGAGGCTGGCTTTGAACTCACGATCCTCCTGCCCCAGTCTCCTGAGTCACTAGTATTATAAGCACATGCCACCATGCGCAGTTCAGAAAGTACAATTTTGATCATTTACTTCAGAGAAAAGGAAACCTATTTCACTCCATATCTTTCGCACAAAATGTTCATTTGAAAATGTCAAAAACCGGAAACAATCAAAATGCCTCTGAATACGCAAATGTTTAGAAAAAAACATGATACATCATAGCATGGACTATAGCACTATAAATGAATGACTGATGAGTTAGAAGAACAAGGTGTAACCCTCAAAGGTATCATGATGCATGGAGAAAGCTAATCTCAAAAGCCATGTATTAGTCACTTATTCCACCCACATAGATTTTAGAGAAGGAGAGCAGAGAAATGGTTTCCACGGTTGGGGTCAGTGGGGGGACCTGAGGAGTCTTTAGGCGGGGAGTCACTCTGTATCCTGATGTGTAGTGTTACAAGGACCCATGCATGGCACAGCATTGCCCAGAAACTGGCACGCACACATTCACACACAGAGATTTGTATGTAAAACTGGCAAAATCTGAATATGTTTTACATAAAATGCCAAAGTAATTTCCTGGTATAGACCTATGGCTGTGCAGGATATTACTATGGGAATGAATGGGGAAAGGGGGTTTCTGCAACTTTCAATGAATGTCTAATTATTTAAAAGTAAGAACTAAGAAAAAGTCCTGAGATTTTGTAACTGTCCTCAAATTTGAAGGTGTACTCACCCACTTAACCTCTTCATGCTTTTGCTATTTTCATAAATTAGGGATAATATCATTTTCCTTTTCAAGAACATTGCAATTTGCAAAAGTAAATAAAATATTAGACATGAAAACGCTACTTATTTGAGGGGGAAACTATCTCTGACACATGACATTAACCTCTTAATTGCTGTTGACCTTGTTCTCTGCACAGACAAGTGATAAGCTCATAAAAACCATAATGCAATATACTTTTTAAGGTGATGAGTTCAGTGAATTTGTATAAATATTGATGGTAAAGCCCATTAATAGAAGCAACCTAAAATTCTGTTTGTTCTGTCTCCAAAGACAGTTCCCTTCAAAGCTATGGCTCTTTTAATTACTGCCCCTTAAATAGTGCCTTCATAAGCAAGCAGGATATGATGCTTTAAAGTGGAATACACCCATGCCCTTTGAAAAATCCCAGTTAATCCAGCATGTGCCTCACACCGTGCACAGTGGACTTTTCATACTGAGCTCACAGCTACCTGTGGTCTGTTGCCTGGGACAACATATTTACTACCAGCAAGGGAAAGAATTTCTGATGTTAATTTTCACTCAGAAGCCTTCAAAGAAATGTCTTTGAATAATGTGCTTCTGTCCAGGATATAAATGTTTGGTTTAATCCCAGTTACTTTCAACTAAAGGAAAAACACATTAAATTATATGCTTAGACTTTCTCATCTTGAGGACATGTACCAAATATGAGGCCATTGTCAGGATTTATATGTATACCTAAAGTGTGTTAATATGATGTGAATTAAAGCTAGTCTTATTCAAAATATACTTATGGGTATTAACAAATGAACCTTTTACCAGACATTGAGTGAAGCATATCAAGTTCATGATTTTCTTGTGTGGAAACATGAACTGGTGTGAAGAATGTCTGAACTAGAGGTAAAATCATTTTCCTGTGACTTTTTGGTGGGAATGGGTTGATTCTATCTATTTTGTCTATAAAGAGAAAATTGTTGAAACCATAAATGAGGTGAAATCTGAATTTATACTAAAAGAGTGCAGGTTCCTGAAAGCTCATGATTAATGGGCAATTTTGAAATTAAAGACATTCATATGGTAACTTTGCACAGCTTTCTTTTCTACTCTTTCCATCTTACTAAAACTCATCCACTTACTGACCCAAAAATGAATCTGAGACTATCCTTGGGAGGGGATTTACTTGGAATATGTTTGTCACCAGAGTTAATGGTTAAAAAGAGGAGAAGCCTTCTTTAAGAGCTTTGAAGGAAAAAATCTTTCTGTTAACCTCTGCAGGGGACATAAGGGCGCCTATAAGCAACAAAAAGAAGAGACAGGAGAGTCAGGGGTGCAGTGCTGAGCTGTGGTAAGGCTGAGCTTTTCCATCCGGCAGCACTTCCTGAAAGAGTTCAACTGCATTTAGAATAATATGTCTATTTTGAATTAAAAATAATAATATGCCTTGAAATTGTCTCAGCAGCTTGAGACTTAAACATTTACTTTCATATGCTTAGATAATTTGGAAGAAATTATGTTCTACAATTAGTGGAATTTGACTCCTTCGAGAAGCAGTAGCTGAGTAGCTGCGTGTTACTGCAATCTAACTGTGTACTGGTTCCTCTGCTTTGCATTCCAGCATGTGCATTCCTGCACTTCTGAGACCTAGGGTAGTGAAAACAATCTGGTGTGGCTGGTGTATTGTCCTTAAAGAAAGTGGACAGTAAGCCACCAAGTCCCTGAATGTCCCCTTCTCCATTACCCAAAACCAACCAAGTTAAGGGAACAAGAGCTAGCCTGGGCTGGAAAGTCCAGAAATATATCCTCCTGGAAAGTCCAGATTTATAGCTTCCTGCAGGACCCTGGCTTTCTCTTGTGCACACTGGGAACTGGGACAATGCTGAGGATGTCACTGCTCTGAGACTGACACATCAAACCAAGGACACTAGAACTCACAGGTCACTACTGAACAAGAACATATGTCCCTAGCAAACCCAGAGATCTGCGGAAAGCCCCAAGAACCAAGAAACAATGGTATGAAGAGAGAAAGAACCAACCTAATTGATTAGAAGGAAAAATCCTTATTATTCACAAAAGGCACAGAATATTGTCCCTTCCTTCCTGGCTCAGTGGAAAACCTTATGATTATGGGACATGTGATAAACTTCACAGAGGTCTCTTGCCTCACTAGTTGATCCTACTGCACTTAGAACATTGATTTGATTCTACTTATATAATTTCAAAAGCAATAAACTGATGAAACTGTTTACTAGCAATTTAATGGCATCACAGAATATTTACAAGATATAAAATAATACAGTACTCCACCCAATAGAATCCACAATATCTGGCACCCAAGCAAAAGAGCAAGAAACTCCAGACCATAATTATAAAAAGAAATCAATCATTTTTAAACAATTACAAACTGGCAAAAATGTTAGAGTCAGCAGATGAACACATTGACACAGCTATTATAGCTACTCCGTATGTTCAAAATGTAAGGACAACCACTCCTAAGGTAGAAAAACAGCACGTGAGTCAAACCCAAGATGGATCAATGTATGGAGAGGGAGTCAATTCACGTTTAGCTTAACATTGGAGAAAAAAGGATAAGTGAACTTGAAGGTATTGCTGCAGAATGAACTAAAAGAATGAAAATGAAAGAAAAGAGAAGGAGAAAAACTAAAGAGCATCACTGAGCAATGGGGTAATGTCAAGTGTCCTAATATGCTTATCATTAGAGCTCTAAAGAGTAAAGGAGGAACAGGAAAACTACATGAAAAAATAGAGACTAAAGAATTTCAAGTTTGTTGAAAGATATAACTCTACAGATCTATGAAAGTTCATAAAATTTCCACACAAGTACAGAGAAATGAAGAGAGGGGAGGGTGCGGGAGAAGGAAAGATGGTGGAATGAGACAGACATCATTACCCTGAGGGCATATATGATTACACAAATGGTGTGAATCTACATCATGCACAACCAGAGAAATGAAAAGTTTTACCCCACTTGTGTACAATGAATCAAAAGGCATTCTGTAAAATTAAAATAAAAAAAGGAAACACCCAAGCAAGTCATAAATTAATCAGCTTGGATAAAGAAAATCTTAAAAGCAACCACTGTGTGAAGAAGTACCACATATTAAATAATTAAAATAAGGATGAAAACACATTTCTTTTTGGAAAAAAAAAATTATACAAGAAGTGAGTTGAGCACCATCTATGATGGGTTGAGAGAAAGAGTTATTAACCAAGAATTCTATGTCCTGCAAAAATTCTTTCAAAGCCGGAAAGCAATAAAGACACATGATGCCTTCAACAATCCATCACCAGTGGATCCATACCACCAGAAAGTTTAAAAGATGTCCTGGGGGCAGAAGGAAAACGGCACCA
Organism: Sciurus vulgaris; assembly: GCF_902686455.1. Lineage (NCBI taxonomy): Eukaryota > Metazoa > Chordata > Mammalia > Rodentia > Sciuridae > Sciurus > Sciurus vulgaris. The sequence goes on along the minus strand of NC_136464.1, from coordinate 179,497,178 downwards.
AATAGAAATGTAGCTATGGAACCATCAGTGTCAGACTGCACCATGTTGGAGCATAAGCTACAAGGAAAAATAAGGAATCTGAAGCGTGTTTAGAAGCATTTTTAATGGTAGCATTTCTACAACATAAAAGTAGTTTAGAAATTTAAACATAAAACTTTATTTCATTGTATACTTAAAAAAGATTTGATTGCAATTTCATTTTTATGACTTAATGCTTTTAATTGCAATGAATTCATCCATAATGAGTGGATGTTACCCTGAGTAAGGAGACAGTTTCAAGGTGTATGTATATATCTAAACTTGTCAGATGATATGCATTAAGCATATGCAGCTTATTGTGTAAAGATCACCACTCAATTAAACTGTTTAAAAATCAATCACTTTGATCATCTCATTTTCACATGAGAAAATAACCATGTGTGGCAATTTCTCTTAACCAAGAAATGATAATAAGTAAATTTTAAATACCTTAATCTTAACAACATTTCTATTGTGGGACAACGATGTGAATAAAATTGTTTAAAAAAAATGAACAAGGTGCTTTAAATTTTGAATAATGTTATTCTAAATAAAATGTATGAGTTTTAGAATATCCAGACACAAGGTAAGTTTTAAAGGGCAAATTATTGGTATTGCAATGTGTTTGCAAATATCCATCTCAGATAAACCTGTATGTTGAACTTAAATAATAAGAACATTTAGGAGTCAAGTAAGAGGCTTACTTTTTGAGAAGTCTTCATAAAAATTATAAAAAATTAAAAATTTGAAGACTCTTAATTTCTCCTTTCCCCATTTCTAATGTGAAATGAGGATGTGCATAATTTCCTTGATTTCTGTTTGATGATGTGATTTTTCCTCACAATATTTGATATACTTATCTGGTGACTCACACATTTTCCTTTTGTTTACTTTTTCTTGTACATTTATTTTCAAGATCAACTAATAATGTGTATCTTTTACTAACATTTTTCATTCGTCAAATGTTCTTTCAAAGTCACTTTCTCTCATCTGTTTCAAGCAAAATGACAGCCTGTTACTAATCATGAAATCTTATATGTAGTCAAGTTTTTTTCTTTGTAGAACTTTTAAATTTCCCCCATAAGATTCAAAATACCATCAATAAATATATGTTGCCAGAAACTGTTGTCTGCCAACTCTGAAAGGTGAGGGTTTTTTTTCCTTTTTGCATAGAACATAATTATTTTAATTATTCACCAAATATTCTCATTTTTTATTTGTCTAATTTTATTGGTCCTACAAAGCACTGTTAAATATAAGTTTCAGAATTTCTAAAATTATCTTACCAAAATAGCGGGAAAATTTTGTTTTCCCTGATAAGTGGATGATAATATATAATGGGAGTGGGCAGGTGGGGGTTGAGAGAAGAATGAAGGAACTTTAGATTATGTAGAGGGAAATGAGAGGGAGGAGGTATGAAAAATGGTGGAATGAGACAGACATCATTCCCCTATATACATATATGATTACACGAATGGTATGAATCTACATCGTGCACAACCATAGAGATGAAATGATGTACCCCATGTGTGTACATTGAATCAAAATGCAGTCTGTAAAAAATTAAAAAAAAGAATGCAAAATATATATTTTAAATATAGGATGTAAACAACATGAATTATCTATTACAGATTTAGGTCAATAAAAGTATTTGTTCTTAAATTATTTTCCTAGTTAATTTATTTTTTAAAAATTATATCTAATCAAATGTCATTGATAAAAAATAATAAAATCTAACATTTTTCTAACTATATTGTAAATCATGTACATATACATTTACAACAAAATAAACCTTTTCTTTCACTGGTCATTGCCACCAAAGAACTGTGAACAGCAGAAACCATCGTCAACCTCCCAAGCAACAGAGCAAGAGCTGTCAGAAGATTCACCCTGAGACAGGTGTGTGTTATATCCCCCAACATGGATGTGCAGGGTCAGGTCCTGCCTTTATTAGAGACGGTGGTATTGTGTACATTGTTGATGTTTTGAATAAATATTCATATTAAGCATTGCACTAAATATTTTTATTATTACTTTAAAAAAATTTTTTTTAACATTCCCTTAAATATTGCTTGAGGCAGATTATGCAGTCATTTTACCCTGAGCTTGGAACTAGGAAACAACTACTTCAGTCAGTATTTAAGATATTTTTTATTACTGAAATTTCTTTATAAGATAATTTACTATTTTAACAAAAATAACCATATTGTAATATGGAGTTTATGACATATATAACAGTAAAATATAGGAAAAGTAAAATATACGACTGTAATAGCGCAGATTTCGAGAAGAAAGACGTGGGACTTATAACCATGGTCATTTCACTGCACATGGAGTAGTACAATATTACCTGAAAGCAAGTCGTGATAACTTAAAACTGCGTAATGTGAAATCTATAGCAGTGAATAAAATACAAAACAGGGAGGTGCAGTTAAAATCTGACAAAGATGAAACTGCATCATAAGAAATGTTTGATTAGTCCTAAATCATGCAGAGAAAAGGAAAGAAAGAGAAGGGAAATACATAGGAAGCAAAGAGCAGGTAAAGGACTGATAATCATTCTATATGTACATGCTCCACAAGCCGTTGACGAAGCGAAGAATGGCTGGATTGGAAGAAGATCACTGAAGGAAAAAATAGCTTAACAGGAGCGCAAGTAGAAGATGTATGATGCCAAACCAATTAAAAGAGACATGAATGCATATGTGGATATCAGTCACATTCAACTCAAAAAACAAGAATATTGTCTTGGTAAAGCAGGTCACTTCATAATGAAAAAGATCCCAATGAGTCAAGAAGACATGACAATTCCAAATCCTCATGATGTCGTAACAGAGCTCCAAATGCATAAAATACAGATGGAAGCAACTGCCAGGAGGCAGGGAATATTTCAATATCCTACTCTAAATAATCCATAGAGTGACAGAAAATAGGAAGGATACAGAAGTTTTGTAGACAATGACCAAAATGAACAATCAAACCAACAATAGAAAATATTATTATTGCACCTGGAACATTTGTGAAGACAGAACAATCATTTGAAAGAATCAGGTCCTATAAAGCATTTTCTAAACACAATGGATTTGAATTATACATTGATAGCAGAAATATCCCTGGAAAATCTCCAAATAATTAGTAAATAAATAACAACACCTTTCTACATAACCCACGGGATAATGAAGAAAGCATGGGGGAAATTAAAAAGGATTTAGAGCTGAATGAAAATGATAACAACTTATGGAAATTTGTGGGAAGTCACTATAACCGGATTTAAATCACATATCCAATAATTTACTTGTATTCCAATTATGTGATGAAATTCTAAATCTCAACAATATGAAAAAAATAAGTGAAAACTGGAATAGATATTTCAAAAAATATATAAAGTGGAAAATAAGAATATGAGAAGATGCTTATCATTATTGGGAAATGCAAATTATAACCACAACATGATACAAGAGGACACTTTCTAGAATGACTATAATTTTAAAAATTGACCATTCTGAGTTTTGGTGAGAATTTGAAAGAAAAGGACACCAAATTACAGCTGACAGGAAGAAGTCTGGCAGCTTATTAAACACATGTCTATCACTACATCAACTCCACGCCCTCGTAATGCAGGTGGAGTAAATAAGTACTTGTCTGAGCAAAGTCTTACACCATGCAGGTTCATTTGTAACATCCTTAAACTGTAAATCACCCAAATATCCATCAACAAAGGTGAGTAGGTAAACAAATTGTGTTATATCTATACAGGATACTGCTAAAATTTTCAAAAGAATAAACAGTTGATATTTGCTTCAATATGAATGATTTTTCATATAAAATATGCCAGTATAAGATAGTAAGGAGAATTGCTGTATGATCCTATATATATCAAGTCCTCAGAAGTGCCTTTTAGGGTCCAGGGAAACAGCAGATCAGAGGTCAACTAGAGTCAGTGTGGAGTGGTGAGAAAGGACAGGACAAAGAAGTTAAAAGGATCATGACAAATTTCAGGGAGGGACTGATAAAATATTGATCACCATGAGGGTTTTACAAGCAATTACTCAAGTTTCTTCCAGAATGGGTCAAAGATCAAATCTTGTTACATTTTAAAAATCTGTATACATGTGTGGAAAAACAATGAAATTTACATAAAAACTGTCTCAAGCCAGGTGTCCAACAGTAGTCATATATTTGCTGAAATTGTGTTAATATGTATAAGCACGTACTGTGTAACATATACATCAGGAATGTATGTATTTGCCTGCACACAGGCCATTTTTTGCTTCATATTGTGATTTGATTGCTGCATCTCAAAACAACTTCAGCAAACATCATTTGGCAGAACGTGGTTAAACATCTTTGAAACTTTTATTGAATGTACATGTTGTGCATGTGGAATTTCTGGAAATGGAATCTTTAGCCTCTTAGAGGCAATGGCAAGACAGATGGCCAGTGGTTACATAAGGCAGTAGTTGACGAATATGCCTCTCAGCAACCCTCTTAGAGCTAAGAGTAAGCATCTGGTAAGGATGCATGAGAAACCGAGTGGACTGCAGCGCCTGGGAGGGAAGCCACTTGCCTGCTCTGAGCTAGGAGGCTTTCTGTGCACAAGCACCATATGGATCTATATTGAGAGGAGGGAGCTCATATGGAAACTGAAGAAAGAAATGAGATAAAGTAAATTAGAAGCAGAAGATAAGTAGATTTGTAAAGATGTAAAATCAGAGACCTAAACTTGAGTATTTTAATTTATTACATAATGTGTATTTCATGACGTCCCCTGCCAGTGCAGTGCCATTTAAGGACTAACATAGTGAGGTCCATATGTTCCTACCCACAAACTTATCATGATTGTTTTACATGCTGGAGTCCATTTGTATATTCCATTTTCTACATGTGTGTCATTCTGATATCAACCATATTTCACTTATAATCTTCTCTTGACAGAAAACAAGAATGTTACCATTTTTGTTAACAATGCCTAGCAACTAAAATAATATGCTTCCCATTGGTAAACCTTCAACGACTACATATACTGCTCAATTTGATTCAAATGCATGATTAGAATGTACAGAGGAAAACATTTTCAGCACTATTTTAAAGTTCTCTCTTCCAGTAACCTTTTACTAAGCACTTACAACATATGGGGTTCTGTTCTAGGAGACCAAGATGCAATAGGCAACCTTTTACCTCCTGGAACTGGAGTAGCTGAGCACAAACAGATACGTGGAGGGAGCCATCTCTGACTTGGAGGTTGCTAAGGGCATGAGTCCTTCCAGGAAGCTGAGGCAGAATACTGTTCTTTCTCCCCAGTTTCTGCAAACATGCCAGAAAAATTTCAGACTTGTTGCTCAGAGTATGAGTTTACTAGAAGGGACAGAGAGGTAGGAATTTAGAGACATCAAGATGGCGGAGCAGGGTACAAGAAAAACGCTGGGGGAGCACAAGATGGATGAGTCATCAGAACTCTAAGATAAGTCCCATTATCATGACAGCTCCTGCCAACTCTCACCATAAGTTCTGCATTCTAATTCAGCAATAATACCAAAACCAATGGGAACAAGTCCTACAAAGTCTTCAATCAATCAGGACTCCTGGAGGTGGGACCCAGGCATAGCTCAGCCTATAAATCCAGACTCACCCAGACACTGGGGTCTTGAGACACTCTCACTATTATTACTCTCATTTTCACTTTCAATAAATCTGTACTTTTCCTCCTACTTCTGCCTGTCTTGCTCAATTTGTTCAGGATGCCAAGGACCTGGACCCCAAATGGACAGCACATGGGGAAAAATGAGACATTCTCAAGGGAGAGAGTGGGTCTTCTCAGAGAGGAAAAGGGTGGTGCACCCCTGTTGTCAATCAATTTTATTGGGGTCCCAGGGAAGTTTCCAGAGAGCCCTACCTCAGGTCTACCTTGAGACTTTTGACCGACAACATAGGAATTGCATGAACCACCTCCAAGAGAGGATGGTGTGGTGGAGTTTTTCAGGAAATGGAGTCCCCTCTTTTTGCTTCACTTTCTTGTCACCTTAATTGGTTTATTACCCCTTCTATAGCCACCAGGTAGCTTTCTTTGTAGATGTTCCTTTGTCTTGATGTTTTGGTTGACAGGGTGATTGGGGATTGTGACAGAATTCAGGCGGTGGGGAGAGTCCAAGTCACCTGATGGAGTGTGACTTGAACTTGCAGCAGTAGCTTTTCTTCAGGGGATATAATCATATCTGGGGGAGGTTTCCACATACCAGGCCTCGTCTTCCAAGGGCCTGTCTGTCAGAAAATGCTCCCTGTGTTTCTCAGTTGCCCTTCACTGTCCTTCGCCTGTTTACCCATTCACAACTGATCAGCTACCCAACCGTGGTCACTTCTATTATGGGCATTCATACCTGCTGCCAGGTCTGGAGTCGGGGCCAGTAGAGGTTGGGGAAGGCTTCCTGGCAGTGCTGTGTATGGTCTAACTCTATCCTTCGAGATTTCATGTGTTGGACCTTTAATCTCCATTGCAGAAGTGTTGGAAGAGGGGACCGAATGGGAAATGGTTAGATTGTGAGGGCTCCATCTTCTGTCACACTACTGTGCAGGGCTCAAGGGGACGGGTTTGCTCACTTCTGTGCTTTTTTCCAGGTGAGGGCACAGTTCCTCCCCTCAGGAGCGTACAGCCTGGAGGTACCATCTTGGAAGCAGAGACGGGCCCCTCGCCAGACATAAACCTGCTGGCTCCTTGATTTTGGACTTCCCCAGGCTCCAGAAATGTGAGACATACATTCCTCTGGTTTCTGCATTTCCCAATCTGTGGTGCTCTGTTGGAGCAGAGCAAGTGAACCCAGGCAGGCTGCTGTCAGAGCTAACGGTGATTGGCCAAGTCAAATCTGGCGAAGAAGCAAGAACCGTGTGGAAAGAAAATAACATCATTTTCATAGACACAGAGGCTGTGTTTCAGGAAATTCCTTGTGCCATGAGGTGGGTGGAGAGTAGCAGGGACTGAAGGTGGTGGAGCAGGTAGAAAAGAGCTGGTAACAGGCACATCCATTCTCTGTTCTGCTAACGTTGAGATACAGATGTGGGTTCTGCTCTTTGCTTTTTCCCTGTGTCCTTCATTCCCTGCTGTGGGGACACCTCTATAGAGCCACCTGTGTCAGCCCTGTTTAGTGCTCTTCCCCCATGGGACACTTGTGCTTTTAGCCCCTCCAGCATGTAAGTGCTTTGAGATCACCTTAACCATGTGTAGATGAGGCAGGTGTCTTGAGGATTTCTAAAATCGTACTGCTTTTGACTACATCTACTCTGAGCCCAGGTTCACCTTGTTTCCAGAGGAGCAAAGGTGAGGAACCTGGCAAGCTCCCAGCTGTCCTAGAACTTGAGAGCATCTGATCGCCTTTGATGTCCAAGGTTCTATTAACTTTCAGCACCTCCTTTCCTTCACCTCTGAGGGAAGCCTTGCTTGACTGACTGTTTTATTGGTATTCAGAACAGATGCAGTGGGGGGCTCGCAGAAATAAAACTTGAGCATTCCTTTGCTATCTGCTTGCTGGAAGCATTTTAAAATTTAAAATTTTCTCTCAGCTCACAACAAAGCAAGCGGGAAGCAGCATTGTCAAATAAGAAGAGTTTATCAACCCGAGTTCTGACCTCCAGCAAACAGGGCCAGCAGCTCCCTCTCTATCATGAGGTCCACAGGCAGAATTCTGAAAGAGTGCATGCCAGCTTCTGGGGAACAGAAGCATCTGATCCATGTCCCCCGCACACCTGCTGCAACTCAATGTACCTGCGTGCAGCTAGAAAGAGACGGTGCCTGCCAGGCTACAAGGGTCCCCATAGCCCCAGCCTGTGAGCATTTTAGGTCGGGTATTTGGGGCCTGGTACACTTCACCTCACATATGAAATTAGGAGAACATTATTATCCTTTTAATATTTGTAGGATTTTACAGCTCGAGGTGTCCTTTCAATTATGGCTCTTGAGAGGTTAATTTTGAAGAAGCAGAACACTCAAAAAGAAAAGAATATACTATGTGTTGAATATGAACAATCTGGGATAGCCCTATTTTCTTTGAAGAAATGTACTTTTCCTAACTACCATATTGGTAAACTAGAACTCTCTAGAACAAGTCTGGCAAGATACTGATTTTGTTAGCAGATTACATTACACTTAAGACATGAAGGAATACAAGACATTACTGTGGAAAAGAGAGAAAGAGATAGAAATAGAGACATAGATAGAGAAGAAGAAGAAGAAGAAGAAGGAGAAGAAGAAAGAGAGAGAGAGAGAGAGAGACTGAAAAGGCATAGTTGGATAAATGGTCTACATACACAGACCTTCCCTTGCTGGCCACTTGCACAGTGATAACACAGTGAATTTTAAATATGTAAGATTTTAATAGAAAAATAAAAAGTATCTTCATTTTTTTATATACACAGAAAGTTTTATATATTTTATTGAGGTTCATTGAACATGGGATCTGCATAGAATCAACAGTTCCTAACACCTGTGCTTTTCTGAATTGAGGGCCACGGGAGAGTCGCCATGAATCTCTTGCATGAGAACTTCTGCAGGGTTACACTCATTGCCCTGAAGGCAAGAGGCAGTGTGTTCTGCTTGCTTTACTCTAAGAAGCATGGAATCGTCATGCCCCATCCTCACTCAGCATCAGTGTCCCCTCCTTTGTGGAGAAACAAGTTCAGAGTGGAGGGTCCAGAGGTCTTGTGTGAAGGAATTCCCTCCAGGCTGCACTGCCCTCCTTGGCCCCACCCGTTGTGATCAGCTAGCGCTGGGGCATCCAGTCCCACAGTGGTGCCCCAGACAAACCCTGAAAGACAGACCAAGGCACAGAAGGCCTGAAGTCAGTGCTGCCAGGACCTACCCAGCACACTAAGAAAGTTCAGAAGGTGATCAGCTCAGAATACCGATGAAGACCAAGGACAGCTGCCCATAGGGCTCCCTACCCGAGGTTCACTAGCGTTGGCCTTGGGTAAGGCACTGAACTTCAGACTATCCTTACCTCTAAAGTGGTCACAGTGCTAGCTTTCCTTTGTTGAACATTTCCTATGGTCGCCTCGCTACGTTTGTTACTTTACGTAAGGTACCTTGACTCTTCAACCAACCATTTAAAGATGGGACAATTAACCCTGTTCTACAAAAAAAAGGGTCAATATCATAAAGATTAAATGGCTTAGGAAGTCCACAGTGCTCTCAAGTAGCAGAACCGAGTTCACAAATGTGTATATTAAATTTTCTTTATTATGTTTAGCTTATTATATACAAAATAGCTTGTCACATAAGTCTGTCTTCAAGTTCTCTATGGCCATTTATGGTTAGTGGCCACTGCATTGAGTGCATTATTTTCTTATAATTAATGCATCAAAAAACACCAGTCTCCATGATGGGCTATTAATGTCCCATCTCCTTGAACCACTAGCATCACCAACCCAAATTTTTATGAAATATGGCAAGTGTGAAAGAAACTCCAGCTGCAATCGAATTCCACAGGGTGAGCCAGGTGCTCTGGTACAAGCAATTCTCATTGTATTGCGTTCTTGTTGTATTTCGTAGACGTCACCACACTTCACCTAGACTCTTTCCGTTACATCTGTGTTTTCATGCATCAGGTCACTGTGAGTTATTGGAGGCCACAAACAATGTCCAGTTGATCAATGCGTAGCCCATTTAGTTCTCAGTACCATGACTGAGCTACGCTGAGTAACAGACACCAGTCGAAAGGAATCAAATCCAATTGCCAGGTAAGGGGAAAACAGAAAAACAGAGTGAAAAATTATCAAATGTCAGTACATATGATTTGTTTGATGTTATAATGCCTAGACTTAGATGGGATTTTTAAGGCTGATATCTGTGACGGTGGCAAACATTTTCTGATATATTTATCTTTTAGAACACAATAAAAAAAGAGGCTACAAATAAAAAATGTCTGAAGGATTCCACTGCTAGTATTCAAATTTGCATTGGAAATCCATTATTTATGTTCTTCATAAGTGCATGTAGATTTATTTCAGTAACCTACTCATGACTTTATCATCTAAAATGACATTTTGTGATGGCTGCATTATGCTGGGTGATAGAAATCACATCTATGGAAGGTAATTTCGAATGGATCAAGCAATCCAAGTATTAAGAAATGAAGGCAGAGGTAAGAAGCAACAAACCAGTAGTTTATACTTCCACCTGATACAAAGGAGTGTCATTATTTTTATGGCCATTGACTGTAAAAATTATGAATATTCACATACAATCCCTGTTGGGGAACCAAATGAAAAAATAAACAAATTTTTCAAATCAATAAGAAATGGCAAATCAGGTTAATGCAATGACATTTTGACAACAATTGTGTTTTAAATTATCCCTTTAGGTAAAACTTAACAGCATTCTTTCATACCAGCATGCATTAAAGATGTACTCTTGCTTCCTCTTGTTCATTAAATCAAGATCTCCTTTAACACTGAGTTGTATTTTTAATTTATGAAAGCAAACATATGAAGTGTTTTAGAGCTTATCCTAAATGTAGAGTTGGCATTAGCACAATGATAAAAAAGTATCTGTGAGCAAATTACTGTAATAGAAATAACAATTTCCTTATGATATGTAATATCACACATGGAAACAATATAGAGCTCATAAAATATAGAATAATACCAGTTGACCAAAAAAATACCTTCTTTTTTTTCTTCATTTCCACATGGCCATGGTTGTAATATTGGGTGTTCTTCCTAGTTTGTGTTTGTGTGACAGATGCTTGGTTTCTTTGTAGTAATGAAAGCTATAGGTGCCAGTGGTGATGAAGATACAACACAGTTAGGATTGAGGAGCAACACTCTGCATTTTAAATTTTCTCCTGTTTTCTAAATTAAGTTTTTATTCAGTAAATTTGAGAGGAGGTTTTTAATAAATGTCAGATATACCACTTAAAGAATGCTTTAAATATCAAGATTGCTTTGGTATTTATCTATCTATCTATCTATTTATTTATTTATTTGACACTGGGTATTGAACCCAGGGGTTTGCTACCAGTGAGCCACATTCCCAGTCCATTTTTATTTTTATTTTGAGACAGAGTTCCACTAAGTTACCCAGGCCGGGTGGAACTTGCGATCCTTCTCTCAACCTCCCTAGTTGCTGGGATCAGAGGCATGTGCCTCTGCACCAAGCTAACCTGTTTTATTTTAATTTTAGGTGTTATTGAGAAGATTTTGATTCTCATTCTCTTACTTGATCTTTACTACCATGTAGGAAATGAACATCTCTTATACATATGCATCCTTGAATATTTTGCGAAAATTTTGTTTTTTATTAGCATCTCTTTATTTTCTTTTAAACTATCAGTATTTTTTTGAACTGTCATATAAGCTCATTGCTTTAAAAGTCAAATTGTTTACATTACTATGGAAAGGAGAGTTTACTGCCTTTTCTTCTCCCATCTGTAGCAATACTCAGAAATAAATTTTATTAATTTTCTAAGGCTTTACCAAGACTTTAACTCCTATCTCTTAACAGAAATTGCATTATTCTAGTTCTTGAGGTTTCAAGTTTGGGTATGACCATTGATTTCAAATTCTAAACATAGAGAACTACATCTCACATTCCAATCCACAGTGTGAATAATACGATCACTCACATCCATTAGACAAACCAGTTCTCCTCAACTTGGTCCATACACCAGTCTATATTTACAGATGACCACAGGTGAACATCATTTCAGGTGAGTCCAGTAGGAGTCTAACACTGCATGTAACCACTTTGTTTTCCCTGGAGTCAATAGTAATCTAGTATTTAAATGCATTTTATTTTTATGCACTTTAGAAAAAGTAACTCCTACATCTGTAGGACACATTTCAGACATGTGGGAATTTTCTTCTCTCTCTTATGGTAAATTATTTTCCAAACTAATGTCATGTTTTTCTTTGTTCCTTTCTATAAGAGAAGTCAGGACAAGAACAATGGAAATCTGAGAAGAAGTACATGGAATTGCCTCCATCACAGGCTCCTGCTGAGCTGATTGAATGCAGAATTAGTTCTTGGAATTCCTGTTCTTCAGGAATACTTTCACTTTGAAGGAAGGGTTTCACTCAGCTCAGCTTCCTGTATTGATTCTGAGACATTGATATTCACACTAATGCTTTCCCTCCAAGACTATAGGATTATCTTTGTTCTCCACGAACTGAATTTGGACAGATGTGCCCTGACAAAGTTCTGTTTTTGTTCATTGACTTAGAACTATGTGACCTTGTCAAGAAAATTATGTCTTTCAATTTGGGGAAATTTCCTAGACTTATTTCTTTGATAATTTCTTTACCTCAATTTTCTCTCTTTGTGAAACTCCAATTGAGTTTGAGGTATAGTGTCCTTTTTCTTTGACAATCTGATAATTTCTTTCTTATTTCATCTCTTCTGTCTCTTTGTTACATTTTCTGTATTATTTTCTCAACTTTGTCTTTCAGTCTTACTCCTTTTTAGTTTTGTTTTGAAATTAGCTACCTTCATTTTCCAATGCTACTTGTTTATTCTAAAAATGCCCTCTTGTGATTTTATTAAAAATGTTTCTGTGTACTATCTAGTGACACCCCCCTTAATTTTATTGCACTTCCAAGGTTATGTGACTATCAATGGTTATGTTTGTGTGCTAGTGATGAAGAAGTTGTGAGATTAGTTTTGGAAATCATACAAAGTAAACTCCAGTCACAGTGGAAGACTAAGTTTTTGTAATAATTCTACTTTTCCCCAGATCTCAGAAAATTTTATTTTGCTGAGTAGGAAGATAAGGACGGGAGTTGTATGAACATTTTTTTATGTTATTTCATGATATAATATTATGATTTATGGGTATGACATGTTGCTGGTGCTTCTTATTTTTTTTAAATCTACCCTTACAAGCATTATAGTTAGTAGAAATTAATCCAGGAGTCTGATGTTGATTTTTCTTTACTCTCCATTTTGAGGAGTGCTAGTAATCTGCATCAAAGGTTTGTACCACTGTAAACACAATCAGCAAAAGCTAGATGTCATTTCGAACTGGAATTCAAGAAGACTTTCCTCATTTGGTTAAAGTTAATATAGAAAATGTTGACCAAAATATATAAAATTCTTGTGTGAAATTATATGTGTGTGGGTGTGTCTCTTTTTGTGTGTGTGTATTCTAAGCAGTAGCAATATTCAATTCCAAATTTGTTATTATGTATTAGGACCTTGTTTCCATATCAAAATATGAGGTCAAATGCCCATCTTCTCAATTCCAATCTGAGACATACTATTTAGAACAGGGATGAAAATGGATTGATTATTGGCTGCTATTAAGTAAATTTTGGGTCATGTGTAAATAAAACAAAGAGTTGAAAGCAACCCCCTTGATTTTATCCTTCATACTCACATTTCTATTATTTTTATATAAATTCCTATGATAACTCAAAGAATAAACACCTTTTTAGATAAGGAAAGTAGAGATGCACCATATGCTACTTTAGTTAATGTGATTCCTACTCAGAAAATATTCATCAAAGGTTAAAATACAGTACTTTCTTTGAAACTTTCAACAATATTATAATAATACATTCATTTGCTTCCTTATAGTCACTTTTTAAATAAATATATGAAGGTGTCAATAGTTTCCATTTTCTGTCTATTTTGTATTATGATGTTTATTTTTCAACATGATTTTGAAAAATTAAAATTTCACTTCCTAACTTAGATAAAAATTTCATGGGAAGAAGAGACAATTAGCTGATAAAGGTCTTTGATACTGGTCAACATTATTGCTTTAAAGAGTATGAAATTTGTTTCAAATAAAGATTTTTTTTGTCTAGCTTTCCTATTTGTATTTATAAATTATAAATCTAACAAATTATTTTAGTATTTCTCATTTAATCTTGATTAATATATGGTAATGCATTCTCATTGCAAATTGACAAAGGATAAAATTCTCATTGTAAATACAATTCTCATTATAAATATACTTCTCATTGTAAATTGATTAAGGAGCAAAATTTCTTGCAAGCAAATAACCACCAATAGAGATGTGCTTTACGAAGCCACAGCCCCACTGCCAGGTGGAGAGAGATGAACACTACTTAGGGCTCCAGAGAAGCCAGTTCACTGCTCAGGTCTTCACTGCCAGGGTAAGATTTTCTTGAGTGATCGGCGTGTCTACAGAGCTTGAAATCTACTCATTTCTGAGCAGCGAAAAATAATTTGTTTGTGTCAGTTAGTTCTAGCGTCCCGATATTGTTATTCAATGTTCTATGATCTGACTGTTGGTCTGATGAGTTGAACATTTACTGAGGGAGGCCTGTTAAACCACCTCACTCTGAATGTGGATTTGTCTTTTCTTGTGATTTTTTTTTTTTTTTTTTGGCCAGATAAAAGTCAACGAATTCCTGTTTCACCCAGTTGACTCTCGCGGATGAAGGTCTCAGTGGTCCCCACAGCGGTTGGAAAGCATGGTTCAGAACCTAGGAAGCAAATCTTCTGTGCCTTGCTGCTTCTGTATGGATGGCATCTCTTTTCATGTGTTTCTAAAGAGTTGTCCACCTTTGCATCATTGTCACAAAGGAAATATCACAGGGATAAAAATTGTATCCTTAGGATGAAGCATGAACTATTTGGAAATAGTATCTCTATTCATTCTAAACTGTATATGCCTGAGTGACTTCTATACTGTATCAGCTACAGTAATTTTATGCTATTTCCCATATCTAAGGGTGAAAATGATATTTGTACTTTTTTTTTTAACTTTTCCAGAAGCATTTGAAAGATTTATCAGAAACTTAGGTTAGAGTTTTAATTGGGAATTTACTAAATATTTGGGTATTTTGGTGAGAATGTTACCTCCTTGTCATAGTTCATATCTACATGGAATTAAATTCTACTTCCTAAATAATAGATGAAACACATCTTGTACAACTAATAAGTTTATAATTAGGTATTTTGTGTCTCATTGCTTATTGAATTATTCAGTAACATACTTAAAGTAGAAGTACATTCCAAACAATGCTAAATTCTGAATTTAATTCAGAACAAATTCACAAGAACAGAACAGGCATTTCATGTGAAATAGACAATGTCTTAGTAAGCTATGAGTTAACAAATTAAAATAACTTAAGGACACTTCTAGAATACAACAGTAGATTGTAGGTGACATTAGTAAGAGTCCTGTCCAAATCAAGAAAAGTAAAGAGCTTCCTATATTTTCAGTTCATAGAACTATGGACTTTTAAATCTTGTCTTGCGCTTCACATTTCTTTTCAGAAAGTTGAAAGAGTGCATATAAATACAGACATCTACAGGGGGAAAAGACTTAAAGACAACAGTGCTTCGAATACTTTAATAAAAATTTATAAACAGAACATATAAATTGAAAGACTATGAGTTAAGATTTCATAAACAAAGGAAGCTTATTCTTCAAGACCGGATATAAATGAATACTTTTAAAATCCTTCCAAAGTTCCTTGCTCCAACCACTGGTTTGTGTTGACTCTTCTGTTGCACTCTGACAAGGTGTGTGGACATCACTTGCACATTCTATTCTTAAATGAGTCTGTGGATTGTCAAGGATGGGCTCAGCCCTCACTCAGAGGGTTCACTGCACTTGATGAAGGAATCTACACCAACTTTTACATCAGATTGATTTTGAACTAAAGTCTGAAATTTAATATTATCTTATTACAGAGAAGATAAGGTTGGAGGATACAAGGGCTATTAGGTATTGAATAAGACATAAAGCAAAACAAATTTGAAAATAGCCAAGGGAATAAAAAGTGAAAATTTTCTAAACAAAACTTGTGCATCAAAGAATGGCTGACATGAAGACAAAAGGTGTTTGCTTTAGGCATTTTCCCAGATATTAGTGATTTAATGGATTGGATAAATAGATAAATATAGACATTTGAAAGGAAAAGTAAAATACTAAATTTACAAGCACATCTGACAGGTTTCATCTGCATTAAGATAAAATTCGTTATAAACTGTAGATTTCATAATTAATCATGGTTTAATAATGCCAGTAAATCATTGATTAATATTGACTACATTAGACTCAAGCAAAATTAGCAATGAAAGAAGCAACACAAATAGGTGAAAACAGCATAAAATAACCAAGAAATATTATAACAGTCACTCAGGGATGGTGGGAGATAAAACACCTCTCTATGGGAAATTCAGGCACATTTTTCTTATCATCAAGAGTTCCTCAGAAAAGGCTGTATCTCAAGGGGGGTGATAAAACTTTTAAAGGCCATGCAGAAAGGCTTCGAGCATCTTTCTTTGAGCACTGAGAACTTTTCTTTGCATTGACATGTGGGGAGGGAACAATATTCTTCAACCTGGTTTCATAGAGAAATCAAATTCTCACCCAAACTTAAAACACAGGTTAAGAATGACCAATATAAAAACATACTTGGTGTTGGCATGTATTATATTCACTTAAAAAATCAGTTTTGAGAGTTGAGGTTATAGATCAGTGGTATAACCTTTGCCTAACATGCATGAGACCCTGGGTTCAATCCTTATTATTGTAAAATGGCAATAATAATAATAGTAATAGTAATAATAATAGTAATAGTAGTAATAATAATCAGTGTAATATTCAGTAAATATAAGGTACAAAACTGTGTTTTCCTAGTTTAAAAGAACTAGACTAATATTTTAAATGAGAAAGAGGTATAAAGTTGAAATTAAAAGATCACTCAGTTATTGCTCAAAATAAATGAAATCTGGAATCCTCATTCTATTTTGATCAGACTGAAAGAAACATCTGTGATTACTTTTCCCCTTCCCCATGATTATTTTTAAAATATAACGAACGGAAGTCAACACAAAAGGAAAGAAATATCTGTCAGCAAACACCTGTCCATCATAAAAGAATCATGTTTCTTTCCATACCACACTTAATGTTAATTGAAGAAGAATTAGTATCACCGTCAACTGACTTTATGCTCATCATTTTCCTGTCTGTCCATCAAATGAAGAAAAATTCTGTGTCTACAATGGAAACTAACAAACAGGTAAGGCCTCTGACCTTGCCAAACTCTGACATCTCTGTCTCCCATTTGTCATTTGATCTGAGGCTGTCAGCAAACAGATGTCTCCTTTAGCCTCAGGCACACTCAGAGGTACTGGGGCAGCTGTTGCTCTGACATGTGATGAAGGTAGGGAAAGTGATGATAATGTGATTTGTGGGGCCATTGCCTTTTTAAGTGCTTGAGAGCTAAAGACCGGGATGAAGCATTCCCTGCTAATATGTTAATGCCCATTTAAAAAAGATGCTTTTAGTTAAATGCAAGTTCCTGTGCCAAACATATTTTTTTCCTTAAAGTGCCTCCCAAGAAAATTTACAAAGAGTTGGTCTATGATGGAAACTGCCTCTATTTAACATCTGAACTTTGAATGCTACTTTCATGAGAGAAGGTGCTATAACTTCCAAGACTTGCTTCTTTAAAGTATCTAATTATCACTCACATCTTCTCATAATTAACATACACTGAAGGTCATTTTCTATAATAATATTAATAGAGGAATTTAAACATGCTTTAGTGAATTTAGAATAGTCCATAATAATTTTGGTTTAGTGGTATGAGATCTGGGTCAATACTTTCTTTGTGTACATGAGCTTGTGTGCTTGAGTGCCCTTGATTGACAGCATAATTTTCAATTTGCAGAAATAAGCATCAAATTTGCATGCATGGGCATTTTTAAGTTGTACCTAATTGTGTTTCAGAAGAAGCACTAAGCATCCTCATCCTTAGTTTGTGTATTTTGTGTGTGTGTGTTTATTTATTTTACAATAGCTTTGGAACATACAGATATATTTTGAATAAAGTAGTAACTTTTATTTGTCTTCAGAATAAATGTAACATTATTTTTGCACTGAAGAACAATACTTTATCATATTGTATATTCATATGGGTGCTTGAAATTGATTATGGTTTAGCTTAGAAAATTTTGTCATGAGAACCTTAAAAATGAATGCTGTGTATATATATTTAATGTAGTTTCATAAACTCTATGAGACTGGACAAAATTTGTAATTAAAACTAGGCAGCCATATTTTCCTGTGCTTGGATACACTTAAGCTCCATAATCTCTTCAAATAAATTTCTTGATTTCTAAAATGGGGTTAGTGATAATTATTTCCAACATTATTGCCCTCACTGAAAATAATATTCATGAATCATCCAGTACTGTGTCTCCTCTACAGTAATGCCATGGTATTAGACACATGACAGATAATGTCACACTTATTTTGACACTAATATCAACTAATCCAAAAGAGAAACATGCATTTGAGTGTGTAGATATAGGCATGTGTGTGTTTGGTCGTATCAATATTGCTCAATGGCAAACTTTCTGTATTTAATACACCAAGTCTTCAGGGAAAATAGGAACTCCAGTCTCTCTCCCTTCTATAAATTAGTAGTAGTACATCATAGAATCTCTTGCACACATACTTCACTTATTTCTGCGTGGTTCTAAACAAGAGTGGGATTTTTCAGATGTGACTATGGTGTTTTAGAACAACAGAAGTAGAGACCTGCCATTGCAGAATATCTCACCAGGGCTTTGAACATGTGTGTCCACTTGTTTGCATCCTAAATGGTTTCCCCTTGATATTTCTAGGAAGAATCTAAAGCAAAATTTCTTCAGAGACATTTTTAAAAAGGCAAATTGAATGACCAGTCAACTGAAAATTACCAGCATCCTGGAGCAAGGCTATGTTCTTCAAATACATTTCCATTAAGTTTTACAAAATAAGGTTTAGTTTACCTGGAACTATGTCTTGAAAAAAAATTAGGATGTAATCTTGGAAACACATTTGCTCTAAATAGCAGATCGTTTTAAGCAACTCCACACAAAACTACTGGTTTTAAATATTTCTTCACAGATTATCCAATCGTATATGACCCTGTTGACTAACAAAAATTGACTACAAAAATGGTAAAATTTTCATAAATTACCTAAGGTGTTCCAGGTGCAATACAAATATCAAAGTTATGCTATTACCAGAGACAATATTGAGAGTGAGGATAGGAGGGGTAGCTATGTAAATTGCTATTTGACCCTGAAAAGTATGAAGGAAAATGACTTCCAAATAAAAACTTGGTACGTAAAAGCAAATAATATCGGAAAGCACATTTTTAAATGAAAGCATTTGGCACACTAAAAGCTCACTGTTTTAAATTTTCTAGGATATGTTTATATTTTCATTTATAGAAAAGGGAGACTATGTTTTTATTCTTGTCAGTGATTATAAAAATTTAATAAGTAAAAAATAGAATGAAAGGGTCCATCAAGTGGTACGAAAGACATTTTCTGTTTTAATGAGAGCTTATTCTTAATTAATTCCACAATTTTTCAGTTATTTCTGTAGGTTCAATGGAAAATCAAGAAGGCATTTAGAATACTCTTGGCAATTCAGTGGTAGATCTTATGCTTAGCAAGCTTGAGGCTTCGGGGTCAGTCTCCAGGACCAAGGAAAAGAAGAGCAAAATTCTAGTGTCATAAATTGAATATATATTGCATCAACAAGCAACTGTAAGGTGAAACAGTAATGGAGGAGTGGAAACATGACTTTCACAGAACAAATGAGGCTGGGAACAGCCTTCTTGTCACAGAAGTTATAGTTCTTGAAATATTGACCTAGGACCCTCTGATATTGGTCATAATTTTCAGCGTCCAGAGAGGAAGACATACCATGACCCTTGATTTCATAAGCAGAGAGGAAATGACAAAAAACAATACTGAAAAATTTAATGGATAAGCATCAGGAAAATGATCTTCAAATCAATGGCAAGTGCTGTTGGCAATCTCTTATCATTGATAAGTCATGTAAAACCCAGGAAAATGACACAACAAAACTCTCAACAGATGGTAAGTCATCTTAATCAAGCCAATTAAGGGATCATACATTTAAACAATAAAATAGTAGGCTAGTTGACATGCACTGTAATTACATTGGATATATTGCTTTCAATAAACGTTAAAGGACAAATTAACATTAGTTGTGCCAGCTACACTTTTAAATCTGCTTTTCAGGATTATAATTAGCATCCTAAATTATTACTGCTGCAAATTAACAGTTTTAATGTAATGCACACATTGTAATCATCAGCATTTAGTTGTTTTCTAAATGGTTTGTCTAATGCAAATTTAAACAATATCCACATTAGCAAACAGTACACTGATACCTTTTCAGTGTTGTCCAAGAAACCCTACAAGGCAGACTCCTCCTCAGACAGAATGTTCTCAAACAAGGAGAAGGCTTGCCTCCAAGAGAAACATGCAAGACTTCTTGCAGTGATCATGTCAGCTGTACCTGAAGTACTATGCTTGGGATAAAGCAGTTTAGGACCTTCCCAGCTACGTCCTGTCCTGTCTGAGTAGAGCTCCCAGGTTCCTGTGTGGGACCCCCAACCAGCAGAGGAGGTTCACCAGCTGCCAGACCCTTGCATTCCAGGGAGATTCCCAGACACTCAGAACCCATGATCTCATTTACTTCTCCCAACATTATAAATAACTTTTATCACATCATCTTATAGGAAGATAAATTTAAAGACGTTTACTACGTGTTTGGAGTTGTATCAAATTTCAATTGAAACTATCCTGCTGATCTCCACTGATAAGAAATGGTGTGTTGGAGGCATTGGTCTTCATGTTTCTGCCTCACAGTGAGCATCTCCTACGTGATTTTGGATTGAGCAATTAAAGAAACACTGCAGCTAAATGTGTAATCACAAGTTATGATAATACAAAGAGAAACAATTGTAAGATGAAACTGGGTATAATAAAATTTTCTTTTTAATTTTTATTTAATAGACAAAGAATTAATTAGGAAATAGTTAAGTTGAAAATTATATACACATGGTAGTTTCCCTTTTTTGAAAAAGTTGAAATGAATAAGATACATACTTGCAAATTTTAAAGGAGTATTACTGATACCTTTGTAAATGAAAATTTATTGTGGAAACAAACACACATAGTTATCACATTACAATCATTTCTTTTTTACACAGATTATTTTGCTCAAAGAAGAATCTACAACTCCAAAATGCTTTTAATATCCAATATAATTTTAATTACAATAATCCCAACATAAGTTAGCAATAGCTTATGTCTAGGTTTTTTTTTTAATTTTATGGTTGGGATAGTGGGAAAATATTTATCAACTTATGTGGTGTCTCAGAATTCTGAAGACAAAATTTTTTCATTTTGTTCTCATATGTAATTACCAAATTAAAATGAAGTGAAAAACGAAATGAGAATAAGTGAATAAAATCTGCCCTCAGCAACCCATGTCTGAAGCAGTGGTTGGCTATCATTGAACTTATCACTTGACCATCTAATAGCATCTTCCTCGTGGTCCGTGTTTTATGTCCTTCCTCCACTTAAAGATTTAGAATGACCTTCTATAGTCTTTTGTTTTCAGGTCACATGTTTCCAAATACATCAGATGATTTTTTTTTTAGCTAAGTAAAAAGAAGCCTCAAGTAACAGTCAAAGGTGTTGGGAAGATGCTAGCTGAGGCGAGGCAGCCCCAAAGCGGACTTTGGTGGCAGTGTGTTGGATGCTGCCAAGGCCATGAACCAGAGATACAGGAAGGTGACAATGGAATTTTACCTACTAATAGATTTTATGATCAAGGAAAAGGACAACAGAGACCAAGGTGAAAATCCTAATCATGCTACTCTTTATACAGGACTGAATATAATAATTTCAATATTCACTCACTGCATAAAAGTCCTGCTCCAAAAATGTCAAGATGCATTCTTCAGGAGATAATTCATAAGAGAAGGTCTTTATAATTAGTTATTTAGCTCTCTCATCAGCTTCATTACTGAGATTTATCTAAGTATAAAAGGGAGTAGGGGTTCCTTCGAGGTCCAGGGAAGGGGAGACAGAGATGCTGAGAGACATGGTTCAAAACAAGTAAGCAAATCAACAATAGCAAGACAAGCAAGGAGTAAATTTTTAAAAGAAGTTTATCATTTGTTTACATAATCAGCTATGCAGGGAAATTAACATTTTCTAAAAGTTAAAAGTTAAAAATTAGACACAACAGAAAAAGTATGTGAATTCAAGAGCTTCCTGATGATTGACAAAAATAAAGCCCTCAGAAGACTGGCTGTGAGGAGCTGGAGGATGAGCTACATCATTGTGCAAATGTCAGGCTTCTGGCTCCTTTGTCATTAGAAATCATTTTGTAGAAGAGAAACTGAAAATATAATTTCATATCTCCTTTAAATCGTGCACTCGTTCTTCATTTACACTAAACTGATGAAAATCATATTCTATTTGATACTCAGGCTAGACTTAAGGAGGGAATATTTTTAAAACATGAAGTGATGAAGCATAAAATAACACCATTATATTTCCTAAAGCACAGAACCTATTAGGTGCGTATTATTTCTAAATTTAGCATTGATGCTTATATCACATTTTCTTCACCAACTGTGAATAATGGTTTAAGAAATTTGATATTTTCACGGGAGATTTGAATTCTCCAGTGCTTCATTCATTGAAAAATTATTACACATGTTCCTACCCTAATAGTCTAAGTAAAATATAAAAGCATTTTTTTCTCTAGAGAATTTTATTGTTCCTGGTTCCAATGATATATCATTCATATTTTCAGTTTTTACCATTATAAAATTTGGAGATATGTCTTATGACTTTTGTAATATATATATATATATATATATATATTTGATAATATAATGTGAGAGAAATACAACATATTTTTCTCAGGAACAACCTCAAAACCAGTCAGCACATGGACATTTTCATGATTTTATCAGTTGACATAACATCTTATTATCTCTTTAAAGCATATTTCTCATTGTTTTAAAGCTAAGCTTTTGAAATACTATTCTGCAAAATATTACTTTTGTAACACTGACATTTTTTCCATAAGTATATAGAACAAACAGCAGACATAAATGACAAAAGCAAACATTTTTAAGAATAGAATTATACACAGACAATGATAATAAAAATTAGAATTTAGATCTGCATGTGACATTAGGAATTGAATCCAAACTTTTGAGAATTTTTTGATTATTTAGAGTTTTTTATTATGACTATCAACCATCTTCTAGTAATCACTTTAGTTTTGTATTTTGAAATTTTAAATGTATGTTTTAAATTTCTTTGAGTAATGAAATAATTATTTAAATATCTTAGCCAAAGTATAAGTAAAATAAAAATATATTTAAAAAGAGTTTAAAAATCTCTTGTGAGTCAAACCTTTATTTAATAGCTTTACAATACTGAATATGTCTTATATTTGAGGAACACAATAAATGTTAACACTGAGAACATGTTTATAATGAAAATATGCTTTTAGATAAAGGTAGTAGGAATCATATTCTTTAAATTAATTAATTAAATATCTGAATAAAATGATATGCATTTTCATGTGTGGTGTGATTTTGTAAAGATGTGTAGTGCATATACATATAAATACATATAATAAGTATATGTATAGACATATATATAGCACAATATCTTAATTGAGGTAATTAATGTGTTAACTCACATTTTTGTGGTGAGAACACTTATCTCTCACTGATTTTCAAGAATGCACTATATTGTTACTAACTATAGTGATAGTGTTACAATGATTTATTCCTCTGACGTGGAACTTGACTAATGTCTCCCAAACCTGCCCCACCAGGCTCAGTATCATTTTACTCTGTAATTCTGTGAATTCAGTCTTTTTAGATTTCACCTGTAAATGAGAATACTGGTATTTGTCATCCTGTGCCTGGTTTATTTCACCTGACATAGCCTCTGTGTTCATCAATATTTTGCAAATGACAGAATTTCTTTCTTTTAAAAAGCTGAATAGTATTTCCTTCTGTACGTTCACCACATTTTGTTTATCCTTCCATTGATGGATACTCAGTTTAATTCCATATTTTGACTTCTGTGAGTCATGCTGCAATGAAAAGAATCCTAAATCCGTAATTTAATTAAAAAGCATTTGTTACCTCACATGACTGCGCAGTTACCATTTGTTGGAACTCATTTCCTCATTCATCCTTTAAATACTGGCTTCCCAGTAACAGATGGCATTAGGTGTTTCTCCCTGTCAGTGTGTGTGATGATCAGCTTCCTCAGCAGAAGGTGCTGGAGGGACACAGCAGAAGGACGAATTCCCTTCGCCTCCTGGAGCGGAACATCAAGCCACTGCGGAGCAGGTCATCAGATAGTGCTCGGCCCCAGCCACCTGCCTGAGGATCCTAGAGCGCAACAATCCTGCAGCCGCAAAGCAGCAGGGAATCGTCTTCCCATTGACATAGACGTCATTTGTCGCAGACCTTCTAACCTAAGTGCTCTCGCACCCATTTCCATACTGGACTCCAACTCACTCTGCTCGCCTGCCCCTTCTCTCCTGTCTCCTGCAGCCCATCCCCAAAACAACACCACCCATGGCAAACCTCCCGCCTCTATGACTCCTCCACTCTGCACCATGGTATCCTGGACACAGCTCTCCCCTGTCCCAAAGGGTGCTTCCTGTTTGCCCAGTAGCTGTGTTTTAGTCAGTTTTTCTCTGCTTTGACTAAATGACCCCACCAGCACAACTGGAGAGGAGGAAGAGTTTCACCATTTCAGAGGTCGTAGTCCATAGAAGGTCGGCTCCATCCCTTGTGGCTCCAGGTGAGCCAGGACATCATGGGGGAAGAGTGCAGCAAAGGGAAACAGCTCATGTAAAGATAAGGAAGCCGAAAGAGAGAGAGTCCACCCACCAGAAACAAATACATACCCAAAGCCACACCCCAATTCCCATCTCCTCCAGCACACCCTACCACTTCAGTGACCACTCTGTTAATTCCTATCAGGAGATTAAAACACTGGTTGTATTAAGCCTCTCACAACCCAATCATTTCTCTTCCAAACTTTCTTGCATTGTCTTATACATGAACTTTTGGAGGGCACTTCACATCCAAACCATAACACACTTAATTACCAGCTCTGTCCTGGGAAACCAAGGTGCTGTCAGGCATTGACCTGCACCCATAGCCTCTCTGGTGAAGTCAGAGCCCAGGCCTGGTAGGCAAGGTCCCTTCCATGGACTGACATCCCTGGGTACTCTCTCTCACCCTAGGGTAACATATCATTACTTTCACTACACTACAGTAATTACTTATATTAACCCTCTCCTATCTAAATTACCCTGTGGTTTTAAACTGAACACAAGCTGGCATAATGTTGCCACATATTGTGAAGCAAAGTTTTCAGTAGAGTTGGTTAATTCAGTGGCTCAGAGACTTTAAGGAACTCCTGAAGACTGAATGGAAAGGGAACATGGAATGAGGAATGGAGCGGAAAGTGGACACTAACTGGTCTTATGTTCAACTGCAGAAAAGAAAACAATGGAGTTGGGTACAAGTCCCTCTAAGCATATTGTGATTAATTTTCTTTCTACACTATTCCAACAACGTAGTTACCCAGGAAAGGCTAAGAGAACTGCAGGGCATTTGTCTCCTCTTGTCGAGCCTCTGAATTTTGGTGCTGGGTGAGCCTTACTTTGCTTGCATGAAGCACATGTTGGTCAGCCTGGATGATAATGTGGTGGCGTGGACACTTACCTCTGAGTAGGAGAAGGAGGTTACAAATAGCATCAAGCATTTCCACCATCTTGGGCTGCTTACCTGTGTTCAATGTGACTTCGCCTCTCTTCCTGTCAGTAAGTGGAATCTGGAATCTGAGGTGACCCAGAGACATGAGTTGACCTGAGGGAGCTGACTGAGGTTTTGCAACCTCTGAGACGAGGCCTCAAAAGGCCATGTCACCCAATCTCACTGTCCGGATTGCTGACATGAAGGAAAGGGGGTCTACACTTTCCATGGATGTGAGCTCATGTGCAGAGGACTCAGGTTATCCCAGGCATTTGCTGGTACTAATGGTCAAACATGTAAAGTAGGCCACATGTACCTTCCAGCTCCATGTAACTGCATGGGGGAACCCAGGGAAAACCAAAAGAGGACCCAAAGACCAAAGGACCGAATCCTGAGCTATGATAGGTCATTGCGTATGTCATTGGGTTAGCAAAAGCTAATTGGGTCTGAGTGTGTTCGAACACTTGCTCACATCCTTCACTCCCTGTTTTAGATCCCTTCCAGTTGGAACAAATAGAGTGGCTTCTCTCTTCTGAACTGAATCCTGAAAATGTGAAGAGACAGAAGCACACTATGGTCATTCTACATAGAAATCAAATTACTCCGCTGACTGGTTATAAAAATGTCGATATGTGCTTACGTGTCCCATAGAAACCTTTCCTTTTGCTGAAAGGAAATCGTGCTAAGAAGTTGTGATGCCATTTGATTCTTTGTCTAAACAAAGCCTGGAAAATATACAGGTATCCACTTCTTTTTTCATAGACAATTACATGATAAAATATTGTACAGATATACTAAGAATCTGTCCTTAACAACAATGTGCACACACACACACACACACACACACACACACCACACACAATACGCTTATTCATCTGCATATGATGAACACTCTTATTTTTCAACAGAAATGATTAGATGTTAGATTTCTGAAGCATAGCTGTACAAATTTAAATTATTAATAGATACTATCAATTTAAAAATTTAGCTGTTTACTTTGCAATTGACATCAGATGAGAATCCTGTTGTGTCTGTAATTATACCAGTATTATACTTGGTTTAATGTTTTAGAGAGTTCTTTACAAAAGTGTCTTAGTGTCATAATTTGTGTTCCCCTGATTAGTTGGGAGTGGAGTATATGTTCACTTGTTTATTGTCAATCTTTAGTTTTTCTTCTATGGATTGCCTATTCACATTCTTTGTCAAAATATATTCCTTTTTCTTTTTATTTTTTTTTTCTAGGAGCTCTTTTGAAATAATTACTATTGATTGTTTTAAGTGCTACAATGAATTTCTCTCAGCCTGTTTTGACATTTCCTAAAAACACATTTAAAGATGCTGATATTTTCAGTGGGCTTTCTTCATCATTTATGCTGTCGGGCTCTCCACAGATCTACCTATTTCCTTACCTGTGAGATGTCTCTAACCACTCACCTGACCAAAACTATCACACTACTTCAAGTTTCAAACAAAATCCTATCATCTTTTTATGCCCATGTTTGTAGCTGTCCTTGGTTTTCTCATTCCTCTGAATAAGTAATATAAAAAAATATTCTTTAAATGCTTATTTTGTAGCAATTACATTTCATTTCAACATCTGGTACCACGTAAAATGTATTTCCAACATTATTAGGCCACTTGGTTTAGTTAAGCCTCATTTGGTTGGGAGGGACAGAGACAAATTTAACCTTACTTAGGAAAAACCCAGGACCCATATACAACAAGAAATATGCACAGCACACTTCCTACCAGAGGAAAGAACTCCGAAATCCTCTTTCTCATGACATAAGGGTGCTCAGTTCTACAGCTCTCTCTACCTTGGTTTTCTTCTTTTCTTCAATCTGCCATGAACTCTCTATTCAACAGTTTTCCCTGTCTAAAAAAAGCCACCAAAAAGTGGTACCCACAGATCTGAGTTCATGTGAACTTGCACATTGTGCTATGGCATCTGGAGAGCATACATCTTACATGCATGTGCTCTTCAGAGGCAAAACACCTGCATGCAAATCTCAGTTCTGCCACTTGCCAGCTGGGTAAAATTCAGCAAACTGCTTAACCTTTCTGTGACTCAGTACAAGTTTAATGAAAAATAAAGTTAACTGATATGAAATATTCAAAGCCCTTCTTGCCTATATAAATGTTAATTCCTCTTATAGCATAATGAATAGTTAACTCATTCTTTCTTTATTTCATTCCAAAATGTTTATGAAACAGACTCATTGAATTCGGAAAATGAGTTTGTCTGCTTTTCTGTATTGGTCAATTTTGTTGTGGTAACAACAAACCAAAATACCACAGAGGCTTTGAATGCTGCAATGCTTATGCAACATTGTGCTTTCTGATTAGAGCTCAGCTTGGCTCCTCCTGTCTTCCCCTGGAACCCAGGCTCAGAGGAATCTCTACTTTCGGTTTCTTGGTGGTTGCTGGAGCAAGAGGGTTCAATATATTCTGCTGGATTTAATGCCCAACATAACCTAATTGGTTACACCTGTAGTTTTATGCTTGAATAATATCTTCACTCCTTCCAGAACACCTGAAGTATAAGCAGTAGATTAGAGAACAAGGAGAAGAGTCTGGATTCCTCTAGAATACCTTCCATGGCCTTAGTTCTGATTACCTAGATCTAGATATTCTTCATATTATGCTCCACTCATTACATGCTACTTCTTCCATCCCAGTTTCTGAGTGCATGCTTAATTTATGGAGTCTGACTGGCTCTAACCCGGCCCTTGACTTTCTAATTACTTCTTTTGCTCCTGAATTGTCAGTAGGCAGTATCATGTTTAAAAATAAAAATGCTATTTAAGTTCAAGAAATTCTGTAACAGGTTTGGCTTGCAGGTCAAATCCACCCTGTGAACTTATATTGTATAAAAGAGGTAGGAATTTTGTTTTACATTATTGAAGGGTTGTTAAAAACATTTTAATAAGCTTTAACAAAGAAGAATCTCCCACAGAGATTGCATGTGGCTCTGAGAGGCCATATGTTATATAATTTTCCCCATATACCCTTTATAGAAAAAGTTTCCTGATTCTTGTTCTAAAACATAAGTAAGTCATTGGGAGAAAACCTGAAACAAAATGACTAAATCTAGTTAGCTGTACAAAAAGCAGAAAAGAAGGTGCACAGACACTATTGGTACTATCTTGGTCTTTACTGGCTGGCTACACCTATTCCCCAGCTGCAGGAATATTGGTTGCAAAAATTGTTCTCATTCAGCCAATGCCACCATGCTCCAGGTGTTATGTAATACTCCCTGTAACCCCAACACCCGTCCCTGCCTCACATTCAGCCTTCAGCCAAGGTCTGACCAACATGTGGATACAATATGCTAGCTGGCCCCTTACTCCAATAAAAGGGCCACTTGGGGTTACAGTCACACTACACAGATCCCTGTAGAGTGAAGTTGAATTCAGACCACACCCGAGATCACATTCTTGCTGAGATATTTCTGGTGCTCTTCTTGACTCTCGCCATTACTTTTAGGGTACATTCTTTTAAAAAAAATCGTTCAGACAAGAATTCGTGTCATAGGTTTTTACTGTAGGGAAGGCACCATAGGTTGGAAGGTGGCAAGGGCGGAGGCTAGGGAGAAAGCTTGTTTCCTGTCACAACTTCCCTTGAAGAATGAAAGAAAGCAGTTCTTTCGGCTGAATTTTGAAACATAAAGTCTAGACTTTATTTTGGTTTGACTAAATAGTTCTTTGGCCAGAGACAGGTAAACATAAGCCAATGTACTTGCGATTATCTCAGAACTTAACTTTTCTTTCTATCTCTGAGAAAGCATGGCCAAGAAAAATTCAGGCCCAGAGGAAAGGACACAATAAACATACTATAGACAGAGTTAAATAGATTAGAGCTGCAGCAAAATTACTTAAAAGACAAAATCATATAGGAAATATATAAACATTTGTGTCATCAAAAAGCTAACATTTATATAAAATCTTCCATTGTCTGGCAACTAGTCTAGATATTTTACAAAATAAATTTACCATGAGCTGAGTATTTAGTAAATTTAATTTCATTATTCATCTTATTACAATATAGATACATTTTCACATAGTATATTGGTCTGACATATTTAGAAATACAAAGACAAGAAGGTTTAGGGCTAAGTTAGAGAATTTGTAGCCTATGTTTATTTTCTCGCCATTTATACACATTAGTTTTTCTTCAGTAAGACTAAGGTACCTGTAAAATCATGACAATTTTTTAAAGCAGATGATGATATGGTCAAAAATAATAAAGGACTACCTGAATTATTCAAAATTTTTTCATATTTTTCAGAGTGGGTTTTATTTTAACTGAATTGACTAAGCTGAGCAGATAATTTTAGCAACAAATGGACACAAACACAATATCCAACGGAACGGAGGATGCTGTAAAGGCTTTGGAAGAGAACCAAGAATAACTTGAATGGAGTCCATAAGGACCAAAAAGGAAGACAGCATCTCAGTATTTATTGTAACAGCACATTTTGATACCAAGTTGTTTGTCTTCCGTAATGGTCTTGCCCATGAGAAAATTCCATATTTTAAAATAGCACATGGCCTTTCTTTTTTCAAATAAAACCAAAATAGGTAAAGAACATGGAAGACTTTTCATGAGAAGAAACATGCTGCCCTACATCCACCCAGTTGGCCTCTCTCTGTGTTCTTATCTGCATATTGTACTAATCTATTCTTAACTGTTTTTAATTGCATTTTGGTCTGCATTTGTATTCAACTTCCAGAAAAGTGGATTTTGTGAGCCTCTTATCTGAGAAGCTCTGTATCTGAATAAAGCCCCCTTTCTCGCATGCAACATTGACATTAAGGACTTCCCACCCTTATCTGCAACCCTCATTATCCAAATTAAGTCTCTGACCTTCTTTCCACTTTGCTAATTGAGGCTTAAGGATATCAGAATTCAGATTCTCTGATTTATGAGAAGAAGGGGAAAATAAGTTTCCTGTGGAAATGGACCAAAATTATTAATTATTCAACTGTCTTAAGTGGCTTATTTTGTGATTGTGTTTTATGTTTATAGTTTAGGTACTTTATCAATTCACAGAAAACTCAGTTTTAACAAAATTAAGTAAGTCTAAGTAACATGGAGCAGAAAGCAGTAACATTCTGTGGCTAATTCACTTGGAGAATGGTAAAAAGAGGTTGCCAGAGAAAGTTGTACTTACTTTAGACTTCT
Source organism: Sciurus vulgaris (assembly GCF_902686455.1). NCBI lineage: Eukaryota > Metazoa > Chordata > Mammalia > Rodentia > Sciuridae > Sciurus > Sciurus vulgaris. The sequence continues at coordinate 179,466,377 of NC_136464.1, read as the reverse complement.
CCCCATTTCACACAGGCATCCTGCACCTCCTGGAGGGAGGTGAGGAAACTCTGTGCTACCGAGAAAGGTAAATTCAAGGAACAGAGTAACAGGAAACGCCAGTCCCCTGCAGAGTGAGGAGATGACAGGAGCTCATTTGCTACTTGTTTCTGACACTAATTTTAAACTTAAAATAAGGATCAAGAAAAGGGAATAAAAAAAGTTATAAATGTCTATTGCTCATGATGTTTAAGCTTGGTGAATTTGGATAACTAGATGACAGATAAATAGATTCGGAGATAGTCAAATTATAAACATACTCAAATGTTAACATTTACTTTCCATTTCCATTGATATATGATTTTATATTCTATTACTTCATTTTCAAAACTGAAAATGCACTAATTGAAATAAAGGAAAGAAATGTAGATGTTTGTTAGTTTCTTTTCACATGTAATAATATATCATTATATTCTCTTGATAGGAAACATTATCTTTTGTTTTCATTAAACAACTTGGCTTCTATTATTTCTGACTAATTATGCTTATAGGATTATACAAAGCTGATAGGATTATAAAACCAGAGACGGGTTTACCAGTTTTGAGAAATGCATCCTTAGACAAAGGGTTCATGACATAGGAAGGATAAGGTACCATCCAGATATCATGAATACAGAGGTTAGACAGCCTGAGAATGTTCCCTCTCGCTGGTTTTCTGAAACAGAAATTCGTTTTACGTGAAAATCAGCATTTCATTCCTCACTTAGGTTAAAATGCAAACACTGTTATTCAGAATTTTCAAGATCCTTTGACCAGTTTTGTAATGGCAGAACGAGGCAAGAACATGAAACCTGGGGCAGATTCACCCAGCAAATTGAGTAAAACTTGCTATTATGTCTTCAAAGGGCAAGGTTTCTGGGCGAGAGACTCAGCTTAGACAGGGTGCATCCTATGAAAAAACGGAATGGGAAACATCTGAGTAATTTAAGGCAAATAAGTGGTAAGCAGTGCTGCCTGTCCTACCTGTCCACACACTTACGGCTTAAGCAATCCTCCCATCTCTGTCCATGCCTCTGGACAGTTGCCCAAAGTTCCACTTTCATTTCCAATAGTCAAAAAATTATGCACCTGAAAGATCCATCTGACATTGTAATGTTTCTTTCTTTCTTTTTTTATCCCTTTCCTTATAATTGAATGTGTATGTTTTCATGCTGAGAGATAGGGAAGATTTATCAGGCAAAATTGTTAATGAGAGTGAAGTAAATGTACCTCATTCTGCAACATTCCAGTGTGTGTTGACACCAGAGCATGTACCAGCACCTTCATTTGATCTTGTTTTTAGAGGAAGGAATTCATACATGAGATTGAGGTCAGGGGTCTCAATTTTACTTTTATTTTAAAATCTGAGATATATTTTTTTTGATGTGCCACTAGCCAAGTCTCATCTGCTGCAATTGGCTGAGTGGCAGCATAACCTGGATATTTGCAAAGTTCTCCAGGTAAATATTCATGGGGAACTAGGGTTAGGTAGAAAAATTCAGAACTATTTTCTTCAAGTATTTTTTTCTAAGATTGTTTCCCCCAAGAATAACAAAATGGCATATCTACTAAAGATAAAAACATATACATATACACATATATTATATATATATATTAATACATACATATAATTTTTTGTGGTGCTTTGTTTTCCTTACATATTCTTTTGTTCCAGAGTTACTGTGTTCTTTTCTTAAAAGAAGATGCTAAACTAAATTGAGAATGAAGGTGAGGATGCTGAGCAATTTTTCCTGTATCAGATGAAAACACAAGATAGGAATGATTATCCTCCATTTATGTTGCACGTAAAGGAGGTGAAACCTGGATGGGAATTAAACTACTGTCCTAAAGCCAAACACTTCCATGTTCCTGGTTCTATTGTCCCTGTTCTATAGATTTTAAGTAATGGGGAAGAAGGACCTTACTTAGGGAAGCATGGAGACAGGAATGAGGAATACATTTGATGGCAGGTATCTTCTAGGTTTTTCCTTCCTTAATCCTTAATCATAACCACAGCATTCTAGAGACTGTGTCTCACTTAGCACAAGGGCAACTGGGAAGTCCTTACCATCCTGGCTGCCTTCCAGAAACATTCGCTTTGTGCTGTTAATGTGCAGGACTTCTCTCCGGCACTGTTCCATCTGATTCTTGCCGCGTGCCTAGAAGCTGGTGCTCTTATTACTTCCATTTGGAGTGAAGACTCCAACTTAGAGCAGTGTGCTAAGCTGCTCAAGGCCACCACCAGGATCAGCAAGTCTGACTTGCTCCCAAACCTCTCTGGCAATGCCTCTGTCCCTAATTAATGAACACTGCTTCCTCTGAAAATCAATTGGAAAATGTGCTAGTGGCAAGAAACACAAAACTTGTCAGTGCACCTGAATGGAAACTCTGAGCTTATCCATAGCTGATGGAGAGTCCCATCACTCACTCTGTTGAAGAAAAATCTGGAATAATTTGGGAAATAGAAAAGTTTGTTGGGAAAAAATCTGTGTTCACAAGGAGGCAATACCCTGAAGCTGTGGTGGGGGTGGGGAGGTTAATCAGGGTTCCTTTGATGGCCTATGACAGAAAATAAACAGGAACCACCTGAGGCAAAAGGCTGAATTTATCAAACCATGCAAGAGATAAATAAATATGTAAAACACCACGCAGGGCACAGGGCCCTGGAATGGCTGGATGTAGGATTCTTAAGCTCCTTCCAACCCCTCTCTCCTTGGTCTGTGCATCTATCCTTGTTCTGTTAAATCCCATGGTCCTCAAATGATCTGTGGCTTTGCAGCACCAGGGGCAGTTTCCTAAACTGCCCAACAATGTCCAGATTCTCCTAAAAAAGAGTCCTTAAAGACCTCGAGTGCCAACTGTGGTCTGGCCTGAGGTTTCCTCCTTCCACTAATTTTGTGAACAAATAATTCCCAGGTAAGGCAGCTCCAGCTAGAAATAACCAGGGCTGTTTTCTGTTTTCGGAATAGAGCCCCAACTTTCTCTATGGAGACTTTAATGAGAGAATTCCTAATGTTCTGAGTCAATGACTCCAAAATCTCATCAGCCTGTCAGGGACCACCCATCCTGCGGATGAGGTTTTTCATCCTGGATGCCTTAACAGATTCCCCATCCAAATTAGGCTCTTCTCCCCACTACTTTCAGGAAAGTGCTGACCATATGAATCTGTTAGATTTATGTGAACACCATATCAACTTTTAGTAAAGCATTAGTAAATTGAAGGTTCTTGGAAAGCAGGTCCTATGTGTTCTTTAATTCTTATCCTACTAATAAAGTGTCCCACTGCCTTTTCCTACAGTAAGAACCTTCAGAAATTCGTTTTTAAATTTAATCAACTGAAATAAATTTTTATTTATAAAATAATATAAGGAAAATTATATTGTGTTCATTCATTTGCACACTATTAAAAGCAGCACGTTTTTAGTCAAAATTAGGAAGTTATCCATTCTAGTCTCTTCTTGAAAACCATTGTTTCCTTCATAAAAACTTCTCCTTAATTTTAACTGTTTTTAGATTTTCATTTGGGAAAATAGATATGAAATCCGGACCTGTTTCATGTGTTTATTTTCCCAATATTTTCATCTTTGATAGTTTATTTTTCCCCTTCTAATTTTTAAGAACTCTTCAGACAATGGAGATTGAACCTTTCTCCTATAAGCTGTAAAGAGTTTTCAAGGTTTACCAGTCATTTTACATTTCCTCTGATATTCACCACACAGAATTTACCAAGTAGTTAGACTATTAATATTTTTTCTTGACATTACCTTAGTTATGCATCACATTTAGGAAAGACTTTAGCACCCAAGGTACCCAGTGTTATGGACTTGTGCCTACCACCCTGCACCTTTGAGAGGGTTCCATGAATGTGACTTTGTAAATTATGATTCATTTTATGCTGTTTTCTAAACTTGCTTTCAATGTTATTGGTGAACGTCACATGATATACAAAGAGATATACATAATTGATACATTTGTTCTTTGTGTACTGTAGATTCTAAAGTATTCAAAGTTTGCTGTTATGTCTGTACCATGATTTCATGTATTCATCTGTGATACATTGGTCCTTCCATCCACTCCTATAACTTCACTGTACAGTTAGGTTGTTTTGTTTTGTTTCTTCCTTTTCTCTTCTTGCTCTTTCTACCTTTTATTTTCTTTCATTTTATTTTTTAACAATGTTGGTGATCAAACTAAGGGCCTCATGCATACTAGGCAAATGCTGTACAACTGAGCTATATCCCAGCCCGTTTCTATTTTGAGACAGGATCTTGTTACTCTGCCCAGGCTGGCTTCAAACTTAGGATCCTCCTGCCTCAGCCCTCAGGTAATGGGATTACAGGTGTGCTGCTGCTGCTTCTATTTTTAATTTTAATGAATGCATTGATGTATATATCCTTTTATATAAATTATGGAGTTTTATATACATGGACTTGCTGGGAGTAGATGTAGTAGATTGTTAGATTATGGATATTTTACTTTGAAATAGATACCTAAATGACTTTTGAAAAATTGCTTTATTTTGAAAAATTATTGCCTAAGCCATTTGTCATTAACCATTTGATATTCTTCCGTTAACTGAATGTTGATGTTTGAGTAGACTTTGATGGGTTTTTGTAGTTGTTGTTGTTGTTGTTATTGTTCTTTTTAGTTTACACATGACAGTAGAGTATAATTTGACTTATTTATAAATGTGGAGTACATCTTATTCTATTTAAGATCCCAGTCTTATGGTTGCACATGATGAAGAGTTTCACTGTGGTGTAGTCACATATGTATGTAGGAAAGTATGTCAGTATCATTCCACCATCTTTCCTCCCTTTTTTCCTAGTAAATTTTTGGGATTCTTGTGTGTTTAGTATGCTATCGAATTTCATCATGCTACATATGTTGCAAATATTGGGTGAAAAATCTCGTCTTTTTATTTTTTCTGTCATTAAATATTTTAAATTATTTTGAATGACATTTGGCAGCATTGTGCTTTAATAATTTCTACAATTCTTTACTTGTTTATAAATGTTTTTTCAATTTACATGTTATAAAATATTTTTTATATTTCCCAATATTTGACTATAATCTTTAAATGTTAACTGAGCTTTCTAAAATTAATTTTAGTAAATTGATGTAAACCATTTGCCTCCGGATATGTATTAAAAATCTACTTTATCAGTCTTGGATGTCATGTTTCTTATATCACAAATTAGCATATCCATTCAAATCAATTAAACTATTTTTGGGAGATTCCATTACTATCTTATTCATTTTCAAGTGTTTTAATTACTGCAACATTAAAAAAAAATTTAATACCCATTGTTTGTCATTTTCAGTAACTGTCTCTAGCATCAGAATCAGCCCCTGTGCCTTCTTCCACCATCAAAACTGGGGAGATTCTAGTTTCTCTGGTGAATTACTGAGGCCATATGAGTGGGCAATCTGATAATCTTACTTTGAAACAACTTTCCTCAAGCTACAGGATATTATAAAAATGTCAAGGCTAAACGATTTTAGTTTTCTGTTTTCCCTCCAGGGACAGTTTTGGGGCATCTCATTATTTTTTAGAATATTCATTTTGTTTCTCTAGTTTCCAAGTAGCCAAGTATGTGGCATTAACTTGTGTTTTCTTTATATGACAGTAACTATTATATTTTTGCAAAATTTTGTCAATTGTTTTGAACATACTACCTCTAACAAATCTTAATGAAGCCACTTCATTTTTGCAGTGACGTTTTTAGAGTTGGGGTTCAAGAAAAAGGAGATGTAGATGGGAGATGAGGGGTGAGGCAGGCAACCTGGGATAGGAGGTTGCTGTCATGAAGGTTGAGATGACCTGGACCTGAGAAAGGACAGCAGCGGTGGGGAGATGGATTGCATGGCACATGGAGCCCAGACCTTCCTCCTATGCCAGGACCCTACCAGCAGCCCATTAGCAGATGCAGCCACTGTCCAGTGTGTCTCCCATGCTCCTGGACGCAGTCATTATCACTGGCAGCTGCTTTCCTGATGACCAAATCTTATTTATGTTCGTTCGAGTCCTATGAAATCTGCTTCATTTCCTTTCCTACTTGGATCTCTGGCACTTCCCAGTATGACATCAGGAAAGTTTTTGGAACTATGTGAAACTCTTAGAACTATTCAATGTACATTTCCCCCTGCATTTAGAACTATTTGGTCATTGCTGTGGGTACTGATTTTGTTAATGTATGTTTAATTTTGTGTATATTCCCTAACTCAGCCATAACATAAAACACCAGGAGTTATGGTGTTAATTATGTAAACTCTAAAGTGAGGTATGGGGAAACAGCACCCTGAACCATTATGCTAATTGGGTTTGTTAAAACACAGTGGAAATCACTGTAGATAAATGCTCAAAAATGTTATTTTGCATAATGTAGGGCAACAGTCAACACTTATAATGCCCTCCTAAGCAATAGTTATGGATAAGCATGCATGGCTGAAAATCTGATTTCTAAAACTTGAACTGCTAAATTTATGTTATTTCTAAAACAATTAGAAAATAGATATAACTGCTTCAAAATCAACATTTCAGGGCTACTACAACTTTTAAGTAAGATCTAGTCACTAGTAAGGAAGAATACTCTGAAATGTCTTAGTGTCTTTATATTTCAGTCCTCATATTTCCAGAAATATTTGAGTTTATGACTCAAAAATGTCTTTAAGTTTTAGAATTTGAAGAATTTTAAGCAAAGTAATTTAGGATAATTGTAGACTTAGGGATAACAGTAGACTTAGATTATTCCCAGAGATAAACAAATTGTTAATTAATCATCAATGATTTTTTGTTGTTTAGCAAAGCACCCAGTTCTTCCTCTTGTATTTATTAGAGTAATAGCTTCTCTGTCTCGGTCACTGATAAAAAGGTAAAATGGTTCTGTAGCCGTCCTTCATAGTCCCCAGAACACAGGGCCCTCCAGTCCTATACAAATTTCAAAGCACCGACAGGATAAGAGGAAGTTCTTGGGTTCTAAGAAAGAGACCTGCAAGATCCTCTCAGTATATGGAAATCTCAGCTTCAACTGATTCTGCTTCATGGACCTGAGTCTATTTTTTGACAAATGATTACATAATTTAAAAGCTGTTTTCTTGATACATATATGGTGTGGATCAATGAGAATTGGAAGATTTTTTAAAAATACTGATGATATGAAAATGTTTTATTATCAGAATACATATAGATTTTATTCAATTATTCTAATTTTTTAATTATTTTTTAATTTATAATTTTTTTAAAAAATGTAATTCATATTATCTGATCTTTCAACTAATCAAGTCATTGAAGTATTTAGTGCTGGCACATTTCACCAATAAAAACAAATAAATGTAATAAGAAGAATAAGAGAGAGCCAAATTTGGATGTCCTCTCAAAATTGCCACAAATAAAACAAGCAACAAATAAACTCAATAATTACTAATTTTTTTTAGTAGTTAATGTATTTATTTTATTAAAACTCGGAACCCATTTTCTCCCTTTATTGCCTTGAAATGTAAGACTGTCTAGGTCTTACAAGCAAGTGAGAAAATTCAATCATACTTTTATAAAGTTTCTATTGCATAACTACCTCAAAATGTTTTGCTGTAAGTGTATGAGTTACAACATAGCAAGAAATATTTCTTTACTATTTAGACCTAATGATCTTAGCAAAATATGTGGAAATGTATTTAACAGTAAAATTAAAATCAAGTAAATGATTAAACAATCAATGATTTCCACTATGGTCTTTCAAAATGCTTTGATTTCCTCTTTCACTAAATCCTTCATTAACTGTTAAATATCTCAATTTTATCTGTTTGAAACTGAAATAAAGATAATATGATAGAGTGAAATAGGGGCTTTTTAATTAGACTACTCTGCAGTCCGAACCATCTCTGACATTTAGTAGTTCTTTGAATTGAACAATTAATTTAATTAAAAATTAAACATTTTAAGTGTCCATTTCCTCAATTTTAAAATAGGTGTAGAATTATCCATACCTGAGCATCTCTGAATAAATTAAATGAAATAACCTGTCTGAAATATGTATCACTATGGAAGTGTTCAGTAAATAAAACCTATTAAGTGTGCTTACTTTCAAATAAAACTACTATTTCTACTAGTTTATTTTTGCATGTGAAATGGATGCCAATACTTTCCTGTATGAATTAAATTTAATTATTATAAGACACGCAAACTATGTCATATCAAATCAAAGTAGCTGCTGAAATTTTTATCAAAATTTTACTCTTTTCTGTATGCAGATTTTTTCAGGAGAAAATAATTCTATTACTGAGACAGAAATAATGAATATTTGAAAAAAAAATTGCAGAGGTAGTTCTGTGCTAAAGTATTTGATGGACCCAATATCTGGCCATTAAATTCTGATGAAACAACATTCTCTACTACTCCTTCAAATGCGGTACCATGAGGTCAGAGGAAACAGGGAGAGAGCATTTTTATAATTGCATTAATAAAAAATAATCACTGTTACTGCAAACATTTTAAAGTAAAATATACTAAAATAGGAAAACATTTGTGATTCTCTGAAAACATATTGGAGTAAAATTGGCAAGTACATACTTCGGAAGTCATATAAGGTCGGCTATTGGGTCATCTGGGCTTCATTAATTAAAGGAATATACGCCCTTCTCATGTCATATAATAAAGTGCTTGTTTCCACTCTTTAAAATTCTTACAAAAGCTTTTTCCCACTATCAGGTGCCATTTAAATAAATGACATATTTGTATCAAATAAAAGGCAATAGCTACTTACTGAGGCAAAAGCTTTTTAGACCCCAAATTAATAAGCCTCGCACTGTACTTTCAGCTGGACTTGGCGACTGACTAGCAGGCATTTTCCCTGGTGGAGATAAGCCCGAGGGCCACACGCCAGCCAGCATGTCAGCGGCACCTCGGGGCAGTGTGCAAGAAGGGGGCGACTCAGAGTTCAAACACAGGCCAGCCACCCCCCAGCCCACTATTAAAGGCAAGGGTGAAAAAGAAGGTCTTTCATATTGTGGAAAAAATAAAATGGATACTTGTGAAATAGGAACTAAAAATATTATGTGTGCAACAATTATTTGAAAGATGGAGTGTAACGTTTCAGAGAAGATGAAGGCTCTCATAAATTCAGCCAAATTGGTTCAAATATAATTATGTCAATTATGCTTCATGGGATTCTGTGCTCCAGTTCTGTGTTCAGTGGCTGCATTGTTTGCGATACGCCAATCTACATAGTCTTTATTGTACAAATGGAAGTTCTCTTTATAATCTCATAAAGCAAATTTGTGCTCCAGATAGATTTCTAAACTATAATCTAATGGGCTGAAATCATCTCAAAACAGGGTTGATTGATTAGTAATATGTTCTAATTTGCTTTATATTTAGTCATCTTAGAAAATAATGAGGATCATTCAGTATAAAATGTCTGTTTCTCTGAATTGAGTGAATAGGCTTATATACCATTTACTTAAATAAAAATAAAAGTATGTGTTTGGTGAAATTGATTTCTTTAATGTCTTTTTTATCTTTCTCTAAATTTAATAAAAATACATTAATAATTCTTGCATGTAGAAAAGTTTTATTCCTGCTGCTAATAATTCAGGCTGGTGTCATGTCCTTCTTTATGACATCTCTGAGCAACACATGTCCTTTAAGCAGCATCTCAGGAAAAAAATTACTAAAGGCATCATCCGCTCATGTTACAAGGTGGGAAGACAAAGATGTATTTTTATTATCACTAGGGACACCACTTGCCAGACCAGAAACACTTTGTTTCCCTTGTTGTTTTATAGTACCTGAATTTGATATGGAAACAGATTAAAGGAAGACAATTAGCCATATCATTTTATGACCTGGATTTTTAACTTTGCAGAGCCCATTAGGCTCAGTTTATAGATATATCACATGATCAGCATGGTAGCCTGTAAACAGGGAAAACATAAGTAGATTCTTGTGTCCGTGATTTTTCACTTTGAGCAGTTTCCTGAAACGTAAGATTCACTCAATCCTGTTATTTGCCAGAGTGTTAGGTGAAAGAGTACATGTGCACTTACTAATCAGAATGGTCACATAAAATGTATATTTTTCAGACTGATTTCTTTTTATTTGCTGTAAGGAGGAAAAACACAAAACAAAAAAGAATGACAGGTTTACCTGTGGTTTCTCCAAGTCAGAGAAAAGGAAAACTGCATAGAAATGAAAATCTCAGCATTTCATGGGACCCTGGTAGCTCCTGGTTTCTAACAAGAGGTCTCATACTGAGTGAGGGAAATCCAGTTGTGCCCCACAAGGCTTGTGACTGTGCGCTGTTTTCAGGTAGAGAGGTTATGATACTCTCGGCTGTGACTTTGTTAGGATATAGCCAGATCTTCCGAAAGAAAAGGACATTTCCCATGCAGTGCTACATTGAATGAGAAAGTTTGAGCAGTGGTCAGAAACTTCGCCTGGCTCACTGCACAGCTTCAACTCATTCCAAATCGTCACTGTACCCTAACTGCACCCAGGATGCAGGCGGTGGCAAATGCTCGGGAGAGAATCGTTTCGCTGCAATATGGAAGTTGCTTGGCTGCGCTTCAAGATTTGTCTTTTCTTTCCTACCATTTATTTTTGGCAAGACTAAAGAAAAAAAGAAACAGCATGTTTTAAAGCACCTTCCTCTTCCCCTCTCTCCGAGTCTGGCTTTAAGATTTCTTTCATGCCAGCGTTGGCATTTGGGATCTCTAAAAGAGGCAGCAAGCCCATTTAGTTGATTTTAAATGCATACCACTCCATCAATCCACAGTGACTCCATATATTGTAGAAAACCAAGTCAAATTGTTAGAGAAAACGGCAGCTGAACACGTTGTTTTCCACCGTGAGCGTCCAACCTGACTTACTCCTGCCTAAGGCCTCCCTCAGCATCAGATGCCTCCCAAGAAAGTCACCTAGAAAACTTTGGATGAAAGTAAAACATCTTCTCAACCAGACAGCAGCTTAAAACTCCAAACCCACACTCATGGCATCCCATGATTTACGCAATCCAGACTTTTGGGAAAGGAGGACTGGAGCAACATGCTGAAAGTTTGGAGGGATTCCGCCCTGTGCACTTTGACCTTCTGAACCAAAGCTGACAGAGTAGAGGGCCGTGAGCCCCAGTCGCGCCCCAGTCCCAGACAGGACACGTGAGTGTTAGCTGCAGTGACAGGCTGTCCAGGCATAGCTGTCATCTGGCCCATTCTCTAAGCAAACCGTCAACATAATTCACTCTAAAGGGCTTTCTGAGAGAGCCTAATGTATTTTCTTTCTTTCTTGTACAGTGCAGAATTTAGGACAGCTTATTTTAATTTGATGACCTGAACTATGATCTAATAAGGGACAGCTGTGACAGCTAAATCCCCAGGCTATTTATTGTCAATTAGAATAAATCCTAAATAAACTCCCTTCATGCTAAACTTGACCCATTCTTGAACGGTAGGCAAAAATGACGCTTAGGAAGGAAAAAGCAGGGAACTGGAAGAAAGAGCCAATGGAATGTAAATACTGTGAAAGAGAAGGCTCTTCAAGCAGAATTAGAGAGACGAGCAGTGATAATGACATTTTGATGTTGAATAATTGCTATTGAATTTTTTTTTTGAATTGTGGAAGATATCCACGGGAGAATACAAAGGAATATCAAGCTGTCAAATAAAATGTACCATGTCATTAGAGTTAAGCTAAAAATAAATGCATTTTATGTGAATAAAAAGTCTTTATTCAAACACAGAAGAGAAAATGCCCCAGAAGAGTGGATTATAAACTTTTTCTGCCTATCATAGATATACATTTCACAACAAGACCTAGGACTCCAGTCCACAAACTGTATACATCTGCCAAACAAAAGATTCTTGAAATAATATTTCCTCTCCCCTGTGTAACACACCCTGGTTTGTATTCTGCTCTTTTCTCTCACATTGAGAAGAAACGCTCATCACAACCCACCAAACTGAGACCACTACCTGCCTCAAAGGACTGGACACCCACCATCTGAAAAGTGTTCTCCAGAACTGAGCAGCAAAGCACAAAAGGGAATCTTCAAACCAAAGCTTGAGCATCTTTAAATATTGATAATCAGAGAGGATTTAGCAGCCTGATGAAGAAGCAAATACATTATTGACCTATGCAAAAGCAATTTATTATAACATTGTGAATTGCTTTCTCGAGTCTGAAGGGCATGTCAGAAAATGTAAAAAAGAAGTAAACATTGCGGTGAGGGACTGTTATTAACCAGAGCCCTGCAGCCTGTGCTGAGCACTTCTTTCCCAGGTCTGTAAAATACGAAAAGATAATAAGTCAGCGTCATTGACAACCTTATGTGTAGAGACACAAAGGAGAAAACATGCCATGTAAGATAAAGATGCACGGGAGTGTGTTTCAGGGACAAGTTTTAGGGACTTGTTTAAGGGACATTCAAGAGTCTTTAAGGGGCATGGCGTGCCAGAGTTGAATCTAGGTTGCACGGACAGTTCAAAAGTGCTTCCTGAGGGGTTGAAGAGATCACCCCTCCACTTGAGCACTGGCTCTGTTTGTCAGTACTGGCAGTTTGTTGGCACTGTCACTTGTGAATATCTTTGTCACTCAGGCAAAACCAGGAAAAAGCTGAAGGTGATCTGGTTGTCCAATAAAAATTAAAAGGTGCCGTTTACTTCTTAGGAATCAGGCTTTTTGGACTTGACTGCAAAGCCCATTCTCTTCAGACCATGGGGCTGAGGATCAGTGTTCATTTGTAATACCTACCAAAAAGATCATGACTGTTCTTTTAGTGGGCAAGGTCTAACTCTAAATTTTCCATTTTCCTTCACATGCATGGAGGCTGTTATACTCTCTCTTCTGTCTTGAAAACAAAAACTGTCAAGACATAAGACAGATTGTGATTAAGCAATGTAGTCTACATATGACTTTTTAAAATTCTAATCCTAATCACAATCTCACAGATTTTTCCAAATTATAGATTCCACCAAAAAGGGATCTATAATTAGTTTCCCAATTAATCAGCAAATGGAAATATCTTTATATCATTTTATAATGTTTCTTTGAAATGTATTCTGCTGAAAATGGAACCCGTTTTAGAAGTGACACATAGGCATTGGCATGAGCAGTGTGTCTTTCACATGCCGTCAAACAGCATCAGAAGAAAGAAAGGAGATAAAAAGCTTGATTTCTCTGTGGCCTGGAAAATAACCCAGGTCCCAGCCAACCTTCTGACTGCAGAGAAGCCTGCAAAGAGAGAGGGTCTTCCCAATCATCAGACAGAAGTGATATTGTCAACAGAGGTCATGTCGTCCATCCAAAGACAGCGGAGACTGTCCATTCTCCTACTGTCCTCTTATGAGAAGAGAGAAATGGAAGCAATGATGTATTGAGATGTGACCTTGCCTTGCTTCTTCTTTCTGGCCATTTATTCTTCTCTCCTCACTACCAATTTCTCATCTTGGGACCTCGGTCTAAGGGATAAGGACGTTGGGACTTAACAAAATTTTGGGACTTACTCAAACTTAAATTAAAATTAAAATAAATCAAGGCAATTAAAAGGCACTTTGTGTAATTATTATCTATTTTTTTAACATACCACCAATGATAAAAATAAAAGCATAAATTTAATGCTTTCCTTTACAATAGAAACCAATACATCAACCTAGATATTCCATTATTAATAAAAAATAAGTAAAAGTAACTCAAAACATCATCATCCCTTCTTATTATTTGGGAGTAATAAAACAGCAAAGCACTAAGCACATACAAACACAAATACTTCTAGTAAGATCTGTAGCCAAATTTTTTTTTTCAAGATGTAAATAATCTTCTGTGGTTTGTCTTTTGTTTTGTTTGGTATTTGTTCATTTGCTTCTTCCTTTATATACTTCTTCCTTTATATAAAATCAAAGGTGAAAATGACAATGATTTTAGTTGTCAGAAAAAGTTCTTGGATATCAACATTGGATTCACCACTGTTAAATAGTAGATGAATGATTAATAATTACATTCCATTGTCTTAATGGAATTTAGATATCTATTAAATATGATGCTTAAAAATCACTTTAATAACAACTTAAAATATATATGGTATAAAGTGAAACAGTTAAATGAAACATAAAAATAATATGATCTCAACAGAGCGATGCACAGAATGATAAAAATACATCAACCTTGAGACTGGGAGTGCAGCATAGTGTTAGAGTGCTTGCCTAGACAAGTGCATGGATCTGGGCGCATTACAAACAAAAGAAAAAAAAGAAAAAAAATTGAGCTGTTTAACAAAATCTATCTGACTGTGTGGTAGTAATATGGGCAATTCAACTTGTTTAACAAAAGTATTGCAATATATACATGTGATCATTCCCATGCAAGATGATTTCATAATCGAAGCAATACACATTTAAATTTTAAAAGACAAACATTTTCTATAAAAAACACAATTGTATATTTATTTCAAAATATAAGGCTAATAACCTAGAGATATAAAATGTGACGATGACCTCACAAGTAAAAATAAAAGTATGAATTAAGATTGCACAGTTAGCTGGGCTAGGTGGCACACACCTCTAATCCCAGTGGCTCCTGAGACTGAGACCAGAGGATAGCAAATTCAAAGAAGTCTCAGCAAAAATGAAACACTAAGCAACTTAATGAGACTCTATCTTTAAATAAATTACAAAATAGGACTGGGGATGTGGCTAAGTGGTTGAGTGCCTCTGAGTTCAATTCCTGGTACCCTCCCCCACCTCAAAAAATAAAAAAAGATTGCACAGTGATGTCAAACAATTGGTGGAATATTTAGTCTGATAACTCCAAGACCGGGTAAAGGTGCAGAGATCCAGAGATTCATATGTGCCTAGTGAAATTATTATTTGATAATGACCCTTTGGAGTGAAATCCAGCAATAATTGAGGGAGTTGACGATTCAACAGCCCCACTTTTTAGTAATAAAGACTATAACAGTAATATACAAAGTACAGAATGAGAAGTGTGTATTTTCCTTATGGTATTACTTATATTAATGAAAACTTAGATCTTCTGTATTGCATTTTATTAGGAGAGTGAATTTTTTTTCTTAAACTCATACAAATAAAAGCAGTTAAATTTGGGTGAAGTAAATTTTGTAAACAATATTGATTATAAAAGAAAGTTAGAAGAAGATACTTATAATAGCATTTAGACCAAACTTTGAAAAATACTACATGTTGTAATAATTACCAAAAATTAATTAATTAATGCAATCAACTTACAGATAGAGCCCACCTCTGGAGAAGGAGGGAGGCGAGTGGAAAAGGAATAACCTATATACAATGAATTGAATACACTACCTCAGGTAATTGCCACAGTGACTCAGCCTTTATTTTATCTGAGTTAATGTTGTGTGGACACCTATAAGATATCCTCTCTGCTTTTATTTATGTTTGAAATAGTTATAATACCAATACATTCGTACACTGAAACTTTCACAGCTTAAGTTAGTTCAATATTAGTTGTTAAGCATCAATTTCAGTTTCTTCAATGATTTCTGTGAAGGACGAGATCCTGAAATAGGATAGGTACATAGGGAAGAATCTGCTCATGGCAAGGGCAATAAAGTAGAAAGCCACTGGGCTCCTCTAGCTTCTGTGTGAAGAAGGTCTTAGGAGCAGGTGCACAGTCAAGACTGGCAGAGCTGCCAAACCAGCCCTCTCCAACCCGGGGACAGTCACTCTCCTACAGTGTGCCTCCTCCAGGACAGCTTTGCACTCCTCTCCCCACATGGCCTGTGACCTTCCAATAAGCAGATTGATTCCATGAAGATAAACCACTCCTCACAAAGAAAAACTCAACCCAGTGTGACAATGATGTGACAGTTTCCTAAATTATGTCAGATTTTGAAACAAAGTAACACTCCAGACACTCCACTAAACACACTACTATGAAAGATTAAACCTCCATGTTGACTTAAGAATTTTCTTTGAAATATGGAGATACATTATGAAAACTAATTTTGACAATGGTTTTACTTATTAATGTTATTAAAGATCTGAGAAGTAGTCATTTTCCAACTTCTATATACAATATATTATTTATGTTTTGTTCTTTCTCTTTTCTTTTTTGTTGTTAATTGATTTCTTAAAGGAAATGGTTTTCCTTCCATTTTTGTTATATAAATCTTATCAGTATATGTGCTTATATTTACATTGTCCAGGTATTTTATTTGTTCTTAGGATGGTCCAACACCCAACACTAGGTTAAAAATAGTAATACCTTTTATATAAACACATTTGAAATTTAAACAAGTTTTCTTCTCAGCCCAGATATCCTATAGCTGCTAAGCGTTAAAGTGTAAATGAGTTCGATGTAGCTGGGAGGGTGTGCTGGTTCCAGTTGTTCTAAGAGACTCTGCTTTGCTTTGACCACTGGTGCCTCCTCTACACTCTGAATGTTGCTTGAAATGTGAATGATTTGGAGTTCCTTCCTTCTTTCAATTTGACTTTCAGAGTTAGTGAGCCCAGTAACCCTCCTTGGATGCACTAATATCAGGCACATTGTTCCAGGCCTTGAACTAACCCTCATCTCATGCCTCCCCCCAAACCCAATACCATCAAGCATTGAATAAGAAGATGCAAACACATGAGATATGATGATGGGCTTCTTGCTTTCACAGTGAATAGTCTAGGCAAAAATCTGCTGCAATCTGGACCTGGAAAGATGGATGCTATGTTTTTTCTTCATTCATTCATTTGACAGATGTTTAATAAATACTTTCAATGTGCCAGTCACTGTTCTGGATGCTTAGAGTACATCAGCAAACAAAGCAAAAAAACCAAACAAACAAACAAAAAAAACCTTACATTTTAGTGGGAGAAAAGGCAACCAAGAAATAATAAGCATAATGAAGAAGCATATTATCACTTATAAAATGCTGGGTACCATGGAAAATCAGAAGACATCCAGGTAGCTGGTATCAGACGAAGGAAGAGGAGGCTCAGATCACAATTTTAAAAACAGGGTATCCAAGAATGGCAAAGACTGCAAGCAGAGTAACTGAGCCACATGATCATCTCAGGGAGCATGTCCCAGGAAGGGACTCAACCATAGGAAGCTGTAAGATTTGGGGCTTATCTGGTCTGCTCCTGCCATGGGAAGGCGCTGAGATGGAGTGTTTTTGTGTGTGTGTCGGGGGTGGGAGGACAATAGTCAAGAGAAAACTGAGCAGTGAAGTGAGGCATAAATTCATGTCACAATATATACTTTTACATAGACATATGCATATTTAATATTTTGGGCCAGTAAAACTTCAGTGAAGTGAAAAGTGTATATGTGTCTGTTTGTGTGTGCATGTGTGTGTGTGTGTGTACGTGTAGTATTAGGAAGATACACATTGTTTTTCAAGAATAGAGTGATAGTTATCCTATAAAAATATTATATACTCTGTTTAGTAAGAGAAATTGGCATACATTTAGTTTGTGTTTTCTTGTTTAAGAAAGGTGATCTGATTTTGAAAGACAGATTTATCTTTGGTGTTCTGAGGCTTTCATATTTAGTAAATGGATGTGAAAAGTCCATTGTTCTCATCGAAAGTCTTATCTTGGTATCAAATATCTCAGTTGAGTTTTTGGAACAAATAAAAGGAAAACAAAAAGTTTGTGTTCATGCTTGGAGTCAAATGGTAGAGCAGAAAAATTGGGGTCTGCGTAAATAAAAGGGCAATGGTATAAACTTTATTTTCTTTACCAAAGAAATACTCTGCCAAATAATATCAATAGTGAGCAGGAATTGTTCACACTGCTTGAGCTTAGGGGTTGCCTTCCTACATTGGTGGAAAAAAAAACTTCAAAATGCACTAAAATTTTGTTCAATAACAGTAGATTACATGAACTATTTGAATTGGTAAAAAATTCTTATGACCTTGCCATGCTGTAAAGGAGATTAAGTGCTAGTATGAGCAAAGCATCATCTTCTGCTTCAAACAGGTGAGGCAGAGCAAGGGTATGGTGCAGGAATATTTTCTGAAGCAGTTGGAGTCTTTTAATCACATCACTCATATCAATATCTTGATGATAATGGAAAGACAGTATTAATTTAAAAGCAACTTTTTGGGTACTCTCTCTATTTATGCTGAACAACACACTAATTTTGATTTGTTACAAATCTAAGCTTAGATCACTCTCAGGTGCTGAAACAGTGACAGCAAATCAACCGCAGACTTGCAGCAAACCTAGGCTTAGGCCACCATCTAGTGCTAAAATAATGGAAGTTATCACAGGCCCCAGAGAAAATAATTCCTGAAAAGACATGCATAAGGGCTGGGGCTGGGGCTTAGTGGTTGAGCACTTGCCTAGCATGTGTGAGGCATTGGGTTCGATTCTCAGCACCACATATAAATAAATGAAGGAAATAAAGGTCAATCAACAACTAAAAAAAATTTTAAAAAAAGATATTCATAAACAAAGGTAGATTCTGAATACCAGAATAAATGCCCACTATTCCAATGCACAGATGTCTTTGCACACCAATAAGTATCAAGAACTTTAAGGAAAACAAGACCTCTCTGAATCATAAAAATAAGGTGCTAGAAATTGACCGGGTAGAAACCTACACGGGAGAACACTCAGGTAGTGAATTTAAAACGGGTAGTGAGTTTTAAGGAAGTAGGAAATAGAGAGAAGTGAATTCTCTAACAGAGAAACTTAATGGAGAGATGGAAGCAATAAAATGAAGTCAAACAAATCCTGGAAGTGAAAATCACATTAAGAAAACAACACTATAAAAAGCACAAATAGCAGACTAGATCAACAGAAGAATTATTGAGCTCAAGACAGCCTATCAGAAAATACAGAGCCGGGGGAGAATAAAAGAAAAAATAATGAAGAATAATTAATAAAGATTATACTCAGTTTGGGACAGTATTAAAAGAGCAAATATTTGGTTTGAGAGGTTAAGAGAGGTTCAAGAAGGACTTGAGAATACCAAAGAAGTAGAAAGTTTATTAAATGAAATAGTAACAGAAACCTCTCTAACCTAGACAAGAATATACAGGTATAGAAAGGTCAAAGGTTGCCAGTAGGATTTAACTAAACAAATTTTACTCAACGACACATTATAATTATGCTCAAAAGTGAGAAAGAATGATTCTCAGGAAATTAGGGAAAAGAAATTAGTAACTTACAGGGACATATGAATCAGCATGAATTTGCCTGCCTACAGATTTCTCAGCACAAACTTTACAGGTCAGCAGATAGTATGAGATTTTTTCAATACTGAAGGGGAAAAAAAAATCTGTCAACCAAGGACACTCTACCCAGCAGAGCTATACTTTAGAAATGAAGGAGAGAGAATGATATTCCCAGACAAACAAAATCTGAGACAATATCGCAAGGAGACCTGTTCCATGAGAAGGACTAAATGGAATTCCTTCAACTGAAAGATAACATTAAGTAAGAAGGAAATGTCAGAAATCATAAATCTATATACACTGTATACAGTAGCTTCCAATGTTCTAATATTGTACGCATGGTACATAAACTACTCAAATCTTTAGTGTGAAGATTAAAAACAAACAATCAAAAATAATAGTTGTTATATTGATCTGTTAAAATGTAGGCATCCACTTATTAAGATGTACACCATTTGTGTACAATGAAGCAAAATGTCATCTGTAAAAATTAAAAATAAATAAATAAATAAAAGATAGGCAATATAGAAGGATGTAAAAGTGGATACCAAAAATTCAAAATGTGGAAAGAAATGGAGTATAAGTTGAGTTTATTATTATTATATTTCCTTTCTTTCTTTTTTGTTTTGTTTCCTGCCTTTATGATTATATTATCATTCTGTCTTTTCAAAACAGTTTATTACAATTAAAAGATGGTTTATGTAAGCCTCATGATAAACCGCAAGACAAAAACCTGTAACAGGCAAACCAAAAATAAGCCAGGAAGCAAAGCACATTAGAAGAGAAAAATTACTTACCTACCAAGGAAGACTATAATAGAAGGGAAAAAAGAAACAAGAATACTAGATAATGAGTGAGAAAATGACTGCAACTTTACTTAGAATAATTACTTAGAGTGTAAAAGGATTAAATTGCCCAATTTAAAAGACATAGAGTGACTGGATAAAAAAACCAAGACTGTATGTGGCTTATGAGAAACTGGCTTCATCTCTAAGGTTGTGCATAGACTGAAAGTGAAGAGAGGGAAAAAGAAATGACATACAAACAGATTCCAAAAGAAAGTTCTAGTAGCCATACTGACATCAGATCAAACACACTTTAAATCAAAAGAGTTAAAAAGAGACAAGGCAGGTTATTAGGGAGTCAATTCAGCAAGAGAATATTCTCAATATTACGCATTCACTGTCAGAGCACCCAAATATATAGAGCAATTACTAATAGGCTTCAAGGGAGAATTAAAATACAACCCAATGAGAGTCGGGGACTTTAACATTCCACTTTCTGCAATGAAAAGATCGTCCAGACGGAAAATCAGGAAATCAATAAAGCAATAGCAGAGTTAAATTGCACCTTAGACCAAATGGACCTAACAGATATCTAAGATCATTCCATCGATAGCTGACTAATAGACATTCTTCTCATCAGTTCATGGAACATGCTCCAGGACAGATCTTAGGGTGGGCCACAAAACAAGTCTCAAAAATTCATAGGAATAAAAATCATATTATCTTTTCTGACCTCTATGCAATAAAACTAGGAATCAATAACAAGAATGACCTGGGAATTATACAAATCCATGTAGTTTAATCAACTTACTCTTCAATAGGCAATGAATAAGAAAGAAATCAAGAAGAAAATTTTAAAATTCATTGAAGTAGACAAAAATGGAGACACAACACATCAAAACCTAATGGAATTCAGAAACAGAAGCCCTAACAAGGAAACTCATAGCAATCAAAGCCAGCATCATAAAAGTAGAAAGATCTCCAATAAATAACCTTTTCCTGCATCTTCAGTGACTAGAGAAAAACAAGATAAGCCATACCCCGAATTAGTAGAGGAAATAATAATGATCAGAGAAAAAAATAAATGAAATAGAGACTAAAAAATACAAAAAGAAAATACAAAATCTCAACAAACAGTTGATTCTTCAAAAAGATAAAATAGACAAACTATTTGTTAGACTAAAAAAAAGAGAAGGAAGACTCAAATAAATTCAGAGACAAAAAGGGAGACATTACAGCTGACACCACAGAAACCCAAATGATCATTGGAAATTACTGTGGACAACCATACACCAACAAACTTGACAACCTAGAAGAACAGGGCAATTTTCTTTACCAAGATTGAGTCATGAAGTAATAGTAAACTTGAATAGACCCCAAACAAAAATGAGATCGAATAAAAAATAAATACTTTCCCATTAAATAAAAGTTAGGAAGCAGATGGGTTCATTCTTAGTGTCAGCTAACATTCACAGAAGAGTTAATAACAATTTTTCTGAAATTATTCAAAATATTGAGGGGAGGTAATTCTACCAAACACATTCTACAAGGTCAGTGTTACCCTAATACTAAAAACAAAGGTCAAAATAAAACTAGAAAACTACAGGCCAATTTCTCTGACGAAAATTGATGCAAAAATCCTCAAAAAATTTTAGCAAACTGAGTCCAACAATGTGTTTGTAAAAATTACTCATTCATCCCAGGGAGAAAAGGGGTGTGCCAACATATGTTAATCAATAAATGGGATATAGCTCTTCCACAAAATAAAGGAAAAAGGTGTGGATCGTCTCAATATGCAGAAAAAGTATTTGATAAAGTTCATCATCCCTTCATCCTTCATGAACAAAGTACTGAACAAATCAGGTTTGGAAGGAAAGCACCACTAAGTAAGGAAGGGCATTAGCAATAAGTTAACATAGCTGAATGGGAAAGGCTGGACACTTTATAGACCTATCACAGGACAAGAATGCCCAAATCCACCACTTTTACTCAACATAGAACTAGAAATGCTAGCCAAAGCAATTAAACAAGAGAAAGAAACAAAGGGCATTCAAACTGCAAAATAGCAAGTCAAATTGTGACTCTTGAGATGACAGGATCTTATATTCAGAAAACTCAGCACTAAATCTTAAAGAAAATTAAAAATAACAAATGAACGTGGCAAATATGCAAAATACAAAATAACATACATGAGGAGTAGCACTGATGTATGCTAATAATGAGTTATCTGAAGTAGAAATCAAGAAAGTACCTCATTTAAAGTAACTATGAAAAAGATACCTAGGAATACATTTGATGAAAAATGTGAAAGATTTCTAAAATGATGAGCATAAAATATGGATTAAAGAAATTGAAGAGAGCATAATAAACACAAAAACATACTGTGTTCTTCATGGATTTGAAGAAGAAATATTGTTAAAATTTCCATACTACAGAAAATGGTCTACAGAGTCAATGCATTCCCCATCAACAATACCTACAGCATTCTCCACAGAACTGGACAAGAGCAACCCTAAAATTTGGATGGGGCCACAAAATTATTTAAATAATCAAAGACTTAAGTGTAAGATTCAAAACTATGAAATTATTCAAAGCAAATTTTGAGAACTTTAGGATGGGCAAAAAGGACAAGGCTCAAGAGCATAGGAAACAAAGCAAAAAAAAAAAAAAAAAAAAAAAGAAAGAAAGAAAAGGGATTCTATCAAACTGAAAGACTAGTGCACAGTCAAGGAAATAATCAACAGATTGAAGAGATAACCCACAGACTGGAAGAAAATATTTGCAATCCACACATCTGAAAAAAGGTTAATATCCAAAATAATCCAGTAATTCAAGTAGCTCACTAGCAAGAAAAATGACCTGATGTAAAATGGGCAAAAGACCTGAGTAGACATATCTCACAAAAGAAGAGATACAAATGGCTGAGAGGTCCATGAAGAAATGCTCAGCATCATTAATCATGAGAGAAATGCAAATAAAAAACACAGTAATATATCATCTCACATCTTTTAGAATGACTTTCATCAAAATGAAAAAGATCAACAAGCTGGTGATAATGTGGAGAAACAGCAACTCTTGCACAATGTTGGTGGATGTAAATTAATATAGCCACTATGGAACCGAGTATG
The DNA here is from genome assembly GCF_902686455.1 of Sciurus vulgaris. Taxonomy (NCBI): domain Eukaryota; kingdom Metazoa; phylum Chordata; class Mammalia; order Rodentia; family Sciuridae; genus Sciurus; species Sciurus vulgaris. Next base: position 179,443,304 of record NC_136464.1, on the reverse strand, counting down.
TGATTCAGCATTCCTACTACAGGATGTACGTCCAAAGGGAATGGGATCAAAATGTTGAAAAGACAGCCTGTGTTTGTTTCAGCACTACTAATGATGGCCAAGATATGGAAACAACCTGAGTGTACACCAACTGATGAATGATAAGTAAAATGTGGCACATATACACAGTGGAAAATCATTCAGTATAAAGGAAGAACTAAATCTTGCCCCTTACAACAGCATGCGTGGCACTGGAGATCATGATGTTAAGTGCAATAATCGAGGCACCGAAAGACAAATACCAAAAAATGACACTGTGTAGACAGGTTGATCTCATAAAAGTTGAAAGTAGGCTGGTGGTTACCAGAGGCTGAGAAGAAGAGGGGAGAGGGAGGCGGGGAGGTCTGGTCAATGTGTATTATGTTAAAGTTAGGAGCAAGAAGTTCTGGAGTCCTATTGGACAGCAAGTTGACCACAGGAAAGTGTAATGTACTGTATATTTCCAAACACCTCAAGAAAGAATTTTGAATGCTTTCACCATAAGGAAATGATATATGCTTGTGCTGATAGAAAAGTTACCCTGAATTCAATATTAAACAATGAATATGTGTATCAAAACACCACATAATGTCCCAGTAACATATGCATTTTTAATCATTTTATGAATCAGTTAAAATAAATTTAAATTAGAAAAGGAAATGATAAAGTTTGTGAAGTTAGAGGTTTAACCTGATGTTACGAACACATAAATGAATCAAAATATAACTCATAACTGCTTAAGATGTATACATTTTTATATTCTTACATATTACATATATTTTTTTTTTAATTTAAAAAGAGACTATTCAGGGATCTTGACTGTAAGTTCATTCATTCATTTCAGTTATTCCCAGTCGCTGTTAGGTTTGGCTACCCCTGTTTCCTCAGGACCCACAATGCCACAATTTCAATACGGTTCAGAGTGATTTATCTTAATCTAAGTGCAGTAGGATGGAAGGAGTACTCCATCCGTTTCTCACAGACATGAGCACCTCCAAGTTCCCTTCCTGCCTTTCCCTTTCTGTGCTATAAATACTTCCCATTCTGCAGGGTAAATGGTGTTGTGCTTTAAAACTTATTGATAAAGTTTCGTGTGACAATCAGCTTGCCATGTTGGGTCTGGAAGCTGCGCTCGGTAATAAGTAGTGATGTTGAAATTCCAACCAGCAGGGCTCCTGGTGCCTCTCGGCTGTCATGTCAGCATACGTGGCACTCTGTCACAATGCTGCCTGCGTGTTACGACCCGGGCTCTTCCAGTTCGCCTGGGAGAGATGGAGGCTGACCACCCTCAGGAACTCAGCCCCATTCTCATGGTGCAGTAAGAACAGTGATCGTCTTGCCTTTTGAGTCAAAAGTCAGGTGGAAATAAGAATAAAATGTCTACCCATGCAGCTTCATCTTCATCTTTTTTCAGGGAAGTAGGGAACTGCAAGACCCAGAGGGAAATGCTAAGCCTATTCACTTTTTCCATTAGAAATCATTGTTTTTCAAGCAGAATGAATCATACAACCACTGACAATCAGCTGCACAGAAATGTCACAAGAGCCTAGGTTCTCAGCATCTCTTCTGGGTCAAAAATGACCAAATTGAACCACTTAATTACAAATTCATGAACTGGAAAAATGATATATTTCATTGTTATCAATAAGACCATAAAATTCATTCTTCTGGGGGAAATTTTTTGATTTTTTTTTTTTTTGTTCTCAATGAAAATCCCTGTTACAACCTTTCTGTTGTAGTAACACAGATAACCTGCAATTAAACTTTGATTCATAATTTGTAAAATTAATCTGATCACTATATAGGAATTTATATATCCAAAACCAGTATTTTCAATCATTTATCTTTATTATGAAAACGGAAATGCCTTAAACATAGTGTTGGTTTACTTATGAAGATTGATCTTAATGGTACAAAAAGATATTCCTGAAAGTATACGAAATAGTAAGTGTGACAATCATTTATGAATGGTTTAATATAAAATATAACCCATTCATATTTTCATGACAGCTGAAAGCAATTTTTTCTTGAGAAATTATTTTATAGGTCTATTATTGCTATCATGTTCTATTATGAATTAATATCTAAGTTATTTATCCATTCCATCTTCAATTAAATTGAATTCCTATATTTCTTCATTCTGAATCTGAGTCTAAATGCTGAGAATTCCGATCCTTAATGTAAATGGTATCTGAAAACAGATAATCTGAACCAAAGTCACCCCCAACCGGGTCACCTGCACTTCCTTAACTTATTGCAAAATCTTTACGCTGGAAATTCTTTCTAGAATTTTGCTTCTTTCTAGACTTTTGCTGATCATTTTTCCATAAACTAACTTAGATGCCTGTAAAGTGGGTCTTGGTAGGAACATTATTGTAAATCTCTCAAGGCAGGGAATTTGAAAAGGACATTACTCTTAAGAACATTCTATTTTTCTTTATTGATTATAACATCAATTTAGCTTAAAACCTCTCAAATTTATGCTAAATATAATCTTATCTAAATATAACCCAAACCCAGATCCTGTGCTGGCAAGTGGCATAGGATACACTCAAGTGAAAAATCAGCAGGTCATTAAAAATGACAGATAGAAGACAGATGGTTTTCTGATGGATTGAACAAGCAGAGAAAGATAATATAGAACCAACTCTCTTCAAGGGGAAATAGAATGAGTTTGATATGTCATGCTGCTTTTTGCCTGATAAAATAGTTTACTAAAAAGTATTTCCCAAATTAGCAAAGATTAAAAAGATGGACAGTTGACACAGCAGGGAAACTAACAACCCTGACATTGATCTTAGTAGGACCTCCAGCCTCTGACACTGATAGCCACAGTGACTTCCAAGAGATCTTTTAGTTCTCCTGATCTGTATTTATGGATGCGTACAATTACATTGGTGAGTGTGTTTCCATTCCTCATGGAAATATTGTGAATTAACTCTCACTGACAGAAAGCCACAAAATACTTACACAATTTTCCTATAAAATGATGTCAGAATTTTATACATTATATTTGAATCTAGAATAAAGCCTTAGAAGAACTGGTGCAAATGTGTGTCACTAATAGAAATAATTTTAAGATACTGCAGATATAAAAAAGAAACACAACTCTAAACCCCAGGCATCTCGATGCTCATCAATATGAGATTTTTTTCAACAATAGAATTTGTGCTGCCTTGATTTGTACTTTACCTACTCAAAGGTGGAGGCTTACATTTTATAGGTCTGACTACCTCCTGCAATCCAGGAAACCATGGCTCTTTCTTCCACGTGTCCTGTGGTCATGAAAAGCCAGTGTTGAGCGGCGACTCAGACTCAGGAGCAGTGGACTGGGACAGGCAGCACATGGTTTCATTTCCTTCCTTCCTTCTCTCCCTTCTTCCTTCACTTCAGGGAGATCGATCTGTTTCCTGTCTTCTCCTCATCCTCACACACCTTGATCTTCTCACTCTTTCCCATTAATCCTTAAATGGAGGTTGTCCCCAAATGGTCACTCTTAGATCTTTTGAACTTGGATAAAACCAATGTGTGAGAAAGAATGTGAAAGCGCTGTGGTCACTCGTGCCCCCAGATGGGAGGGCACACATTTCAGGATGCCAAGCAGAAGAGGACCATGCTTAAAGTCATCTGCTAAATAAATGCAGCTCTGATTGTTGCTGAACAGATTCACATTTAAATAAAATTGGGTCTTAATCGTGCACTTTTATTTTAAACTATGCTTTTATTTTTCAAAAAAATTATGTGAAAAAATATTGATTATTAAGAGATCCCAAGTACTCCACTGACATAATGGTAATTATCTTGACAACTTTCATCTTTATATCTGTTTTTAAATTTTTAAACAAATTAAAAATACCAAAGGAGATAGAAAGTGTTAAGACATATAGATACATGTTATTATGTTATATAATTACTAAGGAACTATAATTACACAATATTCATCAGTAATGATGAATAATATCATTACTGATATTACTATCAGTAATCATAATATTGTATGTTAACTGTATATCACTGTATATATTAAGTCAGGCCAAAAGGGTCAGTCTATGATGAGGTGACAAATAATTCCAAATATCTCAGGGGCTTAACACAATGAACTTGAAAACTCTTGATCAAGGAAAATCTGTGCATTTGGACCATCTCCAAGACATCTACATTCATGTAAAGACCACCCGGTTTTAATTTTGCATCATTGCATCCCACCATCTCACTATGGGCCCTTCCCCACAGTCTTAATGAGTCTGAGGTGGCCACCAGGCCATTGGAAGTTGTGGCTTCCCTTGCCTGAGATGGAACACCAAGAAATAACACACGGATTAGCCACACCACCACGTGAGAATGGGTGAGACCACCATAGGAGTGAACGTACACTGGGAAGAGGAAACATCTGCTACTCACCCAGCAGAACATCTGACCCATATCCACAGGGATTTTCTCCAATAAGTAAAACACTGAGGCAAACAAAGTAGACTGAAATGTTTCCCACGTCCTCCTGTGTTGATGTATTCCTACTCTGTCCATGCAACAATGTCCACTTGCAGAATTCCAATAGGGAATGACATTTCTCTACCAAAGAATACTAGTTCTAGACTTCATTCTCAGAGGAAATCATTACAGTTACATGAAAAATATCATTTCCATGGTTTTAATGGCGGAGATCATATCATATGTTAATTGGGCATAATGCATGTTTATATTGAAATAAATTACCTATAATAATTCATTTAAACCATTTATTTTTTTTAATTTTATGTTTATAAATGCTACTTTACATAGAGAATGCTCTAATACCTTTGAGTATAAAAGTTAGTAAGAGATATTCTGTAAAAGTTGTATGTGTTATATCTTGTTGAATATGTTTATTTCTACAGATATATATTTATCTTTTTTCTAATTGTGTAATTTGTATTCACTCTGGTAACACTTCTCAGAGCATTGTCCATAGTGGGTTTCTCAATTAAAAATATACCTTTAAGCCATTGTTCTAAATTTTATTTCTGCTAATATATTTTGATTTAGGGTAAATGTTTGATTTTCTAAGTTTTTAAATTATTTTCACATTATCTATTTATAGATGAACAAAATTTTGTGCATGTTTGATAATACAGAATTTCCATCATATTTGATAGAACAAAAATTTTTAAATATTTATCTTTACTTCTTGATTGTGAGTTACAAATCTATATTTATAATAAATGTAAAGTGTAGTCTACATGTCTTTTTATTTAAATCAAGCCTGAGAAATATATTCCTCCTTTTAAAGCACAATTAAAATTTTTAGAAAGCTAATCTTTTTTAACATTCCAGTGTCTACAGCTTCAGCAAGATTCCATCTCAGTAGAATAAATGTTTTAAGTTTTGATTCACATAATATTTAGACTTAAGAGTTTACATGTGTATATCTGGGTCACTAAGGTATTTATTCAATAAGTTCTTATTGAATGTCATGAGATGCTATATGCAAGGTTTCACTACAGTTTAAATTAACTCCTCAACACCTAAACTCTAGGGCTCATTTTATATGTTAAAACAACCCTGAAAATCTCTTAAATATTTATAAGTATAAGGAAATGAGACCTGAGTGATCCAGCTTCAACCAGAGTTGCAGTATAGAAATATGGACATATTTCTACATATTCTAATCCACCAGAGATAATAAATCATAATTACCTTCTTTCAAGAAGTAAAATGACTTTACATTCTGCAACCAGATAAAGATAGAAGGAGCTTCTTCATATTGCAAAAGGATCTGAATCATTTAGTGACTGTTGGAATTGTTTTAGCAAAAGCAGTCAGGGGACTAAGGGATCCCTTATGTATTTATGAGAATTGAACCAATCTGGACTGATAGGAAGCACAGAGGTAGAAAAAAAAATGTGACATACTTATCATAGAAAAAGGTGGCTAAAAAGAATAGACCCTGAAAGACTAGCATGGCTATCAACGGTTTTGATTCTCTTCTCATAGGCGTCTTATAGTCAGAGTAGGCGCATGTCCCGGCTGCCTGGGGCAGTACTGGTTTATACTTAAGGATTCCAATATAATTACTATTATCAGCTCTTTGCACTCTCACAAATGTCACTATTTGAGGATAAATTATATGGTCACCCTTATAACAAGTACAACAATGTATTTATGGTCCAAATATAAAGTGCTTTGGGGCTAAAGTAAAAAACGAAAACTACTTAATGGCTTTAGTACTGAATGAGAAATGTATGCAATTCACTAAATTTGCATTTAATAAAATCACACCAAAACAGAATCTTAAGCAACCATCATGTCTTTCTGTGTCACTTAGCCTTTTGCCTGCAGTGCATTTAGGGATAATTATAGTACAATTACTCACCTGCATCAAATTTGAGGCTCCTGCCTAATGTTTACCACAAGATTTTACAATGGATATTCAACTCATGATGGATAGGACTGTAATTATCAGACTCTCTAATCTTGCTCAAAATAAATAAATACTCCAATAAACAAACATCAAAAAATAGAGCCAATTCTTGCTAACTACAGGCAAATGGTAGTTTTGGAACAAACAATGAAACTTGATAAACAAAAGATATTACTGAAAAGTGCCTCCAAATAACCTTAAAATCAATTGCAATTTCTGCTTTTATTCAGCAACTCCGGTGCATATGAATTGATGTAAATGAGAAAGAAAAAAAAAACATTCAGAAAAAAATTGAGCTAACAAAATAATAAGCAACTCTATACAGTGTTATATATGAAATGTGTTAAAATGCATATTAAATATACAATAATAATTCAAAGAAGTATTTCTCATAGGTCAAAAATAGATTGAGAAGGAAAAAAATTTAATAATACTCATCAACTTAGCATCTTCCTTAGATCTTTCCTTAGCATCTTCCTTAGCATCTTTCCTTAGAAAACAACTGTTTTCACCCATTTCTTCTCTAAAAAATACGGTCTCACGTGTTTGCCTTACGGATACCCAGTTGTCTTACTTAAGTGCATTTTTTGTGCTCATGAAATTAACTTTCACCTTATGTTTCTACCTGAAGGACAAACCATTAGCTGCAGCATCAAATGTGTGGTATATATAATTACTAAAAATGATGCTTTATGGAGATACTTATAAAATACCATATCATATTTAGTAATGCTATATATTTTGGGCACACACATTTGGACTTTAATAAAGAAAATAGATATAAATGATGCTGCTCTCAAAACACAAATGAAGATTTCATATTCCTGTTTACTGCTGAGCCAACCTCTTCTCGTATCTGTGTCTCATAAATCTCACTGGAGAAGATTTAATTACATCAATACATTGTTGATTTTTATATGGCCTTTGAGCTTAGGATAAAAAGTAACAAACTGATATCGATTTAAGTCGAGCTAGGTAAATCTTCCCTGACCTTGCTGCTTAACCAATTTTAATGCTCATGACTTCTAAGTTAACCTATTGAAGAGCAAAACACACATTTGTTCTTAAAATGTGAGGTGTGAAAGGATAATCAAAATTATTTTCTTGTGGAGAGATTACGTGTCCTTCTGTGTCTCCCTATTTATGAACTCTCTTCTTATTTATCTGAATACTGCCCCTATGTACACTTTCATTCAACAGAAATTTTGAGTTGTTCCTTTAGTTAGTTTTTGTTTGTTTGTTTTGTTTTGTTTTGGTACCAGGGATTGAACTCAGGGGCACTTGATCCCTGAGACACATCCCCAGCCCTATTTTGTATTTTAGTTAGAGACAGGGTTTCACTGAGTTGCTTAGCACCTCACTTTTGCTGAGGCTGGCTTTGAACTCCAGATCCTCCTATCTTAGCCTCCTGAGTTGCTGGGATTACAGTCTTGTGTCACCATACCTGGCATTCTTTAAGTTGTTGAGGAAGAAGTTGACATACACATGAAGCAGGTCATTAACAGTAGATGCATATCTGAACCAAAGCAGTAATTAGTAGACACAGAGATGAGGAAGCAAATACAAAGTATCTTAATGAATTGACCTGATAAAACATGGTGGCTGATGTTTGAAGACACAAACATTTGGAAGAGGGAAGCCAGGCATTACAGCATACACCTGTAATCCCAGCAATTTGGGAAACTGAGGCAGGATGACAGGCCAGTGTGAGCAATTTAGCTAGACCCTGCCTTAAAATAAAACTTTTACATGAAGAACTGGGATGTAGCTCAGTAGTAGAGTGTTCCGCTGGTTTCGAGCCCAGAACTAGAAAAAAACTTAGAAGTGAATAGGTGAGACTAACATAGGAAAATATAATGTAGGATAGTTTCTTGAGTAAGAATATTTGGTAATGACTAAGTTGACAGAGAAGATGTGCCAGTGAGATCTTGGTCACTGTAACAAATATCCTAAATAATTAACTTAAAAAGAGAAAAACGCTTATTTTGGCTCACAGTTTTGGAGATTCCAGTCCATGATTGATTTGCCTGCTGCACAGTACACACACAAAGAAGGGAAAGGAATTAATTAAGACTTCTTAGTACCTACTCAATGCACGTTTGAATATCTGTCATTTACACAGATGTCAGTTAATTTTTATGAAATGACTGCACCCTCATAACTTTAGAACTGTAACAAACACTTTATAACACTGGTCAAATTTAATCTAGTAAAGAATCAACATGGCTAATACTTCCTATGTTAAAGAAATGAATCTCATATAGTATGGAAAAACAATTCATAAAATATATGCCACAACCAAATCTGCAAAAAGGAAACAAGAAAGCATGCCTTTCAGTAAATGCTCTTATACTGAGGTCTCTGCTTATATCTCAAAATAGATCATTTCCCTTTAGCGGGGCTTCCTTAACATTACCCCTGACTTGAATTTCCAGGTCCTCCTTTGGGTGAGTATTTTGCCTACCTTCACTCACCAAAGGGGCTGCAATTTTAAATACCAATGAGAGCTGACTTTTGATGTCCATTCTCATCAAGACCAAGATTACTCTGATCTCTTCTCTCTAAACCCCTTAATGCTGCATACTCAGTGCTTCTTGTAATTCACACAATTAGTCTTTGTTTCTCATTTCTAGATTCCTCACAGGTTTTGAAGAGACAGGGAATATAATAAATATGAAAGCAATTTGCAATCACCAAGTACTATGCAACCTAGAGTAGGGGAAAGCTCTCCTGCATTCTGTTTATATGCAGGGGTCTGACCAGTATGAGCCAATTCAATGAACCCCCTTCTCCTGTGGCTGTGGTGGCCTTGGTTAATGTGGGACCCGGAAAAGAGCAAAGGGATCTGTTTGCACCGGCTGGCTGCATCCAGTCCATAACCACCACCTAGCCATTGCCACTTCCCTGACCCTCCCTCGCCCTCTTGCTGGTTGTTTCCTTCTCCCCACTTCAGCCCTAAGGTGGAAGAGAATGTCATGCCGTTTCCAGATACGCACCGTCCTTTAGGTTTCCCAACCCTGCTCAGGACATTTAAATATCAAACTGTCCTCAGATTCCCCAATTTGTGTACTATGTGTTTCCTGCTGGGACCTGGTACAGGCTGCTTGAATTTCTTTTTCTTTCTTTCTCCTCCTCTCTCCTCTTTCCTCTCCTTTCCTTCCTTCTATCCTTTCTTTCTTCCTTCCTTCCCTGATTCCTAAAACTGACAAATAGTGGTCAAGAATTACAGAAATATAAAGCTTATTGTTTGAGGATTAACAGAAAACACATAAAACTTTCTAAAGTTTAGAGTTATCAATTAATATGATTAGGTGCCTTATAATGGGTGGGCAGCTGTTAGTTTTACTTTTAAAATTTCCTATTTCTTAAATAATGATGTTTCATGTCTTCAAGCTGTTCATGGGACTTCTCAAGTGTTTCTAAAACTACCAAAAGCTCCAGAAATGTACCCATACATCTATGTTCAATCGATTTTAAATGGTGCCAGGACTCTCCAAAGAGAAAGAATATTCTTGAAACTCTTGGTGAACAAAGACAGAGGTGGAAATCTTCTGGGTACCATGTACAGAAATGAACTCAAGACTGATCAAGGACTTAAATGGAGGGAATAAAATTATACAAGAACTTAAGAGAAATCAAAGGGAAATCGTCATGATCTTGGGTTTGGCAATGAATACTTAGAAATGACACCAAAAGCATAAGAAAAAAATTTGACTCATTGAAATGACAACAAACAAACAAACAAAAACTTTTGTGAAACAAAGCCAACTATCAGGAAAATGGAAAGAAAATGTGTGCAGTGGAAAATTCCTTTTAAATCACATACCTGAAGAATGTGGTATCCAATACAGTTAAATAATTCTTCCAATCCTATAAAAAGTAAACAGCCCAATTTAAAATAACAGGCAAGGGACCCGAATAGACATTTCTCTAAAGAAGTTGTACAAAGGGCCAACAGATATATAGAGATGTTCAGAAAAACTAAACATTAGGGTAAGGGAAGTCAAAATTACAACGAGGTGACACTTGATCCAACTAACTTACTGTAATTTAAAAATGCAAGAAGCAAAAAACAAAACAAAAACTATGAAGAACAGATATTGATAAGAATTTGGAAAAACAAGAACCTCGTGCATTTTCAGTGGGAATCTAGTATGGTATGGCCATGGTGGAAAAAGCAGGTTAGCAGTTTCCTTCATCAGTTAAAAAAAAAAAAAAAAAAAAAAATGTCCCAGAACTCAGCAATTCCACCCTAGGTTTCTGTTCAAAAGAACTAAAAACACCCATTCACACAATTCTTTACACATAAATGTACATAGTAACAGTGGTCTCAATAGACAGAAGAAGGAAAAAACTAAATGTCCATTAATAGATGATTATATAGTCAAAATGTGCTATGCCCAGATAATAGGATATCATTTAAACAAAAAAGAATGAAGTTAAATACCATGTGAATGAACCTGGAAAACCCTAAGTGAAAGAAGCCAGACATGAAGGTCACCTATTGTATGATTCCTTTACATAATATCCAGAATAGGAAAATCCATAGACAGAAAGCCAACTAGTGATGGTCAATACCTAGGGAAAAGGAGATGGGGAGTAATTGCTTAATGGACACAGGGAGTGTTGAAAATCCCTTGGATCTAGATAGAGGTGATGGATTCCCAATACTCGGTGTATTAAGTGCCTATGAATTTAGGCTTTAAAATGGTTAATTCGATGTTATGCAAGTTTTAACTCAGTAAAAAATAATAAATACCCAATCCATGCCAAGTACCATTTCTATGTTAATTCTCCATCCCTACCATAAACCTTCTTAGACACTGTACTCATTAGTACAAGACCATTCCAAGGAGAAAGAATGTTCTAATATTCCAATATTTTCCAGTGCTGGGGATGTAGCTCAGTGGTAGAACACGTACTTAGCAAGTGTAGTGTAGCCAGAAATGAGAGTCAGGATGCTGAGATCTGGAAGCAACACTTTATGAGTGGCACCATGCTCCAGTGGAATAATTCCCAAAGTCTGAGCCCCAAGCACAGCAGAGCTTTTACTTTGATACATAAATAAGTTTGGGGTACATCAAGGCAAAGGAGTTGGTGCAGTTCTTTTGGAAGGCACATTCTACCATTCCCTACGTGGGTGCAGCTTGTCAACAGCCTAGGGACTCTTAGCTCCTGCAGCTTAGGGACTTTTACTGCACTAAGTCCAAAGGGGAGTTGTTCTGTCCTAGTTGCTTTGTTTCCTGCTTCTGCTACTGCGCTATCTTCTACAGGTGCCTGTGAGCGCTGCAAGTCTCTATGGCTAAACGTCAGTATGCAGAGCTGCTGTGTGTCAGTGTGCAAAACCACAGCCTGCCAGCCTGGAAACTGCTAAAGGTCCCATTTGCTTGACCACACAGGGACCTGGGTTCAACCTCCAGCACACATTCATGTGCATACGTGCGTACACACACACACACACACTCACACACACACACACACACACACACACAGAAAAAGAAAGAAAAGAATAATCTTTCTCCATGAACATAGAGATCCTTATTAAGAAATTTGTGTTCTTGAAAGTAATAATGTATGCTTTATTCAGATACAAATCACATATTAAAATGATGTTTTTATGTTGTTGTCAGGTTTAATGTAAAGTAGAATGTAAGAGACAAATTTTTAAAATCATTCAAACTATTTCTGCAATGTTTATGTGATGATACTTTATTCTGTTTTAGATTTTAGCTTTTCAATGCTTAATCACAATCTCAATTATTTTTAAAATGTATTCAAGTTGGACTGAGGAAATTGCATCTTGAGTTAACTCAGGTCAGTATGAATTTTATTAAAGATAGTGTTTCTGGTGTGTCATATGAATTTATTTTGTATTGGCATTGTTTCTAACCCTGGGAGATGCTACTGTATGATTTAAATTATTGGTAGATTGTGACTGAAAAATGAAGTTCTCTGCAATTCCCTTAAACAATCTCTAAGGATTTCTTATAGTAAGCACTCAGCTTCGGCATCCTAAACTGGGTGCTAAAACCCCTGACACAGAGACACCAAGGGATGCTTGTGTTCCTTTCCTCCACACAGGTCCTTATTGTCCTCCACTGTGGCCTCAGGTCTAGCTAAAGGTGGACCTTGGTCTGGTTCACAAATCCAAGTCATTCTAAAGATTGGCTCTGGTATCTGCCTGGATTCTTTCAACCTGCTGCTGAGACTCCCTCTATGAACCCACTGGCTGCTTGTACAGTGGGGCCCCAGGGTGGAGCGGGGAGTCCTATGGAAGTGAAAAGTTCAATAATGCTAATGAAATGGGATTCATTTTTACGTATGGAGGGAGAAGAGGAAAAAGTATCCAAGTCAGCAGAAACATACACAGAGTCTCTATGCTTGAGAAAAAAAAAAAAAAAAAAAGAGGAAGAAGAAAACAACAACAACAACAAACCACAGAGAAACTACTAAACAGAGTAGTTCTCAAGGAAGGGGTAGGGGGCAGTGGACACCCTATGTCACCTGGTGGGCCCACTTAGAAATCTTGGAACCTCTCAGTGTTCTCTCAGTGCCTTTCCTTGGAACTCCGCAGTTGCACTTGGTTTGGGGTCCTAATGTAGGCCCCTTAATCCTTCTTGGACTCCTGCCAGGGACCCTGTCTTATCTGGACTGTCAGGATCTATCAACATCCACAAGCCAGCGAGGCCATGGTCAGCCCTCTGCAAGCTTGCTCATCTTACAGAAGAGAGGGGATTTGTCTGGGAGAGAGAGTGTTCGCTTCTACACCCCTGAACAAGCAAAGCTGCAAAATTCAACAACACTTTATGGTTCACGGTGTCCCATATCTTCACCAAACAGATATGAAAGGCCTGAATTACAAGACAAAGCACTTCCATATCTTCACCTACAATATTCCCAGAGAAGTAATAACACTAAAACTGATTTTTAAATGTTATTACTACCCTTCCTTCCTCTATTTTTTTCTGCCTCTGCTTTCTCATTGCAGAAATCATCTGTCATCTAGGTCCAATTCAAATGTTTCCTCCTCTGTAAGACTTCAATCAAGTGTTGTCATCTCATTTAGAATTAGTGATTTTTTTCCCCTATTTTCCCTGCTGGAGCTTTTTGAACATTGCTCTTGTTATCATCAACACATTACAGAAATACCTGCCTCTTCCACAGAAGATTGGAGAAGTTTGGGAACAGGGATTGTTCTTTAGTCTCAAGAGCTTCCTTAATAAGTGGACTCCTAGAGTCCACTGGTCCTTTGCCTCTTGTTTAACAAATACAGATTGTGTTGCATATGTGCTGCATATCAGGTATCCTTCCTGATGGTGAATTGAGCTTAAGTAAGTCGTAGCTTCTACAAGAGAAGGTTCCAGTTTTTGCTTGCTTCTTATTACTGTTTTTTTTTTTTTTTTTTTTTTTTTTTAGAAAGTACTAGTTAATTTGGAGAATATCAGAACACAAAGCTTTTTCCCTTTTAAATTCTGAAGGCACACGCAACTAGAATTCTAGACCCAAAAGCGCTGTGTAATCAATCTCATCATTCAATATAATCATGGAAAATCATAAAACCCTGTGCCTCCTTTTCATATCCCAATGCTTCTTGTTTAAATGTCATTTTAATTCTCAAATCAATTCCATGTGTTAATACAATGGAATGGAGAGGTTGCCTTGTTAGGTCCTTGAGGAGATTTGGTCATGTCCCTATTGCTTGAAATTTCAGATTGAAAACTGAAGTATCCCAGAATGCTTCAGCACAAAGATCTGATGCAGCTGTGCCTTTGATATTTTTTCAAAAAGTCTTGTCATCGGTAGTTTATGTTGGAGCATTTTGGGAAGCTTGCCATCCCCAGACTTCCAGCCCCTGAAGGAAAAAAAGCTGCAAAACCAAGAGGGCAGCTGCCAGGAGGTGGGAGTGGGCACGGTTGCTGCCTTCTGCAGTTGGGGCCAAAGACTTTTAACAGCAAGCGCTTTCTGTACAGCTGGTGCTGTGGGGGGAGGAGAGTGGGCCTACATTTCACAGCAAGGCTTTGTGTGTCCAGAGTAAAGGGTGGGGGTGCGTCTCAATGGGACCATCAGTAAGAGAAGTCAATTGTGAACAATTGTCAGCCTTCTGTTACCCAAGGTAAAGGCACAGAGCAACAGAATAACAAAACCAAATGTAGAAATTCGTAGAGCCAAGAAGAAATGTGTCCCATTCAGCAGACACAGCAAGATGGCGCTGCCTGCAGAAGGTGTGGCTGCCGCTCTGACCCAGCCAGGTGACTTGCTTGAGTGGTTTCCCACAGTGCTAATGAACTAGTGCTGATTAATTGTCCCTTTCTCATCTGGTGCCTGTGACCACCAGCATGCATTTTTGAGGAGCCTAGTTGTGAATATTGAATTTTAAAATGGAATTGGCACTTGGAGACCCTCTTATCCTCTTGCAGGGACATTTCACTTCATTGCCTCACAGAAGAGATTCCTCTCTGTAATAGGAAAGTTCTCTAAAGTGTATCTCAGTCTACAAATGATCTACCCTGCTTAGAACTCTGGGAGTTTCCCATGATACACCTTTATGTTATTTCCCTTTCTGAATACTTGGGAATTTATGGGTTTATAACCTATTTTTTCTCTTCTTCCAGGTTAGAAGAATGTAGGAAAACTAACAACAGCAGTAGAAAAACAAGCAGTCCTCGTCTTTTGAATTCACTGACAGGGGAACAAGAATCCTGATACTATTTCTCTGTTCATGGAATATTGGGGTTGATTCACACATGGGCTACAACAGTAGCTTTCTGCTGCCATCTTCATTTCTGTTCTCCACCAGCTGGTGGATTTAATCTGCCATTATTTCTACCATTCAATTCAAGAAAGACATGGTAGCCTGAGAAATTGCTGATGGCACTTCTGTTAATGGCACCTACCCCAGACCCACTTGCGCATTATCTTCTCAACAAGCAACCAATGTATAGGTTAGAGAAGATAATTAAATCTTCTGTTTATTATCTGTTATTTTCTATATACCTTTATTACAAACATATGTGATGAATGTTATAATTTTGCTGAAAAAAATAAAATATACATTTGGTCTTCCCATTTTGTTTTGGTTTTTGTTTGCTGGTTTTATTATAGTAGCATCTCCAATATTGTACCACTTTTATTTTTCTCTTCTCCATTTTTCTCTCTAACATCTTGTCCCTGCTTAGAGAATGTAGGTAGACCCTTGGGTAGATCATAATGCTCTGGGTACCAGCAATGAACACAGCTGTATTTGCACTACTTGTAGATCAAAGTATCTGCAAGATTAATTCATAATATGTTTAGGAGACTGCCAGCTGTTGCACAAACTCATTCCTGACTTCACAGAAGTCAGGCAGAACTTGACAAACTGGCAGTCCTTTCAGTACCATACAGCCATATCTTCACCCCACCTCTCTTTTGAAGAAAATCATTTGTGGTAGCACATTCTCGTTCCATCTCTGATAATGTCGACGGGCTGTACCCAAATTACCCTAGGTTTAGCTATGAAAGAAAATGTAAGAACTCACATCCTCATGAGTTCTTTGCAAAACTATATTAGCAATGAAAAGCTCCTCTCTATAACCAAATGTGCCTGGTCTTTGGCCGTTGAGAAATTTCACAAGGGACTTCTGTTCATGTCAGTCAAGAAAGGCTCCCAACATTAGCAACATCTAACTGTTGCCAAGAGGAAAAAATGTCTGTGCTCGCTCTTGGGAGGAAGTTATCTCTATACTACACCTTAGGGACTCACACAAAGAATCCAAACTATTTCTAAAGCTTCAAGGGATAAGTTTTCTCTCCCCAGAACACATTGAATCTATGTAGCTCTCCCTGCTTCCATTTTTGGTAATGATATTTGGACCAAGTCAAATTGAACATTTTATTGTGCACTGAGGAATAAAAGCATACACCTGAACTCTGCCTTATAAAGAGGACATTCCAATTAATGAAAGAAAAATGCTCTCAACTTAAGCATTAAGATCATTAATCCTAACACTAATGTTACTGTTGCTGCTGAAGATGGTGATAATGATTGAAGAACAATAAGAGCGTTTACTTATAGGATAGTAACTCAGCAGGTGCCACATAGTGTTCTGGTCATCACATTATTAAGTCATTCAGCCTTCATCCAAAACATGATCATATAGGTATTACCATTTTCCAATTAACCTACAAGGAATATAAGGCAAAGAGAGGATGTGACATTTGCCAAGGTAGTGTTTGAATTAAACTTTTAAGGCCCTGAAACATCTGACTTGGAAAAGGACCTCTGCTAGGGCAAATTCATTGGAGGCAGTGTTAACAGGGAGAGCAGCCACCTGGGGACAGAGAAGCAAGGACTAAGGAGGGACCAGCAGAAGCACTGCTGAGCAGCTCTGAAGGTCCTGTTTGTAGCAGGCCCCCAACACGTTGGCCCTTCCATAGCAAGGCTTGGCAGCTCAGAAAAGAAACAGGAAGGATCGATGTAGATCAAGTCATTGCAGGAAGCTACTCGATACACACTCTCCAACACAGTTTTCTGCCTATTATAGATTGAGAATTGGCTGATCAGAACACAGAAATTTGACAAAATGTATCAGGGCTATTTATAAGAGGTACATCGTTTAAAAATTAAATTCACAATCAAATTTTGTTACTGAGTTGAATTGAAAAATATATACTTTTTCCAATTGCTGAATGTTAGAAGTGTCAGAATATAAGTTGATTATGTTACAAAGTTAGGCAAGGCACAAGTGCTTGTGGTCTATGACATAAGGAATTGAGAATTGCATCCTGGTGAAGTAAACACTCAGTATATTACTCATATAATACCCTGGTGAAGTATATATTCAGTGTGCAGTAAAGCCCTAAATAGTAAAGCCCTAAATGTCAACACCATCCTTTAAAAGCTTACCCCTGACAATGGCATGCCATCCATATAATTAGAACACGTGCTTTGTGTCAGATAATTTAGAAAATTAAATCTGTTATCAACTTCATCTGCATATACAGACATTGTCTTTGTGGCTAACTAATTAGACACCAATCAAAGCATTTGCTATTGTGGTATATCTGTTCTTTGCCTGCATGATACTTAATGAACAATGTGGTTCACTAAGTGAATTCAGAATAGGAAAATGAATTATGCAAATTTGAAGAACTAATAGCTAACTGTTATTAAAATAATTTACTTATCTTTAACCACAGATCAATTATTATAGCAAAGGTTCTTTTCACTTAATTCATAATAAGACTGCTAATAGACCCATTGAGGAGCCATTGGCTGAGTCCAATGAATTGTATAAGACCACAGAAATATGTGAAAAATATGATATTGTAGGCAAAAGACCACATATTATCAAACACTGTGTCGGGAACATGTTTAGCAGAAAGAATATGAATTCAGCTTTGCCCTCTTAGTATGTCTATGAGTCAAGAATTATAGACATCAAATGAATATTTAATTAGGCATACTTCAAGAGCTTCAGAGAGATTTGTGTTAAAGGTAGCCTATGAATGGCATCGGTAATTGAAACCATGAGGGTGAGTACAGTGGTCTCTGGAAGCAGGATTAACTGAGAGGTAGAAGGCGGCCTGCAGCAGAGTACTAAGCCACTCAGCATTCAATGGTGAGAACCTGGCGGAACATTTAACAAATCAGTAAGGGAGAGCCGGTGGAAGGGAAGGTCAAGCGGCGAGGCAGAGAAGCCTGGGAAGGATCCAGCATCCCTTGGGGAGGGCTGATAGTCTCCATGGGGATCTGGGGAGGTTTGGTCCTAACAGGAGTCTCCCCTAAGGATTCAGAAGTCAGTCTTCTCTGACTCTGGCAGCCACCTAAAATGCATATAAAATTACATAGTTACACATTCACAGATGCACACACACATTCAAACATGCATGCATACGTTGCCTGCACCAGAACCCAAATTTTTTTCTAGGACACCCTGAAATGGGAACCATGGATGGAAGTGAAAGAAGAAAATTAAATTCTATTCAAAGGCCATGTAATATAACTACCAAACAGAAATGATGACTTTTATTTAGTTCACAAGTAACTATGATCATCAAAACTAAATGAGAAGCCAGACCTACTTAGTGTAAGGCAACAAAAGACATCTATAATGTCAATATTAAATGACAAAATAACCATCACAGCTAACATTTACTATGTACTTATTATACCAGAGGAACTATATTCATAGGCAGTTTCACGATAAATGTCCAATTTAAAACTTTAACTACCCTAAAAGATAGGAACTAATATAAGGCTTATTTTTTATAAATTTGATATTATGGATTGGAACAATTTTGTCAAGATAGCCAGCTAAGAATTGACAGAGACATGGTGTTGATCTGGCGTTTCGGCTTCAAAGCTCAGACTGATCACTGCTGCATGTGCATCCACAGAAATAAAATGAGGTTAAGAGAAAGTCTCCCCAGGACAAATGGCACCATAAGATAATCTTGTCAGTGAGCGGGCTCCCCCTCCTGCAAAGCCAGGTGAAATTCTCTTTGACTCTCAAAGGAGATGGGGCCTTACCAGGTATTTAAAAATTTAACCCAAAGCAATTCTCCCCTTAGAATCATCATGTTATTGTAGTGGCTGATGATTCCTCAGGGAAAGGATAAAAAATTATCACTCTATTTCTTTGGAAGTAATTTTAATGTCTTTTAACACAAGTCTGTATTAGCCAGACTGATAATAGCTGGGTGTATGTACACACATCTCTGTGTAGCTACAGCAATGGAATGAGCTTCTGTTCCCTGTAGAATCTTCTTTATTGTTGCTGCACTTTGTTTCCTTCTTGTGTTATGGGTCCTCAACAGGCAAACACACCACCCATCACATAAAGGATGTTCCTAGTGTGGGTAATAATAATACATGAAATTCTAAAATGCAATATCTAATTTATTAAATTTACTAGGAATAAAAAGGACTCATACATTAAAAGCTATCAGGGGCAGAGAAAGAGAAGTTGGAGAGAGCATTTAAGATGCTCTGGAGGAAACATTTTGTTCCATTTTAATACATCAAGATTAGGAAATAATCAACATCTAAATGCTTTTTCCGCAAATGAAATATCCTGCCAGTTAGGAGGAAAGGATGAAGTTATATAACTTAATAATAAACTGCCATTAAAGGGAATTTTTAATGTAAGAAAAAAGTCATTCCCTCTGATTTGTGTCTACACTCTCTTGGTGATATTTACACAAATGCAGCTTCCTAATGCAGGTAGGAGGAATTTATTGCCCTTCCATTTTTACATTAACAATGAGGTTGGTCACAAATTAAATGCAGAACCATACCCAACATTAATTTTAGAGTCTTGTACCAGATAAATACATTTTAATACTCTGTATTTCACCGAACTTCAAAACAGTATCCATTTTTTAAAAATCTAGTCTCATGATGAATTTTATTGAACTAGTCACTAAAAACCCTGAATGAAATCTTTAAAGCAAAATTAAATGTACTACTTAAAATAACTATATTTATTTGGAAGCTAGGGCCTTATTTTTTTATGTCTTACAAATACGAATGGTGTTTGGCTTGGAGCAGGTTCTTTAAAATATTTTTTAAAAAGTAAAATGTAGTCATGGAAGGGAATATTGACAAGGATCAGGGTAAATGAATCATTTTATCAGGTTTAACTCATGCATAGCTGAATACAAATTTTATATAGGCCTACAGTTTTTACGCTACTTTCTACCATAGATATCAAATTTGTCATGCATAATTTTTAAAATCTTTGATTAATATATATATATCAAAATAAAATAGAATTACTGTTGAAATGTTTTAATCAAAATCATATTAATTTTGAAAGATAATGCAAGTTGCATAAGCTTCAGAAAAGTGAAAGGACAAAGAAAAAGTATCTGAATTGCTCAATGCAGTCCTACCTCTAGTGAGGCATAACCTTTCTCTAAAGAAAAGGATATCACCAGATTGGAAAAGTTTGTCTTTATAGAATAGCACTATATGCTTTGTTCCAGTTGTTCTTTATCCTGGTTCCTTCTGATCAGTAGTTTTTATCCTAAGTAACCTTGCCTCTTAGAATAGCTACACTGTGTAAATGAGTGATATTGGATTTATTGGAAAATTAAGATCTTCATCAGTTAATAAATGCTGCCTTATCAATTAATGTAATTAAAGTGGATGTCATTTGATTTCATAAAAATAATTCCTCCTTGAGTTAGCCAGCTAAATGCCATTCCTACAACTTCAAAACTCAGGACTTATCACTAAACCCATGGTGAATGACTTAGGGGTGACTTCAGTTATGTGGCCACTGCACTGACCACTGTGCTCACCAATGAAGCAGACATTAACTCAGAGGAACAGTTCCTTAGGACCCTATGGTAATGCAAGTTTCAAATAAGGCAAGTTACGAAATATGAGAGACACTTACTAGAACATAGAGTGTATAATTCAGACTACGGAAATATATTTTCTTTTTCCTTTGAATTGTAATAACTTGTTTATTTATATATTTATTTGCTATAATTGAAACAATAGTTCAATCCTTTCTTTAAGCATTTGAAAGATCTGGAATTTTATTTTACTTTCATTATTTTTTAAGTTCTAGTTATATGTCAAGTTGAATAAAATTGAATTTATGGTGTTCAGCTTGATGTTCTGAAATATACATATAAATGCATTACTTCTTTGGCTGTTATTGTGGTGAGAACCTCTGACATCTAATCTCAGCATGTTTCAACATAGAGTTAATAGAAGCATATTATCTTTATGTAATGCATTCCATAATTTTCCAGTGGACCTATTACTGTCTCTACATAGTCATCACTTTCAGAACTTAGAGAACACTATTATAGTGAAATGATTCTTAAAATCAGAAAAGTTTCTTCTGAACAATCTGGCACTCTTCTTTATAAAATTTAATTTTATCATTTCATATTTGTAAATGTTTTTGTATTCAGTACAGAAGAATTCTATGAAATAGATAAAATTAAAAGAAAATCCCTTCAATTTTCCCTCAGACCATTTGCTAGGAGTGGAAATCTCTTTAGTCAAGTGAATTGGTAAAAACCAAAAGGCATTTCAATACCTTAGGTAGTTTAGTATTCCTTTAGGATCTACAATGTAGTATTGATTTTGTTGAACTAATATATTTAAAGTGTACTATATTACAATTATAATTCAATGTTATTAATTTGGTCTTAAGAATGTCTTCTTGGATCATTTCCAATTTGATAAATAGTAATTTAGAAGATAATTTATTATCTCATTACTGTAAGTAACAGCTATATGTTCCACTTAATATGCAAATCTCAGCAAAGGGAAATGTTATTTTGAAGAAGCACGTTTATTTTATTGAAATATTTAAAAAATACAATAGAGTGCAGTGCAGCAACTCAAGAAACTCATGAGCAGCATTCTGGTCTTCTAAGGCAAATGCTACTATCCAACATTGATAGTAAATTTCAGAAATCAGGAAGAATTACAATTACTTTCCTTGTTATGTACCTACCCTAACATTCTGTCACTCTAAAAGCATATCTGCTAAGGTAAAGCCAGGAATGCCTGATTTTCCCTGAAGGATCACAATCTACTTCAAATGTAATATGCACAGATTCAGGAAACCAGGTGCAAATCAGTGCAGAATCTAAAAGATTGCAATGGCTAATCAACCAGGCCTGGATGGGAAACTGCCATTTCTTTTCCTGACTCCTCAGTGGCTCTAATGGGCAAAGCTATCTAAATTTCACCCTCAGATTTCTACCCTTTCCCCACAATGGTGAAGTATGAGGAGGAAGATCAAGTTATCTCAAAACTTCACTCCAAGGAGTATCAACTACTGCCAACAACCAGGCTTTTTTTTTTTTTTTTTTAAAGACCGAATACTAGGAATTTTAAGCTTTTCAGGGTACAGAGTGTGGGTTGTAACTACTGCACTGTGATACTGTAGCACGAGTTAGTTACAGACAACACACACACAAATGATTATGACTGTTTCAGCAAAATTTCTATTGTGGAAACAGATTCTCCCTGATGGACTGTAGGCTGACCACCACTGAACTATGGGACCAGAGTGCTGGCCCTGATCTGGGTGGATTTCCCGGCTGGTTGACAGTGGCATCTCTTCTCTAACTGTAATCATTCCTGAACCAGATAACTGTTTTGCAGCTAAATTTGTAAGAAACTGGGTAGTCTGATTTATACACAGTTTTCAAGGGGCTTCCTCACTTCTTTTATGCTTTTCCTCCATAGTTGGAGAACTCGTATGTCCCACTGATTATGGCAGCTGAGAGTTCAGACTCTCTTTGTCACTCAGTCTTACCTTCATCTTTACCAGAGCCGACCACTTGCTAGGACACCAGTGTGCAGCACACGAAGGTCCATGTACTTCCTCCATACCACTCTTCAGGATTTGATTTTAGCTTCAGTCATGTCTGGCCTTCACTCCCCCATGGGTCTTTGGTCTTTTTCATCAGCTTTACACTTCTTTTCTAAATTACACATGTGCACACCATTTTCTACTATTGCCTCTGTTCAAACACCAAAGACAACAACCCCAAAGTGACGAGGCTTTATTTTGATGATCTGTATTTTTGTAGAGTGTGCTACATGCATGTCCTTTGTCATCTCAGGTTCCCTTTCGCCCCTTTTCAGGTCTCAGGGAAACCAAATCTAAGACTTAAAGAAGTCATAGGGATTTGGTGAGTTGTCCTGCTCCTGGTAATTGGGAAAGAAGAGAGATGTTAGCACCAAGGAACGTCTTATAAGAAATCTCTCAGAGATAGGATATCCTTTCAGCAGGAACCAGGGACTCAGGATGGAATAGAGCGCCTGAGCAAGACATTCCTAGAATGTGCCTCCTCCCCTCACGTATATACAGAACAGCCAGACATCTGGCAGACTAGATAACCTGGCACAGAAAGTTTAAATAATGTGCCCAAGTCACACAAAGACTGGCAGAGGCAGAATCAGTCACAAGAGCAGTCTCACTACAAATTGTGTGTTTCTAGTAACTAGAGCAATTCATCCGCAGTGGCTGCTTTCCACAACTTTACCAAGTCTCCCCGAATTTCACTGCATCCTGCCATCAAATGCAGGCCCCTCATGGGCAAAGTGTATTCTCAACAAACTTTGAAGATTATGTGTACAGAGGGGAAATGAATATGCTCTGAAAATTAGGTATGGAAGGTGCTATTTTCTACAGCCTAACTCAGTATTGCTCTTGAGTGATTTCCTGCCACAGGAAAGGGATGTTTTATCAACCCAAATCCAGCACCATCAGTAATATGCTATTATTTAGGTTCTATTCTTCTCTGTTGCTTCAGCTCTCCTGTTGATTTATGCTGACTTTCTCCTGCCCTTTCTTTTGTCCTAACGGGGCGTGGTCCAAGTTTCCAGGAGGCTCAACATTTGGTCAGGAATTGCAGTGGGGACTGGAAACTCTCATGGTCTGTGATAAAGACAGAACAAGGTTTTGTTTTGTTTGGTTTTAATCATGAAAGTGCTCCCCCTCTTCCCTCTTACGCACTCCCCAACTCTTCTCTCCTTGAAGAGTGAAAGAAAGGAATTTTTATTATTATTATTTAAATACAGCACACATATAACCTACTACTATCTGAAACAACCCTGTTTGTTGAGTTTTTAATAAAATCTGTGACTTAGCTTTTGAAATGAGTTTTTGGGTTCTCAAACTCAAAATTAAAGTATTTGTTGCACAACTATCATTTTTATTATAATTCCTACCATCTTGAAAACCACAGTTTATGAAAAAGAAAATCTGACTCATGACTGCTTTTAGGGAATTGTTAAAAAATATTCAGAGACAATGTCTATCAAAAAAGAGGATTGCCTTGTTGTTTAGAGAAAATTATAAAGAACATAAATGTTCCCAAACAAAAGAATTCTAAAATTGATTTAAAAATCACTAAAATAGTTGATCTACTTGATTTGATAGTCAATAATGGAAAAGATAGAAAAACAAGGCAAAAATATATCTTTACCTGACTTATGTTTTTGTAAGTAGTACATATCTGGGAGGAAATTTGATGATATTTTAAAAATATTTTGAAAGTATATACTTTAATCCAGTGATTCTGCTCTAACACAGTCAATTATTTGTGTACAAAGATAATAATATAAACAATACTTATAAAAGAAAAAAACAGAACTTAGGTACTCAAGAACAGGGAATATTTAGATACCATAATTGACACACAACACTGAATAAATCTATATAGTGTAAATGAATGAATGACTTCTGCATAAAAATATATATTATTTCTATATAGAAGGCATATTCTAAGAGCCATTAAATACTTTAGGAGACCCTTGAGTTTGCTTCAGCTGAAGTATTTTCTTTTCACAAAATTAATTATAAAAGCAAGTATCCTGTGTGGAAACAAAGAATATTGAATAACCAATCTAAAATTCTTATTGCTTTAAATCATATTTTATTTTCTGTATGCATGTGTTTATCTACACACCTACATATATGTGCAAGTGTGGACCATGACAAAGATGTAGGATTAGCAGTATTCCAAGTAGTGGCATATCTTCAGCTCTGTAAATATAATAATTCACACATGTACCCATGCATGTATACATGCATATGTAGATACACAAGTATTTATGATTAATATGACCTCTCAAGGAATATAAAATCAAGATATTTCAATCTAGTAGATCCTGTTGAAGCATCTTTTGAAATTCCACTCACCATCTCTGGCATGCTGAGTGTATGCCAAATTCACCATCCAGTCGACCATCCCATAATGGATGGGCAATTCTGCCCCTTCTAATTTTTTTTTTATGTGTTTTTGAATGATACCGAAATCAATATCTTTGCACATGCACCAATAATGGATATTTATTCAATGGCCAATAATTCTTCTCTCTTCTCTTTTTTCTAGCCTACTAATTTACTAAGTTACTACTTAATGAAATAAATATTCCTGATCACTTGTTAAAATATGAATTTAAAATGTGTAGAAGTTTTTGAAAATTTTCTTTGAAAAGGTATCTGGTTGTTCAGCGAGCGATGCTTCTGGTAGGTTGGGTTAGGCTGGCTATTTTAAGGAGGTTCACAACAAAGTGTTCTGAATCCATTAATCACATGTGCTTTTCAGCAGTTTTAACAAGTGTCATTACAAAAGGGGATACAAGAGCAGCCATCAACCTTGAGGAAAATGCCACCTGAAGGGAGAGAAGTATTGAGAACAAGAAACCATATCCAAGTCATGGGGAAAGATAAGCAGGAGACGCGCTGCAGGCCCGGCCCCCTCTGCACCTGAGCACTCACATCACGACCAAATGCCCACCGCAGTCACCTCACAGGTAGGAGGGGGTCTGGGGAAGGGTCTCAGGGAACTGAGCATGAGAGGAACTTGCCTCATGTGGGGTGCCCAGCATAAGTGAAGGATCCAGCTGTTATGACTGTCATTATTACTTTAACTGGCCTTCCTTAAAATCAGGACGAGCCCTACTTCAGAGTCCTAAGAGCTCGGATTGCAGCATTTGCATTTCTGTTTTCCCAGTGTGCCCTTGTGCTTCCTGTGGAGGGAAACCGAGTCACAGCAGTGAAGCCGGAAGCTCAGTGGCCGAGTCATCACCACTGAAGGAGAGGCTGTGGAAACCAGCCCCAAATGCTGCAAGTGTTTAGTTAGGAAAACTAACCTTAGGGACATACCTTTTAAAAATGTAAGTAGACCTAGACGCATATACTTCAATTACAGGCAAATATCGAAAAATATCTATTTACATATTTTTGTCAAAGTGTAGATTATGAAAACTGTAGTAGAATCTGAAATGGGGAGGAGAACCTGTCCTGGCATTGATAGGAAAACTTTGATATTTAAACATGTGTTATATTCTTCATGAACATTTAAATTGTAATATATATTTTAAAAACCAAGATATATCGTTTATGCTTGAACACATGATCCTGGTTGAAAAAACTGGGTCTATCAACACATTGTCTTGACTCAAAAATAAAGATGTCAATCCCAACCATAAATTTATTACGACAAAAATTTCATTGTTATTTCTTTGCGTTTTCTCTTTCTTTCTATGTCAATTTGTATCTCTCTTTCCTTGTTTAAAAAAATATGATTCTTAAAATGTGCTTTATTTAAGTTAACATCCTGCTTTATTAACTTATAGTAATTTAAAAAATATATAAAAATAAATCGCCATGTAGAAAATAGCATCAGTTACACCTGGCATATGTTGTGATGACTCACAAGCCAATACATATTCTCACATTGCATCTCTGCCAAATTGTTTTCCATGCTGGTGAGTGAAAGAGGGAATGATCTGATGCTGCCTCAAAACCCACAGCCATTTTTTTGTCCTAAGGGTGACAAGATGTCTCAACAGCAAACTTCCATTTCTAGTAAAATAATGCAGAAGTTAGAACAGAAAGAACTCGATGAAAATGATTTTACTAGACAAGAAATCAAACAAATTGCTATGGAAGAGAGAATCAAAACAACAGATGACTCGTAACATGCAAATGGATTATCCATGCAAAACATGAATGGGGGTGGGACGTAGCAGCTGGACCTGCAGAGAGTCAGAAGAGACACTTCAATCCGTGGAGGGCAGGAGGAGAATATTTTTACTATACTTACCAAGAAATGACAGACTTGAATTCTCAGACATACATTGCAATGCAGAGATGATACGTGAAAGGGCAGAAAGGTTGGGAACACAGTCACAGTGGAGAGCAAAGGCTTGGTGTCAGAGGTCTGTCCCCAACAGCGGGGCATGGGTGGAGATGCCCTGATGGGGGCCATGGAATCGCCTCATCCGAAGTGTGAGGCTGTGCCAGATTGCAAGGAGCCAGCCCCTGGGCCTTGCTCCCCTGAGGTAAATGTAGAATTTTTGAAATAGATCTTTTTTTCTAGAAATATAAAACCTTGGAACAAGAGTAAAAAGCATTTTTTTGAACAAAACACTACTAGAAAAAAATGAGTTTTTATTTCCTGTCTTAGGAATATCTAAAAAGCTTGTGAAATTCGACAAAGTTAGAAAACGGGAATCTGCATCATTGTGTCCTCGCTACAGTGCATCCAGCAGTAACCTCCTAGCCAAGTAAGGATTAAGAGAGTCTCTGTCAGAAGCTGGATAATAAGAATGATAACCAAGGAATACTGGGCATTAGAGCAATGCAATTCTGTTCAAGGACTCCCTTTGCATCTCTTCCCTACCTAGTATTTCAAAAGATGTTTACATCTAACTTTTTTTTTTTTTTTCCTGAAAATCTGACTTATACATCCTAGGTAATCTGAATTTTTGTGATCACAAATTACAAAAAAATATAGGACTGTAGTTCTAATAGTTACACGTCTGTTACTATGTACATTGTGAACATACTACTTCTATCTAAATACATTCATGAAATTTATGACATTGAAAATAAAAATTTTAAAAGATTAAACAAAAGTTCAAACATTTTTTCCAGATCACTTGTATTTTCTTGAATCATGGCTGAGTTACATGCTTCTCAAATTTGATGGACACTATCTAGTACTTTCTGGGTTTGGGAAAGGAGGTAACGATGCAGGAATCTGTAGGTCCTGTGGGCATTTGCTGAATAAAGGTCTGCAGAAACATGTCTCTGGGTAACTAGGGTGGTTCTCCTCACACATGTACAGGAGCTTGCTTTACCCAAGTGCCCGAACACCACCCTGTTCAAGATGGTATCAGTTTTCTGTTATAAATGTGGGACTTAGTAATGTCCTGGGACATTTAAGGACAATAAAGAACATGCATGCTCAAAATTCAGGTGACACAGGACAAAAATGTCACTATTTAAGCTCGCATTTTCTGCTGAACCACCTTGAGAGACACTCAGGAAAGGCTAAGGACTGACATTTTCTCCTTATGTTGGTGATCCTGAGCCTCCCCTTGAAAGGCAAAAATATTTCCTACCTGTTACTCCACTTTTCATTATTGGCTCTGCTGCAAGTCTCTCCAGGGGAAATCATCAAAAGAACTCAGCATCAGAGATGCCAACCATTGTCCCAGTCATCTTTCCTGATGCACAGTCCAGTTTCCTACCTTAAAAATCAAGGGTTATTTTTTATATCTTCTCCCAACATCTCAAGTAACCTTTTCTAGACTTCCCACTTTAAACACATAAATACACGCTTACTTTATTCTCTTTCCAATTCCGTTCTCAATTTATAAATACAGATCATATTAATAAAAAAACTTATTTTTTTCTTGCTATTTCACTTTCCAATGTAACAATTCTAATTTTTTTGGCATCATTGCCTTTAAAACAAGTTCACTTAAGCAAGGTCATAAAATTTTTGAAGTTGGGCTCTTCAATCACAGTCCTAAAATAAGTTTAACCCCAGAAATTATTTAAACATTGATGTGGTCTAAATGGCTTACAGAAACCATCTATGCACCATTAAAGGGATTAGTTTATATAAGGATCTTTCCCTGGGGCATATATAAATAGTTTATTGAACTCAATATAAAGCAAGTGGTTGGTATTTTAAAGAGCAAAGATAAATGTGTATATAAAGTCAGGGGACTTCAATGGATACAGCCTCTAAAAATAAAATACTGGTATAATAAAATCAAAATTTCTAAATTTTTTGTCACCTTCAAATAAATAGATTCTAGAAGACAAATTTAGGCAATAAATCAGACTTTCACACAAGAATGAGACATTAAGACAGAATTTCAAAATGTGTTCTGTAAAAAAGAGGAACTGGAAGCATAGGTTTCACCATAAAATACTTTTGGACCGAGTTTCCTAAGTCTCCCTGTCTTGAAACTTAGTGAAGAGAGCTTTTGAAACCTCCCGATGTCAGTTTTAACAGATGTGCTCAATGTGAATCTTAAAATACTTTGAGTTCAGTGAACCATTTCTTAATGTCCCAGGTAGTGAACGTGTGCGTGTCTTGGTTCAAGTTCCCTCAAGCAATTGGAGATACAGGAAGATGATCAATGGTGGTTTTGGTTATGGGGTTCTTCCAAGTTGATTACTCATTTCGATTGGGATTTAGATGCTTTTAAAAAGAAGGACATCTATTTGTTCTCCAGCAAAGTGGTGCCACTTTTGATGCCTTAAAGAATCTGAGAGAACCGAATGTGTTTCACTCCCTTTTCTACTAGCAAACACCATCATTTTTCTCATTTACGAATAAAAATAGAATTTCCTTTTCTCTGTGAAGTCCTCCATCAATACAGATTATAGCCAGTTATGTGTATGTTTTATTGAGGAAAGGTGGAAGTCACAGGACTTTGTGATGACTGACAATTGTTTTATTAATTTTATTCTCCTGGCCTGAAAGACTTCCCTCTTACTAGTCAGTTACTTCAAGGTCTTTCTTCCTCCCCTCCTTCGAGAATTCTGTTCCAATGTCACTCCATCTTTAAAGACTTCCTGATCCCTCATTTCAAATAGCAAACTTACACACATGATGTCCTGTTCTGACAAAATAACTCTTTTCCATCATTTCATAGATCTTAAATCACGATTTATGTAGATTCCGAACTCCACTGAAGCAGAAGTCCTGCATCAAATGCTCTTTCCTTAAAGTCCTTCTCCATATTGCTTCACAACTGTGCTCCTCACTTCTCTGAACCTTGCCCCACATCAGGGGTAAATTGTGGGTGTGTGGGAGGTGGCAATTGCCACTTGACAGGAGAAACCCAGTTTTATTTTTATTCTTACAAATGACTGCAGCCCCAGTTATATACCCTTTGTATGTTTGTTAAGCTTGATCATATTGAGGTTCTATTCTTCCTTCCACTGCATGCAACTAAATATTGGTTAGACCAATGCAATGCATGTAAATATGGTTTGCTGTCCACTTTAACCCCTTCAATGCTGATTATGTGAATTGAAATAGGCAACCAAGCTTACACATATTTATTTATTTTTATGGATAGATACACACAACTTGATTACTAACAAAGAATCCCAATATAAAGTTTCAACATAAAAAAAATCATTCTATAAGTTTCCCCCTTTTCTGTATTGATACTTTTGCTGCTTTTATGAAGATTTTATGTAAATTTGAAAGGAAAATACATTTCTCAGCAGCAGCATTTGAAGAAGCATGATGATTCTCCCTGCCAAAACTGTCAGGGGAACATCCTGCAGGAGGTGAATTTTGAGCATCACTTTGAAGAAGTATTAAGAGGAGAATTTTAATGCTAATTTTCAAATACTTCCATATTTCATCCAGAGTTTGCCAAGTAGATAATTGCATGCCTTGACCAATGTGTCTGGAATGTTGTCCAGACAGACATAAACTTGCCTTTGGGTCCCAGTGAGGAAGACTATCAAGGCTCATATGTCAACAGTTTTATTTTGTGATGGATCTCATACATCCTGAAGATTGGGTCTCCTATAGACCTAAACTAGAATGTTTTATAAAAGAAACAACATTAAGATTGGTCTTGGTGTTTTATATAGAGAGGGAATGCAATAAATGATGATAGGCCATGTCATCTATAGTACCGTAAAATCACCTCTCAACCTCTATAAACTCAGTAATTCCAGAAATCTATGTGTCTGCACTTGTGTACATTTGTATTTCTGTCACTTATTCATCATGTATCACACAAAACTTATATGAGTTGATTATTTTGTTGTTTTAATTACTTCTGCAAGGCTTAATTTGATAAAATTACAGCAACTCTAAATTTTGTGAAATTTGCACATTTCAAATACTCTAATAATTATCTTATTTATTTGCCAAAAAAATTACAGCTTGAACAGTGTGAAAAAGATAGCAATAACTTTAGTAATATGATCAGCAGTTTAGAGAGGAAAGCAACTGTGACCCGGCAAGAATGTACGTATGTTAGGAGGCCCTTGAGGGCGAAGGGGTGTCCGAGCTGTTTAATGGGTCTGCTTTTCACTGTCCTGGAAGTTCCTACCCTGCAGTGGCAGGCTTGTCCCTTGGATATATAGGAAGAATGAGAGGCATTAGGGAACCCTGTCTTCTCATGTGCGTGCTCGATATTGCTAGCAAAATTTATACGGCCTTTTGTTTGGTAGTAAGTGGGGTGGGGACAACTTGATAGCAGGTTCACTTGTTAACTCACTTCAATTTTCAAATCTGGAGTAGCCTAGTTTGGGCTCAAAGTGAGGATTATGATAGTAGCAGTAATTCTCATTATGTGAAAGCAGAAGTCAAGTTGGATACCATATGGGAAAAGCTTTATTCAGCCCTTACATATCACCCGCATGTGTGGGTATTCTTGGGGTTACTCCTCTCAAAACTGATTCTACAGACAAGAAAGAGAAATTGTTTCTACAATTGGAAAAGTGGTAAGAAATGGATTAAGGATGTTCTTTTTTGTATTTACTAGTGGTACATTTAAGGTCCAAATTTTAATATTTTAAATACTATTCTGAAGAGAAGCACAAAATGAATTTTTAATCTTTTAATTTTCTCTCAGAATATATGTGGTAAATATGGAAACCATTAGTTCTGTTTGCCCTCTAACATTGAATTAATTTATTTAATCTTAGTGAGTGAAAAGTTTGAATCAATTCAATTATTGGGTCCCATTTCTTTGTAGAACACTTTGATAGGAATGGTGACAAATTCAAACATGGTAAAGATTTGGCACCCTTGTGGAAGGGGCGCTTGTTTTAGTCGTGAGAATGCCCAATCCAAAGCCGGGACAGCACATTGTCTTACTGAGGTGAGGCAACTGTAGTTGGACTCCTATTGAGATCTTGCTTCCCAACAGCTCTTGGGAACACTTACCAGGCCACAGGGCTGAACATTAATTAAAAGCCTATCAACCCAGTGTTAAGCAGGGTGAGATTCTCTCACCTCCCTCCCTATTTGTAGAATTTTCTATCATTGCCATCTCACTCACTCTCTTTTTCTTTCCTGATCTCTGCAAGGGTTGAGAATTGAAGCTGAAATCTGTGGTCGTGCTCCAGTGGACAGAAAGCTGCTCCCTGCCTACCCTGGGGTTCCCAGGAGCAGTCCTCTCTGGGAGATGAGTTTATCCTCCATTACCTTCAAAGTGAGCTTCCACTACAGCATCCCTAATACCAAATACAATATAAAACCACAAATTTTCCCATTTTTAAAAATAACTGTACATCTTACCTTTTTCTTTTAGTTACTATTAGTTTAAATGACCTCAATACCACAGGTATAAGGATACTGCCCTCAAAAGAACGAGAATCTTACTTTGTATTTTCTTTTCTTACTAAAATTGGATTCATTTGAACCACTTTGAAATGGTATTGCCTATCAATTTTCACTTTTTTAAGCTATTGTACAAAGTGAATTCATCTAATTTGAATTGTTTAAAACTTTGTGAATTAGAGCTAACTCAACCTCAAAAGTTAATATACCCTAAAATGTTGTAAGGATTTTTTTCTATTTTAATGTTACAACTATAAAATGTGGACTTTCAGAAATAAAAGTTACCTGTCTTTGAAATATACAGATTGAGAATAAAATTGCTATTAATCTCTTTTGAAAATCATTGATTTTCATCTGTGTAATATCTAACTGAAAGCAAAATTTGCTCAAAGATGACCAAAGAAATTGGTTATGTAACAAACTATTTAGAATGAATTATCAAAAATGTCAGAAAACAAGTAGGTAATTTACAAATAACTGCATATATGTAATATGTAAGTTTTTATAGAGATTAATTTTTAGTTTTTCTTTACAGAAGCATAAATTATGTAGAGCTTATTTAAACAGTATCCTTCCTATTTTATCAGTTTTCAAATAGTACAGAAATTTTAAATAGTTTGCCAAGGTCATGGTCTTTTGTAGAAATGGAGCCAGGAGCAGGATTGTAGTCTTGATGTGTAATGCCACACACACATTGTCTTCTTAATCAAGATATGATTTTTATTCAAGGTTTTCCACCTGCCTCCCTTTCCCTAGACCAAAGCTCTTCCTAGTTCTAGTAATGTCTGTGTGATATGGAAAACTCTAAGGAACCATAGCATTTGAGGACCTGCTTGTCTCTTCCCATAGTAAAGCCAAGAATCATGCATGAGGTAGCAAGATGTAGGTACACCAGATACGAGAGAGAAAAATATGGATAAGGAAGGAGAAATGAAGACCTGGGAAATGGTCAACACACAGCTGGAAGGTCACTAATTCTACTCATTAGATCTGAGGTGTGACCAGATAGAAAAATCTATTCTGGATCCCATGTCTGAGTATGATCCTCTTCTAGTAAAAATGAACTGTTCTTGATAATAAAGGTGATCTTCATGCCTTTCTAGATGTGTTAAAGACCCTTACCGCAGCTACTGCCATATTGTAACCCCAGCAGCTGGTACAGTGGCTAGAATTGAGCACAAACTCCACCAATACCTGTTGAGTGAATAATTGTGTGGCTCTTTTTGTATCTGAATGCACTGTTGTTTAGACATTTTTCATATTGTAGCTTCTGATATCCTACATGAGTCAAAGACCAGGGGTGTCAACCAACTGTTTTCTATCTTTACTGGCAGTTTCCAGATTCCTATATATGCCATCATTCAGCTCCTGCCTGGCTCCATGCTCCTAAAGAGTAAACTTAGCCTGATACCTCTTTGTTACAACCCTCTTGGCCAAGGTCAATGATAAGAGACAAAATAACCCCCAATAATCTCTATCAACTGGAACCAAACGTAGAATAAACTTAAAGGACAATAATATACTAGTAATGTCCATGTCAAGTTGTGATGTAGTCTTAATTATTATTAATTTCCAGTGGTATGCAACAGTGATATGACACCAGAAGATCCAACCGGATGTCTATTTCTTGCTTATTTTATGGATATGAACAAGTATAAGAGCATCACACTTAATATTAAGGTGTAATGGATCAAAACGTAATTTCAGAGTTATTAACACCTAATAATAATTAAATTAGCCAGGCAGAGATAGGGATCATAGTGCAAGTGCCCTTCAGTGAAAATAGGAATTTCTAAACCATAGATTTAATATTTTATGGTCGTTTCTCTTCTGTTCCAGTCCATTTATCTTTTTCCACCTTTAATCTCCACCGAATTCTCCTCCAAGAATTCCCACTGATCTTGGAATATTCTTTCTATTCACCAAAGATTAACCTTGGAAGAAAATGCATTGTTGATTTTACAAGTCTATAAAAATTTCACTCTTGCACTTTCTGTGCAGGATCTACCTGGCATCAAACATGCTCAAACTAATGGTTCTCAGCAACTTCTGAATCATAGTATTTAAGGAATAATTCATGCTCTGCTAACGGACTTGATGGTTCAAAGTTATCCCCTTTTGGCCTAAATTAATACTTCATAAAATGCATTTTAAGTATACTAAAATTTTAAGTATATTATATTA
The DNA here is from genome assembly GCF_902686455.1 of Sciurus vulgaris. Taxonomy (NCBI): domain Eukaryota; kingdom Metazoa; phylum Chordata; class Mammalia; order Rodentia; family Sciuridae; genus Sciurus; species Sciurus vulgaris. Next base: position 179,408,611 of record NC_136464.1, on the reverse strand, counting down.
AGGCAAATAGATTTAGTTTGAATTCAAAAGTTCTCTGATTTTCCTAAATATTATATAAGAATAAAATTTAAATTTTATTTGGTTTATTTGTCAGATTTCTGTACAATTTTTAAAATCCACCATTAATAGTTAAAATTTACTTAATAAAAACATTTCGCAAAAGTTGCATTCAATATCATATATATTTGGTCATTAGAGAATTTCCTGACCCCTTTTAAATGTTCAATGTAGCTAAAAGAACATGTTTGCTTTTATTATTAACACTTAATAATTATTGATTATGATAATGAGAGAAAAATTTAGTTTTATGAGTCATAAATTGAATAACATATACAAAAATCTTTAGGCAAACTGAACCTTTAAGTAGGAACTATTTAAAGAAATAAGAATGACTTTAATTCAGACTTTTATGTAGCATCCTAAAAGAAAGAAGTATCTTTACGGGTTTTTGCAGGGAAGGTTGCTGTGAAGGTGGTACGCAGGCTTTGACACTGTGCTTGTCCACTGTTTGGACATGTCACTAGGAACCCAGAGTCTCTGGTCCTGGGGTGAAGGAGATGATTTTCTTAATGATGTACCTGTTTGCCTTTTGTGCATCCCTCCCAATCTTCTTAGCCACTACATCAATCGAAGTGAGTACTCCTCCCTTCTCATTGTTAGGAATAGTTCTCCCGTGGCATCTGGGGTCTGAAACCCCTCAGGATACCAAAAACTTTTAGATCCTCAAGTCCCTTACAGAAAATGGTGCAGTGTTTCCACATGATCCAAGAACATCCTCCTGTGTTCTTTAAATCACCTGGAGTACTTATAATTCCTGGTACAATGTAAACATCATGTAAATATTTGTTATACTTCCATTGCTTAAGAAATAATGACAATGAAAAAATCTGTAGTATTTAATATAGCAAAAATTATGTTTTTCCAAATATTTTTGACTTGTGGACAATTGAATCCATTGCATGCAGAATCTGCTGCTTGACAATTTTCAGATTCACATGTGTGATTTGCTTTTCTTCCACTTCAGTGGATGTGTTACAGCAGGAAACATTAGGACCACAATAGCACCAGCTATGTGATGTGAGTTTTCTGCAAAAGTTATGTAATCGATTTGATTTGCTTTTCTTGAGCGTGGACATTTCCCCCCTGAAAAGAAAGGGGCAAAAGAAGAAAGAGAGAGTGAGAGAGCAAACATAATCATGACCCCAACCAAGAAAGAACTTCCAAATTGATACACAGTGATGGCATGGTGATTATTTTTCCCTCAAAACTAAATCCAATTAGAAATGTGTTGCTTGTGTTATTTAAGAAGGAACAGTTAATCCAATGTGAACTAGCGCATCACTGGCAACTTTAAATATGATCCAAAAGTGCAGCTCGGAGACTAAACTTTGAATTAGGTTTCTGCCAAGATATGCACTGAAGGTCCTTGCTCCTGGACAGAGGGAATCCTGAGAGGACGTATCGGCTCCCTCAGGGAAGTGTATTAGGCTTAAAAGGCCAAAGCTGCTGTTTAACCCAAGCTAACCTAGAATAAGGCCCTACTTTTCACAAACTTTTTCTTCTGCACCAAAAGGTGGGGGATATGCTCTGCAGAACAGTGCAAGGACCAGAGGAGAAACCTCATGGAGAAACTGAGAGCCGGGCACACTGTAGCAGGATCCCATTCACTTTATTCCATCCCTCCAGTCTAACCTTATTGCTGTTCCTACTCTCTTCTCTTCACCTCTGGATATGATGCAACACAATTGACCCATTTTGTTATATCCCCTCTTCTTTTAAATGTGGTGAAATTCACATAACACAAAATTGACCATTGAAAATTTACACCTTAGTAGCACTTACTATATGCACACTGTTATGCAAACACCAGCTCTGTCTATTTCCCAAACATCTTTCTCACCTAAAAAGAAAACCACCTGTCCATTAAACCACTCCCACTTCCTCCTCCTCCCTGGGCAACCACCAACCTGCTTTCAGTCAGCTTTTTGATTTACTTATTTTGGATATGCTATGCAAATTAAATCACACAGCACATGACTTTGTGTGTCTGGCTTATTTCACTGGGCATAGTATTATTGAGGTTCATATACCTGGTAGCAGGCATCAGTTCTTCATCCCCTTTAATGGCTGAATGACATTCCACTGCGGTTACATACCACAATTTTTCTATCCAGTCAGACTTTGCCAAACAGTCAGCTGCTTCATCTTTAACTATTGTGACTAGTTTTCCTACAAACTTTGATGTAAACATGCACACACAAATGCCATTTTTCTTAAATTTATTTTTATTGTAAACAAATGGGATACATGTTGTTTCTGTCTGTACATAGAGTAACAGCATACCATTTGCATAATCATACATTTACATAGGGTAATGGTGTTTGATTCATTCTGTTATTTTTTCCTTCCCCCCACCCATCTTTTCCCTCTATACAGTCCCTCCTTCCTCCATTCTTGCCCCCCCACCCCCCATTATGTGTCATCGTCCGCTTATCAGCAAGATCATTTGTCCTTCAGTTTTTTGAGATTGGCTTATCTCACTTAGCATGATATTCCCCGATTTCATCCATTTGCCTGCAAATGCCATAATTTTATTATTCTTTATAGCTGAGTAAAATTCCATTGTGTATATATACATATATATATATATATATATATATATATATATATATATATATATCAATCACAGTTTCATTATCCATTCATCAATTGAAGAACATCTAGATTGGTTCCACAATCTGGCAATTGTGAATTGAGCAACTATGAACATTGACATGGCTGTATCTCTGTAGTATGCTGATTTTAAGTCCTTTGGGTATAGGCCGAGGAGTAGGACAGCTGGGTCAAATGGTGGGTCCATTCAAAGTTTTCTGAGAAATCTCCACACTGCTTTCCAGAGTGGCTGCACTAATTTGCAGCCCCACCAGCAATGTATGAGTGTACCTTTTACCCCACACCCTCTCCAACACCTATTGTTGCTTGTATTCTTGATAATCGCCATTCTAATTGGGGTGAGATGAATCTTAGGGTAGTTTTGATTTGCATTTCTCTTATTACTAAAAATATTGAACAATTTTTCATATGTTTGTTGAGTGCTTGTAGATCTTCTTCTGGGAAGTGTCTGCTCATATCCTTAGCCCATTTGTTGATTGGGTTATTTTTATTCTTGGTGCAAAGTTTTTTGAGTTCTTTATAGATTCTGGAAATTAGTGCTCCATCTGAAGGATGAGTGGCAAAGATATTCTCCCACTCTATAGGATCTCTCTTCACATTGCTGACAGTTTCCTTTGCTGACAAAAAGCTATTTAGTTTGAATCTATCCCAGTTATTGATTCTTGCTTTTATTTCTTGTGCTATGGGAGTCCTGTTAAGGAAGTCTGATCCTAAGCCAACAAGTTGAAGATTTGGACCTACTTTTTCTTCTATAAGATGCAGAATCTCTGGTCTGATTTCAAGGTCCTTGATCCATTGTGAGTTAAGTTTTGTGCAGGGTGAGAGATAGGGATTTAGTTTCATTCTGTTGCATATGGATTTCCAGTTGTCCCAGCACCATTTGTTGAAGAGGCTATATTTTCTCATTGCATACTTTTGGCACCTTTGTCTAGTATGAGAAAATTGCATTTATTTGGGTTTGTGTCTGTGTCCTCTATTCTGTACCATTAATCTACCTGTCTATTTTGGTGACAATACCATGCCGTTTTTGTTACTATTGCTTTGTAGTATAGTTGAAGTTCTGGTATTGCGATACCCCCTATTTCATTCTTCCTGCTAAGGATTTCTTTAGCTATTCTAGGTTTCTTATTCTTCCAGATGAATTTCATGATTACTTGCTCTATTTCTGTAAGGTACGTCATTGGGATTTTAATTGGAATTGCATTGAATCTGTATAGCACTTTTGGTAGTATGGCCATTTTGACTATATTAATTCTGCCTATCCAAGAACATGGGAGATCTTTCCATCTTCTAATGTCTTCCTCAATTTCTTTCTTCAACGTTTTATAGTTTTCATTGTAGAGATTTTTTACCTCTTTGGTTAGATTGATTCCCAAGTATTTTAATTTTTTTTTTTGAGGCTATTGTGAATGGAGTTGTTTTCCTCATTTCCCTTTTAGATGTTTCATCGTTTGTGTATAAAAATGCTTTAGATTTATGCGTGTTGATTTTTTGGCCTGCTATTTTGCTGAATTCATTGATGAGGTCTAGAAGTTTTCTGGAGGAGGTTTTTGGATCCTCTAAATATAGAATCATGTCATCAACAAATTATGACAGCTTAAGTTCCTCTTTTTCTATTCATATCCCTTTAATTTCTTTAGTCTGCCTAATTGCTCTGGCTAGATTTTCAAGGACAATATTGAATAGAAGTGGTGAAAGAGGACATCCCTGTCTTGTTCTGGTTTTAAAGGCAATAGTTTCAGTTTTTCTCCATTTAGAATGATGTTGGCCATGGGCTTGGCATATATAGCCTTTACAATGTTCAGGTATGTTCCTACTATTCCTATTTTTTCTAGTGTTTTGAGCATGAAGGGGTGTTTTATTTTGTCAAACACTTATTCTGCATCAATTGATATAACCATATGATTCTTATACTTAAGTCTATTGACATGATGGATTATGTTTATTGATTTATGTATGTTAATCCATCCTTGCATTCTAGGGATGAAACCCACTTGATCATGATGCACGATTTTCTTAATATGTTTTTGAACATGGTTTGCCAATATTTTGTTAAGGATCTTTGCATCTATATTCATCAAGGATATTGGTCTAAAATTTTATTTCCTTGATGCATCTTTGCCTAGTTTGGGTATAAGGTTGATATTAGCTTCATAGAATGAGTTCAGTAGGGTACACTCCTTTTCTATTTCCTGGAATACTTTGAGAAGTATTGGAATGAGTTCTTTGAAGGTCTTAGGACTCGGCTGAGAATCTGTCTGGTCCCGGGCTTTTCTTGGAAGGTAGATTTTTAATGGCTTCTTCTATTTCATTGCTTGATATTGATCTGTTTAAATTGTGTATGTCTCTAGAAATTTGTCAATGTCTTTGGTAGTTTCTATTTTGTTGGAATACAGATTTTCGAAGTATGTTCTCATTATGTTCTGTATCTCAGTGGTGTCTGTCGTGATATTTCCTTTTTCATCACGAATTTTAGTAATTTGAGTCTTCTCTCTCCTTCTCTTTGTTAGTGTGGCTAAGGACTTATCTATTTTGTTTACGTTTTCAAAGAACCAACCTTTTGTCAATTTTTTGAATTGTTTCTTTTGTTTCAATTTCATTGATTTCAGCTCTGATTTTAATTATTTCCTGTGTTCTACTACTTTTGTAGTTATTCTGTTCCTCTTTTTCTAGGGCTTTAAGCTGTAATGTTAGTCATTTAGTTGTTGACTTTTCATTCCTTTCTGGAATGCACTCCATGCAATGAATTTTCCTCTTAGTACCACTTTCATTAGTGTCCCAGAGATATTGATATGTTGTATCGTCATTCTCATTGACCTCTAAGAATTTTTTTATCTCCTCCCTGATGTTTTCTGTTATCCATGTTTCATTCAATAGCATATTATTTAGTCTTCAGGTGTTGAAGTAATTTCTGTTTTTTTATTTTGTCCTTGATTTCTACTCTCAGTGCATTATGATCTAATAGAACACAAGGCAGTATCTCTATTATTTTGCATTTCGTAAGGCCTCTTTGTGGCATAACATATGGTCTATTTTCTAGAAGATTCCATGTGCTCCTGAGAAGAAAGTGAATCCACTCATTGATGGATGGGATATTCTATATATGTCTATTAAGTCTAGGTTATTGATTCTGTTATTGAGTTCTGTGGTTTCTTTGGTTGGTTTTTATTTGGAAGATCTATCTAGTGGTGACAGCAGTTTGTTAAAGTCACCCAGAATTATTGTATTGTGGTCTATTTGATTCCTGAAATTGAGAAGAATTTGTTTGATGTACAGGGATGCACCATTGTTTGGGGCATAAATATTTATTATTTTTATGTCGTCCTGATTTATGGTTGCCTTAAGCAGTATGAAATGTCCTTCTTTGTCTCTTCTGACTAACTTTGGCTTGAAGTCCACTTTATCTGATATAAGGATGGAAACCCCTGCTTTTTTACTGAGTCCATGTACGTTGTCGGTTTTTTCCTATCCTTTCACCTTTAGTCTGTGGATGTCTTTTTCTATGAGATGAGTCTCTTGCAGGCAGCATATTGTTGGGTCTTTCTTTTTAATCCATTCTGCCAGTCTATGTCTTTTGATTGATGAGTTTAGGCCATTAAAGTTCAGGGTTATTATTGAGATATGATTCATGTTCCCAGGCATTTGGGCTTATTTTTGGTTTTTAAATTGGCTTGGTTTCTCCTTTGAGTGGGTTTTCGCTAAGGTAGTTCCTCCCTTTGCTGACCTCCATTGTTGTTTTTCATTTCCTCCTCATGGAATATTTTGTTGAGAACACTGTAGTACAGGCTCCCTATTTGTAAATTCTTTTAACTTTTTTTTATCATGGAAGGATTTTATTTCATCTTCATCTTCAAATCTGAAGGTTAGTTTTGCTGGGTATAGGATTCTTGGTTGGCGACCATGTTCTTTCAGAGCTTGAAATACATTGTTCCAGGCCCTTCTAGCTTTTAGAGTCTGGGTTGAGAACTCTGCTGCTATCCGTATTGGTCTCCCCCTATATGTAATCTGATGCTTTTCTCTTGCGGCCTTTAAAATCCTATCTTTATTTTGAATGTTAGGCATTTTCATTATAATGTGCATTGGTGTGGATCTGTTGTGATTTTGTGCATTTGGTGTTCTGTAAGCCTCTTGCATTTGATTTTCCATTTAATTCTATCGGTTTGGGAAATTTTCTGATATTATTTCATTGAAGAGGTTGCTCATTCCTTTGGTTTGTATCTCTGTGCCTTCCTCAATGCCAATAATTCTTAAATTTGGTCTTTTCCTGATGTCCCATATTTCTTGGAAATTCTGTTCATGATTTCTTACCATCTTCTCTGTTTGGGCAACTTTATTTTCAAGATTAAATATTTTGTCTTCATTGTCTGAGGTTCTGTCTTCCAAGTGGTCTAGTCTTTTGGTGATGCTTTCCATTGAGTTTTTTATCTGGTTTATTGTTTCCTTAATTTCAAGGATTTCTGTTTTGTGTTTTATTGAAATCTCTACCTCTTTGTTGAAATTATCTTTTGCTTCCTACAGTTGCTCTTTCAGCTTATTGGTGTTATCATTCATTGCCTGCATTTGCTCTCTTATCTCATGCTTTGCTTTGTGAATCATCTTAATCATGTATAATCTGAAGTCCTTTTCTGACATTTCTTCTAAAATACTGTCATTGGATTCTATTAATATAGAATCTAGATGTGTTTGGATCATTTTCTTCCCTTGTTTTTTCATGTTGTTCATGTATCTTCCCCTCTAGCAGTGCAGATCTGGGGTATTGCAGATTCCCCCCTATAGGCTTAGAGTGGCCCTATAGATTTCCAAATCTTTTTCTTTAAGGGGAGATCAGTATTAGCAGTGCTCAATTCAGACACTATACAATCCTAGACCAAGTGGCCCCTATGAGGACAATAGCATAATTGTCATAATAAACAGAATGAGTTCAAATATTATCTTCAGTAAAACAAACAGATTTGCAATAAGGTCTGCAGTTTCTAATGGAGGACAAAGAGGATGCAGAGGGATGTAGAATTTGGCTGTTAATGGAATAAGAAAAGAATATACCGAAGTTCTAGATTAACGAAAGGATGGGAATGTAATAAAAAAAATTGGATGTTAGCATGCAAAAAAGGGAGAAAGAAACTCTGAGGAAACAGGTAAACAAAAGGAAAAGAGAGCAAGAAAAGTAACGAAATAAAAACAAAATTTTTCAATAACTAGAAAGAAGAAAATCTACAGTATAACAGTCATATTTTATAAAACCTCCCAGTCTTTAGTAGCCTGATGCAGGAGAGGTACCTGACATTGATTTTCTAGTCTCCAGCAGGCATCTCCAGATGGGATTTGCCCCACCTAAAGATCAGACGTCCTCTGGCTTCCAGTATAATCCAAGATGGCCACTTTTGCTTCCAAATATGTTGGCAAATGGGGAGCTGCAACTCAGGGTGTGGACGTGGTTAGCTGCAGGTCCTGGAGGTTGGGTGCAGTTGGTCAGGCAGGGGTCCTGGAGTTCGGGTGTGTTTGGTGTGGTTGGGCGATCCTGGATGCTGGGTGCAGTCGGTCTGGGGTCCCAGTGATAGGGCACAGTCAGTTGGGCCGGGGGTCCTGGCGGCAGGGAGCAGTCAGTCAATGTGAGGGTCCCAGAGGCAGGAAGTGATGGGTCGGGCTGAGGGATCCTGGAGACGGGGCTCAGTCAGTCTGACCAGGGGTCTTATGGGGCTTGGCTGTTGTCTCAAAATGGCAGCAGCCTCGTGTAATCAAACCTGCAGGTACTGTCACAGTGAACTTCCAGGCAACAGCAGGCAGCTGGTGCTCCACTGGCGGTCAGCGATCAGATTGCTGACTGTTGTCGGATGATCAGGAGGCGAACCTTGTGCATTGGGAGATGGATAGGTGTAAGGCAGGCGATGGACCGGCCAGAGGCAGGCAAATGGCGGATGATAGGCGCCTGACAGTGAGCAATCTGCACTCAAAAAAGGTGTTGATATGCTGGCAGACTGCAGGTCATCACAGCAGACAAATGGGGTAAACAGCTGGGGATGGATAAGCAGCAAAAACTGCCTCACCAAGAAACAGATATCCTCTGCTTTAAACCGGAGTTACGGAGTGACATGGAACACAGCCTCCTTCTAGTCTGCCATCTTGGATCTCTCACAACAAATGCCATTTTTAATTCTTTTGGATATTTCCACTTAGCAATAGAATTCTGGGTTTTACAATAATTGTGTCTTTGTTTATTGAAAACGGTTAAACTGCTCTCCCCAACAGCTGCATTATTTTGTTTTCCTACAAGGAAAATATGAGGGTTCCAATTTGCCCACATCCTTACCAATACTTTCTATTTTCTGGTGATTATTATTATTATTATTAATTAGAGGTACCCTAAGTTGATGTGAAGCGATACTATTATACTGTATTAGCATGTATTACAGTACATAATAATGAAACAAGCAGAAATGTTGGAGAGAGATTTTTAAGTGTGAACAATAATTGACTCAAAATTTATAGTAACTTCCTCTTGAAAGGAGCATTTTATTCTATTTGTTCTTTAACATGTCAGTTATTTATTTTGCCTGTACGTTCTTAACTGCAAAACACAAATATGCCGTAGGTTAGAGTGTTGTGTGATTAAATTTCAATTTGTCCCTGCAGGTTCCCATCAGCCATTTTCGGCATGACCTTCCTTGCACTCTTCGCGGCAGACAGCAGTGTGTTTGTGTGCAGCGGTGTGCTTGTGTGCAGCAGCATCGGAAAGTCCACCTAGTCCATTACCAAGCATGGAAAACAGTTTCTGGCATAGGTTGGCCACATAAGTAGAGAAAAGCTGTACTCGCCTTTGAATTGCATGACTCATGAAAACAAGAAAACTAAGTAATGCATTCTGAACAAGCTAGTCTTCATAGTAATGCCTATTCATTTATAAAAAGTGATGTGAAAAAGCTTATGCAATTCACTTAAACCATAAGTAAACTTTAAATAAAGATCTAGTTTATGTGGAGCATTTAAAAATAAACTCCAAAGTAATTTTCTGTCTGAGTCATCCCAATGGCTTACTTTTCTCATCTTATGGTTTTAAAATTTCATTGCCTACATAAACACAGCAGCATCTAGCATTAAGAAATTACAGAAGGAATTTTTCATATAGATCTTATAAAGTATTCTTTAACTCTGGCCTCATTTAGAATTATGTTCTGAAAAATAAGATTCCAAGGATAAATATGAAATTGCATTCCCTTAATATTGTAAGAAATCATGATGGTCTGTTAAATTCCATTGTTGTAGCTTTTCCAAAAATGTGCCATGAAAAATTTATGACAATTGGAAGAAACAGCCAGTTAAAATTTTACTCCATTAATAAAAGTCTGCAGTGTTTATATTCATGATAGAGTATAAAAATATTTAATCATGTATAGGGCATATGTGTAAACCCTGGCCCATAGTGATAAAAACAAATGCCTCTCAGAGAACCAATCTATGAATGCAAATAAATGAACAGATAAATTGATAAAGAGTGAAAACATTATAATCCTCATCAAATGACCTCACCTTTATAAAAAATCTATTTTCCTTCACTTTCAAAATGATAATTTTATAGCACTATAGATTTTAAACTCCTTTATTTGATTGACTTAGATATTATACATCATAAATAAGAATCCGAGCAATTTTATCTACATTATGAACACGGAAGAAATTGCAACATGAGAAATGAGATAAACTCCTCCAAATAAAGTACTAAATATACATGAAGAGAGGGTTTAATTCTATGCACAGTACATTTGGATAATGAAGAATATTTATGAAGCAGTTCCTATAGGCTGACGTTTCCACTGTTTTCAGCAGCCTCCTTTACGTTAGCACTTACAGTAAGTCTGAGGTAGCAATCATTGCTCTCATTTTAGCATCTTCAAGCCTAAATATTTTAAGGGAATTTCCCTTGTCATTCTATGAAAAACTAAGATCTAAATATCTTGTTTCACTAAGATGGATATCACACACTTAAAGAAAAATCGCCTTCTTTCCAGTTCTACAAGATGGATGGGATGTGAACAGACGTGTGAACGTACACACTCAGAGTGCCAGAAACCAGTAGAGACACAGCCGGCCACAGTTGACTGCAACTGTGCAGCGTGAGCTGAAAGTGGCTGTCTGGCGTGCAGAAGCCATTCTATTCTAGATTTACCTTGTTCACAGAATTCAGTGTCATCAAAGCTTAGTTCTAAAGTGAAGAAAACAGGAGAGATGCTGTTGAGCTGTGCACGGAGCGACTCATTAGCTGATAGACACAGGAGAATGTAAAGCAGATGAGAGAGAAAGTGTCCTCCGGCTGGTCAAATGGAAAGCTTCACCACTGTGGAGAGGCCAGTTGGCACTCAATTGTCTAGAATATGCCTACAAAACCCTTTGTATTTTAATTTTTTTCTTTTTTTACATTGTGCTTATAAGGAGTTGATTCATTTTCTCATTGCACATAATAAGGAGTTTATCCTTTGCTTCGAAATAAACCAGATTTCATCCACCTCAGACTATTGCTTCTGCCCTCAGTTCCTTTGTAGGAATCTCAACTTCACTCCTTCATATCCCTGGGTCATCATCTTCTTAGACCCTAACATCATCTCAAATAATCATGTTCATTTCTGCATTTACTTCTGTATTTTCTTTGTGGTCTCCTTTGGAATATAAACTCCCTTTAGGAGGTGATCTTATTGTTTCTATCTCCTGGGTATTTGTACCAACAACTTCTTGCCAAAGCATTTCAATATTAATTAACTAATTTAGCAAATCTAATGGAAAAAAGGACATGATTGCATATGGTTGCAATACAAGGGCTCATGGATTAGGTGCTATAAAGAATATAGAACACACAGCATTCAACAATTTTAGAGCAAGTACTGAAATGAGTTAGCTTCACCGACACTATGTATGAGTCCAGGACCAGTTTAAATGCAGACGTTCTTAATACCAACTGTCTGCAACAGGGGAGAAATCAGCTGGAGTTTGCGGCTTAAAACCTGTCACCCTATGTACGTGTACGATTACACGAATGGTATAAATCTACATCCTGCACAACCATAGAAATGAAAAGATGTACCCCATTTGTGTATAATGAATCAAAATGCAGTCTGTATAAAAAAATTATTAAAAAAAATAAAACCACAAAAAAAGACCTTGCAGAAATATTTCAACACAGCAGCAGTAAGAAGAGCAAGAGTAAGATGAGGAAGGCTTGCCTAAGGAAATGAACAGGTGTGAGAGCTCAGCTGAGGCTATGCAACGAGAATTCTTAGCAAGCATTCCTTCCTTCACTTATCCAACAGCTTGTTGCACATCTCCTTTATTATCTATCCTGTCCAATTTCCTCTTTCCTTTCCAGAGCTTTAAATATGTATCCAAGCGGTCTGTATTATTTGCTAGGCAGTCACTCAGAGTCCAAGGATATTAAGAGACTTTATATTTGTGCATAAATATGTAGCAGATGCTATACCACTTCTTTGGAAAGGTTTCTGAGGCTATGAATGATTACTAAATAACTTCATATAGTTATTTTTATAAGCATATCATACTTTAGTGAGTTTATTCTATAAAATACACTATAGATTCTAAAGTAGCAACTCTTGTTATGATAATTTAGCTTTACAGTTCTTTCTTTGAGTACAAATATATCTATTTGAAGTTTCTCATAAAATAAATTTATTGGTTTTCTCCTAGTTGATATGTATTTACCACTTTATAACATGTAATTAAAGGGAAGCTCACTCACTCTCCCTCTTTTTTCTTTTCTCTCTGTCTCTCTGCCAGAGTCACATACTTTAGGAAATGAAGGAGAAAAAGGTTTACATACTGCTTGATTTGTAAGCTACCAATGTGAGAAATTGGAAAAGATTCTTAAGAGAAACAGACCAAGAGTATAATTTGGAAAGAAGGGATGACAAGACAGGAAGGCTCAGGAGCAGAGCACTTCCAACTGATTGGCATGTCAAGGGGCACAAGGGTTTCTGGGAACTTAGATAATACTTAGGTATGCATGTTGAATAGAGTTCCACTTCCTCCCTGAACCTTAATATTCTGATGCCATATCTTCTTCTCATGACACAAGATTTACTAACAAATAAATGTTTTCCAGCACTTTCTGCTAATTTTTCTGAGCTTGTTTTTCCCAGCCTGGCCCTCATTCCCTCCGGCACCACGCTTACCTTCACCTTGATGGCGCACCTCTCCAGCAGGCTGGGGTTCCCCCACGTTGGAGGCAGACTCTCTCCTGCTTGTCCTTCCTTCTGTCTGGAACATTCCCCTGCCAGATAACCGCAGGGCTCACTGATGACCTCACCTTGGACATCCTCCAAAGACAGACAGAAGTGAGGGACTGGAGGGTTGCACAGATGGCCATCCTGACCAAGGTGCACCTCGGGGTGGCTCCTGCCAGCAGAGGGGGCTGTTCTTCCAGGCCCTGCCACAAAGTTCTCAGAAGCCTCCAGTCAGCAAGTAAGTGTGCCTGGCTCTGGCTAGTTAAGGCTGAAAGAATGACTCAATACTAGTGCTCAGGTGTGGTGCTAGAAGTCAAGGTGGGTTTGTCCTGGCAGCAAAGTGTCCACCACAGTTACAACAAAATGCAGAAAGGGGCGGAGGGGCCGCAGTGGCCTCTCTCCTTGTTCTGGGTTCTATCAGGTGCTCACCCAGGACCACCTGTTAGAACCCCCATTTCCCCAGCCTCTGCCTCCTTGCTCTGCATCCCCATCCCTACCTGGCTTTCCCATCCTGCTGCTCATCACCACTTGATTGACAGCTTGACTTTCCAATGGGGAGTTCTGTGGGCAGGCCACACAGGGGCATGGTTGTAGAGAATGAAAGGCACAGCAAACCCACCAACATGCTTTGCTTTTGACTTTCACCATGCACCCACCAATCTAAGCAACACCAGGGTGAAGCACACTCCTCCTGGGAGACTGAACCACCTCCCTCCACTTAGCCTTTCGTGATACTTTCGTTTGTTCAGTTAAGTTCGGCCTCACTCACTAAAGTACAGTTTCTCTGAAGAGGCAAAACTGCCTTCTGTTCATGGAGGAAGCACCATGCTCAGCTTAGCCCTACACACACCCACATTCCTTGACTGGTTTGGGACCATCTTAACCATCTCCCCCACCCGGAACCCCATTCATCGTAGTGCTGTCCTGTCCCCTTTTAGGGAGATAGGAGGTTGGGAGAGCTTTTGTTTCAAAGTTATAAGGAGAAAACAATTCTAAAAGTGGCTAGAGAGCATTTCCAGGGAGAAAACCTCTTCCTGTTGGGAGGTCTGGACCCAGTTAAAGAACTAACTGGACTGGTTTACAGCAGAAGGAGTTGCCCCCCGCCCCTGGGAAAGAGGAACAAGTGGAAGTGGGGTTGGAGCTGCAGGACCTGAGCCCACAGGTCCCTCCCTGGACACAGCCTTCCCATGGGCTCCAAGCTAAAGTCGGAGCCTGTGGGGTGTTGAGACCTTCCTCTGCAGCTCAGAGACTGAGCCCACCTTTGCACGGCTTGTGAGCCTGGGCCAGACCTAGCGCCCCGTTACCATCAGAAAACAGGAAATGCGTCCTCATCCTTCAGGAACCTGCTAACCCTAGAATTCTTGTGTAACTAAAAGAAGTGGTGGACTCACAAGTGACTGGCATTGGACCTCAAGACAACTCCAAGGTCAAAGAGAACTCAAGAATTCAATGTTATGCTTAAAATGAAGAAGAGTGACAATTTGTGCTTGATGAAGGAATGGAATGGTGAGTAGGGTTTGTAATCTCCCTCCCTTCTCTTCCTCACACCCTCCAACCTCCTCTTTCCTCCCTCCTTCCTTTCGTTTGGACTTTCTGATAAATATTTTTGTAAGACATTCTACCTACTATCGTCTCATTACCTGATTTGTCTTCCCAATATTCTTCTGCATGAGGAAAGTGAAGAATGTAAATTGTGTGATGAGGCTCCTGCAGTGGCCAGGGCTTGCGAGTGAACTCCAGCTGGCCGAGCTCCGAGCTCCCTGTCCTTCTTCTCTCCTGTCTGCTCTTCCTGCCTGGCCTCCTCCTCTTCTGTCTGCTCTCGTCCTCCCTGGCCTCAGCCCCCACCAGCACTTAGGACTATCCCTGTGCTAAAGCTGGGTGAAGGAAATGTCTAACAGTGTCCTGCCCAGGGAGGCCTGTCTGCCTGAGTGCCCCTTCACACTCCAGCCGGGACGCCTTCTAGGACTGCTCCCTCGCCTCCACCGTTGTTTTGCTGGAGCGTACTCGATGACACCGGTTGGTGGAATGTGCCCAGTGATTGGTAGAATTGGTGGGTGCTGGGTTTTGTCCATGGAAATACAATCAACCCTTTCTGCAAGTCTCTTTTTCCTGCCCACTCTAGGTAAAAGAGGGATGGTTGAAGATTATATTCATCTTTTAACAAAAAAGGAAGACTAAGAGGGAGAGGATGAGCTGTGACATGTTCAAAGGGACAAGAAGCCACCCATGGTTGCCACTGTATGATCTGCCTCTGCCATAGCACGGCCACTCCCTGTCCACAATAAAGAGTAGGAAAAACAAATGCGAGAAACGTCATCATTCAAGGCAAGACACCTTGCACTATAGAGCTACGGCTTTTTCCAAAATGATACTACTTAGAATTAAAGATCTGTTCATTAGATCATCAAATTTATTTTCAGTAATCAAAGATGGTAGATTTGAACTATAGAATATGAATTAAATTTAGTCTCTTTCTTGAAAGGTTGGCCTAATCAACTAAATGATTTTAGAAAATAGTAAATAAATTCTGCATATAATAACTAGTGAGAGATGTCCCACAAGCAACAACACAGAAAGAAACATTACCATTTTAATTTTATTTTCTAACTGATATCATGAAATTATGATCTATGCATAAATAGATGATAAATGAGAGAGCAGGTAATAGCATGCTAAATATTTTCAGTAGAGAAAATGCATAAATATAAGTTCAGAAGTCAAGTAAAAATTCTATACTTTCAAGTTTGAGCTAGAAATATCAGTATAAAAATATCATGCATATTTCTTTGAAATATGCATACTTCTGCCCCCTGTAAATGCCCAGATACAACGAGCAGCTCAGCAACAAAGCAGAGCCAGTTTGTTATCAGAGCAGAACATTGGTACACATGTGATCTACCCTTGGCATTCAGCTTCAGCCAACCCAACTAATTTTAAACTTCAGGTAATGTTTTCATTTTAAAATCAATACTGAATGAGCTTTACAGATGTTATATTCAAGACAAAATATATTCTACTTAAGCCATTATGATTTTGGAACATTATCAAAATTTTCCATGTCTTATGCAAATATTTACTAACCCATGTCAATGAGGTCCATACACAAGGTTCCTGAATTGTACAAGTGCCAAAATCATTGGTTGCATCTTTAGAAATCACCCTATAACTCACATCTGCCTCCATAATATCCATTAAACACAGCTGGAGTGTCTAGTAACAGAAATTAACTTCAAAATCAGTATTTCCACATGCATAGGACTTATCTTGGTCTTTAAAAATATAAATGCAAACTACCGTGTGAAAAGAACCCTTAGTCGGTGCTATAAATAATGAATCTGAGGCAGCAGAAGACCAAGGTCAACGTGATCTTCAAGTGGACTTCGTTATACGAGGACACTCTGCACTTTTCTAGAATGTTGTTGTTCAATAAAACATTCTTGCAGTTCCACTTGCAGATTTGACTTGGATCTATCTGGTAATCATGAAATCAGTAGTATTCCTTGTGCCCACCAGAATCATGGTGTTGATTAAAGTTACTGTCGTTTTGCCTAGACATTAGAAGAAAAAATTCTTTGAAGCAAAAAGGAACAAGACCTTATATTTGCTAATGGGGTTTTCCTAGTTCTCAATTAATACCATGTAAACACACCTTGTATTTCTACCTTCCCATGTTGAAATGAAACTGCAAAGATATCACGAAAAATAATTCTCGACATCAAACTGAAAGACTTGACATGAAACCAATGGCAGTTTTGAAAAGCCATGGCATTAAACTCATGCAACTATGGAAGTGTCTAGATTGTTTAAGGGCAAGGAGTGGTGGCAGACCTGGAGAGACTGCCTGGATGCTGGGCCTGTACCTCTTGCCAGTCTACCACCCGAACCCTGGAATGCTGAAGGGCAAATTCATTAACGTTTATCTGCTTTTAAACGTGTACCTCTGGGGCAAATACTAAATAGACTAGTACCTTCGGGTCCCATTTGCTTTTTCTAGTTATCTTATTTTGTTTTGCTCTTTTCTCCTGTTTTCAACATTATTGAAATGATAGCATTTGATTGTTTAATTAAAATACTTTATAACAAAGGGAAAACAATCATATGATTAAAGCTTAAGTTTACCCTTCCAGTTTTATTCCAGAGGAATCATCATATTTAGCAATTTGAGTGGTTAGATTCACTTGCTTTTTGCAGGCTAGAAATATTTTCCTAGATTTACTCAAACTTTCTTCTATGACCCTGCATGTGGGTGCCACTTCAGGGGCACAGCCCAACCTGCCCATAGCCCTTGCTGCTGAGTTCCTTATCAATCATCAAGGCCGACCTGCGGGGCCACGGAGGTGCAGAGTCACCTTTCACGAGCTAGCGTGGCATCCTGCCACCCTCGTTGTGCCTCCTGACCTAGTTCTGAATATATCTTTGACCTTTAAAAATATTGCGATAACTGCTTTTTCTTTTACAGGTAGAATAGCATTTAAAAACTCTGCTCTGGAGTTCAATTGTAAGGTCCCCTTTTCACTTTTAAGGGCAGGTGATATTTTAATAGCTTGCTTTTCTTTTATTACTTTGTTTTAAACCTACCCATCCCTTGTGACTGATTCTTGTTTCATTTCCACTTGAGTTTTTCTTCATTTTTTTTTATAGTTTTTATTAGGGATTGAACAATCTTTCCATTTAACAAATTATGGCTAAATAAATATAGAATTGAGAATTAATATTCACTAACTACCTGCTTCATGAATTCCATTCTTTAAATTTCACACATATTATATTCTTCTATACTACCGATTTCATTTACTGACGTCTATAAATATTTAATGCATTGTTCTGCACTTAGTGTAATACACACCTAGCGTTTAAACTGTTTGAATCAATGAAAGATTGATCTATATGTATTCAAGATTTAAGCTGATGAGTACTCTTTGAATGTGGCTGCATATGTGAGTGTTATTTTAAATGCAATTTGACTCAAAGTTGTAAACGGGAAAAGAACAATATTTTCTCGTCTTCCTTTAGAATAACATGAACAATAAATCAGTGGAAAGAAATTAGTTAGAGTGAAAGGCTTGGCAATTAGATGCATCTTGAAAAATGTGTTACCATGTTTACAGGAAATAATTAGCGATGTTCAGGAAAAAAATATAATTCAAATAGCCCAAGACACACAATGAAAAACCTGCTGTGTTACAGTGGCTGTCTTGAATGTCCCTGCACCAGGCAGTCGGAGCCAGGTCCACTATCTACCAGGTCTCCTCTTCTCTAGTCTATATATGTTTGTGTGGTTTCTAACATTGGATCCTTAGTATAGCGAACCTACTTCACCTTCTCTTTAGGCACAGAATCAGCAAATCACTGGCCTGCAGCCTGGGCCCAGGCTAAACACTGAATATCTTCTGTTTCTCAGGCTTTTAGGAAGTTCCTCTTGGAATGCAGCATTCCAATTTTTTCAGATATCTTTTGTGCACTGTTTTATGGGACAGTCATAACAAAGGACCACAAACTGGATTACTCGGAACAACAAGAAGTCTGCAATCAAGATGAACCTCCTGCAGTTTCTGGTAATCCCAGGCAATAGTTGGCTAGGACTGTATATCCCTGTCTCTGCTGTCTTCTGATGGCCCTCTTCCCTTTCTGTCTGTCTGCCTTCATTTCATATGACACCAGGCAGATTGCACTAGGCCCACCTTCTGGACCTCATCTTAACTTGGTGACATCTGCAGAGACCCCATTTTCAAATCCAGTCCTCCACATCTACTAGGGGTTAGGAGGTCAACGCATATTTTAGAGGACACAGTTCAATCCATAATAGCAGGTATTTCTGATTATTTTATCTCTAGCAGGAGTTTAAGTCTCTTAGAGATTAAGAATAAATGAATAAATGGACTGTATTTGATTAGCAGTAATTTGATTTAAACTGTAATCTTCTTATATTACCTTATTATATTCATGAGGATAAGTGCACTCATTGAATCAGACAATATTTATTGATCAATAATAAGCATGTAATTGATGACTAATCTGAGCTGAGCTGGGCAGTGAGGAACAGAAATTTAAGTTAAATAGAGGTCTTCTTTTAAAGGCGCTTACATTATAGCAACAGAAATAAAACAGCTATGAAATGCCACTGATTTAAACTAGAAAATAATTAGTGCCCTAAATGATTCATTGATGAGGTTCCAGGAGGAAAGAGTGATCTATGTAAGGAAACTTGCTGAGAATAGCCATAGTCAACAGAGAGGGCTTTCTTTTCCCTCACCAAATGGTTAGCTCTGGGAAGAACTTCCTTGCCCTATATTAGCATCTAAATTCTAGATTTGTCCATGACTTGAAGGTGTGATGGCCAAGTAGTCACCAGAGACCAGGGCTATTTTGTAAACTGTTTATGTCCACGATGAGATAAATATAGTAGTTGAAAACAAACATTTTTTTAGAGTTTTAAAGGAACTTCGATATTTTTTTTTTAAATTGTGAGTTGGCATTTTGTGTGTAATTTTTCCATTTTTTTTATTAATTTATTTTTATTATATTTACTTCAGCATTTCTTCAGGATGTGTTGAAATTTTAAAAGAGAAACAAATCCTTTATCTCAGATATTTGAAATGCTCTGAAATAAGACTTTCCTTGGGAGAAGGCCCACATTAAAACTGAAGGCCTCGGGCCAAATCTTTCTCATGACCCGACCCACAGGGTCATAGCTAGACAGCTCAGGTGACAAGTAAGAAACCTACGTCTTTTTCTTCATATCCAAACTTGCCCAGACTGTTTACAAAGGCATCTCAGATATAAAGATAATCACTTGTTTAAAAAGAGAAAAAATGGATCTCATTTTTCCCGGGTCTTGCCATTATAGTTACATGTTCATAGTAGCCAGGCACATCCGGGGAACACTGAGTGAACTTCTGGAAAGTGGTTTCACTTTCAACTGTCCACGTCCTAGCGGAAGGGCCTTGAGCACATCTGCACCCAGCCTTTAAAAATTTCTACCCACCCTCCAAAGAGAAGTTTGGTAATAAAAGTGATATGCTATTTGCCATTTGAAAAATTTTTAGAGCATAACAAATTCTTTGTAAACGAAAGGAATAGTTTTACTACAGATGTAGCATTTTTTCCCTTTTTCTTTAGGAAAATTGCAATAAGTAGAATGTGTCTTAGGTTAAATATGAGGCAAAATCAAAGACATGAGCCTTTTTGTTAAGGATTCTTGGGCTAAGATATAGTGTAGAACCTCCACAAGGTAACCATATGCCCAGTTGTGGTTTTACTCTGACTCCATTTCTAGTTAACTTAGTTTTCTTAATGAACAGGTTTTTATGCTGGTCATTTGGAGGAAAGCCAGTCAACAAGGTACAACAAAATAATGTAATCAATATAAAATTCTGGCTGAGAATACATGAAAATATTTTCTTCTTCAAAGTATTGAAATTTTTCTTTATTCTTTAATTATGTTGTTTGAACTGTTTCCTCTAACATTTGGCTTTCTCCCACACACACATAAGTTGAAGATCTCTTTTTCTAGGAAGCCCAGTAAAAACTCACTCACTCTAGGTGTTACCATCTGGCCATCTCCTTGTTTTTGCACTTTTCTCCTATAATTAAAAAAAAAAAAAAAAAAAAAAAAAAGTGGGGTAAAAGGGACAAACTTAATGTCAACATGTGCATGTGACTCTAGCCCAAGAAAGCTGAGCTCAGACAGGAGACTTCCATAGAAAACAAAGTTTGAAGATGTTGCTAGAGACCAGACAAGGACTGTTAGGATTGAGGTAACAGAGCAGGGGGAGCAGGGCGCAGAGACCCACTCCAGGGCACAAGAACGCAAGCTCCGCAGACAGAACAAGGAATTCAGGGAGCCACTGGGCGGCCTGTCTATGTGATGGTGATGTTTATTTGTGTCCTTAGGATAATTATGAGGATGCAGGGATCAGAGCCAGTCGTCCCAATGAGCAATGGTTTTACAAATGTTTCAAATTCAAGTCATGTTTTCCTAAAGAGAATTTGCCTATGAATCAAGTCTCCAAGGACAGTTTTATTATTCACAGAAGGAAAATTTAAGACCAAACTAATTTCCCAACACAGCAACAAAAGTTTACAACAAAGGAGGTAGCCCCGTGTTACATGTTAAAAATCCCCAGCTTATTCTTGGTAGCTCAGATTTATGCAGCTTAAGGGATCCCAGTCAGTCAACTTCGTATCACTTCTCATTGCTTTTGGGGTCACCTCGGACATTGTTCGAACATGTCAAATTGTTGATTCTTGACATTACAGACCCTAAATTGAATACCCACAGAAAGAACTAAATGAACGAGACGATGTTAAAAAGGAGGTACATTGCTCATGACCACCTTGAATTCCATAGTCACTTCATTTTGAAGTTCAAGGGTTTGTTCTTCAGATACTCAAAATGGAACTTCACACCATTTCACTTCTTGGAGTTTTTACCTCAGAAAAAATATGAAACCCGAATACACAAGATTAAGTATAGAAATTACGAATAGATAATATGAGTAATAATAATAGATAATTACGAGTAGATAATGTTGAAAGTCACTGTTACGTCTTATAAATTTAGTTTTTTTATACTTGAAATCAAGAAATATTTGAACTAAAACAAGCATTTAAACTAAACTAAGATATATATTGTTATATATTATGTTATATATTTGTATTATTACATATATTTTTATGTATTAAATTTTATATATATTTTATGAATATATAAATTAAAGTATATGGACTTTATAAAAATAAAAATTTATACTTTATAAATATAAATAAATACATATATGCATACATTTTCATAGTAACATTTCTCTTAGATGATTTTTATAAGTATGTCTGGATACTATGTGATTTGATTATGGTTTAATAACTATTATTTTAGAGTTTTAAAAGCCAGCTTTATCAGGGAAGTGAGCCAAGTTATATATTCTAAAGAGCTTGATCCATTAATGAAAATCATAGTCTAATATATATCCAATTAGTAGAATTCACTTAAATTTTCCATTAAAAGAAAATTGAAATTCTTGCCAAAATATTTATTATCATTAACTCGACAAGTATAGTTTTATCAATGTTAATTGATCCATTCATTCAATGATCCTTCTCTGAAGTTTATCATGGAATGCTTGGTACCAAGGATGGAAATCTCCAGAGACTTGTTCTCTACCTTTCTAGAATTCTAGATGCAAACTGTGGTAAGTTTGCTACTAGAGATCTTGTTGGCTACTTTCAGGTGTCTGCTTGACTGAGTTAAGGGGTGCCCAGATATTTCACCATTTTTCCCCATGTGCTCAGCAGGGTGTTTCCAGGTGGGGTTAACATTTGACTGCATAGATGGAGTAAGGGAGATTGATTTTCCTAATGTGGGTGGGTTTTATTTGATCAGTTGTAGGTCCAGCTAGAGCAGTGTCTGACCATTCCTCGAATAGAGTGGAATCCCTCCTGCAGAACTGCATCATCTTTTTCTTGTCCTTGGACCAAAGTAAAACAGCAGCTGTTCCTGGATCTGCAGACTTCCAGCCTCTAGGATGGAACTGCGCTGCCAGCTCTCCTGGGGCTCCAGCCCACCCACCCACCTGCAGATCTTTGGCCATTCCAGCCTCTGCTCTTTACGATAGTCTAACCTCTCTTTCTTTCTCTCTCCTCCTTTCTTTTTTCTCTCTTCCTCTGTGCACATGGACACACACACACACACACACACACACACACACACACACATCTCATTGTTTCTGTTTATCTGCAAAATGCTACCAATAAAGGTTTTCACATAATATCATAAGAAAATGGAGAAAAATCATATAATTAATAGTTTCTGAATGAAATTAAAGCCTTATATGAATCTTAACTTTCATATTTCAAGATATATGGAAATTATAGTCTCCATCAAATAATATAGTCCACTTCTATATGTTTCAAAGTGTTTTAGCACCAGAAATTTCTTTCAAATATAATTTTACTTAAAAAATGTTATGGAAGGAAACAGATGCACCTCAGCTGTTCTTGATATAGAAATCCTGACTGAGAACCCAGGATACCCACAGATTCCACTGTCCCTTCTCATGGTTTGCTAAGTCTTGTACAGTGGTGCACAGGCTAAAATTCATGGCTCAATTTCATAAGGGAAAGAAGGGAGTTCCCACAATTTTACCTGATTAAATATCATTATAAGATTTCAACCATCTTACTTTACAGCAAATTATAACCCCAATGATTTACACAATAGCAATTTTTATGAGGAGCATTTTTAAGTATAATTATTCCACTTGTGTTTATTGCTATATCTATTCCATCTGTGACAGAACAATTAGATAAAGCAATTAATCATACCCTGCTTTTCTCTAGATTGAGAGGAAGGAATGAAAGGTATTTGCCCATCTCAGGGGAGATAAGCAGGAGTTTTTATCCAGAGGCCTGTTGCTTTCCTTGTCTAGGAGGCAAATCAAGTGGTGCTGCTTTTGAAAAACTCGGTTCAGGGAGGAGAAGGCGGAGTTGTATACTAGATAGGTTTGAGGGATTAGGCAATCGGGTGATATTTCACATCACTGGGAAATGTGTACAATTCAGAGAATAGGAATGCAGATAGTCACTTGAAGGAAAAACAACACTTTAGAAACTTATTTCACATCTTCCATGAAAAAAAAAATTCAGATGAATCAAGGATGGAAATTTTGGGGGAGTTGGATGGAAAATTATAAAAGAAAACTTAAGAGGTAGACAGGTTCTATGCTGTGCTCAGCACAACATTTCTAAGTGCTAAATAAAACAGACAACATGAAAGTAAAGCACTGGTAAACTTCAACACATAGAGATTTAGGATTTTTAACTAAGATTTCACAAGGCGAAGGACTTATATTAATTTGGGAAAAATATTTTTCAGATCAAAGGATAAACAATAGCAAAATCTCAATATAATAAATAGTCTTGTAAAAGAAAAGGGGAAAGAAAGTTTATTAAATTCTACAGAAGAACAAAACACCACTCCTGGGGAAGAAGATAAAAATTGTTCTTAAAAACTAACAAGCTCCTGAGAATATACCTTTTCATGATCACTATGAAAGGTATCTGGCAATAACTATCACAAGTGTACCTGGGCACACCTTGTGGCTAGGCAACCATTCTCTGGGGCATTTATTCCATAGCACTGATCCATGTCATATGTGGAAGGACATCGGTATCAGCTCTAGGATGTTGCTAAACCACCTACCTACTACCGATGTGGACAAGGTCAGTGTGCACCGCAACATGGTGATATAAAACTTTATGGAGAACATGTGTTAATCACATTACTTTATGTGTGATGGAAAATAAAATTAAAACATAGTAATTGGAAGTGCATAGAAAGCATCTGGAAAGACATACGAAAATAGTGGATACATCCAGGGAGAAGAGGTAGCTAGCTGGGCAGGAGAAAGGAAAAAAATATTCACATTGCTTCTTTCTCTACTTTTCAAACTTTCATGGTATGCATGCACAAACTATTTGATAGTAAATAAATGGAACACTTACCATTCCTAATTAGTTAAAAACAATCAACATCAAAGTCATTCTTAATAATGTATAGTCAAAGAATATCATGAAACTATGAAATACTTAGATGAAATGAGGGTAAAGTAACAGATTTAGATATAAAGATATGGATATAGATATAGATACAGTGGAGTCACACAGAGGTACAGCTAAACTGAAATTAAAATTATAGTTTTAGTGGTTGTATCTTACAAAAGGAAACAATAAAATATTACATTGACTCTAGATTGAAGAGAAAGGAAAACAGTCCTAGTGAACAAACATAATAAAGAATAAAATACCCCATGTCACTTTTGATGGCCCAATCTGTACTGTGTTTTGTGTCTTACCTATAATCTCCCCCCTCCAATTCTGTTACACTGGTGACACCTCTGCATATAAAAAGTGAGTTAATACAGATTAGAAGTAAGGGTGAAGCAAAAAGAATGTAATGTTTATAAATGTCATACAGCTTTTAGTAATTAAAGAAAAAAATGGGTTTCCAAAAAAAAAGATTAAAACATGAAATGAAAAATACGCAGGTAGTCAAACATAAAACAATCAACAGAAACCATCAACAAAACAAAAAGCAACTTGACCAAAGAAAATCAAGCAAAATAGAAGGGGAAAATAGGAAGAGGTTTTAAAAATGGCTGTGATATGAGATAAAAGTGATTGAGATCCTCTGAGAATACCTGGAAACATGGGTTTTTCAATGTCCCTATAAGCCTAAATTAAATGTTCAAGGAACTAGAAAGCTGCAAGAACTATATAAAACTTAACCTAAACAAACAAACAAAGCAAAACAAAATGCTGTGGGAGTCTGAATCAAAGCAAAGAAATTCATTTGCAAATGAGTTTCTCAAGAGGAATTAGAGGTGCTGAGTTTTATAGTGCTTCCAAATAGTCAAGGGCACCATCTTATGCAAATACTTCTTAAAAATGAAAAAAAGTGGAAGATTACCCAGCTTATGTCACAGACTTTCACATGAAGAGGAGCAAAAGCTGGAAGTAACACTAGCTGCATTTAATTCAACAGTGCCTTTTTAAAAATACTGCCTAACCTAGCAGTCATCACCTAAAATTAGAGTGTTGTTTCATTCTAGAAATTTGAGTAACATAATGTATGCCATTAATAGATAGAAAGGAAAAAGTCATCATCTTAATTTATGCAAATGTTCTATAAAATCAAAATATTCACTATAAAAACACTTAGCTGAAGAGAACTGGACATGACAGTTATTAACCTGATAATGGTATTGGCCATAGTGAATGTAAATTGTAACAGGTTTGGGGTATTTTTTTTTTACATTTCAGAAAATAGCCGAATGTCTGTTAATACCACTGCTATTCTGCACTAGAGCAGACTCCCTGGCCAATGGTTTAATTACAAAGAGTACAACAAATTTGAAATAATATGACAAAATAACCATTAGGTGATCCGATTGTCTATATCAACACTCAATAAGCTCATTAGACAATTCGGTTTACTAGACCAGAACTACATTGTAAAATAATAGAAATCTATAGTAATCGCAACTAAAAAAAAGGTGGTAGAAAAAGAATCCCATTCAAAACAGAAGCAGAAGAAGTAAAATTATCAGGAAAGTAAACCTACTCAAATGCGTGATACGTTTGTTATAAATTCACAAAATCTTGAAGGGCATTAAAATGATAAATGCAAACATAAACAGGTTCTGACATATGTCAGGGATAGTTTCTTAAGAAAATAAATACTCTAAAAAATGCACATATCACATAAGCATGTCCCAGGAGGAATGGAGACCAGAAGTTCAGTTTGACATTTCTGGGGGTGTGGGCACAGGTACAGCCTGCAAGTTTACCACACGCCTTGGAGTTGGGCATCCACAGTGGATGAAATGTTCCTTTGTTCCTCCACCCAAAGGAGATGACACCTCAGAGTGCGGAGGGGACAACCCAATCCAGGACCTGGCAAGACTGTCTTTTTTTTTTTAATCATTTTTTTTATTTTTTACAGACTGCATTTTGATTCATTGTACACAAATGGGGAACATCTTTTCGTTTCTCTGGCTGTGCACGATGTAGAGTCACACCATTTGTGTAATCGTACATGTACATAGGGTCATGATGTCTGCCTCATTCCACCATCAATCATACCCACTCAGCCTCTCTTTGAAGTCATTGCCGCTGAGCTTCACCCAGGTGGACACCCTGAAGTCATGTGCTGGTGGAGGATCTCCTATTTCCTCAGTGCACTTGTTGGTTTCCCAATACCTGAGCTTCTGCAAGAACTAGGAAGGACACATTACTGACATAAATAAAAACAATTTGCAAGTACTGTATACAGGAAAGACTAAACACAGGGCACACTGTGGCAGGAGATCTAGGGAACCCCACTGGGGGTGCCTGGGTGCAGATGCTGCCTTCACTCTTGAGACCTCAATCCTTCCTGGAAGCGACTGGCAAAGTTTGTGAATAGTAAGTGCCAGACAATACTGCCAGACCCTAATGCTGCTTTTCAGAGTTAAGAATTCATGAAATGGGAGCATCATGACCTGGGCTACTATGACACATGACATGCCATAGACTGGGTGGTTCAAACAACAGGAACGCACTTCTCCCAGTTGGGGCTGTGCTGTCGGTTGGGTGTTGGTAAGGGCTGACTTCCTGGCATGCAGACCGTCACCTCTTCACGTCCTCCTCAGTGCACGTACGCTGTGAGAGGGACAGTGAACTTGCTGGAAACTTACCACAAAGTCTCTAACCCCTCACTGGGGCCTCCTGACCTCATATAACCCTAATTACCTCCCAAGGGCCATCTCCAAATCACGTTGGGGCTCTGGGCTTCAACAGGTGAATTGGGGAATGATACAAGCACTCATTTCATAGCATGGAAACTGTTTCTTTAAACATAAATTGGCTGATGCATCTGAGCCTTGTATGCAAAAGTCTATCAACATATTGGATGCTTAAATAACATCACTCTTCTAAAAATTTCTTGTAAGAACACACTTCAATAAATACATCATAGAGCGTCAACTCATTTACATCTTCTAAGACCTCAATCATTGTTGTTTAAAGACAAAACCCACTAACCCAGCCCTTCCTGATCAATAGCAGGCAGTTCTCAACTTTCAAAGTTCACCTTATTGCTCTATTCGCCTTTAGCTGAGCATATTAGAATCGCAGACTCTTTAATTTATTCCAGAACTATTCTTGTTCCATAGGGTTAATACTTAGAAAACACGACATTTCGTTTAAAAAGATTCCTAAATAAGGAAAATTGCACACACCCACTCAGGGCTTCTCTCTGAGTAAATAGATTACCATGTGCTACCTGCCAGGTACAGCTCTGATGTAAAACTAGTCCACAGCATCCTGACCAGGTGTTGCCTGAAGACAGTCATTCATTCATGCAATCTCCTATTTCAATTTACAGATGAAAATTAAATCAACCTTGCAAACTTAGATATATAAGAAGTCTCCTTCTTCACAAATGTATTCTTTTTCCTTTTTTATAACCAGCTGAAAGATTAAGAACTCCACATTCATCTGAGTCCTCCTCTCCTCCGGCCCTTCCTCAGTCCAAGATATTTGTGTTGACAGCTTGAATAGCGGGGCTTGTTTTACGGTAATACTCCAGCAGTCATATTGCTCCAGGATGAGTCATCTCCACATTTTATTCAGTCCCTGGCCACATTTGAAATTTGAATTTTGTCTTTCTGCCCTCCAAAGGCAATGGATTGGGGGCCAGCCTGTTAGATAAGGGAACACAGCCTGCTAGTCTTTGATAAAAGACCATAATCCTAGAGAACAAGGTGTCAGACTGTTTTTTTATTCCTTCATTTTTAATCTGATGAAGAATGGCTCAGCACACTTAACTGATCAGAGCATATAAACGTGCTTTGGGGATCATATTGCCTGAGTGATAAATACTGCAATACAACCCATATTTTTCGAACATGCCGCAGTGAAGTCCATTTTCCCCTTTCCTATAATTCTGTTCACTCTGATAGTCAGATGTTCTCCTCCTTGCCATCCATCCTTTGCTGTTGACAGAGAGAATAGAGATCCATCAGGTGTGTGTCTGCTGAGAGCTGGCTGTTGATGTTAAGAGAAGCTGGCCTCTCCACCTCCTTTTAAAACTCAGTGCTTCAATACCAGTAGTTAGAAAACACACATCAAGTTTAACAAGAGAAAAGGAAAATAGACACCCCTGAGTTGTAGCACCCCATAAAATCCTTAATCTGAATGCCACAGCCCTGTGCTTTATCCAGAGCCTCTCTGGTCTCCTGTCTGGGTTTGCGAACTGGATCGCATGAAGCATTTAGGATCTCTCTTTTCCACTGGAAGTAGAATGGAGGCAGACATGGAAAGTCACCTTTCCCACTGGCTCTGATCTTAGCCCTGTTCCAATCTGCATTTTGCCAAATGCTTCAAAACCTGAAATAGGTTCCAGTTTCCTTTTTCCACACCAGCTACATGAGTTTGAAAAAGCACTTTTGCATCTGCTATGTCCAGACATAAAGATTGACCGTCTCCTTCATGAAAGGGTCAACTGTGGCCTCTCTGGATTAGAGCACTCCATGTGGCCTTGACCTCTGCCTGAGCATTTCCACCCTTGAGGAAGAGAGAACAGTGGAGCTGGTGTGATATATTTCAGCAACAAAGAAAGCAGAGATTCTCTAGGGTAGCTCATGGCTCTACAAAGAGTAGTCATGCAATTCTTGGTTCCAGTTCATTGGTTTCCCTCTAAAGTGAAGGTAGACAGGAAAGTTAAGCCAAGCCCTGTGAGCCCTGCTTATGGCAACCACCACCCTGTGGTTCAGGGATGATGTGTGAGAAGACCTCAAAAATAGTCTTTCTCCTTTTTCGAATTCAATTTTTTAAAAATCATGACCTCAATTAACTTCTCCATACAGAAGTCTCATTCCAGGAGAATTCTGCTTGCCAGTTGGGAAGCCCTTCCTAATAATTTGCATCACTCTTATGTATCAGTGATCAGAAATGCAGGTGGGTCAGTACCTATGGCTTTTTATTAATGTTGACAAAACCTGAATCATTCTCCATGCTGCCTGGAGGACTGAAAGTTGGTAATGAAGTAGAAGCTCAGAGGTTAAGCCCAGGTATGGTGTAGAATCCAGGTGAGACCCTGAGGTTGGCTGGTGATGGCTCGGGTTCTGGTGGAAACAGAAAAATGGCAAAAGAATGGATATCTGGTCTGGGGAAGGTTACATGATGGTCTTTGCTCATGAATGACTGGCGTCTCTGTGTTTGCTTGAAGAAAGGAATATCAGGTTTTGGCTTCAGTACTTCAGTGAGTGGCAACATTACCCCGAAATGAGGAGGGCTGGGTACAGAAAGTCTTTAAGAGTGTGTGCAGGGTTTCTGGCCATTCACGATTCTTAGTCGCTAGGTCTTCTGTCATCTGAGATTGTGCACTATGGGAACAAAAGTGTAATGCTACTGCTAGGATGATGCTCATGAGATTTTGGGGACAGTGAGCCATGAAGCTGTAACCCCTGAATTGAAGAATGGAACACAGGTCCATGGAATAGTTACAGCTGTAGATGTCAGCTTGATACACATCTTAAAGCTATGAAAACGACCCTGAAGAACAGAGAACCTGTACAGCTAGAACACTGAGTATTTGGGGAAATAACATTTGACACTACTCTACTAGACAGCTTACCTCTGGATACGCTGCTTGTGATGTTGAACCTGAGGTGAAATCTAGGGAAAGGGAAGCTGTTGCAGGAAGAGGCCAAGGCTGAGGTAGAGGAAGAGGACGAGGCTGTGGAAGAGCAAGAGGGGGCCCTAGGTGATAATGTGTCTCATGATCACTGTTCGAAAGTCACAAATGACTGGGGATATTTTTTGTACAGGTTTGGTTTGTCTGTCAGTTTTTAATAAATATTAGTTTGAGAAAACAGTGTGCTTTGACAGGTGAACTCAAATTTCCAAGTAAAGTCATAGGGCGGACAGTTGGACTCCTGAGCTTGGTGCACACAGGATGGATAGACAAACTCCAGGTATCACCAGACAAGAGGAGGGGCCTATGGTCACGGGAGGTACACAGGGAGAGGAGGAATTCAGCTCTCCTGATTCTCTCTTCTTACCAAGTCCTTGTTTTCAGAGAAGTTGGGAATGCTGGGAAAACAGAGTCCACTTTCACACACCCAACGGGCTCCTGCATATGTCGAGTGCTAACATATGTGCAAGACACACGCGCACGAGGCTCCTGGTTCCAGTGTGGTCAGCGTGTGGAACGGCAGTCCAACAGCGAATGGTGCTCCAGGCCTCCCTTCCACACTGGAGGCCTCACTGGCCCGGCTGTCTGCTCTTCTGGAACATTCAAAGCACCCAAGGGGACCACGGCATCATTCTCACACCCACACGATGTGGAAGCAGCCAAACTACCAATTAAATGTGACAAACAGCAGTTTACAATCTAAGCTCCAATTACTCTGTTATAAAATTTCGCTATGAAACGAAACCTGTGTGCCTAGAATCAAATGTACATTGTAAAGTCTAGGACTGAATTTTCATGACCAGCTGTGGGAAATTATTGTTACCCAGGGTGGGGGACAGAATGTGAGGAGAATAGAAGGAAAGACATCCCATTTCTGAGTCCCGAGGGACCTGATTGGTCTGCAACCAGCTTCCCCTCGACAACCTGTGCAGATAATTGCTTGACATGACTCTGCAAGGTTCACCTCATCCACAGAGGATTTCAGGCCAGGACACCTATGTTCCAAGCTCGGCTTTGCCAAACCTTGGGAGTTTGTGCTGAGACGACATCACCTCTCTCTCTGTCCAATTGCTTACCTTTTAATAGTAAAAACAATGCTGCCCAACCCGTGTCCCTGGCAGACTCTGCCCATGGAAACACAGCTGCTTAAACTAGCCCAGGAGTGTAGGATCCCTCTCACCTGTCCCGGACATCAAGAGTCCCATCATTTCTCCAAGATACAATTACAGTTCGCCTTGCCTCTGCTTTACGTTCCATTATCTCTCACTTGGGGTAGAACGAAAGAGATAATTGCAAAATTCAGTGAAGTTTCAAGTGTGTCTAACAAGACCAAACAAAAGGGAATTATGTGCTGAAGCAATTGGTAGTTTACCCAAAGATTTCTCTCCATGTAACTTCTCTCCTTATGTAAAAACCGCAGCTTGCTTAGTTCTCAGGGTGTGCCAGGCTGTTCTAAGTGCTGTGTAAACTTTGTTTCATGCGGTTTCCTTTTTTGGTGTTTTCGTCTTCATTTCACCAATGAGCAAACTAGAGAGAGAGAGATGAAATGATTACTGGAGTCACAGCGGGGATTTGAACCCTGGAAGCTGGGCTCTAGGCTCTAACGTCCATGCTCCAATCAATGTGCTGTGTCACTTCCAACTGAAAGCAAAACCCACCAAGTTCTCATGGTTACTACCTGCATAACTTGGTGAAAAATACAATGTGGTCTGCCTGAGCCGAGGTCTTCCTATGCTCTCCCTTAGCTATCCCTAGCAATTGCCAACCACAGTGTCTGTCGTGATTTAATTAGCATGCTAATTAGAGTATTGATGATTACCAAAGGAACGAGGTCAGAAGGTGGACCACCCCTAGGCAGGCAGGATGAGGACTTTGGGGAAGGGAAAGAGGAGGAGAGGGAAACATCAGGCCATTCTGGACGGAGACATCAGGTCTGCAGAGCAACCTGTCATAGCCCCTGACAGCTTGGACCTCAACACCTCCTCCTTAGTTATCAGACCCCTGCCCCTGACAAGGGCCAACCACAAAACCTTCCCTAAAGCACTTCCTCTGTGCCAAAAAAACCCTCACCTCACCTTATGCTACTAAAGGCTCAAACTGCTCTCCCCAGATTGGTTGAAGAAGATAAAATGGAGAGAGTTGATTGGCCCCTTTCTGAATCCTACCTCCCACCTCTCACCCACAGGGACAGATCAAGCCCATAAAATTCCCTGGGCAGCAGACACCTTTGGTGAAGCCAGAATTGGGAACAGGCAGTTAGTGTAGAAATAGGGGATGGGGGCAAATTGAGGAGATGCAGGCCATGAGAACCGTCTGCATCTGGAAGTCGGAGACTTCCCTTGGGAGAGTGGAATGCACAGACCTCTGGAGCCCACTGATCACCACATCTGCTTGTCCTATGGAGGACTACAGGCAGGGTTGCTAATTAATGCCCCGGGGCCCTTACCTGCCTGAATCACTTCGGTCTTCCCCCTGCCATCTGCTACTCACCTTTTTGCTATGTCACAGGCAACTCCTGGACCTAGTCATATAGGCAGGAAGGAGAGATAAGGAGGGAGAGAACAGAAGGAAGGAGACCCTAATCTATAAGAGTTGCAGGGCGTATTCCCTTCTTGGGACTCTAGAACATCAGCCATGGTCCCCTTCTCCCTCCTGGGAGAAGTTGGTATTATTACTGCTTTTAAATAAAACCTGGTTAATCTGCTTGCCTTGGCGTGCTTCTCTAGTGTTCAAACCTCAACATTACAGGAAGCAGAACTGGTCACCAGTAAATGGCAGTATCATCGGCATCCCTCTCTGGGACCCCCTCTCTCAGAGAGCTCTGCTTGCTTGCTTTCTATTACTCTAATATATTCTGTTCCTTTGCTCTCACCCTGTGTTCGTGGATTTCATTCTGGAATCACAAGGCAAAGAACCCACCCATCCATGCTCTATGTTACAGCAGGAAGTGAAAAACCTCATTTTAGAAGTTATCCTTTGCCAAACTGACCGGGTGTTAGCATTAATATTGGTTAAGTTCTCACAATTACTCATGCTCTGAGCTCTTCCTTTTGTAGAATATCCTGAGCACAGAGGGTGGAGTTGTAAGCTCGGGGGCACGGCTAGTGGCCAAATAAAATTGGACAGAAAGCAGCGGAAGCAAGCTTTATTGGAGTTTGGCCCTTGGGCGAAATTCCCACCTGCCCTACAGGTCAGGTAGGGAGCCAGAGAAAATCGCACATGGCCCAGGCTGCCCAGGGTCTTTATAGGCCAGAATGGGCGGGGGTCCTGCTGAGTGACAGGTGGAGGTAAGGGTCAGTGGAGTTTTCCTGCCTGTTTGATTGGTCGCCATGTGGCATGCTGCCCTTTGCCTCAGTTGCTCCACTCTCCATCATATAATCACCCAAATTCCAACCTAACAGGAGTCTTACCAGGTAGGGCACATGTGGGAAATAGGAGGGGTCTGCAAGGGGTCGGTTTCATTTGTCAAAGGCGAGTTAGGACCCTGAACCACGGGGTTCATGAGGCCACGCATATGCATCAACACAGCTAACTCAGCGGGATTCCAGCAGGCTCCTGACAACCTTCATCTGAGAATTTGCAAAGCAGCGTGGGCAGTGGCAACAACCGCAGAGGCTGCCTTCAGGACCTTGGGTGGTCCACATTCATTTTCATATTCCAGCTATTGTCCCCGATGGATTTGGGGAAACTTGCAATTAAATTTTTCCTAACACACACACACACACACACACACACACACGCACACACACGCACACACAGGAGTCAGCCTGTGCCTCTGACTGCCCCCCCCCAGGCCCACCCTGGGATTCCAAGGCACTGCAGGAGCAAGTCCCCACCACATCCGGGGATCAGTCACACAGACATCCCCAGCCCAGGCCTCCCCACCCGCAGCCCCAGCTTCCCAGCACCGGCCCCTCACGGAGGCTGAAGTTCTCGCCCACCTCCTATTTCTATTTATAACAAAAAGTCAGTTCACCTCTTAAAATGAGATATTATCCCATCAAATACGTCAGCATTAATCCCTCCAAGAAAAAAAAAAAAAAAGCTATGCTAATATGTGTGTACCAAAGATGGGGATGAAGACACTTGAAAGACAAAGGTCCTGAAGGTCTTTGCCCCTCAACACTTCCTGTTTACTGCCTCAGGCATTGTGCTCCAGGTATTATCTCCTTTCATCCTCAGGACAACAGTCAGAA
Source organism: Sciurus vulgaris (assembly GCF_902686455.1). Classification (NCBI taxonomy): domain Eukaryota; kingdom Metazoa; phylum Chordata; class Mammalia; order Rodentia; family Sciuridae; genus Sciurus; species Sciurus vulgaris. The sequence goes on along the minus strand of NC_136464.1, from coordinate 179,374,286 downwards.
ACAGGCAGATGTTTTCTCACTGCGTAAGAAGTGAGAGAAGAGGGGGTTAGTGAGGTTGAACAGTGCAGATGGCAAGTGGAGAGAGCGAGATCGGCAGCCGTGCTGGTTAAATCCGCTGCCCTGAAGCCCCGCTTCCGCAGCAGTCCCTGTTGATGGCTCACCTGCCTTGCAGACAGACTCTGCCTCTACAGCACTTTGTGAAGGAAGGCAGCGCTGCAGAGGGGCTATCCCCGCGTCAGTACCTGTCCAACAACCTCTATTCATCTCCAACTGCTTTGCACCCAGGGACAAAAAGCCCCTTCAGAAACACAGATGGGAAAATCACTGGGACCTACCTCACCAGCACAATGCGGTCCCCTGGAAGAGTGTAAGAAGCTCCCAAGGTTGAGAGTTCTGTTATGTCTGTGCTTGATGTGTGTCCTTAAACAGATATTTTCCTGACCACTTCAGAGATCACAGGATGAAGGACAAAGGGAGTGAATCACTTTTCCTCTTAGCTCATTTAAGTTTTCTTTTAAAATCGGTGTTTAGTCGTAGATGGATCCAATACCTTTATTTTGTTTGTTTATTTATTTATTTTTGTGGTGCGGAGCATGGAACCCAGGGCCCCACACTAGCTGGGCCTATGCTCCACCCCTGAGCCCCAGCCCCTCATTTAAGTCTGCTGCATATTTCCTGGTTGGAAGGGACATCACGTTTATGTCCTCCCTGCCCTGCTGGCTCCTATGGAACACGTTTCCAAGTGTGAAGGCTCTTGATATGGAGGGCAGAGAACAGCAGTGCACCAGGGCCACCTCGCTGTCACACAGGCCAGCTCTGAGCTTGTCCCGTAGCCCTTCTTACACACGCAGCCAGCCAGTCACAGAACCCCTGCTGCACGCTAGCTGTGGCACTGTGAGGACTACATGCGCCAAGACGTACTGTCCCCACGCTGTGAGAAGGAACAGGCCGGAAGGGGCCCAGTCAGCAATCCTCTGAGCCCAGCCTGCCCTCCACTAGAGCCCAACGGCTGCCCCCTGCTCTCTCTTTCTTCCTCTCTGTCTTGCCTTTTCCTGCTTTTCTCCTTTCCTTCTCATCTTCAGTGTTCTGTGGCCTTCAAGAAGATGACTTGAGCGTCATGCCCTGGGCTTCTCTGGCATGGAAACTCCATACGTCTCTTAAAGTGTATGACAACCAGGTTGGCTGAGGTCATGACTGACCTCATTGTACAGCCCTGATTCTATCCTCCATGGAGGTGATGGGTCTAGTGGGACACCATCAACCCTCTGTAGCTGCACAAAGTTTCAGGGTGAATTGCTCTGTCAGTTTAGACTGAGAAGAGACTCAGGAGCAGAGAGCTGAGATGTCCTTCTGCTAGTGGCATGTCATACCCACCAGCGCGTGAACGTGTCAACTAGAATTCTGGGCCGAAGCCCCTTAGATTTTTGGGCTCTCGAAAATAAAAATTTTAGAGGATGCTGGATTGAGGAAAGGCATTTTTCTGGGGATCAAAACCAGATCTATACTTAATGCTTAACCATTCCTTAACCCAGAAAAGGTGGCCATCCACCGATGCAGGAGAACCATCACTGGCACCTCACCCAGGAGACATGTTCCAGTCCTGAGCACTGGGTGACATGTGCAGGTGAAATGTGACAGCACACACCCCCTGTCAGACCAAGGTGCTGAGGAGAGGTGCCACTTGCGGCTCAGAGAAAGTGTCGCTCCTGCCCATGCAGCGCGGCTCTTCCCTCTGAGATCTCCTCCTATCGCTTACTGTCTCGTCAGGTGCGGCTGGTAGGGGCAATGGGCCTCAGGTAGTCCGCCATTTCAGAGAAATGCTCTACGTGGAGCATCCCAGCATAGACGGCCGGGGAAGTTCTGCCATAGGCAACATGGAAATTCTCCCTGCACCTTGACGAGGTTGTCCTTGGGTTCTCCTGTCCTATCCGTTGCTCTCTCACGCTCTGACAAGACATAATAAGGATGTAAAACTAAGACACAAGGGGCAAGTTATGGGCAGAGTTCTCATTTCTAACTCGTCTCAGTTTCAGTCTCATGTGGTAAGCTCAGAAGTCCAAGAGCAGAGTTTGCAGACAAGTCCTCCGTGCTTAAGGAGAGTGCAGGTTTCCCTGGAAGCATCCCTTCTGTGTTTCTCTCCTTGAACCTGGGCAGCATTAACACCTGGGAAAGAAGTCAGCATCTTGGATGCCAGCCACTCTGCCATCGCTCCACCACTGAGACCCGAGGAGGGGTGATGCCACTAGGCTGCATCCGCGGAGAAGGAAGAGTAGCTGGTGGTCTGAGCGACCAAGCACAGAGCTCGTGCTGACCGTGGGTGAGGGAGATCCGCCTGCACTGAAGATAGGGATCACTGGGAGGAGTAAGGAATCCACAGGACAAAGAACACCCGCCTGGCACCTTCTAGCAGTTAACGGAGCCGACTGCAGAGGCCTCTGGGACAGGCCGACCGGGAATTCACCCTGTGCCCTCTGGAGGCTGGAGGCTTTGGGGAGTCAAGCTTCACTGGCTGCTAGAACGCCGTCATTGGCATCCACTTTCCAGGGGTGGCATTAGCTGCCGGACTCTGGAGTCAGGGAGGCAGCAAGGTTAAAGAGCAGCAACAGTGCTAATGGAAAGAGAATCCAGCCAGAGCCCACACTGTCAGTCCAGTAGAAAAACAAAAGCTGCAATGAGTTCAATTAAAATGACAAAATCTGCTGCCCACTTATAAAGAGCAGCTGGACACCAGTCTTGTGGGCTGGACAGAGGCATTTCCGAGCGGGCTTCTGGGACCAAGGAGGTGAGGCTCACAGGAGGCCCTTACGACTCCCCATCAGGCAAGGCCAGTCTGGCAGAGAGGACACTGGGAGTGGGGCCTGAGAGGCTTGGCTCTGCGGAAGACCAGGACAAAGAAGAAAACTAGGCCTGGCCGTCACTCACAGCTTTGTGATCAAGATGAGTAAGTTCTGAAGAGCTGAAGTACTGCGAGTGACCAAGGTTAATGGTGAAGTTTTACATACTTGAAATTTGTGAAGGCAGTGGATCTTGAGAGTTCTTACCATGGATAAAAAGTCTCTGGGTGAGGGGGTGGCCCAGCTAATGCCCTTTTCACAATACATGAATACATCAAAACATATCGTACACTGGATTTCACATATACATATATACATATGATTTTTACTTGTTGATTTTATCTCAAGAAAGCTACAGAACAGAACAAAACCATTGATTTTTCTTGGTGGCTTGGATCTTTTGGGAAACAAGACTTTACACATGCAAGAATCAAGGGAGGGTTGGTTGACATGATGGCATGGAAGAAGACGCCCGGGCAGTGGGCTCCTTGCATAAGAAAATCTGTATTTCAAACAATCTGTTTGTTATGATAAAATATGGCAGAAATAGCATATGCACACAATTGTTGTTTTCACTTGAAATAATTCAAGGCAAAGGAACAGAGCAGGTTTAGTTTGATGTTTAATGAGTGTGACTTCTTCATGAAGCACAACTGCCCAGTTTTGTATGTGATTAGAAGTTGTAGAAGGTTTGGAGTTCAAGAATAAGGAGCATGTGTCCCCAAGAACTCCAAACCATGAAGGCCAAGGGTGATCATCAATTGACCCAAGAGAAAAGAGAGCAATAAAACAAAGTAGGGCTGTCCCCAGCCTGTAAGCCCCGTTTCCAGGTGTGCCTCTTGATATGTGTTTGATCTGACCGGTTACCACAGATTTTAAGTCTATGCTGATTATAACTGTTTCTATTTTATATGGTTGTTGTGAACTGTACTTTAGGTAATATACACAAAGCAATCAGTGCCCTGTCTGGCACAGAGTGCTCATTAAACACCAGATGCAGTGGCAAAGGTGGCTAGCTACCCATGGATGCACATTTTCAACTTCTTTTGAGCTATAGAATCAGTTTTGTTAATAGTTGCATCATGCTTACTGAAAACATTTTTCTAGCTTATTGGCATATAGAGATGATCCTGTGAAACAGATGTGGTCAATGACATGCTATGTGCCTTGTGAGAAGGATATCAAGGAGACTGCCTGAAAAGCAAGGGCACTTTCAACTGAAGGAATGTGTTTTGTTTTTATTCCTTTTCCTACCTGGAAGCACAACAGTGCTGTATGAGCTTTAGTAGCCATCTTGTGATAATGAGGCAAGCTGGAAGAAGAAAGTCAAACGCTAAATATGAAGAAACAAAAATATTAAAGACTTTAGGTCCCTGATGACAGCATGTAGCTGCTGTAACAAGACTTCATTGCCCACTGTAATAGATAATTTTGTCAACTATACTAACCTACGGTTTTCAGATACTGGGTCAAACATTGTTTCTGTGAAGATATTCTATTGGACAAGATTTGCATTTAAATCAGTAGACTTTGTGTAAAACACATTACCTTAGTATATAAGGCCTCATCCAATTAGTTGAGGAATTTCATGATAAATACTGAAGTTTCCTGAAGACAGGAGAGTTCTTCCAGCTGACTGTGGACTTCCTTTGGATTTAAACTCCAGCTATAGTTCTTTCCTATGTCTCCAGCCTGCCTGTCTCCCTGCAGATTTGGTCTTGTCTGGTCTCCATCAAGTGTCATGTTAGCTGGATTGAATTATATCAATCTCTCTCCATCCCCCTATCTCTTTCCTTCTCTCTCTATCCCCCCACACATATACATATATAACTACACTAATTAAATATATGAACATATGTATATGTGTGTTTTATAAATATATATATTACATACATTATATGAATTTACATAATCCTCTTGGTTCTGATTTTCTGGAGAACCCTGACCAATATATGACCCGTTTCTTACTTAATAAAATAAATCCTGAACAGGTAAGCCTATTTTCCCAGTTTCCAGGTCAATGTGCCTGGTGGTTGAGCACCATCCTGCACTGTTGGTTGACCAGGGTGGTACAAGTGCACAGAGCCAGCATGACCATCTCCAGCATCGGAAGACACCATCTGCTCTGTGCCTAAATCCTGTCGGGGATAAATTGTCTCCAAAGTATAAACTGGTCACAGTCGAAAGCAATAGAAGTACTAAAAGATAAGGATGGTAGCCTACATTTATTTCTAAAGTTCATGCATTATCTATAAACCTTACTCTCTGATCCCCTATTACTCTAACGTCATGGACTAAAGCTTCAGGTTCTTTTCTTTTTTTCTTAATTTTTTTTGATGTTTCTTTTTTTTAATATTTAAAAAAATGGTATACTTGTTGTTTCTCTATTTGTACATGGAGTCAAGGCATACCATTTGTGTAATCATAAATTTACATAGGGCAATGTTGTTTGATTCATTCTGTTATTTTTTCCCTTCCCCCCCACCCCTCCCACCCCTCTTTTCCCTCTATACAGTCCTTCCTTCCTCCATTCTTACCACCCTGCTTATCCCTAACCCTAAAACTAACCCTAACCCTAACCCTAACGCTAACCCCTCTTACCCCCCATTATATGTCCTCATCCACTTATCAGCAAGATCATTCGTCCTCTAGTTTTTTGAGATTGGCTTATCTCACTTAGCATGATTTTCTCCAATTTCATCCATTTGCCTGCAAATGCCATAATTTTATCATTCTTCATGGTGAAGTAATATTCCATTGTATATATATGCCTCAGTTTCTTTATCCATTCCTCAACTGTAGGGCACCTAGGTTGGTTCCACAATCTGGCTATGGTGAATTGAGCAGCTATGAACATGGATGTGGCTGTATCTCTGTAGTATGCTGATTTTAAGTCCTTTCCCTATAGGCCGAGGAGTGGGATAGCTGGGTCAAATGGTAGTTCCATTCCAAGCTTTCTGAGGAATCTCCATACTGCTTTCCAGAGTGGCTGCGCTAATTTGCAACCCCACCAGCAATGTATGAGTGTACCTTTTTCCCCACATCCTCCGCAACACCTATTGTTGCTTGTGTTCTTGATAATCGCCATTCTAATTGGAGTGATATGAAATCTTAGGGTAGTTTTGATTTGCATTTCTCTTATTACTAGAGATGTTGAACATTTTTTCATATATTTGTTGATTGCTTGTACATCTTCTTCTGTGAAGCACCTGCTCCTATCCTTAGCCCATTTGTTGATTGGGTTATTTGTATTCTTGGTGTAGAGTTTTTTGAGTTCTTTATAGATTCTGGAAATTAGTGCTCTATCTGAAGTATGAATGGCAAAGATATTCTCCCACTCTGTAGGCTCTCTCTTCACATTACTGATAGTTTCCTTTGCTGAGAGAAACCTTTTTAGTTTGAATCTATCCCAGTTGTTGATTCTTGCTTGTATTTCTTGTGCTATGGGAGTCCTGTTAAGGAAGTCTGCTCCTAAGCCAACAAGTTGAAGATTTGGACCTACTTTTTCTTCTATAAGATGCAGGGTCTCTGGTCTGATTCCGAGGTCCTTGATCCATTTTGAGTTGAGTTTTGTGCAGGGTGAGAGATAGGGGTTTAATTTCATTCTGTTGCATATGGATTTCCAGTTGTCCCAGCACCATTTGTTGAAGAGGCTATCTTTTCTCATTGCATATTTTTGGCACCTTTGTCTAGTATGAGAAAATTGTATTTATTTGGGTTTGTGTCCATGTCCTCTATTATGTACCATTGGTCTACCTGTCTATTTTGGTACCAATACCATGCCGTTTTTGTTACTATTGCTTTGTAGTAGAGTTTAAGATCTGGTATTGCGATACCCCCTGCTTCGCTCTTTCTACTGAGGATTGATTTAGCTATTCTGAGTTTCTTATTCTTCCAGATGAATTTCATAATTGCTTGCTCTATTTCTGTGAAGTACATCATTAGGATTTTAATTGGAATTGCATTGAATCTGCATAGCACTTTTGGTAGAATGGTCATTTTGACAATATTAATTCTGCCTATCCAAGAACATGGGAGCTCTTTCCATCTCCTAAGGTTTTCATTAATTTCTTTCTTTAGTGTTCTGTAGTTCTCATTGTAGAGGTCTTTCACCTCTTTTGTGAGATTGATTCCCAAGTATTTTATTTTTTTCGAGGCTATTGTGAATTGGGGTAGTTTTCCTAATTTCTCTTTCTGAAGATTCATCACTTATGTATAAAAATGCATTGGATTTATGAGCATTGATCTTGTAACCTGCTACTTTCCTGAATTCACTTATGAGTTCTAAGAGTTTTCTGGTGGAATTTCCAGGTTCCTCTAAATATATAATCAGGTCATCAGTGAACATGGGATAGTTTGAGTTCTTCTTTTCCAATTCCTATCCCTTTAATTTCTTTGGTTTGTCTAATTACTCTGTCTAGAGTCTCGAGAACGATGTTGAATAGAAGTGGTGAAAGAGGGCATCCCTGCCTTGTTCCAGTTTTTAGGGGGAATGCTTTCAATTTTTCAACATTTAAGAATGATATTGGCCATGGGCTTAGTGTAGATGGCCTTTACAATGTTAAGGAATGTTCCCACTACCCCAATTTTTTCTTCAGGTTCTTTTCTAAGTGCAATTCCACACCCTTAATCTGCATAGATTATGTTAAAAAAGTGGCCTAGCCCTGGTGGCATCTCCCTCTCCCTTCCAGACTCCTCCATCTCCTTCTCAAGTCCTGGCACATGGAAGTATTGGGGGATTTCTAAGGCTCTGCACAGTCTATTAAAAAAAATCCACAAATTCCATTGAGCAAATGCACCCCTTTTCAGTATTGGAGGAATTCAGATATTAGACTTGCGCCTATTAATCTTGATCCCTGTTCAATTTCACGTCTACGATCTGCCGCATCCTATGCATGTACTGTTGTCTCCAGGGTCTGTGCCCAGGCCATTCTGTGGTTTCATAAGTTTCCCTTTTTTGCCATTTTTTATATTCAATCATTCATTTATAACAAAATACCTATCACATGAAGTGATTCCCAACAGGCCAGTCACTTCAAATAGTGCTTCTTAAAAATGCATGCTTATTGCTGTGTGGGAAAAAATTAGCACATCAAAATCTGGGGCTGCATTGTGAGCTACATCTGTGCAAGGACAGGTAGACCACAGAAGGATGGCGAGCAGAGGCATGCTTTGACCCTCATTGACAATTTCACCCCTCTGTTTATGAAGATAGTGAAATGCATCTCAACGGAAAACTTGGGTTTGTCATTTGTTTTATCAGATGTTGAAGAATGCCTTAAGAGTTAGAATTTTTTCTGAAATATTTCAATGTGAAAACACCTAACTCATCTGAATGACGTCTTGCTCGAAGGTGGCGGGATCATCCAGGCCATAATGTCACCTTGGGGTACCAGATGGAATGCACATATGAGGGTGTTAAAATGATAGTCACATGTTTCATTCAGGTAGACTTCTTATCTAAAATATTCCATGCAATGACTCTTAAGCTCTCTCACTAAATTTTTGTCTTAGAAATTTCTAAAACACAGGTAAATTATGGACTAAATAAGAAATTCAAAGACGTTGCTGTCAGTGTGAACGTGTAGGCAAAAAGGAAAAAATCCGTTTTCTACTGTCATCTTGGAGGTCATTGAAAAAATAGCAAAAATAAATAAATAAATAAGAAAAATTGATTTTCAGTGCAACAAGGTGACAGCTGGGAATCCAGACACCAAAACAGATGGAGCAGCTACCAGGAAAAATATAAATGAAGCTGGCTCACTGGGAAAAGTGGAGCCACTACACCAGTAAGAAGATTCTGCTCTGATAAAAGCCAAGAGAAAGCACAGCTCCCCAAAGCTGAGAGGTTCTTCTTTATTTGCAAAAGCACAGCATTGCTGTTTATAAGCTGGTTCTAAGAGTAAAGGAGCCGGAAGTAAGTGAAGACTCATGGAGAACAAAGCCATTTTTGCAGAGTCTCTACTGGCTCTGTGAGGGTAAAAGAGAAGAGAAACTTTGTACTGAGGTCCTTTGCAAAGAACTGTTCATCTAATTCAACCAGAAAGAAGAAAAGCATGATCAACCTGGGGGGAAAGTGGACTAAGAAAATTAACAACTTTTTCTCACATGTGGAAGTTAAGGGGAAAGAAAGAGACAGAGAAAGAGAAGAGAATCAAAAAGGGAGCTTTCATGAAAATAGAAGGGAGACCAATAGAGCAGAGAACAGCATTCAGAGAGAGGGAGGTGGGAAGGAAATACTGGGGAAGGAAATGTGCCAAATCATACATGTCCATACATGAACATACCACCATCAATCCTACTTACATATATAATCATAATGCACTAATTATAACAGCAATAATAATAGAAGGCAGACCAGTAGAGTAAGAAGCAGATCATGGGGAGGGAAGAGAGGAGGGAAGGGAAGGTACTAGGGAAAGAGATTGATCAGATTATGTGCATTTACAAATAGGACACACTGCATCCCACTATTATGTATAATTATGATGCATCAATTTAAAAAAAAGAAAGAAAACTAAAAAAACGTTTAACAATCAAAACACCAATTAGCTTGGAAGATATCCAGGCAACTCTCAAAGACAAATCTTTTGAAAGTAGCTGCTGGGGTTGGGCTCTCGTCTCTTTCATTGATATTTAACAAAAAAGGAACAAACATGGTCTTTGCAAAAATAATAGAGGATTGGAAAGGGAAAGTGAACTGAATGAAAAATGAAAGATTAAGTGCTCTCAACAGGAAGTCTTCCACCATGAAGATTAGAAAGGTCACCAAAAATATCACCAGGAATATTAAAAAATAAAATTAAAAACCAGAAAGATGAAAAGATAGCAAGACACTCAGAGGAAGTGAAAGTGAAGCTAACAGAATTAAGGAAAAAACAGAATAAAAACCTATCATAGAAATAAAGGAAAAATCTGAAGGAAAATGAATAGATACCAATTCTGAAACCTATCAGGAACATAGGGGGAAAAAATGAGAAAAGAGAGGAAAGCAAAGGTAAAGATAAAAATAAAAATTACTACAGAGAAAGTAGTCTGTGTTTCATATTCTTTATGAGCACAAATTCCTAGTGAGTCAGTGATATATGTATAAGAATTAAAAATGCTCAAAGTATAAATATATATGTAAAAATGACATAAAATTATGCACATAAACACTCTTGCATGATAGAAGTCATTATAAGTATTAGGAGTGAGCCAAACATCTGGGAATAATATTTTCCACATATTGATGTCCAAAGGACTACTGACAAGGCAAGGATCTTACCATGCACAGAAAAAGAAGGTATTCTTAAATATTTGAAAACAGGCTAGAATATGTCACAGAAGGTTAAATGCCAATTACAACTACGCTGACATAGCAAGTTTTCAATGCAAGTCAAATGGTCCAAAATAGGGGCAGTCCATGCTTGATACGTGGCATAAAAGACAATTTTTATACTTGGATTACTTCTAGAAATTTGTCCTACAGGCACAATTGTCTAACTTCAAAGTAGTGAAAGTATGAAGTTGATATTTTAGAATTATTTCTAGTAGCAGGAGATTTTAAACACTCGAGGCTTTTAGGAGATGCGAAGGGACTATTGTTGCTATGGTTTGGACATGAGGCTACCTCAGTGCAGGAATCTTCAGAGGTGGGACGACTGGATTGTGAGAGCTCTAACCGCGTCACTCCATCCTTCTTGAATGGACTAGCTGGGTGGTAACTCTAGGCTGTTGGGTGTGGCCGGAGGAAGTGAGTCACTGGGGGCGTGGCCTGCAAGGGTACATCTGCACTAGGGCCACTTCCCCCTCTGCCTGCAGTCTGTCCTGAGAAGAGCAGCTTTCTTCTCTGAGCCTTTTGGCCATGATGCTAAGCCTCTCCTCTGGACCAGAGCAGTGGACCAGCTGGTTAGGCACCAAGCCTCTGAAACTGTGAGCCCCAAATAAACTTTTCCTGCTCTAAGAGATTCTTATCAAGTATTTTGATCACAGGGAAGTATAGCCTAGTAACACAATCATCAAATGATATTAAATAGAAAACAATAAGGGCACACATGTCTGTCATTTTGGAGAATGTGTGGGTGCACGTGTGAGACACACACACAGAGGTGGAGGTGGAAGAAGAATGTATTAAGAGATGGATGGATGGGCACTGAAATGTATGCCTGGACACACAGATGGATGGAGAGGAGGGGCATGGACAGTCAGCTGAAGGACTGGTAGAATCATCTCTTTGTTTACGCATGGAATACTTGGGAAAAGAACTCAAGGAATTTCTACTATTTACTGGAGTGAATCCAAAGCCTGGTATTGTGTTTGGAGGAATACTGATCATAATCTGATATGTAAAATACTTACACGTTTTGAATTATGAATTCTGTTAATATAATGACTAATCCAAAGATAATTTTTTTTTATGAAATACTAAAGCAAGAGTAGGCAGGTGGTCTATAGCAAACTCTTAGTTGACTTCAGGACAAAGCACCCAAAACTTTGCCTCCATCCTTTCAGGTTTTAACAGCTCCTTCTGTTTCCCAAGTTGATAATTTAAATATCAGGATGCTTAGGAGAGTGTTCAACCTTCAAGAATTTTCTGAGTGTTTTATCCCTGACAGTGTTGATATTCGGCTCCAATTTCCCAGATTTCATGGAATGCTTCACTTTCTATAGATTTCCGCTGTCTCTTCATCTGTCTTTTCCAGAGTCGCTTCAAAAGGGCCTAAGCAATTCTAAACAATTAACACCGTGCCGGAGGCAACAGAAATTCCAACTTCAAATTATAGCATACAGAGTAATTGTAATGAGAACCACATGATACTGGCATAAAAACAGACCAGTAGATCAATGGAATAAACTAGAAGACGCAGGGACTAACTCACACAGATGCAGTCATCTGATCCTTGACAAAGGTGTCAAAAGCATACAATGGAGAAAAGACAGCCATTTAAACAAATGTCCCTGGGAAAACTGGAAATCCATATTCAGAAGAATGAAACTGGATCCCTCTCCCTCACCCTGCACAAAAGTCAACTCAAAGCTCATCAAAGACCTACGAATTGAATCAGAAATTTTATACCTGGTAGGAAAACCATTAAAAAAAAAAAGGGTCAATTCTCCAACATTTAGGCACAGACATTGACTTCCTCAGTGAGACCTCTAAAACCCAGGAAATAAAACAAAGAACTGATCAATAGAATGACATCAAATTATAAAGCTTCTATACAGCAAAGGAAACAGGAGCATGAAGAGAGAGCTTACAGAATGAGAGAAAATATTTGTCAGTTATTTTTCTGACAGAATATTAATATCCAGAACATGAATTTCTCAGGAAACGTAGCATTGAAAAAATTTTAAAATGGACAAATAAAATGCACAGACATTTCTCAAAAGAATAAATACAAATAGTCAATGAATGTATGAAAAAAATGTTCAACAACTTTAGCAAGCAGGAAAATACAAACCAAAACTACACTGAGAGGCTTTTTCCATGGGGCAATCCAAGATGGCGGACTAGAGGGTGACTGCATCTCCAGTCACTCCAGAACCCAAGATTCAAGAAGGTGAGGCATTGAGAGACTCAGACTAAAATAGAACCACGGGGTGAGTCTCCCCCACCCGGTGAAGCTCGGCTGGGTGGCAGGCCCAGATTCGGGAGGCTTATTAGAGTAGGGCAGTGCAGCTAGAGTCTTCCTCAGGCAGCCCTGCGCACTCTGGTGGTGGGTTCCTCCCACACGGCCACCTTCTCCAGCTTCTTGGAGCAGGCCCCCCAGTTAGAGCCTTTTCACACACAGCAAGCAACAAGCCCTGGAACCAGTAGCAGGCTAGGGGCAGCTTTCTTCAGAAGCACTGCATTATCAAGTTACTCCAAGATTTCAGGCTACTGAAGGCTGGAAGGTGATACACTGGAAATGTACAGGGACACTATAAGCCAATAGAGGAAATCTGCAATATCACAGAGTCCCACCGACATCTGACCAATATGAGAAAACAAGGGAAGAAAATGTCCCAAATAAACCTAGATACTATATCAATAAAACCCAATGACAGCACGCAGAAGAAATGTCAGAAAGGGAGTTCAGAATGTACACAATTAAAACAATCAGGGAAGCAAACAAGGAGATGAAAGAGCAAATGCAGGCATTGAAGGAGGAGATGAAAGAGCAAATGCAGGCATTAAATGATCACACCAATCAACAGTTAAAAGAACAAATACAGGAAGCAAGAGATCATTTCAATAAAGAGTTAGAGATACTGAAAAAAAAAAACAAACAAACAGAAACCCTTGAAATGAAGGAAACAATAAACCAAGTTAAAAACTATATAGAAAGCATAACCAATAGGATTGAATACCTGGAAGACAGAACCTCAGATATTGAAGACAAAATATTTAATCTTGAAAACACAGTTGACCAAATGGAAAAGATGGTAAGAAATCATGAACAGAATCTACAAGAATTATGGGATATCATGAAAAGGCCAAATTTAAGAATTATTGGGATTGAGGAAGGCTTAGAGAAACAAACCAAAGGAATGAACAATCTATTCAATGAAATAATATCAGAAAATTTCCCAAATCTGAAGAATGAAATGGAAAACCAAGTATAAGAGGCTTATAGGACTCCAAATATACAAAATTACAACAGACCCACACCAAGGCACATTATTATGAAAACACCTAACATACAAAATAAAGACAGAATTTTAAAGGCCGCGAGAGAAAAGAATCAAATTACATTCAGGGGGAAACCAATAAGAATATCAGCAGATTTTTCAATATAGACCCTAAAAGCTAGAAGGGCCTGGAACAACATTTTTCAAGCCCTGAAAGAAAATGGATGCCAACCAAGAATCTTATACCAGCAAAACTTACTTTAAGATTTGATGATGAAATAATATCCTTCCATGATAAACAAAAGCTAAAGGAATTTACGAAAAGAAAGCCAGCATTACAGAACATTCTCAGCAAAATATTCCATGAGAAAGAGATGAAAAACAATGATGCAAATCAGAAACGGGAGGAACTAACCTAAAGGAATAGCCAAATAAAGGAGAAACCAAATCATGTCAAAAAACAAAAATGAGTCAAATGACTGGGAATACAAATCATATCACAATAATATGAATGTTAATGGCCTGAACTCATCAAACAAAAGCATAGACTGGCAGACTGGATTAAAAAGAAAAATCCAACAATATGCTGCCTGCAAGAGACTCATCTCATAGAAAAAGATACCCATAGACTAAAGGTGAAAGGATGGGAAAAAACATACCATGCACACAGACACAGCAAAAAAGCTGGAGCATCCATCCTCATTTCAGATAATGTGGACTTCAAGCCAAAATTAGTCAGAAAGGATAAAAAAGGACATTACATACTGCTTAAGGAAAGCATAAATCAGCAAGACATAACAATCATAAATATCTATGCCCCGAACATTGGCTCATCCATGTACCTCAAACAAATCCTTCTCAATTCCAGAAACCAAATAGACCACAACACAATAATACTAGGCTATTTTAACACACCTCTCACACTGCTGGATAGATCGTCCACACAAAAATTGAATAAAGAAACCATAGATGTCAATAACACAATCAACAATTTAGACTTAACCGACTTATATAGAATATACCATCCAACAAAGAACGAATACACTTTCTTCTCAGCAGCACATGGATCCTTCTCTAAAATAGACCATGACTTATGCCACAAAGCTACTGTTAGCAAATACAAGAAGATAGATACTACCTTGTACTCTATCACATCATAATGGATTGAAATTAGAAATAAATGACAGAATAAAAAACAGAAACTTCTCCAATACCTGGAGATTAAATAATACACTATTATATGATGAATGGATAACAGAAGACATCAGGAGGGAAATAAAAAATTTTTAGAAGTAAATGAGAACAAAGACACATCATATCAAAATCTCTGGGACACTATGAAAGCAGTACTTAGAGGAAGATTTATTTCATGGGGCACATTCAACAAAAGAAGTAGAAGTCAACAAATAAACGACTTAACACTACAGCTCAAAGCCCTAGAAAAAGAAGAGCATACCAACACCAAAATTAGTAGAACACAAGAAATAGTTAAAATCAGAGCTGAAATCAACGAAATTGAAACAAAAGAAACAATCAGAAAAACTAACAAAATAAATAGTTGGTTCTTTGAAAAAATAAACAAAATTGATAAACCCTTAGCCACACTAATGAAGAGAAAGAAGGAGAAAACTCAAATTACTAAAATTCCGAATGAACAAGGAAATATCACAACAGACAAGAGTGAAATACAAAACATAATTAGAAGCTATTTTGAAAATCTATACTCCAACAAAACAGAAGACCTCAAAGACATCAACAAGTTTCTAGAGACATATGAATTACCTAAACTGAACGAGGAGGACATACACAACTTAAATAAATCAATTTCAAGCAATGAAATAGACGAGGTCATTGAAAGCCTACCAACAAAGAAAAGTCCGGGACCAGATGGGTTCTCAGCCAAGTTCTACAAAACCTTTAAAGATGAGCTCATTCCAATACTTCTCAAAGTATTCCATAAAATAGAAGAGGAGGGAACCCTCCCAAACTCATTCTATGAAGCCAATATCACCCTGATACCTAAACCAGACAGAGACACATCAAGGAAAGAAAATTTCAGACCAATAACCTTAATGAACATCGACGCAAAAATTCTCAAGAAAATTTTAGCAAATCGCATACAAAAATATAATAAAAAGATAGTGCAGCACAATCAAGTGGGTTTTATCTCAGGGATGCAAGGTTGGTTCAACATCCAGAAATCAATAAATGTCATTCACCATATCAATAGACTAAAAGTTAAGAATCACATGATTATTTCAATAGATGCAGAAAAAGCATTCAATAAAATACAGCATCCCTTCATGCTCAAAACATTAGAAAAAATTGGGGTAGTGTGAACATTCCTTAACATTGTAAAGGCCATCTACACTAAGCCCATGGCCAATATCATTCTAAATGGTGAAAAACTGAAAGCATTCCCCCTAAAAACTGGAATAAGGCAGGGATGCCTTCTTTCACGACTTCTATTCAACATCGTTCTTGAGACTCTAGCCAGAGCAATTAGACAAACCAAAGAAATCAACGGGATATGAATTGGAAAAGAAGAACTCAAATGATCCCTGTTCGCTGATGACCTGATTATATATTTAGAGGAACCTGGAAATTCCACCAGAAAACTCTTAGAACTCATAAGTGAATTCAGGAAAGTAGCAGGTTACAAGATCAATGCTCATAAATCCAATGCATTTTTATACATAAGTGATAAATCTTCAGAAAGAGAAATTAGGAAAACTACCCCATTCACAATAGCATTGAAAAAAATAAAATACTTGGGAATCAATCTCACAAAAGAGGTGAAAGACCTGTACAATGAGAACTTCAGATCACTAAAGAAAGAAATTAAAGAAAACCTTAGAAGATGGAAAGATCTCCCATGTTCTTGGATAGGCAGAATTAACATTGTCAAAATGGCCATACTACCAAAAGTGCTATACAGATTCAATGCAATTCCAATTAAAATCCCAATGATGTACCTTACAGAAATAGAGCAAGCAATTATGAAATTCATCTGGAAGAATAAGAAACCCAGAATAGCTAAAGCAATCCTCAGTAGAAAGAGCGAATCAGGTGGTATCACAATACCAGGTCTTCAACTCCATTACAAAGCAATAGTAACAAAAACGGTATGGTATTGGTACCAAAATAGACAGGTAGATCAATGGTACATAATAGAGGACATGGACACAAACCCAAATAAATACAATTTTCTCATACTAGACAAAGGTGCCAAAAATATGCAATGGAGAAAAGATAGCCTCTTCAACAAATGGTGCTGGGACAACTGAAAATCCATATGCAACAGAATGAAATTAAACCCCTATCTCTCACCCTGCACAAAACTCAACTCAAAATGGATCAAGGACCTCGGAATCAGACCAGAGACCCTGCATCTTATAGAAGAAAAAGTAGGTCCAAACCTTCAACTTGTTGGCTTAGGAGCAGACTTCCTTAACAGAACTCCCATAGCACAAGAAATAAAAGCAAGAATCAATAACTGGGATAGATTCAAACTAAAAAGCTTTCTCTCAGCAAAGGAAACTATCAGTAATGTGAAGAGAGAGCCTACAGAGTGGGAGAATATCTTTGCCTGTCATACTTCAGATAGAGCGCTAATTTCCAGAATCTATAAAGAACTCAAAAAAACTCTACACCAAGAAAACAAATAATCCAATCAACAAATGGGCTAAGGAAATGGACACTGCACAGAAGAAGATGTACAAGCAATCAACAGATATATGAAAAAATGTTCAACATCTCTAGTAATAAGAGAAATGCAAATCAAAACCACCCTAAGATTTCATCTCACCCCAATTAGAATGGCTATTATCAAGAACACAAGCAACAATAGGTGTTGGCGAGGTTGTGGGGCAAAAGGTATGCTCATACATTGTTGGTGGGGTTGCAAATTAGCGCAGCCACTCTGGAAAGCAGTATGGAGATTCCTCAGAAAGCTTGGAATGGAACCACCATTTGACCTAGCTATCCCACTCCTTGGCCTCTACCCAAGGGATTTAAAATCAGCATACTACAGAGATACAGCCACATCAATGTTCATAGCTGCTCAATTCACTATAGGCAGATTGTGGAACCAACCTAGATGCCCTTTAGTTGATGAATGGATAAAGAAACTGTGGCATATATATACAATGGAATATTACTCTGCAGTGAGGAATGATAAAAATTATGGCATTTGCAGGCAAATGGATGAAATTGGAGAATATCATGCTAAGTGAGATAAGCCAATCTCAAAAAAGTAAAGGACGAATGATCTTGCTGATAAGCGGATGAGGACATAATGGGGGGTAGGAGGGGTTAGCATTAGGGTTAGGGTTAGTTTTAGGGTTAGGGATAAGCAGGGTGGTAAGAATGGAGGAAGGAAGTACTGTATAGAGGGAAAAGAGGGGTGGGAGGGATGGGGGGAAGGGAAAAATAACAGAATGAATCAAACAACATTGCCCTATGTAAATTTATGATTTTTAATTTAAAAAGATACTACATTGAAATTTCCTCTTGCTCCAGTTAGAATGGAAATCACCAATACAAATAACTGTAATTTCTGACATGGATATAGGGGGAAAGTAACACTTATATACTATTGGTAGAATTGTAAATTAGTATCACCACTATGGAGATCAGTGTGGAGTTTTCTCAAAAGAGTATAACTGGAATCACCATAAGATCCAGCTATTCTATTCCTCTGTATTCATCCAAAAGATTTATTCGGCATACTCTAGCGACACATGCATACCCATATTTATAGAAATGCTATTCACAATAGCCATGTAATGGAACCAATCTAGGTGTCTATCGACAGATGACTGGGTGAAGAGAAGGTGGTATGTTTACTCTCCCAGAAGGAAGAACAAATCTACATCATGTGTAGAAAAATGGATGAAACTAGAGAACATTTAGCTAAGTGTGATAAATCAGAGTCAAAAAAGTCAAGGATCATCTATTTATTCCATATATGGTAGCTAGATAGAAAAAAAGAAAGAAAGGAAAAGGGACCTCAGGAAAAAAAAAAAAAAAATAGAAAAGAGGGCAGGCATCGTAATGCACACCTGAATCCCAGCAGCTCAGGAGACTGAGGCAGGAGGATCACGTGTTCAAAGCCAGCCTCAGCAACTTTGTGAGAACCATTAAACAAGAAACAAAACAAAAAAGAAACAAACAAAAGCAAAATGGGCTTGGAACTGGCTCGGTGGTTAAGCACCCCTGGATCCAATCCCTGGTACCAAATAAATAAAGATAGAAAACAGACCAATAAAGTAATGGAAGAGGCTCAGGGGAGGGAGGGGAGGAGGGAAAGTAGAGGAACAGGAATGAAGCAGGCCAAATTGTGCTGCCTGCATGCATGATTTTGTCACAGTGGATCCCAAGACTACATATAATCATAAGTCACCAATAAAAATAAGCGAAACAGAGCAGTATCATAATGGCAACCACGGGTCGTGGTATCCTGACGTGAAAACATTGAGCCTAGAAGGACAAAGTGCCCTGTGCCGAGGGCACACAAGGGTCACAGCACAGTGTCAACTAGATGCCTCTAATTGCACCTGTATTTCTCCACCCCTATTTTAAACACTAGGTAATTTTCACTTTATAGTGGCAGACCGCTGATTTCATTAGCACAAAGACCAATAAAATAAATTTCAAAATATCATGAAAACATGCCTTTGATTCTTATCACTTGAGAGACATATTTTTTGCTATGTGTTAACCATTTTAACATTTCAAACTGTTTCCCATATTATATTTGAGGGAGAGGGAACCCAGAAAACACGTATTTCACTCATAATTCACTTACAATTTTTCTACCTTGGTCAGCAACATGAAAGAAACCATGTGCTTCAGTTTTAGTGCCTTTTTAAAAGAGAGTCATTCCGTAAGCAGGTCACCATTTGCCCACTTCCAGAGAACATCTTCCTCCTTTATTCTCACAATCTGAATTAATGAAAATATAGCCTTTAAAGTCATCTCAAATGTGTTTAGGATCCAAACCTACTGCATATCCTTGTCTCTGTCATTATGCTCTCCTCCATGACTTGTTTTGGGATATCTTTACTTTTTGTTAACCACAGGAAATTTCTCCTCTGTGGATATTTCAATCAGTTTGGTTTTCTCCCTGGTCTGGAGCCCACCTGGTGACTAAAGAAGGGCTCTGTGAGGTACCTCTTAGTCAGTGTGGGCTGCTGTAACAAAATCCTTCAAGACGGGGTGGATTATAGGCAGCCCACATCTCCTTCTCATGGTTCTGGAGAGTGGAGTGGAGGGTCAGGTGCTCCCAGAGTCGATGCCTGCTATGGGATGCTTCCTGATTCCCACATGACCTCTTTTGCTATGTCCTCAAGGTTGCTCCCTAGGGTCTTATTTTTAAGTGCATTGATTCCATTCTTGAGGGACATTTTCTCATATCTAGTCACCTCCTCAAAATGCTGGAGGGCTGGGTTTCAATCTATGAGTTTTGAAGAAACAAACATCCGCACCAGCTCCGTCTGGTGTTAATCACTTTCTTCTCTGCTTTCAATAAGAATTTCACCTAATGAGTCACACAATCAGAACATAAATGCCCCCTTTCCATTTTACCCAAACTTGATGTTGACAACTATCATGGACCAGAATAAGAATCCCTTGGAGAAGAATTTGCAGACATAAACTTTCATTTTTCACTCAATCCTCTTTCTCTTCATTTATGTACAGTTCTATGTTTTCCAAAACTTCATATTTATTCTCTCATCATTTTTTCTCCTGTGCATGTTTGTTCTAAATCTGTAACAATGTTTATATTTGTGTCTTTGGTATCACCTCATCCCTTGTGGAAGCAGTGCTGTGTGTTAATGACAACTCTCATTTTTTTAGACATCAGTATAAAAACACATTTGCAGGCCACTAGGAAAGACACATGCTACATATTGTGGGTGATTGAAAACATTTATATGTCACATCTTCAGTCTTAAGAGCTCAATCTAATTATAGAAATATCCAGATATAAAAATAGCTCCAGGACAAAGCAAACATTCTCCATAGAGATGCTATAATTATAAGCAAGACCCAAGGGACACCATGGTTGGCTGCATTCAGGGGGCTATCAGAGGGTTGCACACAGTAGAATTTAATTGTTTTGAAATTTTTATATTGTACCAGAGGGCAAATTGATGGCTGGGGAATAGAGCATATAGGATGAGTCCCTTCCGACCTTGAGTGTTGATTTAAGGTAAGAGGCAGGTTTGAGGAGTCACTAGCAGATCAGTGTGACAAGAATAAATGGCAGAGTAAAATTCAACATCTGCCTTGGAGTATTGTCCAGAAGCAGAAGCCTTTGTAATGAGGAGATTGTAAAATATTTTAGTTCAAACATCTCATGCAATGGAAGAAGAAATAGAAGATCAGAAAACTATGTTATTAGCACATGGTTACAGATGATCAAAGTCAAGGCTTCTCAGATACGAGATCCTGCCACCCTGTTACCCAGAGGCCAGGGCCCAGGACAATGGACCGCAGGTGGAGGTTTGCCTTGATTCTATTTGGTCAGGTGGGTGGAGATGATGGCCAAGGACTATGTGCCTTCTGATATTCCACTCACCCTCTGGAAGGGACACCACTGCCTGTGTGAAACATTTTGGTAAAGTCGGGGGAAGAGAGCTGATGTTATATGCGGTCATTCCAAAGCTTGGGGCACGGCCAGAGCATTGGGGTTTGGAGGACGTGGTGTGGCGGAGTCTCAGTGGCCAGGCAGCAGCAGGTGGGAGCATGCCACAGTGGAAGATGAGGAGGGCAAGACCACCACTGCGCCTAGAAGCATCGTCCACTTGACGTTTGCACAAACCTAATGCTAGCACCTTCCCAGCTCTATCTCCTCTGTCACGGCTGTTCGCTAATGTGTCTGTAGTTACCAGCACCGCACAAGGACGTCGTTTATAGCAACTGATTAATTCCGAATGCCCTCCTCTTAACATTCCCAAATTGTGGGTTTTCGAATAAGTTTCAGAATTTTTGAATTTTCACATGCTTAGTTTGAGGGATGATGGAAAAATAAAGCTTTTCCATGACTTTCAAACTATACAGTTATTCAACTTGTAAAATAAGTTTCAAGGAAAGAGTGTCTTTAGTTAGGTTTCTATACTAATTTAAAAGAGGTATAAAATAACCCTTAAGATCACCAGAGTCTGCAGCCTGGCTACCCGGGACCAAGCCCCAGCTCTGGCACTCTTCAGTGACCTCTGAGTCTCAGTTTTCTAATCTTTCAGATGAAGATACCTTGGGTCACCTTCATCATAAGCTTGCTGTCAGGAGTCACTGTTAATATATGAAGCTCTTAGAATACTACGAACTTATTTTCCTAGTCTCACCCGATTATTGAATCAATGTTAAAATAATCTGCAGTATTTTTATAGCAATCAAATAAATTAGATCTACATGATATAAGTTGTAAGGTTCTTGGCCATAGTACAGAAATCAAATTGGAAAAGCCTAAAGATAATAATTTCATAAAATGTTCAGTCCTAGTATTGAATTAAAATTTTGCACAGTGTATAATTTTGTTTTGTTTGGATGTATACATACAAACACACACAAAAGCATCTCACATACTTTTTTTGTCAAGCCAATTTGCAGAAGGAAATTTTGTATTCAGTAAGAATATTTACTAGCATATGCAGAAAAGTTAAAAGTAAAGTAATCAAGATTATTATAAGTAGTATGTTTCTCTCCACAAAATAATCCATCTATACCAGAGAATTCATATCAATGAATTTAATTAGCAAACTCTAAGCAACTACATATTTAATTTCACATAGAAATATACAGTAGAAACATTTATTTGGTTCATTCAGGGAGTCTAGCTTTCTTTTATATTACAAATTTCTGCACATAAAGAATTGTGTAGGTAGATACTTACATCACCTTTTAACTTGAAAAATTCCAAAGTAATTAAAGCCCCAGCTGTTCTATCTTTTTTGACATATAGGCAATGTCTTTCTTAATTCAGTTCCCTGTTCCATAGCTCATGAACTTCTTATCTCCACTTGGCCTATTACTCAAGTACCCACCTTACTTAGACATGGAACCGGCCATACACTGTGGCTCTGCAACTCCTCCAGGTAACTGCAGACACTTAGAAAAGGAGAAGAAACTATTAGTCAGACATTTCAGAGCTTACCATAATTTCAAAAATGTTTTTCTCATGTCTCATTTTTATTAAACTTGTAGAAGAAATACTAGTATTTTGGGCCCGTATCCATTTGACTGCCTCTTATACCTAGAGATAGCAAAGAAGGCGTATGGCCCATCTAAAGTCATGCATAGTATATCCACAGGAAAAGTCACGCTTTCCTACACCTCCTCATCAATATGGGGGCTCTTAAGGGACTGTCTTCTCCTTCCTCCCTGTAATATGACTGTATATTACTTTTTAAAATTTTGCATTCATTTAACAGTATAACGTATTTTTAAAATTTTTATTAATCATTTCACTTGTACTTATTTTTGGGGTACAGGGTGATAACTGAATGCATGTGGACAGTGTGTATTGATCAAATCAAGATAATTAACATCAAGACCCCTTATAAAATATGTGGTTAATGTGTAAACATTGTACCAATTTTTGAGATACAGTGTTGCATTTCAAAATGAAAATACAATATGCACTCTTCAAATCAAGGTAATTAATGATTCTATTCTCTATCATAGTCTTTCATTAAATATAACAAGACATAAGTATTTTATTATTATGGGAAATAAGATTGAAAACATCAATAGTTGGGGATCCACCAATTATTATACTAGTGATCTTACATAATTATTGAAATACACCTTTTTTTTTTTTTTTTTTGCTTCAGATCAAGTGGTTGAGAATTTGCCTTCCTAAAAAACATGCAAAATTCGTTTTCTTGTGTATTACTTAATTCAATGTATCACACCCATTTTGGGAGCCTCATGTGCAATTCAGTTAAGGAAGATCATGAAAAAGAATGATGTCGAAGTAGCAAGCCCAGGACACTGAGGGAATGGCTGTGGGGTGTGAAAGGAGCCCACAGGCAGCCACCAGAGCTGAGAGTCCATCCTCAGCCAACAGCAGGTGGGGCAGTGGCTGAGGACCATTATAGGACACCAGGGGACCTGATGCCATAGAAAGAGCTTTAGATTTGCTACTGAAAATTCTTGGTCCACGTGTTTATTTTATTACTTCAAAATTGCCTCACTGTAGACAATTTTATTCTTGGAAATTGAATTAATGCTGACTATTTCTGGGGTATTATGAAAGTATGAGATTTTTAAAATCAATTACATTAAAGTATAATGCTTAAAATAAAATTTGCCATCTGGGTGTCATGGTGCACACCTATAATCCCAGCCACAGGGGAGCCTGAGGCAGGAGGATTGAAAGTTTGAAGCCGGTGTCAGCAAATTAGCATGATCCTATTCCAAAATGAAAAATTAAAAAGGGCTGGGGACATAGCTCAGCTGGAAAGCACCCCAGGGTTCAATCTTCTGCATCAAAAAAAAAAAAAAAAAAAAAATCACCAGTTTTAAGTATATAATTTGATGAATCTTAACAAATGTACAGTGTCATACAATCACCACTATAATAATTATACAGGATCTTTTCATCACTGTCAAATCTCTCTTAACTTTCTGCACTGTATTATTCCAGCCCCAGATGACCACTGGTATCCTGTCCATCATCACAGACATGAGTTTTCTAGAATTTTATTTAAATGGAACCATACAGCTATAATTTATGGTGCTTCGATTTTGTTATTAGAAATAATGTTTATGAGGTTATGATTGTGTTTGTCAGTGATTCCTTTTTTTATGTATCTAGCCATATATTAAGTTTTCTGCTTGCTTGCTTACTTTTTAGCGAGTATTCAATTTATGGATATACCACAATTTATGTATGTCTTAGTTCTTGCTATCTGTGGAAGTTGTTCCAGCTTGAAGCTTCCATGAAAGGAGCTGCCAAAGGCACTCGGTTGCAAGTCTTCCTCGATATGTCTTCATTTCTTTTTGTTAAATAACTGCAGATAATAATGCTGGTGTCATGGTACATGTGTTGTAAATCACTGCAGAGCTGTTTGTCAAAGGGAATCTACCATTTTGAATTTTGACCTGCAATGTGGGCTTTTTAGTTGCTCATACCCTCAGCAACGTTTGATGAAAACGTTTGTTAGTTATTGGGAGTGTATTGATATCTAATTATGGTTTTCATTTTCATTTTTCTAGATTCCACTCACCTTTTCATGTGTTTGATGGCTACTTGTGAACCCTTTTGGCAAAGTGTATTTTTAACAAACATTATACATTGAGGATGTAAGTCTTTATCAGATATTTTTTGCAAATGTTTTCTTAATATTCAAGAATCTGGCTTGTATGTACATAGGAGGTATTCAATCAATATCAGGACTCTCTGATTCTGAGACATCTAAATCTGAAGAAATCTGACTCCACAAGAATGCCAGCACACTTTGTAAGAAATATTGATGATGATATGATTGCATTTATTTCACAGTTGTTTAAGGTAACTTTATATGAAATAATTTCACTGTTGTTGAGTCAAATTCAGAACTATTATCTTTAGTTTAGCCAAAATTTAATGCTGAACTTATTTTTTATTTTTGGTACGGAGTACCCAGTACCCAGGGTTGCTCTATCACTGAGCTACATCCCCAGCCCTATTTTGTATTTTATTTAGAGACAGGGTCTCACTGAATTTCTTAGAGTCTCACTGTTGCCGAAGCTGGCTTTGAACTCAAGATACTTCTGTCTCAGCTTCCTGAAGGGCTGGGATTATAGGTGTGTACTACTGTGCTTGGCAGGAACTTTTTAATGACAACTTTTTAGAGAAAGTTGTCAGCCCTAATCATTTGCACTGGGAATTCAGCTATGCTACACTAAATATTTGCAAAACTTGCATTCCTTATGCAAGTCATTACATTACTGTATGAAAAGAGAGGAAAATGATTTAGCATTGAACAGCCCACCTGCAGGAGTCAGGAATGTTTGTTGCTGACACCACCATTAGCAACTTAGTGACTCTGTCAATTTACATAACCTCTCAAAGTTTCAACTTCTTTATCCTAAAAAAAAAAAAAAAAAAAAAGCTTCTTTTATCACAGCCTAGCTGTGTAGATGAAGGAGGTGGTGTATGTAAGACGTCCAGGATGATGTGAGCATAAGGCAAGCATGTGCAACAGTTTAGCTAATTTTTTTTGATAATTAGTGTCAAGTTCAATGAAGATGTGAAATTTAAGCAGTAGCATTATCTAAAGACATTAGGAGGGAGGTGACAGGACACAAATGCAGACCATCATTTATGTGAGAGTTTTAATGTTCATGTGTGTCTGAGATTTTACTGTTTCATACATAGACATTCACTTAATTCCGCCTCACACTGCAAATGAGCCGTAGTGACTCTTCTTAGTCATTAGGTCAGTAGCCTTAATGAGACATCTGAACTCCTCCTTCTTCTTCCTTTTGCACAGTATACATTCGCATCATTTGTTTTCTACTCCATAAACAGAAGAAAGGAAAGAGGAGGAGAAGAGAGCAAAAAGGTTCAGGAGAGGAAGGAATCCTTCCTCCATTCCCCTACTTCACCCATGTGGGGTGAAGAGCATCATCCATGAGTGGTCATGCTGACCACCCTCAGCTCAGAGCAAGGAGTCCAGCATGTTCCCATTCCAGGCAGGCTTTGAACTGGTTTTGCAGCAACTGGAAGAGCTGGTCCAGACAGCTGGACAATCGGACTTCATGGTCAGTGTCAAGAGCAGCACATGTGGGCAGCTCTGTCTAGGGCAAGGTTGATCTGGGTTATACACCTGACCTGTGTGCTATCATTACTAATAAGGTTCAGCAGACGTTCCATGAATAAATACCTGGATAAATTGTGTAATCTATATTTCTTGAAGGAAATAATGTCATCCTGGAATACATTAAAACATTTAAATGGGGCAGGAGACAGAGTCCAGGGTAGAAAGCTTGCCTAGCATGCAAGAGGCCCTGGTCTTCAGGACTGCAAAATAACAACGAAAAAAATTAACAACAACAAAACAAACCAAAAAACTTTCATTAAGTTTGTATTTATATGTACATATGTAGGAATATAAAAATATACATTATTTTAGGTATAAAATTAAATATTAAATATATATTTCATGTATATATAACAACTATATGTGTATATGTATTACATGCATACTATATAGCGTGTATTATGTTTATCAGTGTACCCTGCACCTAACTTGCTACTTTATGTGGCTGAGGTTAAATATCAGCAATATCAGCCCCATCATTCTGGAATACTCGTAAAATCTTTGGCTGAATGTGGTGAGGGTTTGGGTGCAGACCATTCCTCTTCTATTTTTGCATTCTGCTTCTCGGTTGCTCCAATCTGCTTCTATATCCCTCATTGATTCATCTCCTGTCTTATCGTCCAGACTTTTTCTGGGCTCAGAGCTAATACATTAATCCAAGAGTTCTCAGGCTCAATAGTTAATACATTTCCAAGTGAAATTTTATAAAGCAAAAGACTTTATTGGCAGTATTTGCAATGTATAGTGTTCTTCATCCTTTTGCACAAGTATCTTTAAATGCAGCCACTGCTGGGGACGGTTACTAAATGCCCTCAGGCAAAACGTCTGGCTCAAACTTTGCATGAATCCTGTCTGCAGCTGACATGCAGAATTTTTAGAGCTACAAAGCTTTAGGCAAGCAAAGAATAACTTCCAACTAGTTTTCTCTTTCAATGCTCTATCAGAATAAGAATGAGCAGTGTATTTTGTTGTTGTTGTTGTTGTTTTTTCTGTGTGTTTGTTTTTGTTTTTGTTTTGTTTTGTTTGTTTTGTTTTGAGAGTGCTCTATTAATCCTGCCTCTTCGGTCCAAAGTCCTGCCTCCACTTAGGGGTTTCATATTTAATAGCTGTGGCCCCTCCAAATACTGGGTCTGTTTCCTCCATTCAGAATTATCAAGAAACTTGGCTCTTTATTTTCCCAGGTTTGCCGTCCTTATGTTTCATTTTTGCCTTTCCCTGTCTTATAATTCCCCTTCCAAGGCACACAGGGAGGGAAAGATCTGTAGCTTGCTTTCTTACTGATGCCAACCACAACCTCACCAAATGATCTTATTGGCCCACACTGATGCAGGTCTCCTGCTGGGCAGCTCCTTGGGCTTCATGTCTAACTCTTCCTCCTTAAATTATTTGGAAGGCCTGAATTAATGCTTGGAGTGAAGTCCTAAAATGGAAAATGTTAGAAACCAAACAAACAAATAGCCCTGGATGCGGGCCAGTGTGTAAGTGACAGCCTGACATAAATCACAAACCAAGGATAATTTGAATTTATTTTTTTTCCTCTATGGCAGCTTATTTTTCTGGTATGTAGAGACACACACATTCAAAGCAAAAGGAGTTCAGCTAAAATATCTTGGAGTTTTTATCAGTAAAACCAGAGCATTTGACCTTAGTCTTTTAAAGTATAGAATAAATTTCGAAAATAAATAGTTGAAAATCCCGATCAAGCAGGAATTCCACCAAGACGACTTCCAATGATTGGCATTTTCCCTGTTGGCTGAGCCCCTGCAGCAAAGTGGACCAAGAATAACAGCACCATTGACGGAATCCCTTTCTGGCAGCTTTTAACTGAAACTTAATTACGTTGCTTTTTGTCTGCAACCTCCCCCAAGGTTTCTGTGGTATTAGAATGCCTACTGTAAGTGTTATGAAAAAGAGCATTAGAGGGTTTTTCTCTGATTATTTCATAACGTAACATAGCAGTTCCTTCTGCCAGCAAACACACACAACTGTTTTCAATAAACCAAAGTTTTATTTTTTCCATTTTATAAAGTGTCAATTAAACATTAATTAGTCATAGCTGAGTTTCAACATTTGTGATCTTTTCACAGCTAGTTCTCGAACAACACAAATCAGGCCCCATAATGTGTGAGCCATGGCAGAGTCTTGTGCTTAATGAAGGGGAGGATGCTTGGTGTAGTCGATCTTTAAAGGGCTTTGCAATGATTTCATGCTGAGCAATTATTTCTATATTCCCTGAAAGGTGGAAGCTTTAGAGACAGGGGGAGTGTGTATTTTTATAGCTAAAAAATCTTATTAAATGGGTATGGCTTTCAGGATTTCTTTTCTTCCTCTTCTCCAAACTCATAAAACTGAAAGTGGTCAAACCAAATGTGTACCAACCACAGCAGCTTCCACATTCTATGGTCAGCACCGTCAATTCTTGTCATTTTTGTTTACTATTATTGGCTTGTCATGGGCTCCATGTCTCCAAAAATAATTGAAAATGAAAACAAACTTTTGTATGTGTCCTTTTTCTCCCCAGCAATGTGTCAGCCTGGGAAAATGCTCTCTTTGAAAAGAAAGCGGAGCTGACATATAATTGCTGCCTTTGCCCAGCTGTTGCTGACATTACACGCTCAACCTTCCTTGGAGACACAAAACCAATTTTGATGTGACACTCTGAAAAGTCACCACTGGTACTTTACAAATAGTTCAAGGTCACAGACATCTTGCCCTAGACACTTTCAGGTAAACCTCTGGAGGACTTTTCTTTCTTGGGGAAAGCTGTGTTTTTATTGATTTTGCAAATTGTAGTCTTAAAGTCTAACAAAGGAAAAGCTATCAAGAGGGGGGAGAAAAAAATAGCTGAGTACAAAATCAATGCTTCTGCATTGAAATTTTAAGAGCAATTCCATACAAATACTACGGTGAAAGAAGTTAAAAATTTCATGTATAACTTTTGAAACTGGTATAACAGGTACAGACAAACAAGGCAATGGAACATTTGGTAAAAGATTTAACTTCTAGTACTTAATTAAAAGTCAGGTTCTTCATTTGAAAAAAAATGATGGTCATTTTGAGCATCCTATCCATTATGTGGTGTTTTCATGTGTCATTTTTTCCTTGGTAACTTTTCTTATTCAGTCCTTCTTTCTTAATGATATCCTAATCAAGCTACTTTTTGTTGGGTCGTCATCTGAGCAACTAGTGCTCAGCCAGTTTCCTTGCGCCAGTCATTTCTGAGATAAACTATACTGCTTCCCTTTCTTTCTTGCCTTCAAGAGCTTTTATCAAGGAAGAAAGATCTTTTTAGTTGCAAAGGAGCTGAGTCAGCCAATCCTCTAAAGAAACATTATTAACATAGTGAAGGATCAAGACCTTACTCGGTTGATTTTACTTCTGCATCTGCCCACCCTTTGAGCTATACTGATCAATAAGCAACATGGTGTATTTGACCCAGACACAGAACCGGCCTGTGTTCATGCCTGTCTCTGCAACTGCTCTCTTCGTGATTTATACTTACATGCATGGATTGGTCGAGAAAAATCAGTTTCTGAATAAAATACCACAAGGAAAAAGCATTCATTTGGGAAATAATGCACCCTTGCCATAGTCTCTTTTATCGTCATATTTTAATAATATTCTCATTATCTGGGAGCTTTAGGGCAAAAAGCAACACATCACTAACTGTGAAGTCCATGACTCACAGTTAGTGCTGTGTCAGAGACAGCCACTTGCGCACCTCCAGACATTTCACTCTCTCTTTAATAGATAGAGATGGCAGGCAGAGGGGAGACAGGAAGGGGGTTAAGTGGATCCCCACAACCACACTAAGAAACAAGCTTCATTACACACTGACAATATGATGGGGCTCATAAAGACACAGTGAAAAAATGTCACCAAACTTGACAAAGGCTTACTGGATACAAGATACAGTAGCATCATACATTTGTACTGCAACAAGTAAGGAAATGATGGTATATGTTCTCCAACATAAACCCTTGAAGCAAACCTCCAATTATAATGATGATAAATTGGGTCTTTTCTATGTGCTGTCCATTATCCTAGGACTTTTAAAGATGCATTTGCGTCTTTAATATAATCTATAATATTTTTTCAGAAATATTTTAACTCCAACAATATACATGAAAAATATTATAACTCCAACCATATACATGAAGTAGTTTCCCACCAGAAGAGCAAGGCATTGGGCTGGAATGTAGCTGATTTGTAGAGCACTTGCCTAGCATGCATGGGTCCCTGGGTCCAATACCCAGCATTGCAAGAGTGTAGGAGGAAGAGGAGAGAGAAGGAGGAAGAGGGGGAAAGAAGGAGGATGGGGGAAAAGAATAGAGGGAAGAGGAGAGGAGCAAAGTGGCAGGGATCACATGGGTTATATATGAAATCATTGGAATTCAAACACTTATTTGACAATTGTAGAGTCAGCTCTGTTACTGGTAATATATGTTCATTGTCATTTGAGGCATAAAAATTTTACTGAAATTCACATCTGTACCCCTGGCATCAGAGAGATATTTCAGAGAAAATATTAGAGGTCAAGGTGATAAGTAATCAGTGAAGATTAAGGAAAAATTACAGGTGAATGGAAACATGGAAGAAAAACATAATCCTAAATATAATCCAATACTTTTGACCAAGAGCTTTCAATCTTATTGGTTTAAATAATAGGAAGCCCTGTAAAGTTGAGAACTTAAATACAGGATTCATGGTATACCTCTGTATTACAGCACTTACCTGGAATGTGAGGCCCGGGTTGAATCCCCAAAATGAAAATAAAGGACGTATATATCCAGTAAATTAGGTTGGCTTTATTGTAATGGGTCTTGTATTAAGAGGTTGGTTTATTAATTTTTTCTTTTAATGAGAGGCTCTATAAGTATATCCTTTTGGAGAGGAGAAAACACGAGATTCATTTTACAGTTGGAAACTAAAGATGCTTGAAGCAGAAATATTGAGGCGGCTGCTATCGCAGTTTAAGTAATAGATAAGATGTAAATATGTTTGGTCATAGAAAGTAAGGAGAAGAGACATGGATGGGTTAAAGAAACATAATGATGGTGGTAGTAATCAAAGAGGGGACCAAATGTGGAGAAGACTTTTTCATTGGAGAATTCAGTTACTCTTCCAAGTCTCTCGTGAAATTTGGAATATTGCTGGTCCTCCACATGTACCTCAATATATATAATCGATTTATTTATATAAATTTATACAGAGACTCCTACATAAAAGAAAATCCAAAATGAAATAATACAGCGGAAAACATGAAGTTATTATTAGTTAAAAGTTGGTGGGATGAGACAGACATCATTACCCTATGTACATGTATGATTCCACAAATGGCATGAATCCATATTGTGCATAACCGTAGAAATGAAAAGATGTGCCCCATTTGAGTACAATGAATCAAAATGCAGTCTGTAAAAATAAAAAAATAATAAAAAAGAAAGTTTTAATACCAAATATAGTTAAATTACTTGGAGACATTTGTCCTAATCCACCCTAAGTACTTCATGTTGAAAAGGGATGTCATATACAATATATGTTGATTCTGAGAATTAAACAAGATAGACCATAGCAAAGATAAATAACATGGCATCCTTCCTGATAAGAAAGCCATTTAAAAATATTAAGTCTCTTCCACCCTTGTTGGAAATGTGAAGGTCACACTTTGCATTTAATTAGAGGTTCAGAAACTTTCTCTAAAGGCTTAGATGAGGAATATTTTAGCCTTCACTGGCAAATAAATTCACTATTGCAACCACTCAGCTCTTCAGTTGTAGTGTAAATGTAGCCATAGGCGGTGTGGGAACAAATAGGTCCAGATTCCAAGAAAACTACGCCCTACACAAACAAGAAGGTGACTTGGCTGTGGATGAGGTTTTGACAGCCTCGGACCTATTGCTGGTATTTCATGGGCAATTGGTCCTAGCTGTAATGTGGTCAGAGGTAATAGAAAGATGATGTATTAAGTAGAAGTATGGTATAATTTGGTTACTCTACTTTATCATCATTCTGTCTCTATATTAAATCTTCCTATCAAAATGTTAACCTGTTTATTTTACCCATCTTTTTAAGAATTCCTTAAAATACTTCTCATGATCCCACATTTAAAACTTATCACCCGTTTTATTTTGCCCCTTCCTTTCAAAACCAACTCTTTCAATTTCTCTGCACCTCTTATGTCTTGAGTCTCCTCTGTTCCTTGAAGACTCTGCTCACCTCAAGGTTGCCATGGACTCCACAGAGCTGAGTTCTCTGTCACCACCTCGTTTTCAAAACAGCTCAGCATCCGGCTGTTCCAACATTTTGGACAAAATCTCTTATTTATTATTTTAGACATTAAGGCAAAGAGAAGCAGCCCAATGCTCCAGGTGGCGTCTGTTGGATTCCTACTCTGTGTGCCCAGCTCTGGAAGTTATCTAAGCAGCAGCCTGGGAGATAAACATCCAGCCAACATCTCTCACTGTCACGTGTACTTCAGTCTGAAGGGCATACATTAAATGTTCCTCACCCGCTCTTTTTTCTCAGTCTTATCCAGAAAGGACTTAACACACATCTTTTCTTTCTTTCTTTTTTTAACTTTTCAAGGACAAAATGAGGCGTGCTGAAGCAGGCTTTCCTATTGTTCTTGGGGCTGGGTGAAAAAATGCAGTTACAGCTGCCCCAGGCCCCGCTCAACGGCCTGAGAGGCTTAGAACCACTGAGGCTCTGTCAGCGGTAACAGTAAGGGAAACAGGAAGTTGCAACCTAGACAGTCACAAAATACCTGTAGGACATGGGTGAAATAGTCTGACAGTAGGGTACATTGATAGAAATATGAAGCTTCCAGCTTCATCCATTTACAAGTGCATGGCAATATATAACGACGGGGGGAAGAGACGAATGAAGGAACTTTGGGTGGTGTAGAGGAAAAAGGGGTGGGAGGGGGACAGTATTACCCTGTATATATGTAGGATTGCATGAATGGTGTGAGTCTACATTGTGTAGAACCATAGAAAGGAAAAGTTGTACGCCATTTGTGCACAATAAATCAAAATGTGTCTGTAAAAATAAAAAATATTTTAATTAAAAAAAAGAAACAAGAAGCCTCCAGAGGCAAAAAGCATCAGTCCATAACTTTTGTTTGTATTTTATTATTATTAATACTTATTTTACTGTTGATAAATTTTTCGATAAACCTCTCCAGCAGCATTGAATGCTAATCAAATAATACAGTATGCATTATAAAACTATAGGTATTTAAGTGGCATTGCTTTAGACAGCTAATGCTAACCCATGAGTTTTACAAAACGTTCCCATTTCCCATCCTTCAAGAGCCTTCATGGTGTGATTACCCACATAAAAACCAGCCCCATCAGGCCAGCAGAAAAATCAGCATCCAGTTCAAGTTAGTACTCAGCTTAGGAGAATCAGACCTACAGAGAGCAATCTGACAAATGAGGCAGAGGTGTGCTCAGCTGTTCTTCTGAGAATGACTGGTTATTAAGAGCAAATTACTGTTGTTCTAACTTAATTATGTTCATTTCCCTTATTTTCTTCCTTTTTTCCTTCTTTCATTTGGCATTTTTACAAAGTTTTACTGGTG
Source organism: Sciurus vulgaris (assembly GCF_902686455.1). Classification (NCBI taxonomy): domain Eukaryota; kingdom Metazoa; phylum Chordata; class Mammalia; order Rodentia; family Sciuridae; genus Sciurus; species Sciurus vulgaris. The sequence continues at coordinate 179,340,459 of NC_136464.1, read as the reverse complement.
CCTTATAATTATACATAACAGTGGGATTTGTTGTTATTTTCCTACACGCACAAAATAGGACAAGGTAATTTAGTCAGTCTTGTTCCCTGAGACCTCCTCTCTCCCTGTGCATTTTCAGTTCCAGATGGTATTAGTTTGCTAAGAATGACGCCACCAAATTTCACAGACTGGGTGGCTTAAGCAGTGGAATTTTTGTTTTCTCACACTTGGAGGCTGAAAGTCCAAGATCAAGAAGTCAGTAGGTTTGGTTTCTTCTAAGGCCTAACCCCTTGGTTTGGCCAGATTTCTTCTAATAAAAGTATCTAGTGGAAAGAATATGTATTAGGGAGAGTGGTGCATTGTGTCAGGTAGTACCTTGGAATATACTTCAGGCATCATATTTCATCATGACCTTTGCTCTGTATTAAGTATTCCCATCAAAATATCAGGCTGCACCAATCACACTGGTTGAGGGGCAGCCCTGACCATTTTGTACTGCTTTGAAGAAAGCCAGCCGGGGCGGGGCACACCTGTAACCCCAGAAACCGGGGAAGGCCAAGGTAGGAGGATGGCAAGTTCAAAGCCAGCGTAGGCAAATTAGGGAGATGCTGTCTCAATTAAATACATAACTAAGTCCATGTGTTAGGCCTTCAAAGTGGAGATCATAGCGGGAGACACAATCCACCCTTAAATATTCAGCCTATCACGTGATTTTCCTTTTCCCACGTGTAAAATAAAGTGGTCCCTACCTCAAAGCTGGCCATGATAACAGAGGAGCTTTGCTGAAAGATGACATCAACTTTATACACAGTCATTAGTTGCTTCAAACTATTGCTTATTTAACTTAATACCAATTTTTTTCTTTTTATCCAATTTGTGGAAAAATATAAATTATATCATAGTTGAAGAGAAAGTCCTCAGGAAAATTCCAATGGTATAGAGCTAAAAAACTGACTAAAATACATGAAAAAGGTTATTTTCAATCCAGTATAAAAATGATCAATATAAAAAACTTTCAAACTGCACATAAAAGAAGGAAATGTGAAATACTAAGGAAACGGTTCCTGTGAACAGTCATGATGACATAGAATGCTAAGGTGTGTCAGAAGATGGGAAAGTTTGACATGGCCTGATGAGGATGAGATCAGGAAATGTAGACTTGGGGCAATCCCAAAGCTTAAAAGGCCAGAAACAAGAACTGTGTGATTGTCAACTGTTCCCCAAATACTTCTGGCTCTCCTCCTGAGCAGAGGGCAAGGGTGCAGGTTCTTACCTCATTGAAGTGATGTGGCCATATGACTCGATTTGGCCAAGAAATGAGAGAAGAAATGGCAGGTGTCTCTTCTGGCAATAGCTTCAGAGCCAGAGTGTGAGCCCATTACCCTTTCCTTCCTTCCTGGCAATAATGGGATAGTGAAGGAGATGGGGGATCCCCCCACGTGAGTCCCCGAGCGATGGCGATGTAGGGCAGGATACCAAAGAGAGAGATGGAACACTAGTATTTCAGGTACTGGGCTGTTCTAGGCCTGAGCTGGCAACACATGCCTTTTGTTCTTTTGTTAATAGTAAAGCTTATGCTATTCAGACCAGTATAAATGTCTTTACACAACAAAGTAATAATCCAAGCAATCGTTCAAGGCCTTTACAATGTGTGAAACAGAATTTCTGCATTAAGGTTTTTTCAATGTAATTATTATTTAAAAACTTATGATAAAATATGTAAAAAGAAAGGAAAATACCAGGTTAATGACAATCTGAAGCTCCTGACCTAAGGTGATATATCAAATAAGCTGAATTTAGCCTAAGTAATAAACTTTGCTTGCATACTTTTATAAAAATGTATTAGGATGCTTTTTAATTTACGTTTTTCTAAAGGTGAAAAAAGCATTATCTGTCTTTTCATTAGGTTAAGCAAAATCCTCAGATTTAAGAGTAGCAAAATTTAACACGATGATTTTATAATAAAAGAAATATTTTTAATGTGATCAACATATTTAGTATCACCCCCCCCCAAAAAAAAAGATAGTTGTTTTCTGTGTGAGGGAAAACATCATGCCCAGCTGTTTAACAGCTTAACAAAAGGTGCTAAAGACTGGCAGACCTATAAAAGGTGCCTGTTTTATTTTATTCTCTTGTAATATGAAAAGCAATAATGCACTAGAAATTTTACACACTGGAAATATAATTCCCTTGAATTTATGCTTTTAAAGGTTTAGAAACTGAGGAGAAAAAAAATCTAGATCAACAAATTAAGTTATATTCACACTGATTGGCATGGGCAGATGCAATTCCATTCTTCCCTTCTACCGGCGATACCAAAGGTCACATCTCAGAAGGAAATGGAAATCTCTGTGTCTCAACCTGACACATTCCATTTGGTGCCCGAACATGATTTACCTAAGCAGTTATGAGTATGACACAGTTAATTTAGCAAACACAATGGTTCGTTCAATAACATTAGCCCTTTAGAAAATATACCACCTGTTTCCTAAAGTAAACCTCATAAGATGTAGGTATAATTAAAATTTTAGGCAGTATCCGACTCTATGGAATGGAAAAGCATCCAATAAAATAAAGTTATATAAATGTTTTCATTAGATGCCGTGAATAAAGAGGAAGAAAAGCATGTGTGTTTTTGAGGATATATTTATTTCATATTATTCAGAAATAGACTTTGGTGGTCAAAGGCCAGTTAGACACTCACAATCAAAGGAAAGCATTATGTCGTAATAACACATCAGAGTAAAATGGAAACATCAGAACATGGTCTACAAGACTCCACACGCACCCTTTCCAATTTAATTTCATACCATTTCCCCCTTGTTTATTTTTATGAGGCCACATTGGCTTTCTTTCTCCTTCCTTTAGAAGTCAGCTCTTCCCACCTGAGGGACCTTTCTACTTTCTGTGGCCTAGAATCCTCTCCTGATTGACTCACATGATCTCTCAGCTCAAAGTCACCCGAAGAAACTGTCTTTCACCTCCTGATCGCAGGCAAGTCACAGGTCTGCCCTCTAATCAGTTATCACGCTGGATGGTATCACTCATTTTATCAGCTATGGCCTGCATTCCTACCAAAGTCATAGGCCTTGGGACAGCGGGGATGTTCTCTGCTTCCTTAATTGCCCATCTTCGTGTTCTATTACACTTGTGGAGTAAAAGAGAGAAAACCTCTTTTTCCTTTGTATTTCCATGAATTCATTTTAGTAGCCATTCTTAGATGTTCACACTTCCTTAACTTTTATCCCAAACTACTCGCATCCAGTTTTTATTACTTGTCTTCTGCACAGGTGCTTATATATATTTTCAGAAAGTTCATTGGGCATATGGCATAAGCAGGGACATGATTCAAACTCTGTTCCATGTCTCAATGCTGACTTTAGCCATAACTTAAAATAGGACCACTAGCTTCTCTTATCAGTTCAAAACTGAAATCATTCATGACTTGCTTATCTTTGCCATATGGGGATCCTTAAATAATTTTTAACATAATTTTTTAACCTCATGTACCAGTTTTATACTTGTTCTTATCTACATGCTGAATATATCTGTACTAATAAACAGAAAAATAAAGTATTGGAAAGGTGAATATACCACGACTATATATGGGTTCTCAATGAATTATAAAAGCACTTAAACATTCAACCAATACCAATGCATTATGTCTTACTACCATAGCAATGACAGGCTATTCTGAAGGATGCTAAACACAATTAAATAACATAATTACTATACTTAAGTGGCAAAGCTGACATCCACATGATATTCTTCAACCATTTACCCTTTGTGAAAAATAAGAAACAGCAAGCTCACCTTAATCATGTTACTTTATTAAGGTATAAAGGCAGTAAGACTAGAAATCAGGAAAAGTGAAAGAGAGTGAATCACCTCCCTTATACCTACAGTTAAATATCTTGTAACCTTTTTCTCCAGTAATTTTATTTGTACTGGAAAAATGGAGGGTCAGGTTTTGATAGAGGTGAGGATGGAAAGATAGCCTCTGTGGAAGCAATGTGCCAAGGAGAGGTGCAGAATTACTCCAAAGAGACGAGAGATTTAGTTTACCTACAACAGGTTGGTTCCTGAAGACAGCAATGTGACCCTGGAGAAGATTCAATAAAGCAAAAAGGCTTTAAATTTTATTTCTCAGGATACTGGGGAGACATTGAAGGTCTTTGAATATTATACCACTTCAGTGTTTTGAATTTAATAAATATGTGTTGAGTTTATAAATGCATCAAGATGTGCTGAACAAACCAACTCCTACAGGAAATAACAGTTAATACACATGAACACTCCCCAGTCTTAGAAAAGTCAATATAAGAGTGACATTCAAGGACAATGGGAAGAGTGAAGGTAAGTAGCATTGAATATTGTTAACTAATGATTACTGCTGGAGAGAGTAAAGGGATATTGAGGGCTCCGATGCGGACACTGCTCTTATTGTATTTGGACTACAGGAAACAGCAGCTGGGACCCTACGAGAGGAGAGTGGCCAAAAGCTGCTTTGGATTACACACGTCTAAGGCAAGGTGAGAGCAAAAACAAACAAGCCAGGAGTGAAGCCTGGTCAGTCCCACAGGAGACTAAGATGCAGCAACCTCAGGTGTGACTTTGGACTCCATTGGTACTAGTGGACATGAGTTGGCATTGCAAAGCCCAGGCCAAGGAGCTGGCTGTTCAGAGGCATCTGTCCAGCTATGTGCAGCAGGACTTCGTCCAGTAGAAGAGGACAGGTGAAAGCACATTGCGCGTCAGGAGCAGCGCACAGAGGTGCCCAGAGGTGGACAGGCTTAAAGAAGGATGCCAAAGGAAATGCTCAGAAAGAGAATGCTGATCCGAACGGGTAAGTCGGGAAGGCAGTGGAGATCTAGCCACGTCAGAAGCCAAACTCAGAGGACGAGGCAGGTCTAGAACGTAAGGAAAGTGCAGCAGTTTGTAGTGTCCATGGGTGCTTGGAATGTGTCTTGCTAGAAAAATGGAAGCCATGCTAGTGACAAAGGGAGCCCAGAAACGCACACTGGCTTCCAGACGCAGCATCTGCCAAAGCCGTGGACTTGGTGACTGACTTTCAAGCGCTGTCGCGTTGTGAGTATGAAGCTACTGAAACATCTCCAACTCAGCAGGGAATGCTCACAACTAGCATTGAGAGATGGAAGGGGGTGGATGATTAAACAACACAAAAAACGTGGAAACCGAGAGTGGAGGTGGAGAGTAACGGGCAAGGACCTGGAGGACACGGGCATCTGGAGTGTCAGGTGGATGAAGGGGGAATGGAGAGGACAAGCAGACCAGATTGGCTCAATGGGGCCTGAAGATGGTTGACGGGAAGAACAAACAGAAACAACTAGCCAACTAAAAGCAGTTGGTTCAGTGGTGAAATGCAGTAAGTTCAAAAATCAATAAGATGAACTGCAGTAAGGTTTCGTTCTTAAGTCGTCACTGAAATCATAAAATATATTATAACTAAAGAGAAAATTGTGTGGAACATATGGAATTGCCAGAAAAGAGAACGTCCAAGAAGATTACACTTGAGAAAACACCTTTTAGAGTATCATCACCTGGAGTTTAAAAACAATAAGGAGAAAATAAAAACAACAGGGACAGAGGAGCTATATTCAAAAAGCAGGAAGACAGTGACAGAGTGTAAAAGAGAATTTGATGATCATTGGGTGAAACAATTGCAGGATTAGATGAAGATAGAACAGAAAATCACATATATTTAAAGTATAATATTAGCATATAGAAAAGTTGCCTTCCTAGACAAGGAGACATAATACTTTATCTTAAAGGGTTAGCAAATGAATTCAAGAGTTAAGAAAGAATGGGGAGTACGTTATGCTCATTGCCAGATGGACTATAACATAATCCATATGAAAAAGTGTTGATCTGACAAACAACACTGGAGCACGTCAGAAGGCCGAAGGGAAAGAGTGGGTCAGGATGGAAGCCCACATGGAAGGGGTGTGCTCAGGCACGGGACGGCTGGGACTGGACCAAAGCTACTTAAATAGGAGCCTTGGAGAAGAACACCTGATAACTGGCAGAGCAGAGGAGAAAGGGAGACTAAATGGAGATCAGCATTTGAGGAGAGAAGGAAATTTAAACTGTTTTCTCTGGATCTCATCGACCTTCTTACTTAAGTAAGAAATAAGGAGTCATTTCTCCTAGGCATTGAGGACCAAAATTTTGGAGATTGAGGTTATTTGATCATTAAAAAGACACTTTGGGAAATTTGATAGCAAATTAATAAGGGATATGTGTAACTAAAAATAGCACCAATAAATTTACTATACTTTTTTCTTAAGCCAAAAAGCAAGTTTGTTATTCTGTATATCATCTTTTATACCAAATTTTCACTTACAAGTGATTTCATAATTCAACTGAAGTAACATGTACATACAAAATCTAACAGAGGGAATATTAAGGAGCAAGAGTCCCAATTAACACAAACCAATTCCTGGTTCCAATCTTCAAAGGAAAAAATTTTAAACTAATTATGAAATACTCAAACATTTTCACCTTTCTCTGTTCACCTCTGTACTTATAATATTATCCTTTCTCCTGACCCTCTTAGCTTTCTAATTTAATTATATCAAAATCTGTGGTTCAATGACTATTCAACTTCAAAAATTAAAAAAAATACCAAAAAAATTAGCTTATAATAGATAAAGAAGAAATAAATGCTGACTTTAAAAGACGAAGCCTCTAGTGCTCCCCTTGACTTCTCTTTATTCACGTCTTCCCCAATTTCTGTCAGAGGTAGGTGAACATTTATATTTACAGGGCATCTGACATTTAATTTATGTTCTCTCATCACAATTAAGTAGTTTATAATGTGTCCATTGTTGATTCTAAAAGAAACATTAAATACCATATTTTAGGAACAAATTACATAAATATTGACTGCTGTAAATCCAACTGTCACCCTTGAATTTATGATACTTAGATATAAATTCTTGGGTATTATAATTATAAATATTTTAATGTCACTTCAACTCAACAGTTCAATGGATAACATTTCATTGATTAATTTATATACAGTCTAATAAAGACTTTCAATGAGTTTTTTTTAAATAAAGCAGCAATATGGTTTGCTTTATTTCTTATCATGACATTTTAAAGATTTTATTTTTACTAGAGTTTATGGTTGCTTATGTGTTTATTTAATATTCTTATGATTAATTACTTTTTTATATTCTTGTGGAATATTTCTTATCTGTATTTAAATTTATAATATATGTTTTTTTTATTTTATCAGCAGCTCATCCTGGTAACTGCTTTCCTTATCTAAATTACTGCTTGGGAACTTACATTTGGTGCTCTCCTGAGTTACTATACATCTTCTTGTTACTTTTATTTTTTCAGTTTGCTAGAGTATAACATCAGGTAACTTTCTAAGGAAGGGAAAGTTGGAAACGGATTTTCTACATCTTTGTATTTCCTAAAATATCTATATTTCACCATTAGTGCTGATTTATAATTTGAATCACACAGACTTTTTGATTTAAATATTTTCTTATGAGTCAGAAAGCATTATCATTGTGAGCATTTTTTTGCCACGATAATTTGATTTTATTTATAGCATAGTAAATTGAGATCCCCCAAAACACCTGCAATAAGAGATAGTCATTTATAATTATTAGTAGAATATATATATTCTCAAATGAAGAGTTCAGTTTCTTTCTTAGCTGCAATATACCAGCAGATTGCTTCATTTTTGTTCCTTCCTTTCAGTGACCGGGTAGTGCCAAGTTTTATGTTTGTTTGTTTTGGTTTGATCTTTGTTGGTCGTGATGTTTGTTTTGGCCACTGGCACAGCAATAACAGACCTGAGTCACTAGTTTCATATCAATGAAGAATCACAAGTCCACTTCCTCATGTAATAGGGATTTTGGCTATTATAGGTCATGTACACAAAAAGGCCCTGTGTGAAAAATATCTTCTCTATGTCAAACTTAATGCACAATGTATTTCTAAATTACATGATGTGACTTGGCGCACATTTTGAAACCATAGAACAAAACTTCAACATGTAGTAGACATTATCCAAACTCAAAATAATGAGTAATAAAAGAATTTAGCCAAATACACCTTCAAATATCTGGTATGTATCTGAAATTGATTTATTATATGTTATGCATTATTTAATTTGTATATCTGCACCACGTTAGGAAAGAAAGAGGATATAAACGATGGCTAAATTTTGCAATAGTTCATCCAGTCTCTTATTTATTTTCTTCAATGACACTTCTTAGTTTGAAATATATATGGGCAAGAGCAGCCATGACGAGTTGTTGACCTGAGTATCACTAATGGTTTTGAAGTTATAGCTTAGGAATGTGTCTGAATGGAGGGTAAAAGGGAGATTTCTCCTGCCAGTCCCAACATAAATTATGGATGAACCAATCTCCATGCGATGTGGGCTATGAGGCTGGAGACATTTGACAAGGCACCCAAAGCAAGCCACTGAGAGCAGAAGTTCAGGGATGTGTTTAAAAGTCATTTATTTTTGGCTACATGCCATCTTTGAAAGTCTTTCCCCAGGCAATAAACATTAGAAATTTTATTATCATTTTCCCAGTCTTCAGGCTCTCTGGGACTCAGAGAGCTGGTCTCATCTTAGCCTGGGGCTGCCTTTGTGGCTTTCTCCAGAAAAAGTGGCCCCGGTTTGCAACGAGAGTCGCCAGGTTAATCTGGTGCTTGGATCTGCCTCTCCCCATGGATACTCACTCTTACACTAAATTATATTTTTCCATTATCCAACTCCCTCATTAACATTCTTGGCATTAAGACCTCTCAGCCTTTGCATTTGCAGCCTCCTTTTCTGGAGCGAGACTGGCATTTGTACTGTGGGCTTGCTCTGCTACGGCTCCTAAAGCACTTCCATTAGCCCTCAGATCTGGAAGAAGCTCGTCAAATAACTAGAGCTGGCTGTGTATACCCAGTACTGTTCTATGAATGAGAAAATGCCTTCTTTTTATTTATATTTTCACTAACAGTCGCTTGACGAATGCTATCATTCCAGGAGCATTGCTACTTTGAAAATACCCTTTTCACCAGAGAACCACAAAGAAACAAAAACCAACAATAACAAAAAATTTATAAATAGTTTAGTTTATTCAAAGAAAATAATCTCCTTCCTTACATGCCAGTGTGCGATAATAAAAGGTTAATATATTTAAAATATAAATTATTCAAACCTGAGCTCGAAATGCTTTTTGTGAATTAATTTTCCACATTGTTTCATTGTGTCTTAGAAAGATAACACACACACACACACACACAAAGGTGCATAGTCATTCCAATGAGAAATGAGATATTTTCCCCGGAAGAAAGAAAACAGGAAGAGAGAAAACAAATCTGACAGGTGTCTCCTGTTTACTCTTTCCTAATGCAGGCTTTCATGCATCATGCCTTTTGAGCATATGTCAATCAGGACAAGATCAGCAGATCCAAAATCATCCTCAATATTTTTCTTAGACAGATTTTATGTAGCTAATCAAAGATCACATAATAATTGGAGAAGGGGGGTGTGAAGGCCAGGCTACTTCTTCCAGGAAATCAGGAATTTTAAGCATTAGGAGGAAGAGCATCTGATGACCCTGTATGACCTCAGTACCAACATGCATCACGGGGAATTGGGAGGTCCAAGAAGGCATCACCGCTGACCTAAGCTGTGTGTCTGGAGCCCTACTCACTCCCTGCAGCTCCCTGCAGTTATTTCCCAAGAGGTTATAGGGAACTGCAGCTCCAGACCTCCCACTGGGGTGCAAAGCCAAAATCTAAAGCAAGTGGTAGATGCTGCCTTGACAAGAGGTGGTCCTGCACCACGTCATCACAGAGAGCCCGAGGGGGAGGCTCTGCAGTGACCGATCTTGTTTTAAATACATGATCAATGTAGTTCATAAAAATTTGATGACTGATGAGCAACAGGTACACGTTCCTGTAATCTCAGTGACTTGAAAAGTTGATGCAGGAGGATCACAAGTTGAAGACCAGCCTGTGCAACCTAGAAAACCTGGTTTCAAAATAAAATTAAAAAATAACTGGAAAAGTGCTGTACAGATTCAATGCAATTCCAATTAAAATCCCAATGACGTACCTTACAGAAATAGAGCAAGCAATTATGAAATTCATCTGGAAGAATAAGAAACCCAGAATAGCTAAAGCAATCCTTAGCAGGAAGAGTGAAATAGGGGGTATCACAATACCAGATCTTCAACTCTATTACAAAGCAATAGTAACAAAAACGGCATAGTATTGGTGCCAAAATAGAAAGGTAGATCAATGGTACAGAATAGAGGACACAGACACAAACCCAAATAAATGCAATTTTCTCATACTAGACAAAGGGGCCAAAAATATGCAATGGAGAAAAGATAGCCTCTTCAACAAATGGTGCTGGAAGAATTGGAAATCCATATGCAACAGAATGAAACTAAATCCATATCTCTCACCAGGCACGAAACTAAACTCAAAATGGATTAAGGACCTCGGAATCAGACCAGAGACCCTGCAGATTATAGAAGAAAAAGTAGGTCCAGATCTTCAATATGTCGGCTTACGACCAGACTTCCTCAACAGGACTCCCATAGCACAAGAAATAAAAGCAAGAATCAATAACTGGGATAGATTCAAACTAAAAAGCTTTCTCTCAGCAAAGGAAACTATCAGCAATGCGAAGAAAGAGCCTACAGAGTGGGAGAAAATCTTTGCCAATCATACTTCAGATAGAGCACTAATCTCCAGAATCTATAAAGAGCTCAAAAAACTTTACACCAAGAATACAAATAATCCAATTGACAAATGGGCTAAGGAAATGAATAGACACTTCACAGAAGAAGATCTACAAGCAATCAACAAACCTATGGAAAAATGTTCAACATCTCTAGTAATAAGAGAAATGCAAATCAAAACTACCCTAAGATTCCATCTCACCCCAATTAGAATGGCAATTATCAAGAATACAAGCAACAACAGGTGTTGGCGAGGATGTGGGGAGAAAGGTACACTCATACATTGCTGGAGGGGCTGCAAATTAGTGCAGCCACTCTGGAAAGCAGTGTGGAGATTCCTTAGAAAACTTGGAATGGAACCACCATTTGACTCAGCTATCCCACTCCTCGGCCTATACCCAAAGGACTTAAAATCAGGACAGAGATACAGCCACATCAATGTTCATAGCTGCTCAATTCACAATAGCCAGATTGTGGAACCAACCTAGATGTCCTTCATTTGATGAATGGATAAAGAAACTGTGGTATATACATATATACATATATATATATATATATACATATACATATATATATATATATATATACATATATATATATACAATGGAATATTACTCAGCCATAAAGAATGATAAAATTATGGCATTTGCAGGCAAATGGATGAAATTAGAGTATATCATGCTAAGTGAGATAAGCCAATCTCAAAAAACCAAAGGACGAATGATATTGCTAATAAGTGGATGATGACACATAATGGGGGGAGGGAGGGGATAGTGTTAGGGTTAGAGTTAGGGTTAGGGAGGGGGCAAGAATGGAGGAAGGAAGGACTGTATAGAGGGAAAAGAGGGGTGGGGGGAAGAGAAAAAATAACAGAATGACTCAAACAACATTGCCCTGTGTAAATTTATGATTACACAAATGGTATGCCTTTACGCCATGTACAAACAGAGAAACAACATGTATCCCATTTGTTTACAATAAAAAAAAAAAAAACTGGAAATGTATCTTGGCAGTAGAGCACTTTCCTAGCATATGTGAGACCCTGGGTTTAATCCCCAGGACAGCAAAGTAATTTTTTTTTTTTTAAAAGTAAGAGTTTGATGACTTTTCTAGCTGATACCTATTATAATGTGGGTTACATAATGTATATAAACAAACACACATGCATAGTAGTGTACACGCACATATATGTACATACTCATATACCTACATACATGTCTGGAGAGAGACACAGGGAGAGAAAGCACCAGTGAGAGGTTTTTCTGCATTTTCACGCAGATATTCTATGTCATTTAATCATTAACATAATCCTCCTATTACAGATAAAGTGACAGATATTCAGAATAGGAAATCTGTCCCTATCCACAGAGCTAATAATTGCCAAGTTGGGACTTGAACTCAGTTCTGTTTGACTCCAAGGTATCTACTTTCAAGCAGCAATATCTACAGATAGATTTGAAGGAGTGTACGAGATGATCGACTGTATTGAAGGAAACAAATATTGTTGCTATCTATTTATTTTTATATTTAAGTATTAGGGTAATGCTTTCTGTGCAGTTAATATGCTGGTGTCCATGAGGGTTCTCATTGCTCCATGAAATACCTTCATGTTCCGCAGAATATCCCAGGGAGGAGGACGTTCTGATTCAGTGAACCTCACACATGTTCCCATTTTCTTCTAGATTTTGTGCATATAGCTCGGGTAAGTTATCACACATGAGACAATTTTAGTAAAAGTATGCTTTTTAAATATTTAATCTTTATAATACTTTTAAATCCAAGGTGCATATTTGCAGTCACTGGGTACTCATTTAAATACTTTAGAGTCTTTGAATTTAAGAATGAGTCTCATCAAAGTCCAGAATTGGTAGAGACAGAGGAAGCTTGCTACACTTAGAAGTGCTGGTGAAGCAGAGAAAGTCAGGAGCAGAACACTTTGAACGGGAAGCAAAATCAGCTCCACCAGAAAATGATCTCAAAGCTTGAGATGCGTCCTGTACAGGTGAGTTCATAGGCCTTGTTGTTGTTGTTGTTGTTTTCCAGTTCCCTGCCCTGACATTGACTGGAAGATGAGTCCCCAGCGTTGAGGTCATCAAGCACATCTCTCAGAGGAGTCTCATCTTAAGGGATTTAGAGGATTTCCATTCTGGGGATGGGTTGCACTGTGAAGAGGGCACGGGAGAATTCTTCCATCTTTTCTTTCTCTTCTTATCTTCTCCTACTCGTTACCCAAGGGCAGTCCCAGTAAGGAGCTGCACAATTATCAAGAGAATGATGAAAACAGGAGGAGGACACTGACCCCTCTGTTAGGGTTTAGATGTGAAGTGTCCGCTCAGAGCTCGCGTATTAATGCAGGAATGCTCAGAGTCAGAGCAGCTGGACTGAGAGACCTGGGATTGAATTAACGGGGTGGTACCCTAGGCAGGTGCAGCGTGGCTGGAGGAGGTGGTCCCTGGAGGCTGTCCTGGAAGGGTGCACCTTCCCCAAGCTTCCTTCCCCGTCTCTGTCCTTCCTGGCCTTCCATGACCTGAGCTGCTCTCCTCTACTGGGCCCGCCCCCATGATGTGCTGTCTCACGCTGGGCCCAGAGCAATGGAGTAGACCATCCACGGACTGAGGCCTCTGCATCAATGAGCCCCTAATAAAACACTCCTCCTCTGAGTTGTTTTTATCAGGTGTTTGGTCACAGCAACCAAGAAGCTCACTAAAACACCTTCTATCTGAGCATGAATTAGCAAAAATCTTGGACTGACCCCTGGGCTGTGCCTGTGTTGAACAACCCCCCAAACAGTGAAAAAATTTTTTTTTGAAAAAAGCTCTTATAATTACAAAATCTTCTAAATAATATTTTAAATAAGTTTTTATTTATATCTTTTTCATTTCTTCATTCATGTATGTTGTTATTCAACAGCAAATATGGAGTCCCAGCAGTGTTCAAGACCCTAGAACATAGCAGAAAGAAGGAGGGGAGCAAAAGAAAGATAAGAAGTGAGGAAACATGTTTGCAGAAAGAGAAGGAGGTAACCGTGATGAAGAAAGTGTAAGAGTAAAAACTAGACCTGAATCTTTGCTGTGATGTGATTCATATTCCAGTGAAGGGGACAGATAATAGAAAATAAACAAGTATCTTCCATGTGAAGTATTGATAAGTACTAAAAACGAAAACATGAGGCAGGAAAGGGAGCATGAACTTCAACTGGAGCTGAAATTTATTGTGTCACCCAGAAAGACTTTGCTGAGGAACGGCTTCTTATGAAACACCTGGGAGGTGTGTGGGAACAGCCGCAGGCGTCTGGAGAAGACCCAGGCAGGGGGAGAGCAGAGGGAGACCGGAGTCTTTGGGAATGCATCTGGTCTGTAGAGGGACATCAGGAGAGTGCAGGGCCTGAAGCAGAGGGTCAGGGCATGAGGCCCAGCAGGAGTGGGCAGCCAGGAGATGGTGCAGAGTCCTTGCCTCCTGAGGGTACAGAGGAAAGACAGGCTGCATTTCCTAGGGTGTTCACAGCTGAGCTTTGCAGTGTGGAGATGGGCTGACAGGGGCCCCAGCAGGGGCACGGAGATGGGTGCATGCTGCTTAAATTCCAGGTGGGAAGGACAGCAGGTTGGTTTGGTAATGCAGGCCTCTGATGAGAAGTGGTCAGATCCTGAAAGCACCCATCCAAGGCACTCCTGAGGACAGATTCAGGGTGAAATCAAGGAGAAACACTGAGAGCGCCCCCAAGTTTCTTGGCCTAAAACTTGGAGAGGTGAGCTGACGAAGCCTACAGGTACCGGGGGTTGGGGGCGGTTTGGTGTGGGAGGATACTAAGAACTCAGTTTCCGGCAGCGTGAGCTTGAGAAACTGTTAGATACAAGTGGGTGCATCAAGGGCTCAGTTGGTGGGTATGGAATTCAAGAAAGCTCGGGTCTAGCGCACACACAGACACATACTTGGGAGTTGTGCACCAATTCCTGGGGTACACAGACTCACTGTGGCTCACTCCAAGGTGCCACTGTGATAGCACTGAGCACAGAGCTGGGAAGAAAGAACACAATTGGGTCCCTGGAGCTGCTACAGGCAGCTGCAGCAAATCTAGAAATAAAGATGTTGGAGGCCATAAGAATAAAGGGAGATTCAAATACTGAGCTTCAGAGAACTGACACATGAAGAGGCCACAGCTATGAAGAAGATCAGCAGAAGGGACCAAGTAGTAGCCAGGGGGTGGGATGGAATGTAAAGGAGGTGAACTGTCCTAGAAATGTGTAAATTAAAAATTTCATGAATTCAGTGATCAGGCCAGGTGCAGTGGTGCATGCCCATAATCTCAAAGACTGGGGAGGCCAAGGCAGGAGGGAGGGTCACAAGTTCAAGGCCAGCCTCAGCAACTTCGTGAAGCCCTATGCAACTTAATGAGACCCTGTCTCTAAATAAAAGCTAAAAAGGTCTGGAAACGTGGCTCAGTAAAACAGCACCTCAATTGTATTTAAATTTGTCAAAAACTCTCTATGAGAAATATCTTTTTAAACATAACATTCCCATATTAAAGATAAGCAATTAAGGGACCAAGAGTTTACTTCCCGAAGTTCACACATAGGGTAACAGGAAAGAGCAGGGAAGTAACCCAGGCCATCTGCCATTGTTGGACCATTGTGTTCTACTAACTCATGAGTGATGTTGTCTTGTTTCTAAATGTAATAAAAGGTGACTACACACTTCTCGGCAGTAAAGTATTAGGTGCATTAGCTTTTCAAAATATTTTTCTGATTGTTATATAGTAAGTATGTTGAAGCCAGATAAGAATGAATTAGGAGAGCTTGAAAACCATATATGAGATTTTAGTAGCTCAAAATAGAGGGTCCATATTAGAAACTGAAAAATATATATATATTTGGGAAATATTTTGTAGGTAGAGCCAACCCAACTTGCTAGTGAATTAGATAATGCAATAGTTCACAATGATTCCAGGGTGTGTTGCTGAAACAGTTAGTTGGACAGATGTGCCCTTACTGAGATGGGAACACTAGATTACATGCAAATGCTCCATTTAGTTTATAATGTAACATGAGCTGTGACTGATGTTCCTGTGTAATAGTCAAATAAGCCATTGGGCAAGGATGCACTTTACAAAGCATCAGGGATGGAGATGTAACTTTAACTTTATGTCAGACTATAAGGTCGATGGCATTAAAAGCCACAAGAATGAATTTGATAATCTACCAGGAAGGTGTAGCATGATATTTTTTTAATTGAAAGTCAATATCTTACTAACTTCAACATTGAGAAGATGATAAAGGAAGTATTTCTGGACAGAGAATGTTCTGGTTTTTCTTTTCCCTCTTGACACTTTGCCATTCGAGGCCTAATTTTTAATCTAGTAATATATGCTCTCAGGCTATTTCTGTACTTACAAGTCAATCCTAAAGGGCAATGTTCATGGCCCATCCATGTTCAAGTCTTCTAGAGTCCGTTCTACCATGACCTTGACTTTGCAGGAGGCGCACCATAGAATTGTTAAATCCAGGGAAGATTCTTTGCCAGCTGTTGTGCTTGTATCTACTTTCTTGTGGAAATGCTAGGGCTTTCAGTCTTTAATCTTGGTCTGCAAGCCTGACAGCTTTGAAATTGCTGCAGAAAAGTTCACTGAAAGAGATAAATCAGTGCATCATCTGCATAAAGCAGGCAAGGCATCATCATGGTAAATAAGATAACCCCGTGCCGCACAGACACTGGGAGGTACTCTCTGAGGAGCTCACTAACAAAACCAGGGAACTTGAGAAATTTTAAGGAAACCAAAGCCACATCACATAATATAACATAAAATTTCACCATGAAACTGAAGCACAGACATATACACACAAATCTATTCATGTGCTTTACAAGTCTCCTGGAAGTTTCAGGACTCCTTGAGTCTGGCATTATAGCAGATGAATAAAGAAAAATAAAAATCCCAGGCACATAGTGAAAAGGTCAATGTAATAAAAATAATGAGCTTCTCTTTCCACTAACAACTCCCATCAAAGTGGCATTTAAATCATAGTTTGATCCATCTGATCCTGATATCTAGAAAAACCTATGCAAAGAATACAATAGAACATGTAAATTGGATATCATGATAGGTTGGTCTAAAAGCAGGGTGGATTTGAAAAGACCAGGAGTCAGATGAATTTTCCTAAGTTGAGGAAGTTCCTGATTTATTGAAAGCAAACTTGCCTATGCAATCTCTTTCCAGTATCCAGGGGGGATTGGGGATGTTCTTAGTTCATAGTATCTCTTCTCTGAGGATCTCTGCCTAAGTTTCTCTGGAAGTAGAGCTTGATGGTAGCTTTCTGCTGCTGGTTTTGTGTGCGTCTGGTGATGAAAGACACTGCTGGAACTTCAATACATACTTTAGAACCTGAAATATGAAGGTCAGGTTCAACAGATGATTCAATGACAGGAGAAAAGATGATGCCCGTCCCGTCCCAGGTAGCCACCTGCAAATGTTCTCAATTTCCTCAACCACGAAATGTGTGAACTTCTGCTCAGTGCACAGTATCTGAGAGATGAATTAGCATTGAAATGACTATCTTATCTTCTTCCACTTCATTTTTTAAGAAACATTGCAAGCCTTTCGCGAAAGCCAATGCCTTATTTTAGAAACTGTCACCATGCAGCCACAGCTGAATAGGATCGCTACAAAACAAGAGCATCATTGAGCAAAAGGTGGTCACCACAAACCCAAACAGATTTTAAATCCACTCCTCAACTCCAGAATGCCTGGGAATGGATTTTAGTACTACCAAAAAATGCTGTTATTTAGATAAAGTTAAGATTTTCATAGCTAATTACTATCATGGGAGAAAAAAATGGAATTTATTTGAAAAATAGTCAAGGTTTCTTTTAGGCATAGGAATGAGTATAATATTGGTGTTGTATCAAATTTCAGAAAAACACAAGATTCTAAGAAACAGCAACCAGAAGTCTTCTAGGATGAGGCATGTTATATTGATTTTTTTAAATCACCCTTCCCATACATACTCTTCATTTTGTAGATGCACACCACGACACAGGTAGTTTGAGTTTCTAATGCTCCATCATGCTACAGTAACCATACTTCATTCTTGACCTCTCCCTTTAGCCCGATCAGCCACCAACGTCAAGCTCTGTCTTCCTGGATCTCATTCTGTTTATGCCTGCCCATTTCTAGTATCAGTGCATAGTGGCAATTCTGTGTGTTTAACATACATGTTGAAATGAGAAAGCTAAACTCAATTCGTAGCTCTTCTGTGTAGGAGATACTATCTGTGAGCAAGTAATGAACCCTACCTCTTTCTTCTTAAGTTAAGTGAAAGTGATGATACAAACATTAAAGCGTTTCAATAAAGATTAAATGAGGAACTGGAAATGAGAAATAGCTAAATATATAAGAATGCTATTATCACAAGGGTACTACTACATTCAGTCATGGATATGTCCATTAGAAATGACGACAATTTGAAAATCTTTGGCATACTAGCTAATTAATGAATAGGATTTCTTTGAAGTTCCAGAACCTACATTCCTAGTTCTGGGAAATGTTTAAACCTTAAGTTCAGCTGTTAAAAAGAATATGGATCATGGGCATCACTTTCCCTGCCAAGCATTTTTGGAACATCTTTCCTATGCTTGATTATTTTCCAGACTTATGAATTGATAACCCAAAGGTAGAATCCATAAAACTCACAAGAACCTCAATTTAGAAGTGAAATTCTTTAGGAAGTAGGTCCATCAAAATCTCATCTCATCTCATGCTCATTCCCAAGAGCAGTAGTGGCTAGGATGTCAAAATTATGAGGGCAGCAGTGAGCAATTCCCCCGTGCAGATCCAGCTTCTCTCAGGCAGTGGTAGGCATGACACCTACCAGAATTTTAGTTGCAAGGGGTGGTAAAGAAAAGACTCATCAGGTGACTGCTGCAAGAAGGACTGGCATTATTCCTGGCATCGGAGCCTGAAGCCTGATCCTCTCATACCCCAAATTTTGCAAGCTACCCAATATTCTGTCACTAGACACTGTTTCTGCTTATTCAGCCAGATTCAGTTTGGGTTCCTGGCAATAAAGAACCTTGACTAATGTATCCATTCATTGCCAGTTTGCAGGCATTGACAAGATATTCAGAATAGGCGCTCACGGTGCAAAGGATAAATCCTCAAATGGCACTTGAGTAAAGGTGAAACCAAGAGAGAAGCACTCAGTAACTCATTTCAATTGGACAAAATGTCTCAGGAAAAAAAGACTAAATGCATGGCTCCACTCTCCAAAGCCCAATTGGCTCAGCTATCTATAATGAAGTGGAAAGAGAGACAGAGTTTCCCAGGGGCAAGAAAGGTCACAGATACAGCCCATGTGTAAGTTATGCCTAGAATGGAACTATAAGTATGCTTACTATTATATGGAGCTGGATTTGGATCAAATCAATAAGCTGAACTAGTTTTGAGAATGTTTTATGGTCAGAGTCACAAGTTTATTGGACTAAAAAAGACTTTTTGAGTTTTGGAGACCAAAAAAGACAATTAGGGTCAATTAGGTTACAATTAGGAAGGAGACTGAGAAACATGCTCAGTCACCAGGAAAGTTCACATCCTCCAGCATCAGATGTACCATCCAGGATGGTGAGAAACTAAGCTTTGAAAATCAATGGGTGGGGAAGCTTCTCCTGCAAGGAGCAAGCAGAGCTTCATCAAAGAACACACTCCCCTCTGGGTAAGAGGAACTAAGAGTAATCTGCTCCATGAGAGTCCATATGACTGCAGGTTAACAATGCCTATGTGCCTTGTATTCTTCCCCTTTCAAGTTGGGAGAACTCACAGTCACCCTGCACCTGTTGCTCCATTGTGTATCTGGGATATGAAGGAGAGGAGAGGACAGTAGGTTTCTTTTACCTCTTGTTCACAGATCCCAGTGACAGTGGATGCTCCTGTGAACTGGGCATCATGGAAAGCATAACCGAGACTACCTGGCAGAGCTGTCTGGGACCTCAGTCTGCAGTCATGTGCAGCTGGCCACGGATATGCTGGAACGAGGGTTAAAGATAAGAAAACAGGACTGACATCTCTCAAAAAAACAAGAAATATGCTTTATTTTTTTTAAATTATTTTTGTAGTTGTAGATAGACAGAATGCCTTTATTTTATTTGTTATGTGGTGCTGAGGATCAAACCCAGTGCCTCAGACATGCTAGGCAAGCGCTCTGCCACTGAGCACATCCCCAGCCTCAAGAAATACATTTTCTTAAGACAAAGAGTTTGCACCACAGTATGTGCCAGAGCTGAGTAGCAACAAGATGCAACCTTGTGAGAACAAAGTCAGATCTAAATGCAATCTTTACATGTGTTTGGAAATAAAATAAGAGCATTGACTACAATTTAGGTTTTAATTGCAATTGCCATGCATAAATCATAAGAGTGGGAACTTGTGCCACAAATGGTTGATTCATGATCTCTGTGTCCATGTATATAAAACCTACATCCACTTACAGACTAATTAGTAGACAGTCCCTCTGGATTAGGAACGTGTTGGCAAATAATATTAAAATTATATAAAATCATAACTTGATTTATGAAGTTAATTTTATCAACCTATCAATATAGACTTGGTAAATTGGAACCCTTCCCGGGCAAGCTTCATCCTAGGATCAGAGATGGCATTGACTGGCAATCCTTTACTTCCCACCTAAACATACAGACCCTCAGCCATCACTATGATCACACTTCTTTTATTAGCTATTTCTCAAGAAATTAAACATTGTCAATTTATTCTGAATTAAAGTATTATTTTCTTAGTTGCTCTCATCTTTTCAATGCTAACATAAAGAAAAACTTATGTCTTTTTCTGAATTAATATGGATTTATATTTCTCCAAGAAAGTAAAATAAGGTTAAGGATCTAAATTCATTTTTTTCCAGAGATCATTTCCTTAATTAAAATACCAAAGAAATAAATGCACATAAGAAAGAAGGAACTATTTTTTAAAACTTATTAATGAAAAAAGACAAAAATTACCACAGAATTATGGAATAATGAACCTTTTTCATTTTGACTCAGTAAATGTCCTGAACGAAGTCAACAAAAAATGGAACCACATGTCCATATCTCTAAATGAAGAAAAACTCCAAACAAAAGCTCATTTATCACAGTGATATACCTTTTGAAAAGAGACCACTGAAAAGAGTTCTAATTTTGTAAATCATGGTGTTCTCCTTAAACTCTTCCATTTCTGAGTTTAATAGTTTTATTTAACTTTGATTATAAAAGCTTGTATTACAGAAGGACATCTACACACAAACATTAGAATTATGTTTTACTTCAGACACAGATTGGAACTACTAAGGTCCAAGTTATAGGGGAAGAGATCTATTTATGGACATGCTTATGGGGGGAGACCCACTCTGTCACTTTAGAGGACACCAGTCTCCTCCTTTCATCATTCAGCAAATAGGTTCAATATAACTAACTGTCAACAGAGAGAGGGCCTCATTAAAATACCTACCTATCTACATAAATAAATAAATAAATACATGAGAGAGGGAGGAAGTTAGGAACTCAAGTTGCTTTGCAGAGCAAACAAGGAAAGAATATGTGGCTTAATTCCTAATCATGCTTTAGCAGGCCATGAGTCTGTATTTCAGGTCTGGTTCTAGAAAGGGAATTGTAAAGCAGGTTTTTTATGGCCAACACGGGAAGTGTTACACATCAGGTCCTGGCTGAGTCGAGTCCAGGTACGTTCCCAGACTGTCCAGGGAAGTCCTTTGAGAAAACCAAAGTCTTGGTCCTCACAGAGTTACCCTCACAGATCTCTAAGTCACTGAATTTTCAAACTATCATTTGAATATCTGACAAGTAAAAGTTGTGACTTTATTAAATGGCAAGTTAGTGTCAGCAAGTGCAGAAAAATACTGGCATTGAAAAGGAGTAAATGGAAGGGAGATTGGCAAATGCCGTGTCACACATTTAAAGAAATACAATCTCTAGAACTTTCCTAGCAAGAAAGACTTAAAATGAAAGTCGGCTTTAAAGAGAATAGGACTCACCCTTGACCAGCAGTTCCTACTCAGAAGTGACTTTGATAACCGAGCACCCCGCCACCAAGACATGTGGCATTTGCTGGAGACAGTTTGATGGTCACCCCAGGTAGAGGCCAGTTAAACATCTCACCACACAAAGAACACCCCAAACAAAGCAATGTCCAGCATTGATCAGGAGAGAAGCCTGTCATACTTGGTTTCAAATTTCCAGCATTGTCCATCACCACTATGCTCCTTTGCCAAAGAAAAGGGGAAAAAAATGTATTTTTTGAATGTTCAGAAATTCTAAAACCTACATTTTTATATATTCAAAAAACCCTCTCTAAATAAAAAAAAAAGGTAATTTTCTTCTCAGGGACATTTATATCATATTATGTTACATCAAAATACCCATAATGAGCATGAGTACTTTGATTTTAGCCAGACTTCAGTTAAAAAATCCATTTCTGCTCATTATTAGTTTTTGACTTGGAGCACATGCACCAAATTGTAATCCTAGTTTTCGCAGTTTAGAAAATGGATGCCGGATTGCTTCCATTTCAGCTATACTATGAGATGACTTTGTTCAGAAGGAGCACACCGAGCAAGTAATACCGAAGGGTATTATTACTGTCATTATCATTATTTGATATGGTATAATATCACCTACTCAAACTCTATACAATTAAAACGGAAAAACCTAAAGAACGCTCATAATATCCGGTGGGAGAGCCCATATGAAAGAACAGACCAAAAAATACATTAATTTTCTCAAATCTCAGCACTTGTAGCTACTAGATTCCTTTCAGAAGTGTGGTGTGGTTATCAGAGCACAGAACACAGAGCTTCGACCAACCTGTGTCCCCAGGAAACAGAACAGTGCTCATAAGACAGGAGCTCAGTGCCTTCTAAACCAACTGGGTTCTTTGATGCAATGGAGGGTATGGCTTACCCACACCACGGTGAACCCCAGTGCGCTACACTGTCCATGATCCCTTCTCTCTGAATGAGGGTGGAAATACGGCTTGCTTCTAAGCAACAGAATGTGGCAAAGAGGAATGAGCCTCCCACAACTGTGCCGTGTTACGTAGGATTCTCTCTGATCAGTCTGGAGAGAGACACTCTGACTAGGCTTGAAGAACCTACCTAAGAGGAATCATACAGCAGGACTTATAGGCCACCTCCTGGCCCTGAGAGAGCCCGCAGAACACAGTAGCAAGCACCTGAGACCTCAGTCAGACATCCATGAAGGAAGGCACCCTGTCAACACCTGAATGGCTTGGAAGTGGATTCTTTCCATTAGGCCTCTGAGTGAGTTAGGCCTCTCTCTGAGAGAGAGCACCCCGGTTTTCACCTGGAGAGAACTTGAGTAGAGGGCTCAAGTAAGCATTGCTCTGACCCTTGACCCAGGAAACTGAAATGAGAGAAGTCTATTGTTTTGAAGTTGGTGAGAATGTGCTAAGTTTGGACATATAGTAGAAAACAAATATAAGAGGATTGGTCAATCATGTCAACAACGTCCCTGAAGCAGAATAAAAGTCTGAGATATCTAAGGTGTTGAGTCAGTCCAGGAAAACAAGTTTCCATTCATCATATCTGCATCAGTTTGGTGTGATGGCCCTATCTCACCACCTCTCTCATTTCACACAAATGTATGCAAACACACATGCATATATATACTGGCACACAGAACAAAGTTAATCAAACTATGAAAATATTTTATGCTTATTTTACCAAGAATTTACTACTGGGTTTATAATAGCTATGAGTTCATTCAAGAATTCTATATGCTATGGAGATAAATGAAAACCAATTAAACCAAACTACTAAGCAGCAATTATTTTCATTGCCAATTCTGCAAAATATGATCATGCAAATAATCCAAATAGAAAATATGAATATTTCATTGATTAATGATATGGTAAATGCTTTAAATGTATGGAAGTCAGCATAAAAACTAAGCATGCAGTTATTTATTATAACATAAAGTTGAAGGGACTCACTAGTGGCCCTGGCATTGAGTAGAGCTGACGGTATGGTCAAGTTTGGAAGGAGTGACACTTTACATTTTTCATCAGTATCATGGAAGGGCCTTTCAATTAATTCATATCCTTTATTGAATTATGTATACATGTAAAAGAAAGATATTTAATCTGATGATCATTAGGAAAAATTAACAGGCAGCGTTACATTTCTGCAGGTGTCAGCTACAGTCAATATGTGAAAGAAAATGAGAGTGATTGGTCACTCTTGTGTAACCAGGAGCATGGGCCCCGCAGGGGACACATCCTCTCTGAGCCACATGCTTCTCTTCCTCATATTTAAGCTGAAGGAGGATTTTCAGATGAGCTTTGACTATTTCACTTGTTTGAAAACCACACGTGGCTTTTAGAGGCTCTGCATGCTTATTGCAATTAGATGATAATACAATCTGAGGCAATATTTGCACTAATTGGCTTGGTTTTATACAAATGCACCAAGATTATGCCTTAGTAAACATTTTGTTTGTATTGCACTTAAACAAATATGCACATAAATAATTAGGTTAAAAGAAAACCTAATACCTCATAACAGGGCGAAGTAATTGCAGCAAGAGGCAATTGATTCAGAAACAGGTCTCAAAAGAAACCAGGGGAATAAGTTAGTCTGGTAAGTTTTAGTTTCTTTGTGTGCAGAATACAATAATACTGCATATATTTATTGTGAGAATTAAATTAGATTGCATATTAAAAAAAAAAAAAAAAAAAAAAAAAAAAAAACTCTTACAAAGGGCCTGGCATTCCATTTCTTCAATGCTGCTTTTGCTGATTTCGAGTGGTTCAATCTCTAAAAAGCATCCATCTTTTTTGTTCCCCTCTTCTTTGACACAAATTGTAACCAGCAGAGTCTCCACGGTGATTGCATGGTGCAAGGCTCTCAGTAAAGCCTGGTTTGGAAGCACATTCCTTTTAACTTAAGATGCCAAGAGCATACACGCATGTGGAAGGTCATATGTCTCCTTCTGACTCCGTACCATCAGTGACGTGAAAGTCCTTCAGGCGACACATCATTGCAGTGTTGTGTCAAAAGAAAGAAAAACTCAAGGTTATGCCATTTTGAAGGTCTCTTTGGAATAGAAGATTCATGATGAAAGAAGAAACTGAAAAGTGAATCCCACCGTGAATGACAGTCAAAACCCCAAGTGGTCTCTGTGGCTGCTGACCAACTGCCCACCCAGGCAAGTGCCATGTAAGGGAAGAGTGTTCCTCCCCCTTATTCACATCAGAGGAGCAAAGTATTGGGTTCGAAGACACAGGACAATTTAATGACTGCCCCATAGTTGCTGAAATGAAAAAGGCTGACAACTCATTTTAGGGAGAGGCGAGTTTCTTCACAGCAAATTCCACTGGTGGTGGCACTAGTAGTCTCGTTAATTCTATCAGCGTACAACCTGGCAAGATGCAAATGAGGGAGATAAACAAATTCCGCTCATCCTATAGGGTGAGTGCCTCCCGCAGCTCTCTGAGCCTCCTGAAGCTGCGATAGTGACGTAGCATAATTCACTGACTCTCTGGAGTGTCATAGTTTAATGGCATTTCACAGCCATGGCACATCACATTACATTATGCTCACAGTATCGCCACGTAAGCCGCAGCACCATGAAGTGATAACATCGCATAATGAGACACACAAACCCAATGTAATGTGACATACAAGAAAATCAATGCAGCATATCACTAAAAGTACCCCAGTTTGGAAGGGGGGTACCTGTGGGCATTTCAAATGAATTTACAGATCATTCATTTCCTACATAATTTTACTGTATTTAATTTCCGTGCATCTGCAGTCTTCCACAGAGAAATCTCATGTTGAATTTGCAAGCTGTGCAGTCGCACATCCATATTTTTTTTCCAGAGGAAGCCGTGTAGTAAAGTGCAGATCTGTAGCATAAAATATTTGCAGGAATTTAAAGAAGGGCAAGCGTTTCTTTTTTAAAGGAAAGCTCTTTTTGCAAATACTGTGTATAGGGCTCCACATTAAGAAATGGTACAATCACATCCTCTCAAGGTGGGGAGAAAAGACCTCTTAAAAATAAAGGAATTATAAACGGATTAAAAGGTAGGATTTATTAGGAAGGGTTACATAGGCCATGGGGTTTGGGGTATTACTTGACACTAAAGTAACAAGCAGGCGATAGTGCAGTATTTTATAAGAGGGGAAGAATGCTCAGCTAAGGGCACTCTAAAGCCAGGCAGCGAGTTACTATGGGAACGCCGAAGGACCATACTCTCAATGCTGAGCACCGCTGCCTGCCTCTACATTGGGGACGAGATGGAAAATAATAGTGGTCGCTCAAATATGTTGATGAGCAAATTCCCACATCCACCTAGCAAGAGGGGGTGGTGGAGTAAGAGTCAGTCAGAAGCAGTGCAGGCATCTGATGGTGTATCCAGGGAGGAGCACTTGTCAATAGAACTTGAGTCCTGGCCCTGGGTTTGACTAGAAGGCACTCTTAAGGCAATTTTAGACTGTAGAGTGTCTTATTTTCTAATATTTATGGCCTCTTCCTTTTAGGTTTGTAATCTGCATACTATCCTAAATGATGAGAGTATATTCAGAATCTAATCTTGACATGGATGCCCGAAAAGTGCAATTATGCTCTCAATTTTATTTTTTTAAATAAGGTTGATTTTCCAATGCTATTTTCTTATCATGGTTATCATGGTGGAGGAGGCCCTCTAAGAGGGTCTACACACTCTTGATAACCTTCTAGTGACCAGTGCAGAAGTATTAACCATAAGCACAGCGCAGTGCAGCAATTCTCCAGAATTTTCATCTTGCACAACTAAAACTTTACAGCCACTAATGTGTCTCCCATTTCTCCTCCCCGCAGCTGGTGGCAACCAGTTCTACTTTCTGCTTCAGCAGGTTCAACTGCTTTGGAGGCCTCCTGCAGAGGAATCACACAGCATTTATCTTTCCATGATGGGTTTATTTCACACAACAGAACGTCTGCAAGAGTCATCCACATTCTACCACCTAACAGGAGGTCCTTGTTTTTATGTCTGAACAATATTCCATTTTAAGTATATTAATAGTATTCCAGAGAATTCATGGGCTGAAGACACTGATGGAAATCTTAGCTTCCTTTTGGAGCATTTGGTAACAAGTTTCCAGTTCCATTTCTTTGTCATTAAAAGGAGGGCAAAATAATATTAAAGATAATCTAAACATTACTGTATATATGAAAATTGTAGGACACTTGACTTCAATGTAAAACCCTCACCTAGGCTTCCAATGTCCAGGGCCTCTTATGCATAAACTCGATTTTAACCTGATGAACAAATCCTACTGATGTCTGTTATATTATTTGAGTACTTAAGGTAGGCTGATTTACAGTAAGCACCATTAAAATTAAATTAGCCTTGAAGTAAAAGCTTAATAATTCAAGAAAACATACAACTTAAAGAAATATATGCAAGTTAACTTTTGGCAAGTTTAGGCATATGATATATATATGTGTGTGTATATATGTACATACACACACACAATAACAAATGTCATATAGGCCTAAACTTGATGAAAGTCCTATATAATATGCATAATATAGGCACAGGATATAGACATATATTTTATTCAGTTATTTATTTATCTATATTTTGGTACCAGGGGTTGAACCCAGGAGAACTTAACCCGACTGGGTCACAGCCCAGTTCTTTGTTTTTAAATTTTGAGACAAAGTCTTGCTACTTCTCTCAGTGCTTCACTAAATAACTGAGACTAGGTTTGAACTTGCAGTCTTCCTACCTCAGTCTCCCGAGTGGCTGGGATTACAGGTATATACCACTGCACCCAGCTATATATATGCATTATTATATATTATGAATGTGAGTGTGTGTGTGTGTGTGTGTGTACACACTCATTTTAGAAGGATAAAATCAAGGACTCTTGATAACAAGTAAGGATGTATTAAAAGTAAATCTATTTTAGACTTAAACTCCCAGGAGGACAATTTCATGAATCTGATTTCCCCAAGATTGTGGCACAGGATGGTACCAGAGACTGTGAGATGATGTTTGTACAACATATGTCAGTGTAAATAAATAATCAAGCCCTTCAGGGAAAGACACAATCAATGTTCTTCTTTAATCAAGGTCACAGTACATACATTACCTTGGCACTCCCTCCCCCACTCCCTTCTTCCCTGTTCTCTCTGAGTCAGGAACAAGGACACCATCATGACTTAGCTACACCTCCCCTGAGCTCTTAGAGCCCTCAGGCAAGGGGGTTGTTACGGTTTGGATCTGGAATATCCCAGAGTCTGTGTTGCAGGCTTGGTCCTCAATGTAGCAATGATCAGAGATGGGGCCTTGGGAATCTGACTGAAACAGGGGCTCTGACCTCATTCAATAGCTGAAGGGACCACTAGCAGGTGGAGGACTCAGGCAGGGGGCCCGGTTGGAGGACGCAGGTCCCCGGAGCATGCTCTGGAAGGGGCTTTCTTGTCTGAGGTCCTTCCTCCCTCTCTTTCTCCAATTCCTAGCGTCTGAGGCCTGAGCGTCTTTCTCTGCTCCACCTTACATCACGACGCTGTGCCTCACTTCAGGCCTAAAGGAGGGAGATAGCCAGCCATGGACTGAAATCTCTGAAACCAAGAACCAAAATAAAACTTTCCTCCGAGTTGTTTGTCTCAGGTATTTTTCCCAGTGATGAGAAGCTCTCTTGAAGGGGAGAGCCTTCCATGACCATTTTCTGTGAAATGGACTCCTCGATTTGGTTGCATTTCTCTTCCGAATTTGTACCACGTGCATCTCAGTCCAGGGAAATTCCCCTGAACCCTCTTCCTGGGGACCAACCAAGTCCCTGCCTCCCCCATCCTCCCAGATATTGAAGAGATGGAGAAGAATCCTGACACCCCCTCTGCTCTCTCCTCCAAGTTGCCAGAGCTTTCCTTTAGATGTCCTTCTAGGTCTTAATGGTCAAAGATATTGAGCACCAATTTGGGGCTACTCCTCAATAATACTGGATGTTAACTTTTATAATAAAATGTGTCATGTTTTGTTTTTACTTGAAAAAGTTCTGAGTTGGGCACAGGACATGTGTCATCCAAGTGACTGGGGAGACTGAGTCAGGAGAATCTCAAGTTCCAGACCAGTCTCAGCAACCCTGGAGCCCCTAAGCTTCTCAGTGTGATCCTCTCTCAAAATCAAAATCCAAATGAGTGGGGATGTAGCTCAGCGTAGAGCACCCCCGGGTTCAATCCCAGTTCAAGATAAAACAAACCAAAAGTCATGAAGAAGTTGTTTTGGTGGTTTTTTTCCTCTTCAACACATTTCAATTCCTTTATTAGAATAAGATTTTGTAGATTATTATAGCATAACTCTAGGGAAAGTATCTGATTTTCTTAGTATATCATTTTTCACTCCATCTGCTTAAAAACTGCAGTTCTAATAATGTATCACTTCTTACTTTACCTTACTTGATCTTCTTGAGTGTTTGTCTTTTTTAAAACTGATTACCCATAAACTGTGTTTCAAAAAAGAAAAAAGGAAAATTTCTAAGATCCATCATGAGTTGATGTCACTCATAAATTCTGTGAAATAAACAGGAGTGTCCCTTGCATGTTTAAAAGTAATGTACATCAGAGTTTAACCAAACCTTAATCACAAGTATGACATAAACCAAAGTATTAAATTATCTGAATACTTAAAAATGGGTCAGGGGAGAGTGGAGAAGTTTTGCATGAAACGATCAGTTGATCAGAAGCAGAAAAACTTTATTTTGGTCAAAAATATTTTAATGACCTCATTTATATCTTTATAAATAGACAAAGCTACTTCATGAGTACAAAAATCCACTTAAAAGTATTTTTTCCTTGAAAAATGAAGTTATCTGCTTTCCACAAGGTTCTCAATCCCTGTTAGCTATCATAAGTAACCTTTTAACAAGCTCTCTGTGGACATAACCACTCATCTATCACTCCATTCAATGCACTTGACCTCATTTTGCTGAAAAGAAAATCATCTTACCCATTTAGGTAAATTTATTTTCATTTTAAATTCCAGACCAAAGAAGTCAAATGAAAAGTTCTGCAATATTCTGATATGAAAATGTAGACCATTGGCTTTCTGGAGACAAATGTATGTCATATACGTTTAACTATTAAAAGATTGCATTCCTACTTTTATTCCTTTTTGGTGCAAACAGCTGAACACAGGTTTCCAATTCCCATGGACTCTCCAGTGGGAGAGAAGAGACCCTCTCTCAGGAGGTGCCTCTTCCCCTCCTTCCCACTCAGTCACAGAAGTAGCATCCCTGGATGTTCCTAAGTAGAATTAGCAAGGAAAAGGAAGATCAGATTGGAGATTTTCTGAACTAACATCTTTACAGCAGATGTGGAGTACTTTCATTACTGAAAAGAAAACATTTATATAGACATCCAACTCAAAGGCAAAGTCAAACACTGTATTTCGTACCACTCTGGTCTATGTAATAAGCCTTCCCCTCTTATGTTGGAAACTATGTTTTTATATGATGACAGTGACATTTTATATATTTAGCCCACAGTTTTAACAGCTCCTAAATATTCATAATGCTAATTTTAAGTCACAGCATGATTTGTTAATTCTTATAACGCTGCCAAACCTTGATAAATTGGGCTAAATTTGAACCAGATTTTCTAAGCCTTGCAGAGACATATTAATTCAATATTATTACTGTCAAGCATAAAATATGCTCAGACACTCCTGACTCACATCACACCACTGCACAGCTGAGCTGGCACTTCATTCCCTGAACCGGACTGACTTATCTGCCGTTGAAATAACCAATAATGTTGTCTATTGTTCTTGTCTTTAATGGGGTTCATTCTTTTGACCAAAATTGTACAGCAGGGGAAGGAAGGAAGGAAAATTCTTTTGAGAAAAGAAATGGCTTAGGTAGTCAATAAATATGAATCACCACGTTTCACAAAATTTAAAGCTGTCGAGAATGAAAAAGGAGCTAATTGTTGTTGGTCTACCAAACGTTGAATTCGGCAAATGGCTCTAAGCGAGCACTGTACCGAGATGTCTGGGATTCCCTTAGGGATATTTCAGCGGAAATACATGGTTTATCCGTTTTCTGCCATCTACGGTGCATTATAAATATGCCAATATCTGCTCACATTATCCAAGAAGATCTTATTTCCTGGACATGAAACTGTGTTATTGTGTTATGGTGACATTGTCCCACGTTCCCAGTAATGTGAACTTGATTTAGATTTTGACTTTGGAAAATAAGCAATCCTCCTCTTTATTTTATCTGACCCTCAGGGCATGTTTTTAGTATCACTGGATCTGAAAATAGAGCACCAAAGTGGTCTCAAGTGTCAATCACCTACAAGACAAACAGCACTGACAGTTCTCCAAGAATGTGTTCTCATGTCCATCACTGCTTACTGACCCTCCACATAAGTGACAACCACGTCTATTTGAAGTTCTTTCAACAAACTGAGGCCTCGACCTCGGGCATCTGAAGCTTACCCCTTTCACTACTTTCAAGTTCTTTTGCTCTGGAAATCATGTCCCCCTTTCCATATGACATTTCCCCCTCTCTGCCATGTCCTACTTTAAGAGAGGCCACCTTCAATAAAAGCTTCCTTTGCTCCCACTTCTCCCTCTGTCACCTTTTCATTCCATGCTCCTTTTGACAGCAAAACTTCTTTGACAGTATCTATGGGTCACAATTCCTCAATAACATAATTTTTTCTTAAAATACTGTTAAAAATCATTTGTGTCTTTAAAAAAATTATTGTTGTTTACACAGGCTTTAAGTTTACAGCAAAACAGGAGTCCTCACATGCAGCTTTCCCCCATAGACTCCCAGTCGCCCCCACATAGACACCCACTCAGGAGTGGCACGTATGTTACAGCCAATGAACCTGCATTCACAGGTCACCATGACTCTGTGTCCCTAGTTTACATGAGGTGTTTTTCTTGGTGTTGTAAATTCTGTGCTTTCCCTAGAGTATAATGACATGTATCTACCATGATATGAACATACAGAATAAGTTTGTCACCCTAAAACTTCTGTTTTACCAATTTGTCCCCCTCTTTGCCCAGACCCTAGACCTTTTTGCCATCTCCATAGTTCCACCTTCCACACAGTGTTTACCTAACTTAAAGGTTTCAAGGCCAACTACTCCACAATTTTTCCTGCCAGGATCAGCCTTAGTTTTGCTAAGCCACGTAGCATGGTCAACTGCCAGTGCGCATCTTACTTCACCCTTTCAGCAGCTTTAACACTGATGCTTCCTACATTTCTGAAAAGCACATGTGCTTCTTGTTCTTCTGGCGTTATATGCTTCCTCTCTGGACGCTCATATTCAGTCTATTTGCTGACTTGTGCTCTTCTGATCAAGGTTTAAGTGTTAGGGCAACACTGGGGCTGGACCTAGTCCTCTGCTCCATCCAAACTCTGATTTCTATTATTCAACAGAAAGACTTCAAATGCATCTATTTGTTAGGGTTGCCTATAAGCACAAAGGACTTCTGTTCTGGGATAAGATAAAGTAGATATATTTCTCCCTCACTGAAATCAGCAAATATCACATGTAAAATAAAGACAAACTGACTAGAATGATGGAGAGAGAAAGTCAGGGCTCCTGGGAACCCAGGAATCAAAACAGCTAAACAGCATTGACTTCCCAGGTTAGTGTTTTTCCTACCATATTTCATACTGGTTCCTAAAGAAGGTAGAACCTGGAAATATCAAGGAGTACAAGTTAAAAAAATTAAAATTAAAATTAAAATCCAAGAGATCTTATCTCCTAGGAAAGGGCATCCTATGAAGACAGAAGACCTGTACAGAGACAATAAACCCTGAATCTACCCAAAGATCACAATCAGCTGTGGCTCACCATCACCACTGTCAGCAAAGGCCAATTGAAAGTCTGGACTTCCAACTTTTTCAGTTATCTGAAAGTGCATCTTCTTCACTAAGGTGGGTTCCAAGAAGTCTGACGGGAGAGCTGGGTATTTCCATCCCTGCCTGGCAGTAAGGAGCACTCAAGTATACATATAGTGTCAGTAAAGACAATGTGGGATGCATTAACAAGGCACCCTCCCAGTCCTAGCTAAGGAGGTCTCTGCAGACACACCCTGGGGATATGAACTATCACCCCAAACAGCAGTCATGAGACAATGTCTTGTTGTTGGGATGGAGTTGGAGACAGACTGCTAAAAGATTATTTAAGATTCAGAGTTTCGTGAGATGACATCCAAAATGTCCAAGATATATATAAAACCACTTATCATGCAAAAATGACAAAGTATCTCAAAATAAATTAGAAATGACAACCAA
This sequence comes from Sciurus vulgaris, assembly GCF_902686455.1. Lineage (NCBI taxonomy): Eukaryota > Metazoa > Chordata > Mammalia > Rodentia > Sciuridae > Sciurus > Sciurus vulgaris. The sequence continues at coordinate 179,307,422 of NC_136464.1, read as the reverse complement.
CAGATTCCAAATCCGTGATGATACAGATGTTAGAATTACCTGACAAGGATTTTAAATCAGTCACCATAAAAATAATCCAATGTGCAATTAGAAACATGGAAAAAAAATAGAAAGTCTCACCAAAGAAAAGCATAAAGAAGAACCACATGCAAATGTTACAATAAAAAATATAAAACATAAAAAATTCTATGGATGGGTCCAAAAGGAAGATAGGAAGATGTCACAGGAAATATCAATTAACTTGAAAATAGAAGATAAAAGTAGCCCAATATTAATGACAGCAAGAAATCAGACTGATAGAAAACAATCAGAGTCTCAGGAACCTGTAGGACTAACAAAATACCTTTCATGTCATTTCAGTTTGGGGAGGAGAGGACAAAAGAACAGAGCGAAAAACACATTATAAAAACTGATGTCTGAATAACTCCCAAATTTGGCAGAACACATGAATGTATAGATTCACAAATCTGTATCGCAAACAGGATAAACTCCAGTAAATTCATACTAAGATGCATCATAACAAAACTTCTGAAAACTGAAGGCAAAGAAAAAAAACTTAAAAGCAGAAAGAATCATCTTACCTTGGAGGGAAAGACAGTTCAGAATAGAGTAGGTTTCTCAAAAAATCCATGCAGGCCATAAGGAAGGGACACAATCTTTTTCCAATGTCAAGGGAAAGGAGCTATCACCATAACCAAATAAACAAATGAAAACAAATTTTGAAATCATGGTTTTAAAAACTTTATGATACTTTTGGATTATTTTAGGTCTGATGGACAAAGCAATTCTTATTTCAGCCTTTTACATTGCCAAATAATTTCTTGAGAGTTGAAATATGTATTTCAATAGGTAGATTTCAATGGGTATAACATTGGTATTGCAATTTAAAGGGAAGCTCAGGGAAGATGACAAAGGAAAAATCATCTGTGCTCAAATCCTCATTCGACTCCTTACTATGTGACCTCCGGTGAGGGCTTTCTTCCCCAGACCTTCGTTTCTTTATCTATTAAAAGGAATGACCATATCTGTCATATATCACACAAAGATATGATTATATGGAGTGTGGATCATTTATTAAAAGATCATTTATGTTGAGCATAATTTGGGCGTGCATGGGAGAAACAGAGGGTTCTGTCTCTATCTTTAAGGCAAACAGCTGGTTGAAGAGAGACCTGCACACTTTCAATAAAGGCAAGGAGATGGGCAGAATATGTTTATTCTGATGCACCAATAATATTCTGTAGGAGCAGCAAGAACCTTTTTTTCCTTTTTTTATTGTAAACAAATGGGGTAAGGAGCCTTAATATTAAACATAATGTTTTATCTTTACCACTTATTAACCATGTATCATTGAATCAATTATTAATATCTCCAAAATTCAGTTTCCTCAGTGACATAATAGGGATAGAAATAATGTCTTTAAGGGTAGGTTGTTAAGCTCCGATAAAGATGTCTTACTCAATGTGTTCAGCCAAGCCTGTGATAAACAGCATTTTTTTTAAATGGTAAAGGACTGTTATTATTATTAATCAAGCATAAGGTTATGTATTAGGAGGGACTTTTCATGATGTAGGTTGAGGACAACAGACTTTCTACAGGCAAGTGTGTCATGGGTTACAAGTGTATCCTAAGCTGTTAAAGCAGGACATCCTAAACCAAGGAGCTGGGAAGTTTCAGAAGAAATTCCACATCCTGCTAGAGTAGGAACACAAATAAATACAAATGGTGAGAGGAGTCTGTTGCAATTTACTCTTGATCACATTATTGACAATAATGAGCTGTGGAGAGTGCTAGAAATCGGACATGACAATCGCTACATGTCTTCCAGGTACTTTTGATACCAAAGAAAATGGTATATAGGAAAGTGGAGAGGATGGCATCAGAAAAATCAATCGTAATGCTGTGAAATATACAGGTAGTGGTGATAGAAACCTGAACTGCAGAGAGGACGTGGGTAAAAGTAATGATGGACATGAGAAGCAGGAACAGGCAGTCTTCAAGTAATACAAGGGAATTGATTCATCGAGAAGAGTCACACGGAGCAGTAATGGAAAACACCACAGGAAAAGGTTTTCTGAACCTGACATTTCACTACTGAAAAACTTTGACCTTGAAGAGCTTCGGAATCGTGCCCAAACCCAGATCCCGTGTCTTCAACATTCTTTTACTTGTGCTGAAAGTCTGCTTCCTCTCCAGGGCAGTGCTTTATTGACTGGCTAGCGGGGCAAACACCCCTCTGTCTGGTTACCGTCAGGGAGGACTGAGGTCTTTTCTGAGGAGTCAGTGGGGGATGTTCACTAAGGGAAGCTCTTAATTCTCGATGTCATTACCCCAGACCTTCCTCTGCAGCTGAGTTTTCTGTGTGACGTCCGGGTCTGCAGGAACCCCATCCCCATATGCTGCTGGCAGGTCCCCACTGGGCACGGCACAAGTTGAATGATGCCCTCCACACTGGCTTTCCAGTACATAGTGACCTTGAAAATACTCTTTCTCCTTCAGATGTTGTTTTGTTTCTCTCTGGCCATCAATCAAAAGCTCTAACATTATAATGTATGTGTTAATTACAGAAGAAGGAAAAATAGTGTAAATAAGATATTCAAGTCCAGTTTTTTGTTTTTTTTTTTTTTCCTGGCATGGCTAATTCTATTAAATGATACTTTATGGGAATACACATTCCTATAAGATAACGTACGTGCTTTTGAATTAATGCACACATATGCACATCTATATCATCCTACATATATTGAGTGTTGCTATGGGCCGGACAGTGCTTTACCTCTGTCATATTATTTTAAACGACAGAAGGTGGATAATATCATTAGCCCCATTAGACAGATGAATAACACGAATTATGGAGAGTTTCATGGCCTTGCTCAAAGTCAGGGAGGAAAGGTGGTCACTATCCTTTGAATGCCCCCCCCTCCCGAAATTCATGCTGAGATTCTATTGCCTTTGTAACAGCATTGAGAGGGGTGCCTCCAGGGGCTGATCTATCATGGTGTCTTAATCCTCATGAACACATGCTCTGGTGGAAAAGGGTTAGTCCTTGTGGGAAGGGGCCCCTGATGGTTTCAGCTGCCTTTCTCTTTCTCCCACCATGTCTCAGGCAGTTTCCTCCCTTCCACCTTCCACCATGAGATGATGCAGTACAAAGCCCTTGCCAGATGCCAGTGCCATACTCTTGGACTTTGCAGTGTCTGTAATCATGCGCCAAATAAACTTCTATTGTTTATAAATTATCCAGGTTCAAGGATTCTGTTACAGCAACACAAAATGGACTAAAACGGTGATGAATTTCATGAATCTGATACAAGAATCCCTGGTCTTAGTGAGTATGTTAGGGCAGGGTGCATTTTAACATGGGCGTGTCTGAGTATGCATATGTGCGCATACAGACACCTAACACACATGTACCCTTGACTACATCTGCTATTAACATACATATAACACCTAAACCCTGAAGGTAACAGATGTGTCTCAAGGTCCTTGAGAAAAGCCTTGAAACCAAGCAAATCTACAGTTATACATTTTCTTTCCTTTTTCTTAGTCCATTCATAAGTTTAAGCAGCATGGCAATTTCTCAATTCTACTTTCATCTATAATTACTAGCACCACAAAATAAATCAAATTTCTAGAACCCTCCAAATAATTTCTAAAAATAGAGAGATTTAAAATTTCAGTTTTCCAAACACTCACCTTACAAAATACTTATAATTAGGGCAGTTTAAATTAATTCAGGCAAGTACAAAACTGTAATATGAAGGTCACTCAAGACAGAAAACATCTGAGTTACTCTGAACACCAGCCTAAGGTATGACTACACATTAAGGAAAGTGATTTAATAAGCAATTTTTAAAAATCAGTCTTAGTATTGTATAGCAGAGGTCAAACACTGGCAGGCTACAGGCCAGATTTTGCCCTGAGATATGTTTTGTTTGGCCCACATAGTTTTGGCTTGTCCAGGGTTGTAAATCTTTTGGAATAATTACCAACATTTAAAAATCTAGAAATTCAGGGAAACCTGAATGTCTGCTTCTTTTACAAGGATTGAATCTGGGGTTAACAGGGCATGCATTCTCTTAGGACAGCCCGAATCTGCATCTGACTAATCCCGTGTGTTCGGTTCCCTGTGCTTCTGTCCTCTTTCTATTCCTCTAAATTCATTATAATTTTCTTGCACTCAACCATCTTCTTTAATTTATATTGTCTGTGCAACCACTTTCATTGAGTACTGGTGTCCTCTTGGAAAAGTGCAACTACCATTTGCAAGGTCTGCTTATGCCTCTAAATGTCATACTTCCCTAACAGTTTCTGTGGTAGGTACAATTTTAAGGTGTTACCCATCCCCAACTCCAAGACAGTCGTCCGCTGGAGAGCACACCCCTTTTCCTGGTTACTTAATCAATTGCTAATCTGGGTGCTGCCATGAGGAGACTTTGCAGATGTAATGAAGGTCCCAAATCTGTTGACTTTTAAACGTAGACTTATCTAAGTAGGTCTGATAAAATCACACGAGTTCTTTAACTAGAAGAATTTTCTCCATCTGGTCACAAAGGAAAGTATCAGAGACTCCATTTTAGCTGGTGTGGGACAGAGGGGAGAGCTTTGCTGTGAAGTGCCCCCAGGGGCCACTTTTCCTCAACTCTGGGAAGCCCACACACAGGTGGGTAGTCCTGCCCAGAAGATATCTAGAATGAGAACAGGAGTCTCAGTCTTCCTAAAACCACAAGAAAATGAATTTTGCCCAAACCAGCAAGCTTGGAAGTGATCCCTGGACTCAGATGAGAAGGACAAATTTTAGCCCAGTGAGACCCTGAGCAGAGAACTCAGCCATGCAGAGCCCCCACTCACATACAGAAATTGCAAGAATACAATTGTTGTTTTAATTCTCTAGGTTTATGGTAATTTTTAAGGTAGCAATAGAAATCCAATACAGAATCCAACTTCCAGAAATCCTAAAGTAAAACCTTAATATCAACATTAACATCTCAATTTCCAATTCCTTCTCAAGGTGTGAAGCTCCTACTTACCTTGCTACTTTAGTGAACTTGTTTGAGCGTTTATCTTGCAGGACCTGAAATTATGTTGGCCTTTTGCCTAGTTCTTGCATCTCCAGTTTCTCCCTCATACAAATAGAGGATATGCAACATTTCCATTTGAAACTTTCAGAGGCACTTTTCAAAATCTCTACAAAACTGTTGATTCATAAAGGTGAGACTGCTCTGCCTAGTATCCTGTCCTTTAATAGCCTGAGTCCTGCCTACTTTTGGAGCTTCAGTGATACAAAATCCTTGTGAAATGTCTTCCAACCCAGCAGAGCTGAAGTTTGGCAATTGTCACTCTTTATGTGTGTCTTTTATTGGACAGCAAATCATCAGGGCACAGTGACTACATGAAACTGATCATGGTCCTAGAGCATATGGGTCTGTACATTTTCATGATCTCAGGTGTTTCTAGAAGAGTCCAATTTCATGCTTCCTCCTATCACCATGTCTCACACTATGTTGGGAAACAACAGAACCATATGACTATTTAAAACACAGGTTGACGACCAAGTAGAGCCACTCTCTGTCAGTGTCTTTATTTACACTTGCTTGTATTTATGATCTCAGCCTAAAGTTGTGCTACCTGGAATTTCTTACACAGTGATTTCAGGCAGTAAAGGTGGTCTTAATATGGAACTTATGCTTCATACCAAAAGTGATGGCCAAATAATGTCATAGTAAGATATGGATGAAAAATTCTACCATTTAAATGACAGTAAGAAAAGAAATATGAAAGAACAGGTTGCCTGGCCACTGGCTAGTATAGTTCACTGTATTTATGATTAGCAATTTAATTGGGCAGAAACAAACTAGCAGAGTATATAATTACATTAACTTTGTTGAACTTGGTTGAATTTTGGTAGCTTTGTCATTGGCTTTATTTCTAATTCATACATTTGCTTTGGATTTATAGTTATCTTTTAACTGACAGTTTAGATGGCTTTATGTCTCTTTGTGTTTTAAGAATAGAATACAAATAATTTAAGCTGATGTAGAGATGGGAGCATATCTGTAAATACTTTTTCTTTCTAAAGAATTCTTACTTTAATTAAATATGGAAACAAACTCCTTTAGAGTCAGGAGCAGCAGGTTTTAAATGTGCAAATGTAGTTTCAAGTGCTATGTTTGCCAGTTACAGTATTTGAAAGGCTAAATTTACGACATAAGCTTTGATTTTTCTTGCTAGTATAGGAGACTTTTCAATTATATTCTTTTGATATGGCCTTCCTTCCATCCCTAAAGTTGTGCATTCATTTTTTTTCTCAGTGGCAATAATTCTAAAACCTGTCCAATTACTAAAGTTACTTGTGGGAATTTTATTCTATAGGCTTCATATTTTAGGAAAAATTAGATTTGTTAGATAATTGCAGGTTAATACTGGGTGTTCCCACAAAACCACACTCAGTTTCCCATATCATTAACTTACATTAGCCTGATGCATTTGCTATATTTAATGAACCAATGGTGACACATGATTATTGACTATATACCTTATTCAGATTTCCTTAGTTTCTACTTAATATATCCTTTTTCTGTTGCAAGATTTCATCCAAGATACCATATTACATTTAGGTATTGTATTATTTTACTCAATTAAGTTATAACCATGTCATATGTGTGTTATAAATTAATAACAATATTTTTTTGGAAAAAAAGAAACAAATTTTTAAAAATACACATTATGGCTCAGTAAGTCACTGACATTGATTGATGGGAAACAGAGTAGGGGTTGATTGACACTGGGTGTGAGATTAGACAGAGAACCTTTGTGAGTTGGAAATATCTTACCGTTTGATTGTGACAGGAATTGTGTGGGGATATACACTCACCAAAACTCATCAACTTGAGCCTTAAAATACAATCATTTATTGTGTTCAATAACACACAATAAAGTTTACTTCTAAAATGTAAAGTGCAAACCCCTTTTTTTCAAAGTTTCTTAGTAGCAATGGAAAATACCCAGAAATGTGAGTAGAAAGATTACACAATGTAAAGATTAACCAAATTTTAATAATTAGAAAGGACTGTCAGAATTGAGTTTGGCCTTCAAAACCTGTCCCCTTCTTTGCCATCACAATACAGTAGTGGTAAGCGCCAACTCGGATGTCATGGATCTAGACCACAGTTTTCCAGTTGATCCATGTGATTAACCATTCGGCCATGTTAAGTCTTCCACAAACACATCTACACAGCTTCTACCTTACTGCTTTAATGAAAGTGTCCTGCATGACGTAACAGCCACAGCACGGGTGAGCGGGTATCCAGCTTTGACTGGAGATTAAGGTGCAGAGTGAAGTGGGTGAGCAGGTGTGGTAGAGGGAAGGTAATCGCTAAGTGCAGGTTCAGAGCTGAGCCTTTCACAAGGTCACTTGGGGGGTTGCAAAGTTCTTTCTTCTTTATGCTACTTCAGTTCCCGATTTTTATGAAAATGGTTGTTCGAAGTGGAACTAGAATGACCCAAGGAATTTTGAGTTGAGGTAATACATTAATAAGGGTGTCTCTATGGCTGGCAGTGAGTGCAGGTGGCCTGCTTTAGGAAAAGAACTGGAATAAAGGATGAGAAACCAGATTAACAGGTGATGTGATTGTTGAAGGATTTACACAGTTGACTGCATTTAGCAGCATGACAGAAGACATGAATGACGTGAACATTGCAGAGATATTTGAGAGCATTTCTTCAGAAAAATTGATCAGATACATGCAAATTGTTGCAGGGAAAAATTCTGGAAAAATGAAAGGATAGTAACCACTTAGAAATGAAGCGCCATATCCTAGGACTAAGGGAGTGGTCAAAAAGTAGAGGAAATAAAGAAGCAAGATATGCATCGAAGGAAGAATCAGTAGATTCCAGAAAAAGGCAAAACAATAATGAACAAAACCTCAAACAAAGCAGGTAATGGTTTGCAGAAATGAAAAGTTCATCTTTCTGTTTCTTCTGTGTAATCACCTTGGTGCTGTTTCATAGGAGCTACATTGAACTGAACTTTCAAATTAATTTCAGTAATACAGTCTTTTCAAATGAACTGCCCGCATGAATTACCAGCTGATTATTTATCTGAATAATATTGGTTTCCTTTGGAAATTAAATTCAGGCTGTATTTGCCTGCTCTGTGTTCTCCTTGTCTAGGAGGCGTGGAAGCGTAGCTGACAGGGCGGAGTGAGCAAGCGTGCCTTCCTGAGACCGCAGCTCTGCCATCTTAATTAGCCAGTGGAAGTCTACAAGATGCATGGACAGGAAGATCTTGTCTGATGGCCTAAGTAGCTTGTAAATAGGAGAAGGTGTATGTAGCAAAACAGAACAAAATAAAGGATTGCAAATGTTCTTCACATGCAGCACATGAAGTGAGTGGATTAAGGGAATGAAGCTGTAAAACACTTGTCTTCTTCCAAGCTTAATGCTGAAGCTCTGGATTGGGTTTGGTCTGCATCACCCATGATGGCAGGAGGCTTCTAAGTCTCCGGTGCAATCTGTCCTGCACCTCGGCAATCACAGTATGCTCTGCATGGTGTTGGGGTGGCGCTTCCTGTGCCACCTCTCCAGAGTGTGGTCCCAACTCCTCTCCTGGCTCTCCAGTTTCCTGAAGGCACAGCTGCCTTCCACCACCTCTTACTCCCACCAACAGTTACGCTCTGTGCCTTTCTTTATCATTTCTCAGTGTGCTTGTCCTTTATCCTCGTCTTTTGAGAAAATTACCTATCACCAAAGGTTCAGATTAAACAGCACTTCTTCCTGGATCTTCTTGTAATACGCTTGGTTTTGCTACGTGACTTCTCACTCTTCTCAGTTATTCCATTTAGTTGTGCATGGCATTTTTCTGCAAAGAGCTAAACAGCAGTGCTTCAATCTGAAACTCTACAAAAGGTTTCCTTTTGTCCTTCCATATGCTTCCTCCCACCCTCTTAAATGAAGCACACAAGCCTTTGTACTGAGAGGAAAGAAGAGAAAAGCACATACGCACTTATACAAATAAGTTCTTTTAATCGTTTCACCTTCCAAAGCGGTAAGCTGAAGACAAAGATAAAAAATAACTTACACATATTTACTAAGTGACATTTCCTTTTTAGGTTTTGCAGTAGAGGTGACAATTTTCTGACAACTTCAAATATCAATTTGTAGGTGGTGAACATAAAGAACGAATCTCTTGGTATTGTCTTGTGTGGAGTGCTCATAATATAGAGATGCAAATTGTCATTCCATGAATAGAATAAAAAGTTAAACTAATATTAATAGGTAGCAATTATAATGAGAAATATTATGTAGACTTTTTTGGGGAATAAAGTGACAGAGACCAAAATCCATACCTCCTCAAATAAAAAAAAGGAATTCATAAGACAGAGTCGGTTGGCTGAAGAGTTGAAAAGTCAGAAGAGTCTCAGCCATAACTTGGTTCAAATGACATTGTGTTGTCATCGCTGGCTTTAGTCTTCAGTTGGCTTTACTCTCAGACTCCACATGGTGACTTCTGCTGGCCTAATTTAGCAAATATATTTTGGGTGTCTTTGATAGGCCAGATACCTTTCAAGATATTGACAGGGAGCAGAGAAGAGGCAGATAAAATATCTCTTCTCCTGGAGTTTGCAAGTTTACACTCTCTCTGGGATTAGAGCTGTGTGTGTGTGTGTGTGTGTGTGTGTGTGTGTGTGTTTCAGTGATAAGAAGAAAAATAATTCATGGTAAAGGGTGGAAGGTTATGAATGTTTAGAAAGGTTGTTGACAGCTTGGCCAGGAAAGGCTGTCAAGGAAAAACACCCAATAAAAGGGTGCTGGAGTTGTATCTGGGAGGCAGTCGGCAAAGGGGCCTGGCTACTGCTCTCAAAAGCCTTCCACAGAGGGAAACCAAGGACACATTTGAAGCTGGTATGAGCTTGTGGACAGAAAAGAGCCTGAAGAAGCTCATGTTGCTCCAGTAGACTGAACAGGAGCCACAGGGAAAGGTGGCTCTGGTGATGGGATAATCCAGAGACACTCGGCATAAAAAGAACCCGTGCTGTACTTGAGGTGCGAAGGAAAGCTTCTGCAGGGTTTTGCTTATGAACCAAGACTATGGCGCGTTTCAAAATGAACACTGTTCCCAAGGTTCAGAATAAATAAGCACAACCTGAGGTCAGGTGTAGAGAATACACTGATTCCAAAGAGGCCAAAATAAACTCCCAGAAGTGAAGCTTACCATCATTCACGGCCTGAGGTAGGCTTCTGTCTTCTCTAGACAACCATCAGGCAGGGAGGGGATGGAAGGCCAGTGCACTGACCAGCCTAGCCTAGGCCCAGGGTCCCAGCTGTGTCCAGGGGTGAAGACGAAATCACCTGAAATACACAGGTACTCCCTAAAATAGAAGATTTGCTGGATTGATTGATAAGAGGATGGGGATGGCAGAAGAGTCTCTGAACTTAAACTTACATCAATTTAAATTGTCTAAATCAAAGAAGAGGAAAAAAGATGGAATAAAATATAATCAGGGCCTCAGGGACTCTATTAGTAACATCAACAGATCTAAATTATATGTAACACCATTCTGAAGCACATGAGAGAGAAACGGAGTCCGTGGAAGCAACCTCAGGCACAAAATGGCTAAAAACTCTCAACTTCAGCTGCCAGATATGGACAAACTAGAGGAATTCATGGAAACCCAGACATGCATCGGGGCAACCCCGCTGGGCACCGCAGTGGAACTGGTGAAGAGCAGCAATAAAGAGAGGCTCTTGGACACAGCCAAAGGAGAGCCCGACCACGCTGCTGGGACTAACAGTGCCTGGGGAACTCTCCCTGGAAGTGACCTACTGAAAAAAAGAAGAGGCGGATTTAATGGCCCAATACACTGTCTACCTGGGTGGGTATAAAATGTGCACTTAGAGAGAGTGCTGTTTCTGCAGTGGTTCAGAGCAGTGTTCTATAAAAATCAATTAGGCCTGTGTTTTGATTTTTTCTCCTAAATATATTGTTAACTGCTTAAAGAGAGGCATTAAAATACATAATGCTTACAGACTTGCAAATCTTTTATTTGTATGTTTGTGGACTTCATGACTGGGCAAATACAATTTGTGAAGTTTTATTTGCTTTATGAGTTGAGTGTTTTCTACTTATTTAAAGTCCCCATTTTAAATGCTAAATGAAATAAACTGTAACCTAGAATTTTGACCAGTACAAATACCCTTCAAGAATGAAAGCAAAACCAGACATGGCAGCACAATCCTGTAATCCCAGGCACTCAGGAGGCTGAGACGGAAGGATTCTAAAGTGGACACCAACCCCAGCAACTTAGCAAGACCTTAGCAATCTAACTAACAAGACCTATGCCAAAATAAATAATGAAAAGGACTGGACATGGAACTCAGTGGTAGAGCAGCTCTACTGAGCAGTTCTACCAACTGGCTCAGTCTTCAGTTCTACCAAAATGAAAAGAAAGAAAGAAAGAAAGAAAGAAAGAGAGAGAGAGAGAGAGAGAGAGAGAGAGAGAGAGGGAGAGAGAGAGAGAGAGAGAAAGAAAGAAAGAAAGAAAGAAAGAAAGAAAGAAAGAAAGAAAGAAAGAAAGAAAGAAAGAAAGAAGCAAATAAAGGAAAACCAAGGCAGAGTGACCCCATCATGCTCACACTGTCATGCTGAAGATGCACATTGTGAAGGCTGAAGGGAAATACTACCAGAAGGGATTTTTTTTTTTTTTTTTGTACTTTCAGGAAGGAATGAAAAGCATCAGAAATGGTGACTGAATGGGCAAATCTAAAAGACATTTCCTCCCCCATTAAAAATACTTAAAAATTCTAAAGCAACAATTGTAACATTTTTTGGCTATGCTACACAAGCTGTTGCCTGCAGGATGGTGGAGTGGTCAGGACACCCTCATGGTTAAAAATGTTCCATCATGTGAGCTGGCACCGAGGAAGAGGCTGTGGAAAGGGCAGATTCACTCAAAAAATATGAAGCAGACAGGTGAGAAGTCAAAAGACAAGTTAAAATGCATTTCTAAACCTTATTCACATACATCAAAAGAAGGCAATATAGAAGAAACAGGACCACAAAAAATAAGGAACAAACAGAAAATAAATAGCAAATTAGTAGACCTAAATATTGAATCTTAATTAACTGAATATGTCCATGGAAAATACCAAATATTAGAGAAAATTAACATGCATGATTCAACTAACTCCACAGTGTCATAAGATGCATTTTTAAAATATGATTCCAATAATCAGTTAAAGTTAAATAGCTGAAACAGAGATCTAGTTAACAGCAAATGTAAGAAACTTGTGTGGCTGCAATATCAGATAAATTAAACACCAAGACAAAGAGAATTAGAGAAGTAAAGATAGCCAGATCTTAATCACAAAAGGATCAATTCATCATGAAAACAGAAACAACCATAAAGGCAGATTTGCCAACCAACATAGCATCCAAATATATGAAACAAAATGGACAAAATTAGCAGGTGAGTCCAAAACATAACTGGAGATATTATCACCCCTCCTCTAAGCAGCTAATAGAGGATCTAAAAAATAGCAATAAAAATATTCAAGGCTCAATTGGTATTGATAGAGCGTTGCAGTAGGCAGAAAAAGAATCTTTTTCAAGTGCACGCTGTCACAGTAGGCAACACTTTCACAGGGTCAGTGTCAACCAGATGTGCTTCTCAGAACTGTAAGTGTATTAACTCATTCATAGGACCTGAATGGAACAATGTACATGAAAAAAATGTCTCTCATTTTAAAATATCCAAATACATTAGGAAGCTAGTTTAAGAAATTCGCAACAGGCACTGATCTTGTTGAAAGAGTTGCATATCTAATGGATTGTAGTAATCAGTACATTAATACTGTAGCACTAATAAATAATGGGTGAAGCAGTACACTGCTTTTTTATACATTCAAAAGTGCACATGCAGCTGTACTTACGGGAGTGATTGAGACCACCAAGGGGCAACTGATGGTCACTTCTTTAGTAATTAACCTTCATACTGTTATTTGTTTGTAACTGAAGCTATTACAGTGCCCATCCTTCTATGAAACCCATCTCTATTAGAATAGAATGTGGACTTTCCTATAGAGAATGCCAGAAATGTCACAAGTTCACAAGTTCTTGGAAATGTATCCTTACTTCAATTTTTTTTTTCAATTAAAGATTCTGATGTAAATATTGTTTAGTGAATTTAATGTGTTAAACTTGCCATATAAACTATTTCTTTTTGAGGCTTTCAAACAGGAAATAACCTAGGTACCCAGAAGATCTGATTTGGTTTTTTTTGTTCGTTTTTTTTTTTTTTTTTGAAATGTGTCTTTTAGAACATTGTTAAGGAACTTTCAAAAAGAATTGCTGTGTTCAATGTTACCATTGAAAATTGTATGATGCTATAAGTAAATTAAATGTCTCAGTAGTATTCCAAAGAAAGGCAGTCTCCAAGCGTCTGCTATTGCTTTTTCTTCCCTATGGACTGTTCTTGGCAGCCTCAGATCTTACAAGACCATAAATTATTATGAATTTGTGTATGTTCATCATTCCCATATTATAATTTTTCTCTTGAGGGTGAGCTAAAAATCTTACCTATCATAGTTAAGTTGTGAGATTCAACCCTTTATTTGTTGTTAAAACTTAGGTACAATCAAGATGATCTTCATAAACTGTTGATAATAGCTTTGTAAAAAGTAATCTTCAATTTTATAACTGAAAAATTAAAACTTCAAATCCATGTCTCTTATAGAGGAAAAAGGAAAGGTCCATAAGTATCCTAAAGTGATTATAATGGAGAGTTGAGAGGGAGGAATGAGGTGGGGTGGATTTTTACAGGCTCCGTTTGCAGAGCTATTGGCAGAGTCAAAAAGTCAAGCACTTGAGTAAAGCGTTCAACAAGAAATTACTCACTGACTGCTAGCAGAGGCTGTGGTCAAACACATCTGCCACCGCGCTGGTTGGTGGATAGAATGATTTAGAACTTCCTACAAATCGAGAGCATTCTCTGTGTGGCAGCCCAGGCACAGGCTGGCAGGAAGGAGGAGAATGCCCACCACAAAGTGTCACTACTTCAGTTACATCACATTGGAATTCAGATGGGGGCTGAGACCTGAAAAGTGAATTTATTGTTGCAAGAAAGTCAATAATTTACAATAACTCGAGGCAGTGATTTAAAAGGCTATTTTGTGCACACCATTTACTTCTTCACACACATGGGTATTGCTATTCATTGCCACGGATACCTAGGAGCAGAGTAATTCCACCAGGCGACAGCAGTTGGACTTTACTGGGTCTTTACAAAGCAAAGAAAAAGTCTATGACTCATCAGAAAACTGAGTATCAGAAACAATGTTCTCTGAATTTCAGAAGAGCTATTTACATCACTTGTTCCACATTCTCCTCTCATTTTTTCTTAAAGAATATTTAATTTTTAATGAAATCTGTCCTTCCTCCCAATGACAAGACCTCAAATTGCCATCAAAATAGACAAACAACAGAATATAAACTTGACTTTCGGAAATGATATACTTATTGATTGAGAGAACATTATTGATGTGTCGCAAATAATTGTCCTTTTCGGAACTTAGGTTTCCTTGCTTGTTTATCAATAGATGTCTAACTGCTATCAACAAGCCTTTTCATTGAACTTATCTTAAATAAAAGAGACTAAGATGTTGTGCCTTGTAGTATGCACACACAAAAGACATAGCAAAAGATATCTGTTCTTCACCATTTTTTCAAAATAACGTTTCAATTAATAAGACAAATGAGAAAAAATAAATTCTCTGGATACAGCTATTTGCTTTGTAAAATCTTTTGCTTCTTTTTTCCCCTTTGCTTTGTGCAATAGGAGAAAGATCAGAATGCATGTCCATGACATCTGGATCATCTTAATGTTTGTGTCAAAGAGTACCTTCTCTCTCCATTTATTTTTTATTATTAATTAAAGCAATGTTGCAAAAATGTACTGTCTGCTCTAGGACTCAGAATATAAAGAAAGGTATCCCTAAAGACTATTTCAATTTCTTCAGTTATGCAAAGTTCATAAAGCCTCCACACTATCCTCCACATATATCAGGCATTGTGTGTCAAACTGAGAAAGAATATACAGTTGGAGATTTTTGCATATCTTTTCTCCATTGGGCACCACACTGCACTTAAAGTAAGAGAAAAAAATGTAAGCTAATCCGACAATAGAAATGTACCTAACTGGACAATTGGCAACAGCAGTGACTTTTCCTAAATTTCTTAAACTATGAGCATCACCATCCAGAATAATTGATATGTGTGTGATACATAATAAAAGACATCTAGGGCTGAAATGAAATCTGAAGTGCTATAAAATTCATCTCCAAATAGCTTCGAGATGGAGTAAGCAGTGTGTCAATTTTCCACCTAACAAAGTGCCATTTTCTATTTTATCCATGAAATTCCAGCAATCCTGTGAGAAATTCAAGATGACATGTGCATAGGGTGGTGTGATTTAGAAACTAAGAGTCTTGACCAAAAGAAGAACCCTATGGCCAGTCCTTAGAATTCAGTAACTGGTCCAGCTGCCCAGACTCAAGCCCTGCTGCTTCCCTGCTGCTGGCTGGCACTGCCTGCCGCACTTGTGCCTCTGCAGTGAGTCAGACTCTTCAGACTTCTCACTTCCCACCTCACTGCCTGTTTGCAATGGCCTTCTCTCTTCCATCTTGGCACGTGTTTTTAACAGCGTTCTGGTAACAGACTTGTATGATTTGACTTCCAGACACCCTTCAGGAAACATTTGGAGAATTTGTTCTGCAGAGTGGAGCATCTTGGGGTCCAAACTTTTTTCTTTTTTGATCACAGCCAAAATGAAAAATTTTACATTTCTTGAAAATAGTAATGGTGGCCTCTGCTGAAAGCCTTTCCTAGTCATTTCTGAAAGTTTCAAATTTACTACTCAAAAAATTAGCCCAGGAAATATTTTGTGTTTGTATAATCAAAGGTGAAGGAGAAAATGCAGAACCTTTGGGCACATGTTTGAAAGTTTTTTGACTTGCAGAAATTATAAATTGCTTTGAAATCCCTTATCTTCATGAATCACTGTTTTTTTTTTTTTTTTATTCCAGGTAAAAGCTATAAATGATATTGTAGTATTAAAGATCAAATTCCCATAACTATTTTTCTTTTTTAAAAAATAATGATGTTTTCTTTATATTTGAGTAATGCTCTTATTTACAGCATTGTATTTGCCACTCACGATGTTAGATTCTAGTTAAAAATAAGATTTGCTTAACTTGGTTAAATAAGAAAGAAAGTTTTCTTTTAAACAGAGATGTGAGTGCTTATAAAATTCTATATATTGGTACTATCAAAGAACAGCCTAGCACCAAAAAGTTCTACTCCTTGAGTATGAGCCATTGGTATCTGACTGTAAATTAAGTGAATGATAAGTCAGGATAGAACTGGCCAGAGATTATTAATAAAAATAAGTTTGACCTGATATCAGTTCAATACAAATTACAAAATATGCCTGGAAAATTAATTTTCAGGATTACTGTAAGTCATATTGTTGAAACTATGCAGGTTCTTAGGGACAAAGTTGCCAGAAATGCTAGAAATGTGAATGTCAGTAGTAATGCGAAGTTAAACAAAATGGATAACACCAGTATGCTTTGGAAACAGAAGAAGTGACAGAGGTGACGCTCTGACAGTTAATAGCACCAGGAGCTTTTAAGACAACCAAAGGACATAAAATACTGGGACAGATTAGATAAACCACGTACATTTTCATCCATCATCCCTTCAAGGGACTGATCACATATAAATGAGGAAACTTTGGTAATCATAGAAGCAAATTCAACCACCACTCTGCCATACTCATATCAAATACTGTTGTTCATATTCTATCAATCAGCATGCTGTTTGTATCAAAAACGCTAAGTGGCAGACGTCCATGAGACCAGCATTAGAAGATAAGTGAGCTCTTTCCAAAGAATCTGAATGCAATAATTCTAATTTATAAGTGATGGTTTGTATAGAAGAATGAAAATGAGAAAACTATAAAACACACAGAAAATGTACTCCTGATACCCGGGACATGGATGAGACTCAAAGACATGAAGCTGCCTGAAAGAAGATAAAAACTTGCGTCTAAATATATGCTTGGGGTGGTGCACATCTGTAATTCCAGCAGTTAAGAGGGTTGAGATGGGAGGATGGTAAGTTCAAAGCCAGCCTCAGCGACTTAGCAAGAGCCAAACAACTTAGAGAGACCCTGTCTCAAAATAAAAAATGAAAAAAGACTGGGGATATGGCTCAGTGGTCAAGCAGCCCTGGGTTAAATCCCTGATGATTAAAAAAAAAAAAAAAAAAAAAAAAAAACAGAAAAACCCATGAATGGTTAAAGTTCTAAAATTTGTTTGCCAAAAATCTTTGAAACATACATTTAAGATTTGTGTATTCTTCTATAAAAATATGCATACAACACAGCTAAAAAAATATTAAACCCCAAGAACAGAACTGTTTCACAAGATATGAAAAATAGCAATTGCTATTTTCAACAAATATTTCCTGGATGCCTTTTAAGTGACAAAGAACATTTGGGGCATTTATAATACGTTGGTGAATCAATTAAAAATTGATCTCTGAATCTTTTTTCGATGATCACATTACTTAAAATGCATTAAGATTCTCAGGTAGATCAACAAAATTCTATATTCATTCAATTTCCATTTCTGCATTTAGTTTTGTTTTGAACACACACGTTTAGCAAATGCAATATTCTTTATGTGACAAGCATTGAGGAAAATCATCATGTTTGCATATCTTTTTCTTGAGATTTCCGCTTCTTGCTTTCCTCTGACATCTCTCACTATCACTTGTTTCTAAAACTTTTGCGGCTCCTGAAGTAAATTTCTGCTCACAGGGTTTTCCGTGGCCTCTCCAATGAGCCCTGAAGTCCAAGTAGCCTGTGGTCTCAGGGATGGAGAGTGGGGGGTGGGTTTGCTCTCTGCTCTATGTGCTTCATTCCTATCCATTTGTATTAAAATATTATTATTATGGTTGTAATTGATAACGTTGTTGCTTAAAAAGGGCGAGAAAATCAAGTCACTTAAGTTTTTTATTTGAAATGCATGCTGCTATGAAAACAGGTCACGTGTAGTCCCACTGGTGACTTTGAAGTTCCTCTTTTCATTTGGATCCATATTTTTACACGTCATATTGCACAGTCTGTAATATGGTGGCTCTTTATTATACTCTGTTTGTATGTCTTTCAATCAAAGTACTAGTGACAGTTTAGTACTGCCATTGAGTTAGGATGGCAATCATTTTTCATGAAGAATTGGGTGGTATATAGGAGGATATAAAGATTAAATTCAGAAAAACATTAAGAGAAGTAGAATTAAATCAAATTATATAGTGTTAATATGATCATCAAATAAGAAGTTCATGGTATATAAATATACCACATATTATTAGCAATCTACACTTTCTTTGTTGACTGAATAATTTCCTAACAGATGAAAGTGCTTGATATACTAGCAGTGGCAATACAAAAATAACTTCATTTTAATAAATGTTAACTTTTTAAGTAAAGAGGTGATGTACATTGTACATTTTGGGCTTGATACATTGACTGAAACAGACTTTCTTCTCTTGTCAAAAAGTAATAGCTGCCATTCATGTTAGACTTTAATTATCACTACTTGTGGATATTCTTATTCTATTCTATTAATAGTCATTATATTCTCTGTATTTATTTATATCCAAGACTATGTAGAGAAAATTATGTAGCTTTATTTATTAAATAAGGAGAAATGCGGGTCTGATAGAAGTCTAGCTAATGGATGAAATTTTCAAAAAATTAGGACAGAAGAAATAGCTAGCTTGGAAAAAGTTTAAATTGCTACATTAAGTAGAGGGACATTGTATGAAGAAATGTGCTTTCTGCATTAGCAGATTTAAATAAACAAATATGTGTATATAAAACATTTCTAAGCAGAAAAGAACATGTCAGTGCTTCTGAGAATGAACAACAGAATTACTTAGAACAAAAATACATTTTGATTATTAAACACATAAAAATATTTTAAAATTACAGGGGTACTTTTAGAATTCAAACTTTTAGAAATAAATGTAAACTAAAATATAGATAAATTCAATACAGTCAATGTGATAATCTCTGAGGTAAGAGGTACATCATAGGAGTTCATGCAAGAAGAGTATTTATTTTCAGTGACAGACTCAAGCTAACATGGCATTGATTTCTGCTTTGAGTGTGGAAGGGGTTTAGGTGCAAGATGCAAATGAGGTCACAGCCTGTCAATCACTCTGGCAACCTCAGGCAGCTGATGCTATACTAAGATGCCCAAGCTTGATGATGCTTGTGTGGGGCATGTTCTTCTTTTGTTGCTTCTCCATTAGCTTTCCATAAGGCCAATAAAAAATAAAGAGAAAACATGCCTGGTTCTTTTTTGATGCTAATTGGAGTATCTTATAATAGTCTTCTTCCTAGTGAAAAGAACTAGCATTTCTGGAAGATTCTATGTTTACTAGAAATTTTGTTTATTCTGAACACATTTGAAGATGGAAATGATTTTGTTGTTTATAATTAAAGCCAAGTAAGGGTTCATTCTTAGAAAGTGAATACAATCAGCTGAGGTATCAGTAAGCACAGTTATATTTATTTCATAAAATTTTAGGTGAAATTTTTAAAATTATGAGATGCAATGAATTACATGAGAGAAAATTTAAATGAAGATGATTCAGCAGCAGCCATGGAGGAAATCAACGGGCTGCCAACGCTCCTTCCCCGTGCTCCCTCCTCTGTGCTCCCTCCTCCGTGCTCCCTCCTCCACACAGTCAGCAGCAGCGTATGCCACACCAGCATTTGGATCTGTTTCCTTCACTGCCGAGAATCTTCACTGGTCACCTCTTCTCCATATTCCCTTTTGCTTATGTTCAGAAAGATACTGGTGGAGACCAGCAGGGTGTTCTAACTCCAATAATGGTGACTTCCCTCCATTCTCAGGTGAAGAGAACAAGGAAAGGAGCGTCTCCAGTGGCCCTGGGAAGCTGTCCACTCACTTAGTGGTGAGAAGCCCTTTGCTGTGGAGTAGGAAACCATCAGGCTCACTCCTGTGCTACCAGAAGGGAGGGTCCAGGACAAGGACTCCAAACACTTGCTCTATAAATACCTTTTCTTTCTGAAATTAGGACCCCATAGCTTGGAGACTCGCAAAGAAAAATCCTGAGAACCCAGGAACAGGTCTGTCCACAGAAAACATGAGAAATACTTTTGACCATGAGATCTGTGAATGAAATGAGAGTTATGTGTGGAATCTTAACCATGAATGAGAACAAGCTCCCTGGCCTTGAAAGGAAAAAGGAGGATTTGGGGGCATCCAGTTTGCTTTCTGGATTAGAATGTGATTTTACTAATAAGGGCATGGAGGGAGAGTAGTAAAATAAAATAAAATGTGACTCATTAACTCCACTCCTCAAATAGGGACCCCATAAGGTGATTTGTGATATCTCATGCAGTAAATTAAAAAATGTGGTGCAAACATGGGCCATCTGCTTTCATCACCCATCATGACATGAACTGCAATTAAATCAGCAAACCACATTGAAAATTAAAGGTAGGAAGGGACAGCAAATAACTGCCAGATAAAATGCTATTGAATCACCAAGTCTGTTGACACCCTTCCTTGTGTGAATTAAGAACAGGCAGCCCCTTGGGAAGGATGCAGCCCTGCTATGGTATGTGACTTTCAGATGCCAGACATTCTCCTTCAGTGTATGCTGAGTAGAGCCTCGGAACTGAAATTTTTAGTTTAGGGCACAGATTATTCTGGAAACTAAAATAAACTCCCCATTAACATTTATGTCTCCTTTAAAAGACCATAGAGCGTGAGAAAAAGTAGATGATACTGTGAGAGGATTATAAACCCTGATCATCCAGCAGTCAGATGCTTGCTGAGATTGGGCAGGGATCACTGAAGACTGTGGAAGCATAGCAAGGATTTGGGGAGTCAGCACGGGCGTTTAGTACGTGGAAAACAAGTGAGCAGAAGAGCGGAGGTAGAAACGCTGCACTCCTCACATTGGTGGTAAGGTGCTCCTTGACTTGAGGAGGTGGAATCCCAGCAAGTCCATTAGACACCGGCAGAACTTGAGTTGAGAGTGCATTTACCACCTACCCTACCAGACACTGCGGCTTAGCCTAGCCTACCTGAAAGTGTGCTCAGAACACTGACAAGAGCTGATACAGGGGCAATGTCCTTGATCACAAAGTCTATTCTAAAATAAAGTGTTGGCCATCTCTGGAATTCACTGAACATCAATATCCAAAAAATCATGACTGCTACTGCCCAGCATTGAGAGAGAGCACTGAGCCCGTATCACGAGCCTGGGAAAGCCACAATGCAAAACCTGAAGAGCGGTTTCTACTGAAAGCATATTGCTTTTGCAACATCAAAAGGTCCAAAAAAAATAAAATTAAATGATGTCAGACCATCATACACTGGGCCCTTCTACGGTGCAGTTTGAATAAAGAATGCTTATCAGCTTGTGTGGAAGACCAGGGGGAGCAACTAGAAGGTTTCAGGAAGTGCTGAAATTCAGGCTCAGCTCGTGACACACCCATTATTATATTGGTAATAGGTGGTTACCCCAGGGTTTGAAAGAGAGAAGTGACGCAAACATAATGGAGCCTTAAAATGATTCTGCTTGGGTCGGTGGAGGAGATGACCTAAGAACATTTTGCAATCTTCCAGAATCAAGGCAATGAGGTCCAAGCGTAGAAGAGCACAGGAGGATTGTGGGAGGAAGAGATGCAGAGGTGTGAGGCTCGGAACATCAGGGACAGGTAGGCACAGGACCTGGTGCACAGCAAGTACTTTGGGGTGGTTTTGAGAATGCTGGTCTCAAGATAAGAGGCATGAGAGGAGCAGAGCAAACAGATGGGGGAAAGATGAAGAGAGGCAAAGGGAAGGTACAGGAGGAGACCAACAAGATGTTCTGTGCACCATGAATGTGCTGTAATCGATCTATTATGGATCACGGTAATGCACCAAGACAAATCTTAAAAAAGACTGCAAGAACTGGTATTAAGAGCATAGAATCTGGAGCCTGGCTGCTGACTTCACACCAGGACCCATGATTTTCTGAGATGTAACTCTGGGCATCTGATTTGGTTTCTCTGCAGCTCAACTGCCTTCTTAAGATAGCGGAAAAGAATAATAATTACATTCAAGATTTCTTTGTTTTGCTTTTATGAGTAGATTATTGATGGTGAGTACTTTGAATAATGCCCAGTTGGTAGAAATGCCTCAACAAGTACCAGGTCTTACAGCCATTTTATTAACTGGCACTTAGCCATCTTTTCCCTTGAACATATTCTCTGTTACATGCAACCTACTTCTTTCACTTGTGTCCCCACCAGGTATCCTCCATGAAAATGGAAAGTGGTTTTTCATATTGCTCTCTAACACACACTGGAATATAAATCAGCCTACTCTCTGTCCCTCCTAACCACAATATTTCCACTTTTTAATAACTGTGACTTTATCCTTGTACACAA
Source organism: Sciurus vulgaris (assembly GCF_902686455.1). NCBI lineage: Eukaryota > Metazoa > Chordata > Mammalia > Rodentia > Sciuridae > Sciurus > Sciurus vulgaris. The sequence goes on along the minus strand of NC_136464.1, from coordinate 179,284,884 downwards.
ATCTAATCTAGTGGAATGCATTTTCCTCTAAACTATTCATATAACTACTACATGCTGATTGTTCAAATATATTGTCTCAAGGCTATTGTTATGTGACTCATAATTTATCCTGAATAAATAATGCCTTTCCTATAAACAATCCTGCAAAGATCAGGTTTAGTAAAAATTCTACTAAGACAGAAAGATTCTTCTAGAAAATTATGATCCAAAGTGGCACAGCTCACTCACACACACAAATTGCATTAGAGAAAAAAAAAAACAAAACAGTGACTTATGCTCCATATTCCATGAACCTCTATGTTTGTCTTATGTGAAATTTGTACTATGGCCAGATCCATTTTTATGCATAACCAGATCACTCTTCTTAATCAATGAGGTGTCATGTCTCGAACTCACAAATTAACCTAGCTCTTACGTTGCCTTTTTCCAATAAAATCTGGATCCTCCATCATTTGGGGTTCCACACAGAAGGTCGATGGATGTCACTAAGAGAGGTGCACATGAATCAAACCTACTAAATGACACATAACAATGAAGAGACTGAATTCCTCCAGGGAGTAGTAATAAACCTTGACCTGTAGGTCAACAACTTAAATCCAGACTTGGTTAATAGCAACTAAAAATTGCTACAGTCTGATGTGCAACTGATAGCCAATGAAAGGTGAACTAGAATCTGTGGGACTCCCAGGCAACAGGTGCTTATGGGCCAGAATCAGAAAAAAGGTCAAGTTAAGAGGTCGAAGATTAAATTTGTGTGGAAAACCAGCTGCCTTCTCATTAGGGCCGGCAACTATGGCAGCACTTACTAATACACCTAAGGGAGATACAGCTTTCCATGTCACACGCAGGGCCCTCTTCCTTCTGTGACAATGTCAACAGCAAGCGCAACATACTAACTTAGGAAATAAAGTTGTGTATTGGTGGAAGAGTGTTTATTGACCTCTGGCTTCATTTAAATTTTATTTTAAACACAACTCCTAAAAGAAGAATCCATTAATTTTATAGAATCTCTATCAATGCACAAAAATAAACCATTTCTTGCTACATGTAAGTGTGCACACAGGACAGTGAAACGATGAAAAGACTCTTCATTAATTAACATTAAATGAATGCTAGCCCAGTTATTTAATGAGTAAATTCACTCTTGCTATATTTTCCCATTAATATCATCATTAAGTTCTCCTTCAATGATGTATCTCTTAACAAATGTCAGTAGTGCTATTTTTATAGTGTTGGCAATCATTAGTAATAAAATTGTAGTGCATTTGCTACCTCACACATGGAATGATGACTTTTATGTGCTCATTGAAAGTTTTACGTATCCAAGTGTTGATAGGGTACCATCAGATCAAATTTCTAGTAATAGCAAAGAGAGACAAGCTTATATAACTTATCTCTGAAAGAAAGGACATTTGGAGGTTGTAACATTCCTAGCCTGACCTTAACTTTTCATATATTTACAAAAGGAAGAAAACTACAAAATACTATTATTTTTCCAGATAACATGATTTGCAGGAAATTTTAGGCAAGATTATCTCTGTGTTAGGAAATTACTCAACTGCAGTTGTAGAGTATTTTCAAACTGTTAGAATATAAAATGATAGCATATCATGAGAAAGCCAGAAACACTCTTCATTTTTATTTTACTTTTTTCCTGTGCATACCTGAAATGACTTTACAAGAAAGATTTGGATCAACTGTACACTATTTTCTAATAATGCCTGGGACCCTAAATTTATGAACAAACGATTTGTATGTGACCTTTACTTTTTTCATAGCATATTTTTTTAAATCCAAAGTGATAGACTTTCCATTTTAGAATAATCCATCAATACAGCTACTATCTTCCTAAAATAAGAATCGCCTACCTGAAATTATTCAAATCATACCAAATGATCCCAGTACCCTGAGTGTGACCTAATGAAATATTTTCTGCACCATAGCAATGAAGCATAAAACAATTTTAAATAGGAAGCATTTGAAAATTTAAGTTCAGGGAGGTCGTGGTGGTGCCTGCCTGTAATCCTCAGCAGCTCAGGAAGCTAAGGCCAGGAGATCACAAGTTCGAGGCCAGGCTCAGCAACTCAGTGAGCCCCTAAGCAACTTAGTGAGACTCTGCCTCAAACTAAAACACGAAAGAACTGGGGATGTAGCTCAGTGGTAAAGTACTTGTGGGTTCAGTCCCTAGAACCAAGGAGAGAGAGAGAGAGAAAGAGAGAGAGAGAGAGAAAGAGAGAGAGAGAGAGAGAGGGGAAGAAGGAAGGAAGGAAAATTAAGTCAAGTAATATTTCTAACACTATCCTTTTATTTCTTAAATCACATTTAAAATGACTTGCTTTTCTTTGAATCAAAATGTGTCTGTAAAAATAAAAAATATTTTAATAATAAAAAAATAAATAAATTAAAATAAAATGACTCACTTTTTCACAGTGCTCTAAATCATCTTTTCGTGGCTGACCAAAACACCCTGCTTTCCCTGACTCTTAATAAGGTGGTTTATTTATAGAATGACCAGAAAGAGTGCCCAGAGATGCTGCTGCCCCCCGCGCTCCCTGAGTGCTTTGCAAAAGGGCAGATGCCATTGACCTTTCAGAGGACTGGAGTGGCTGATCTCACAGAGGCCACTTAGCTATCCTTGATTGAATTTGAGATTGCCTTTCTCAACCAAAGCAGTATGAATGGATGCCTGTTAATACGTTCAATAACCTGACTTTTAACATCTAGAAATTTTAAATCTTTACCTCGTGTAATAACATTACTCCTCCTGTCACTAGGTAGAATTTTTCACCAGAGGTGAGTAATTTAAAAACGCAAATAAAGTCTTTATTTCTCTTCTAAAGCACACAAAAACCAATAGCAGCATCTAATGCTTAATTAACTTTACTTGATATTCTATTCATGCTCTTGTGCTGGCTTATTTATTTCACCATATTCTGCCTCAGTTCAAAAAAGCTTTAAGGTAAATTATCAAAATATATGTAATATAGTAAGACAACACAAATCCAAAACACAGATAAAAACTGCCAGACAAGTCATGACGGAGCAAGCAGAGAGGGCAAATTTACATGTATGCCAATTTTAAAAGGTTCAGTATACAACGTGTACAAGCCCACATGTACACACACCCTCACATGCACATGATCATGGACATGCACATGCTATCAGCTTGGGAAGAAAGACCTTTGCAGCTCTCAGCTCTACGACATCCTAAACCTCTGGGCTCATTTTAATGGGACCTAAGTGATAGCATTGGTGACATTCTTACACTATCACAGTATCGAAGTCAATAACACCAGAAAGTGATTCCTCACTGCATCCTTGAAACCGGGGTGGAGTAAATTAGCATGATGTGCAGAAAGTGGCTGTGCAGGCAAAGGTAAGAAGTAAGCCCCAGGATTCACAGTGTTGATGGCCAGTTAGTGAAGTTGAGGATCCAGGCTGATGATGCTCAGGGGTGAGCTGTGGTCTGGTGAAGATGCCACCGCTGGGCTCCACGCCCAGCATTCCAACATCAAAGGTGGAGGAAGAGGGATGGACTTTCATGCTAAAACCCCAACAAAAAGCATCACTGGAAAATCTTGCTAGCAAAAGTGTTAAGGACAATTATATTTGTGCTTCATTTTAAGGACTATTCTGAAAAGTTTAGTATGAATTTGGCCTCTCAATTTAGAATAACATTTAAAGAATATTATTAACCAAATATATACATACATGTATTTATACCCATACATGTTTGTAATACATACGTGTGTGTGTGTGTGTGCGTGTGTGTGTGTGTAAACTCTAACTGCTTTGTAGTTGGAGTTACTTTCAAAGGTTTCTCTGCTTTCTTTTGTTCATTCAGCATTTGCACTCATCTGACACCTTGTTCTATTCTAAGAGTTGTACCACAATGAGTAAAGTAAATTTTCTGCTATCAGTTAGATTTAGTTTGCAGTTTTAAAGAATAAATTGGCAGATACATGCAAAGTGCTTTAGCAGTGTAATTTCTGCTGAAATAGATGGGAGTACAAAGGATAGAAGAGGCTCATTAGCTTCTGGAAGGAGTGCTGCACTCATGGGCTAGAGGCTAGGGCTTGGGAAAGGGGTGTGCTCAAAATTAGCTCCTTAAAAACATGTTCCTAATGCAAAAGCTAAAGGTGATCAGAGTGAGCTGTTGAAGTGTGGGACCAGGCCTTCCAAACCAAAGCAGACTGAGGAAGACCTTTGCACTTTCAGGAGTGGCAAGATCAAGGTGTGTGAGTCAAGAAATATAGGAAGACAGTGTCCAAAAAGTAGACAAGAGTCGGACTGTGAATTCTCACACATCCTTCAATCAAGAGTTCATTTTAAAGAACAGGTTATGTAATGTCAGCCTGAGAGAGTTCTGTAATCTGTAAAATACAAAGATATTGTCATAATACAAAATTAATTTGGAAAATAAGGGCAAAAGGTGGACATGAGTATTGAGATCTGCTGTGACAGTTTGATCTAGACTCTATTGTGATTAACTTATTTTCAAAAAACTGATTATGTAATATATGTGAGGCACTGTGTGAGGCTCAGGCAAAAATATTATTAATAAGAAGGAAGAAGAGGATCAGGTAAAGGGGAGTGCACAAAGAAAAATAGAATATCTGATTTTATAAAATGTTCAGTTAAATGGCAAATGCCATTATTAATTCATCAAAATATTACACTAGTGACTGTATCATTACAATTGTCGCATGGACTAGAAAGCAAAGGGATAAAGCGCAAATGTGTTAATCGGCCCAGAGAAAAGGAAAATTAAGCACAAATCTAAAAGACAACTAAAAGTCAACAGAGCTAAGATAGACATGGTATGACATTGCGTAAGGTACACACACACACACACACACACACACACACACACAATGCTTTCTTAAGGAATCAGTAAACTTTTCCTTATTATGAATGTAATAGCTGTTCATTATTTTAACCTTTTGATAATAAACAGGAGCATAAAAAAATCATTTACACAATAATTACAACACTCTACAGAGAACATGCTTTAATGGTACTGTACAGCACATTCTTTCCTTAATATTTTTCCTGAGTTGACAACTGTGAGGGACCTGGGACTGATACCCTCACATGAGCTCATGAGTCAACTTGTTATTATCTCATGGCTGCTGGCAGAAAACATGAGGATCCTGGGTCAGAGAAATAAAAACTTTATCACTCACAGCACAGCGAGTAGACTGAGCATATTGGTCAGTCTCCTTCTCCACACCCCAAAGTTCCCTGGGGACCACGTATGGGGTCTTAATGGATGCAACGGGTTCTGCAGAAGCACACTGAGCTGGAGAGATTCAGCATTTCACACCAAGCAGAAACAAGGTTACTCTCGGATGGATAAGAAAATGTGACCTTATCTCTCAAGAGTTCTCATTGCAAAAAGAGTCCTAAGAAATGGTCTAGTTAAGAGCTGTCAAAATTTTACAATTTTGCCATCTTCAATACAAACATTCTGGGAAGCTCAGGTGCATTGTAGACTGGTTATATTCATATGAATCTGTGGTTATATGAAAATGGTAAGTAAATAGGGATCATATATACATTTAATTATGTGTCTTCTTGGTAAAATGATAATAATAGAAAAATTAGCAATGTTTCATCCATCAATTTGTTAGTATCCAAGCACATTCGACTAGTAGCAACAGGAAGACACTTTGAGTTTTTATTCTGAAATGAGAACATGTTCTGCATTTCGAGGTGAGGATGGCAACTATGAGAAGGAAAGTGGGTTTGTCATCGTCACTCAACGTAACATGAAGAGTGCTACAAATTGTAATGATGCCACCTACCTCACACAGTTGAGGATTGAATTGCGATCCCCACCCCCAAATAAGTGAAAATCCTAAACCCAGTACCTGTGAATGACTTCTTCTTGAAATAGGTTTTGCATGTGTGACTCATTAGTAAAAAGCCACATTGTATTAGATTCAGCCCCTCGGCCTAGCCGGGACTCTCTCCCCAAGGCCATAGACACAACACTCAGGGAGCTCCCTGGGATGGAGCCTGTGGTTCTGTGACTACACCAAGCAACACCATCAGTTGCCCGCTACCACCAGATGGTGGAGGAAGCAGGGAAAGCTCCTGCTCTGGAGGCTTCCGAGAGCCCTGGCCCTGCCAATACCTTGATGATGGATTCTAGGCTTCAAAGCCATGAAGAATGCATTTCTGTTCTCTTATGTCATCAGGTTTGTGGTAAGTTTCTACACCAGGCCTTGGAAGTGAATAACAAACATACACATATCATCTCCTTTCCTTCCGCTCCAGTTATTGAATATGTATACACGTTGACTTCTGCTCATATGCAAATCCACAGGTTTTCATAGTTCATGCCAGCCTTCATCAGGGTTCCCTGCAAAACTTACACAAAGGAAGGATTTTGTTAGGTAGAGTAGTTTGGAGAACCGATTCCAGGGAGCATGGGGAGGAAGTGGAGAGGTTTGGTGGCAAAAGCAGGAAAGTAACAAGACTGAGGTCTGTCAGCAGGCTGTGGCCAGGGGCACCAGGAGTCAGCTCCCCCAGCGACATTTTGAGGGTATGAACCACATCTCTACATTGGAACTACCAAGAGGTGAAAAAATAGGGACAATGATCCCCCTCCGCCATTTTCTATGGGGAGCATTGCGCCCTCAGCTCTTCAGGTCTAGCTAAGTGTGATCTGTCGCAGGATGCCCTCAGTCAGAGAAGCACAGGGCTTGGAAAGGAAGCCAGGACCACCTAATGGAATAGGCCACAGGAGCCAAAGGTGGCTTCTGTTAATCTGAGGGGATATGACACTGAGACTATCTTCTACAGTGTTCATGTTAAAAAAAAAAAAATCACTCTTAATTTTTGATAGTAGCCAAAGCAAAGGTCTCTGCTAAGGTCAGTAGTACTCACTGGTTGCCAAAAAAAAAAAAAAAAAATGGTAAACAAACTTGCCAATCTAGCAGCTGAATTTAAAATGTTTTATGAAATTATTGCTTCTCAAAATCATTCCATACTTGGGGATGTTTTTATAACTCTATAACAAAATCAATTTTATTTAGGAAAAAAAATAATTACACAACCAAGTTAAGGCATCTTGGGTTATATATTCTGATACACTTCTACTCTTAAGCACAGAGACAAAAATCAAGCTCATTACTGGTGATTGCATAAGAGAATTTTACCCTTCTTAAAGACAGAAACAGAGCAGAAAAACAGGGATGGAGAAATGGAAATAAACGTATTGCTATCATGTGCCTCAGTGTTCTTTTTATCCATTTTTCCTTAAAAAAGGAAAGAAAATGACTTTTTTATTTGTTCTTCTTAGTTATACATGGCAGTAGAACGTATTTTGACATATCATACATACATAGAATATAACTCCCATTTTTGTGGTTGTACGCGAAGTGGAGTTACACTGGTCATATATTCACATATGAACATAGGAAAGTGAGGTCTGATTCTTTCTACTGTCTTTCCTATTCCTATACCCCTTCTTTCCCTTCATTCCTATTTTTCTAATCCAGAGTTCTTCTATTCTTCCCTACCCTTGCTACTTATTGTGTTTTAGTATCCACATAATCAGAAAGAACATTCGGCCTTTGGTGTTGGGGGATAGTCCTATTAGTTAGCATGATTGTCTCCATTTCTATCCATTTACCAGCAAGTGCCATAGTTTCTTTTCTCTTTGTGGCTAAATAGAATTCCATTTTGTGTGTGTGATATATATTATATATATATATATATATATATTATATATTCCTTATCCATTCATCTGTTGAAGGGCACCTAGGCTGGTTCCATAGCTTAGCTACTGTGAATTGAGCTGCTATAAACACTGTTGTGGAAGGGTCGCATGTTGATTTTAAGTCCACTGGGTATGTACAAGAAGTGGGATAACTGGGTCAAATGGTGATTCCATTCCAAGTGGAAAATAACTTTAAATAACTTGTTTAGTAGCTAAATATCCTATCAGGGAATGATTGTATGTATAGACACATTATCTCACTGATACATAATAGCCAATAATTCTCACTAGGTTTATTTTATTTTCCTTGCATTGCTGGGGATGGGACCAGGACCTGAAGTATGCCAGGGAAGCACTCTACTAAATAGCCACATCCCTTACCACAACTGTAACTCTTCAAAGGGAGAGCATGAAAAAATAAGAATCACTAAAACAAACTAGAATTCTCTTAAAAGAGCTTAAGTTCTGTTCCTGGTGAATTCTCCCAAAATTTGTGATAGGGTGCTATTTTAGAATTATTAGTTACACAAACTAGTGGTAATAATTTCAAGTTCCCCTCGTCCAGTTTGCTGGTACGTCATGTATAAGTAAAAAGAATAGATTAAATTTATTAAAAAATAAGTTGAAAGTGTTTCCTACTATTGTGTAGAGAAGGTTGTGTAGTATTTGTATTATTTCTTCATTAAGTATTTGATAAAATTCACTGGTCAAATCACTCGAGACTGGAGTTCCAAATTTTGAAATATTTTTAATACAAAATTTGTTTTAATAGATACAGAGATGGTCTAGTTATTTATGTTTTTTCTTTTTTCTTGAAAAGGTTTTGACACCATGTCCTTCAAGAAACTGTTCCATTTTCAACAAACTAAACTTTGGTAGTTAAGGACCTCTGTTGCTCTACTGTTTCACTCTCATTAACATCTAGTCACTATTGTTAATTTTTTCCTTCATTCTTTGAGCACAGGGGATGGTTCTTTTTGTATTTTCTTAGGATGGACTCTGAAGTCTTTGATGTGATACCTTTCTTATTTTCTAAAAGGGGTGTATAGTTCTATAATTTTCCCTCTCAGCACTATCTTAGTGGCAGTCCACCAATTTTGATGCAGTTTTTTTTTTTTTTTTTTTCATGTAGTTGAAGTACTATTTAATTTCAGGTGAGATATTCTCTTTATCCCATGATTATTTATAAATATGTTAATTTGTAAATATTGGGGTTTTCTGTTATCTTTCTATTGTTGATTTCTAATTTACCTTGTGATATGAGAAAAAAAATCATATGATTTACTTTCTATTGAATATGTTGATATTTGTTTTTTTACCAGACATGGTTAATTTTGGAAATTATGTCATAATCCCAGCCTCTGGAAGCCACTATTCTACTTTCTGATGCTAAATTTGACTATTCCTAGTACCTTGTATAAGTGAGATTATATAGCATTTTTCTTTTTGTGACTAGTTTATTGTATTTAGCATACTATCCTCAAGATTTGTTCATATGGTAGCATGTGCCAAAATGTCTTTTCTTTCACAGGCTAAAAATTATGGATGTTTGTCTTGATCACATTTTCTCTAGTTGTCTCATGATAGACACCCAAGGGACTTACACCTTTTGGCTATTATGAGTAGTGTCCCTATAAATATGGGTGTACAAAAATTATTTGAGCTCCTGTTTTCAATTATTTAGACTATATGCACAGAAATGAATTTGATGAATCATAGAGCAATGACATGTTTAATGTTTTTAGGATCCACCATGCCATTTTTCACAGTGGCTACACCATGCTTCATTCCCTTCAATCATTTACTGTGGGGGCAAACTGCCACCAGGCTCCCTCTCAGGGGCAAGAGTTCTTTTTCTCACTTGAATAAATCCTAATTCTTCTTCCTAAAATAAGAAGGAAGGAGGAAGGGAAAGAGGACAAGAAAGAAAGAAAGAAAGAAAGAAAGAAAGAAAGAAAGAAAGAAAGAAAGAAAGAAAGAAAGAAAGAAAGAAAGAAAGAAAGAAATTAAGAGTATGCTATGGTCCAATAATTCTATATCCTCATGAACAACTGTTATTATCTGGATATTTTTATCCCTATTGTGTTTTTATTTTTTTATAGTAGTTATCCTAAGGATATATATATTTACTTAATCAAAATCTCCTTGTATCATCTTATGTGTAGTGTAAGGTCCCGAGTGTACTCTAATTCCTTATGTCCAATATTTTTGGCATTTTTGTCATTCGTGTAATATTTACATATTTTATAAACACTAAATCTGATCTTTCAGTATTTGGAATAAAACAATTAAAACAAGGAAAATGACTTTACTTTCTGCTTTATGTATTATATTTCCTTTGGTCTTATCTTTTTTTTTTCATTCTAATCTTCAGTCTGATAAATATTTTTCTGCACGAGTGTTCTTCAGAGAAAAATTTATTTCTAATTAATTCTATTTTTTTAAATATATTTTCACTGATAATAAAATTAGCAGTGGACTTTTTTTTCTTTCAACTTTTTTTAGATATCATTCCATTGTCTTCTGACTTTCATAGTATTTTGTGATAAGTCTACAGTATTCTCCATTTTGCTCTAAGAAATGTTTCCTTTCATCTGGCTGTCTTCAAGATTTTCTTTGTCTTTTACACAAACAATTTGAATATGGTGTGGGTATGTGTGTGTGAGAGAGATTTATTTAGCATGTCATCTGATTCTAGGATATTGGTTTTGTTTCTGTCACTAATTCAATAAAAAATTATTGGGTATTATTCTTTCAAGTATTCTGCTCCCTTCTCTCTTGTCCCTCTTACATACCACATATGTCTATGTTAAAACATTTCATATTGTCATACACCTCTTAAACATGCTGTTCAAGACAGCTCAGTGGTGCAGGCCTGTAATCTGAGCAACTCAAGAGACTGAGGCAGAAGGAACTCAAGTTCAAAACAAGGTTCAGCAAAAATGAGGTATTAAGCAACTAGCTGATACCCTATCTTTAAGTAAAATACAAAATAGGGCAGGGAATGTGACTCAGTGGCTAAGTGCTCCTGAGTTCAATCCCTGGTACAAAAAAAAAAAGGGAAGGCAATCAAGCTCTTATGATTCTTTTTGTTTATTTGTTTTTTATATGGGTAATTTCTATTTACCTTGCTTCAAATACATTGATTATTTCCAAGTCATATGAATTTAAGGAATGAACACATGGAAATCACTCTTCATCAATTGCTGCATTTTTTTTCTAGCATTTTCATTCAATTCTTTCTTACAACTTCTGTCTGCTGAAATTACACATTTGATCTTGTATATTATCCATATTTTATGCTCAGGTCTTAAGCAAATTAATCAGATATTTTTAAATCTCTGTAAAAACTGGGTTATATCTGTTTGTGATTATCACTCTATCACTTGGGAGCATGTTATTTTTCTTGTCTGTTCATATGCCTCGTATTTTTTATTTAAAGTCAGTCATGTTGAATAGAGCACATTATATTTATATCAATATTATTCATAAAAATTAGTATTCATTTTCTACTGCCAGGGCTTTAGTGCAAGAGTTTGTGTCAATCCAGTTAGGAGTTGAGCTGTTCGTGATTTATCATTGTTCTGTTATTCTGAATACTGCAGTCTTCAAATTCCAGGAGGTGTTGCTTGTGTCCAGGGTGGGAAATAATAGAACAGCATCATTTTAATTCTAAGACTTTCTTCATACTATGCCACAGATCGAATCACTTTTTAAGCAATTGTTCTTCTCCTGTTCTTCATTTTTAGCTTCGAAGCGTGCGGATGATTCTAATAATAGAGGCATGGCCTCTGTTGTTTAGACTAAGGCTCTGCTCTTGGCATGTACTATGTTCCTGTCCTTGGAAATGAGGTTTTCTCCATTCTCTCATCTAGGGTGTCATTATGGAATCAGCACTTAATTATTTTCATCCCCAGAAGTGTATTCCCCCACTCCTTCTCTCTCTGAGTGTTCAAAAATACCAAAACCTGAGCACTTTTACTCTCCCTAATCGTACAGGCCCAAATTAAAATTTAGTCACTATTATTTACACAAAGGGAAAAGTGGGAAGGATCCAAGAGGGTAGTCTTAATCTTGATATTCAATCATAACTGCACCTCCCTCCCTAGCTCTGCAGTACAAAGGACACTTCTTACACCTCTTTTTCTTTCTTCAGTGACACTCCAGTAAGGCTTGTAGAGGAAGGAGCTGCAAAAGTGCTTGGACTGTATGAGCTTTCTTGCCCCTGGGGATTTTGAACCATTGCCTAGTCACACTCAGCCTTTGCGCAGTGTCAGCTCTTGTGCCTGGATTCCTCACTGGCATCCTCTGGCATCCTCAAAGACTGAGTAAAAGTACAAGTGTCTTCTCCAGCTATAGACTCTGTAGCTCAAATTTTCTTCCAGTCATTTTCTCTGCAATCTCAACACTCTTGGTAGTTTTGACAGAATCATGACTTTGAAGGTACTATGTTATTTCCATTGCAAGGATAATGGCTATGTTCCTTCCAGCATTCCATATCCCAAAGTGTAAGCCAGAAATAGTAGACTACATTTTAATTACCTTTTAATTTATATGAGATTGCCAGCTACAAAATTCCCCAATTCCTCCCTGTACACATACTAACACACATTGTAAGAGTGACTTAATGTAGAACAAATGTATGACATATGGATTGCATTAATTAATAACTTGCATTGTATCCACTAATTATTTTGCAAATGAATCTTGCAAATCATATTTCAAATCTATTTGGCTGTAAAAGTTCTTCTAGGTTATAAAATTACATTTGTTTTTTATAAAGTATTTTTAATGCCTTCTTCTAGTCAAATTCATTGCATACCCATACACTTTGTCCAGGAGCTAAAATGATAATGATCATCCACCTACAGACATTTATTGGTCAATTTGCCATACAAAGAGACTCCCAGGAATTGGTATGTAGAGAGATAGAAATAAATGTTTAATTTCCAATTCATGCAAGTCTTATAAGAACACTATAATCTTACATTAATAAAGACAATATGAAATGTGCTTTTAATTTCTACACTAACACATATTACTCACAAGTCCTAATCTTGGTGCTCACCAACATACCACTGTTCATATAATTAGGATACAAATCCAACAACATCTTTCTCTGATAAGAGTTCTGATAGCTTTCAAAATTTGACCTTTCTCTACACACTCACAAGGTAGGGAGCATTTCTAGGATATTAACACAGTTGGGGAGCTGTAGATATCAGCAAGTTTTGATGCAAGGGGATCAATATATCTCAAATAGATTTTTCTGATACAAACAAAATTGTCATGAATTCCATAACATATGTTAATGAAGTTCCCCTTATAATCTTATAATTAACAACAGGAGTTTATTAAAAGTGATCAAAGAATTTTAAAAAATAAAAGTAAATAATATTACCATTATCAAAATCAAGGATATATATACTCTCTCTTAGAATTTAAATATTCACAGAATAATCACTATTTTAAAGTTTAATAACATATTAATAACTTACTGACATTTGCTTCCCCCATGAAAATCTTGTCAGTTTCCAGTTTTAAGTGTTAACCATTTTATTTTGATTTTAAGAACATTTTATATTTGTTCTTATTAAGACATTCTGCAATGAGAGTCTAGATGTCTCTTTGATATGCTGATTCCTTTAATGTTGGATGTATACACAATTGTGTGAGCATCATTTCGTAGCTCTTTTATTGAATTTTATTACAAGCTTCCATGTAACATGAATGAAGCTATAGAGCATTGTGTTAAATAAAGAAATCCAGGCACAGAGAGATAGATCCTGCATGATCTTACTCATACCTGGAATCTTAGAAGGTTATCTCATACAACTGGAAAGAACAGCCATTACCAGAGGTGGGAGTGGCAGGTGGAGAGGGGTCAAAGAGATATGGAGCAAAGGACATAGATTTTTAGTAGAAAAAAAGAATGAATGTAAGAGTTCTTTATACAACACAGTGACTATCACTGATAAAGGGTATTTTCTAAAAATGTTAGAAAATGAATATTTTCTCATGACAAGAATGATAACTTATTAACACAATGATAATGTTAATTAGTTACATTAAGTCATTCCACAATGTACACATTCTTCAAAACTCATGTTGTATATTATAAATACAATTTTATTTGGCGATTCAAATTATAAAAAGGAAACATCAGAATCCATACTTTGTAAAACTCTGTAGTCTCAAAAATTTCTTAAGGCAAGTATTTAAAATTTTTTTAAGAATATAATCTTATTGACTTTACACCAGAATAAATACAGTATTTATAAATATATTTTTCAATTATAATTGAGCACAAGTAACAAGGTCTGATGAAAAAATACAAATTTTTCTTTAAATTTTGTGTGATATTTTACTATGTGATACTTAAGTAAATCACTAACATGTGAGTGATGTGATTAAATTCCATTATTTGATGACTTATATTTCCAGATATAAAAAAATCAATCATTATTTGGTATAAGCTGCTTCCAACATTCATTAGCTGGCTTTACTTTCAGAAATCTGAAATTTCAAATTTTTAAATTTATTTTATGTAAATTTAATTATACCCAAACAGTAATTTATAATATAATATAATATAATATAACATAATATAATGTTTGATTTCAAATAACAGTGTTAACAAATAATATTATACATTATGAAAATATTGATTTTTTTCCCCAGAAAAGTAACTCAAGTAAAACATTATTATTTCTCCCCAGTTAAGAAATAAAAGATATCCTAGGAAATTCAGCTTTACTTCCAATGAAGAACCAGAATACAAGTAGGTTCTATAAACTATATTTGATCCAGAAGGCTTGTTTTAGCTTTATTTGTGGAATTGATAAAGGTAATTATTGTCTAAACATCTTTTTCATTTGTATTTATTTTGTGATTTTTATGTAGAAAACAGAGAAAACCAGCTACTTCAGCAAGATGGACTCCTAAGGTTAGCCATAATATTGGGATGGACAGCCCAAATTCCTTACAACTGCTCTCTTCGTAGGTGCTCACTGACATTTGCACATTTGCTTTTATGCTTAACTTTCAGTGCTCACAAAATAAATTTTAAGAAAACTTTTATTTTAGAAAATAATCTTAGAAAGCACTTCTTGTAGACATTTATTCCCCAAAATGATTGGAGTAATGCAGGTTCAACTTCTAGACCACACAGACTTCCACATTGTTGTCTTTATTCTAAGAGCCTTTGAGAACTTCCAGTAAATGTTCTGATTTCCTCTCTTTATTATTTAACCATTGAATTTTCACCTAAAATGAGCATTTGCCTTACAGGTGTTAACCCAGCCACCGGGTCACTTGATCCCTATCATGTATGTGCTGGGTAGACACAATGCACAAGGAAACTGGTGCTGGTCTTCAGTAAGTATAATGGGGAAAATGAATACAGTGAATCCCTAGGGTAGTGGCATCTGCCAGTCAGAATGACCACCTCTGGTGAAAGGCAAAATAACCACCACAACTCACAAGAGGTTCACAAGCAGAGCCGATCTGTTAGGGACACCTCAGACGTCGTGGTGTGGATGGCTTCTGAATTGTTCTTATATGTTTGTGTTAACTTTTACCAGTAGAACAGGAAGGAAGTGTGTTACGGGAAGAACAAACAAGATAAAGGAAGCCAATTAGGTAGGCAGAATAAGAAAACATGGAAACACACAGGTTCAGAGATCAGTTGAGTCTGTTGGAGAAAACAATAATATGAATTGACTAATGAATAATGAGGGTGACTGCAATTAATCCAGCTGTCACTACCCAAATCAGGCCACCAGCATCTTCAGGGTAGGATATCTCACTTTCCAGTATTTTTCTTTTCCAATCCTTCCTTCACATTTTCACTAAAAGAACAATTCCAAATTAGAAATGTGAACATACCCTTGGTTAGTTCTAGTCTCTCTGCCCATTTGATGAGTAAGTCTGCTGTGGAACACAGTTTGCGAGACCATTTATAACTAGATAACCTGAAAACTGCCTGTGCTGCAGACTTCTCATGTCCCAACAGGAAGCCACCCTGACAGCTTACTCTCTGATGTATTCCTTCTCCATGTCAGTGCTGCTTAGAGTTCCCCTAACAGCAATGGGTACACTTCATAATGATGTGCTATTTAGTTATCTATTACCCAGCCACATGCCCCATAGTGCCTGGGTCATCTCTCTTCATCATTCTTTTATCTTATAGTCTGAACATGTGTTGGGTACGTCAATGTGGCCAATATAATATAAATTGGAGTAATTTCAGTGTTTTCAGTATTTCCTTCCATGCTAACTGAGCCCTGCTCAACAGCCAGGCCTGGCACAGGCTGTCTGGTTGCACAGAGCTGGTCTAAAGTAAGCAAGAGCAAGCGCGGTACTGGAGCCTTCTCAGGTGATAAAAATGTTATTCACTGAAAACTGTCAACTGGCCTGAAATCCTTAATGGTTACACTTAATTTTTGATAAATGTATTAAAATATGTTCTGGGCTGTTGATGTCTACACACAGACATTGGATCCCCCCAAAATTGGGTCCTATTTTTGAAAAAAAAAAAAAAAAAAAAAACCCTGTTTCAATGCCCATGACTGGGACAAGATGTTTGACAACCAGACAGAGATCACTCAGTATTGTTTTGACCAATGACTCCTGGATGCTTACCAAGTATCTTCAGAAAGTCTTCAGAAAGGTGACCAATTTCTAAAGCTCCTGTCTCTGCCACAAGGCTGCCTTCCTCTGCCAGCATATCCCATTACACAACTAGCCTGAAGTTAGCCTATAATGGAGTTATAAAAATGAATTTAGAGTGGAAGAAATATCAGGACATTATTTCTCCTTCACCTGAAGCCTGGATATAGGGAACACTTTGATTGAAAGCAACCCTTGAAACATGTAGTTTCCACTGTGTGTCTATGGAAAGAGTTATGCTCAGCTGCATTTGTGTTCAAATTTGCCTACTTCTTGGCTTACTGCTGAACCTGAATTTATGGCTGAATCTGGACATAGCTTAAGGACTTAAATTCTCTGCAATCATTTTGGAGGCAAGATTTTCCACAGGATTCTAAATTTTAAATACCTCACAAAATGTAATACTTTCTTAGAATACTGGTTGTTATTATTTGACTTAATTTATTCATTAACACAGCTTAAGGAGTTGCACACAATACCATCATTTGCTGAGGCAGGAACAAGGAAAAATGCATGTTCTGAATGTTCTTGCAGTAGCATGCCTAAATGTGTATCCACTGATAACTTCAGCAAACCTTATTCCTAAAGACCCATGCAGCTTCAGGTCAAGAAGCAAAGTGAAGCTCGTTATTTAGGGATGCACAGAGAGGTCAAAATTTTCTATTTAAGAAATTAAGAATAAAATTTAAAATGAGTATTTTTGGTTAAACAGGCCCTCTTTTTGAAGGGAATAAGTAACATTTCACTTAGTGGAGTTTTGAAGTTAGTGTTCTCTACAATCCAATCTATCACAAAATTTCATTTGTAAGAAACACTCTGAGCTCATGGCTGTAGAAAGCAGGTAGTTATCCAGATTGTCCTACAGGCTGTAGATTCCTAATCCCTGAACCAGAGGAATACAAGAGTAACCTACACTCCTGCAGTGTATGTATGTGTGCACGTTGTGTGTGTGCTTGTGTGTGTGTAAAGTGAGGAGATGAACATGAAGTCAACGCTGAGTGTGGAAGACAATGCTGGTATACATCACTCATTTTGAAGAATGAGTCCTAGTCTTTCTTAATGTACCGAGAGATCACTTTCAGAGAGCTGCAGTAGGTTTTGATGAATGCTGTAACAAATTAGTGCACATTTAGTGGCTCAAAGCCACACAGACATATTACCCTGTGGTTCTAAGAGCTGCTTTCCAGTCTCACATCATTGGGAAGAAGTAACGGGTTGAGCTGCACTGGTTTCTTCTGGAGGCTCCAGTGGAGACTCTCAGCTTCTGGAGGCTTCTTGCATGCGTGGTCCCTCCCTCTCAAAGCTCTGACTTCATGACTTCATCCCCACATCTCCCATTGCTAACTCCAGTCATCTTTTCTTCCTCTTAGAAGGTCCCTCATGGTCATAAAAGGCTCACCTAGACAACTCAGGATCATCTCCCCATTTGACAATCCCTAAGGTACAGATCCTCCTGTTTGCAAAGTCCTTACCGTGCAGGTACCATATCCACAGGTCCTGGGTAGCACAACCCATGTCTTTGGGGGTCATCGTTCAGACTACCTCAGTAACTTCCCATATTTCATGGAAGGTGCTGGTTGCTTTATACCTACTGGGTTTTCACTGACTTTCTTAGGCCAGGAAAAGACTTCTCAAGTTCATTACATATTTAGTCTCTCTCTTAATGGATGCACATAGTTTACAAAATGGTAATGTGAAGGATCAAAGTTGTTTTCCTGAATACATAAGAGTTCCACAAACGTTTAAGTATCCCAAATCAGCACCGCAGGGTATGTGTATAGCTTCTCCTTACTGATATGTGGCTCTTTAACCTCAGTGGACTACAACTACTATAGCTGTTGGAGAGGCAGAATACAGGTGTGATCCTTCTGATACTTCCATGAAAACACAGCCTCCTTCTCAAATAATCCCCGCTGGAGCAACATGTTTGAAAAATCAGTGAAGAATGAATTTCATTGTTTCTTTCCAAATCAAATGCAGGAAATCAAGCATATGAAAATTACATTCCTCTCTCATCTTCTGAATATAGATTAAGAAATGTTTATAGAAATAATTATGTAGAGAAAGAACAAAAAGTTTTAAATTAATTGAATATAATCAGATAGACTCTCTGCTACCATAGGTAGACAGGAAGACGTAATTTGAATAGATTAATGTGTGATATTTGGAAAATTGTAGAGCTTTTTTTTTTTTTACAGGATTGATTGGCACTTACCTGTAAAATAGAGAAAAGTATTCAAATTTGAATTGCCAATCCCACCCATGTTTTATATAGCTACATAGGTAAAGTGTTTCTTTCATGGAATAGGAATCATTAGGCTCCTATTTAATAAAGATAAGAGTTTAAGAACTTTGAATTTTAAAGTGGTAGTTTGCTATGTACCTGAGATTATTTCATATGTATGAAGTCCAATCCAAATCTAATGTGTCAACTTTTAAGAAAAAACTACTTCAGTAGTCCTATATGATATAAAAAATGGATACTTTTTCCAAAAATACAGAAATGAAAAGCTGTGGCTCAATATATAATCAGCAGCTTGAACAGGTGATCATGAGCATCTTCTCATTAAATATTCTGATGAATTATTTAGTTGAGCAAATCTGTCACATTTTGTGCATCTACAACTGGTATGTATGAAGCTTTTGATAGAAGTGCATTTTTATTCTAGAGAGAAGAACTATTCAGAACATTTAGTACAAAAAAGAGAATATATATGGGAACAATCTACCTCTCACAGCACTAGAATGTCAGTTTTTCTAAAACAGACACAGGTCAGATTTCCCTCATTTTTACAAGGTTGCCTGAGAAGTGGAAACCAAAGACGTTCTCAAAATATATTCACCAATTTCAGAGCAGTTCTGTAATGTACTGAAATGCACAATAAATTTGTGAAAATTACTATTATAAGCCAAAAGGAAAATCACACTATTGAAATTTTGAAAATGAATTGTACGAAGGATGTTGTGTCATGAAATCCAAAAACAATGGCATTTAACAGTCATGATTCAATAGAAAAATATGATTTGGGAGATTAAAAATGTGACATTTCTCAAACACTCTTTGTTAGCCATATATCAGGGAATGAAAACATTCTAAATATTCTGAAAGAAAAACTGAAAATTCAAGTGAATTTTTAAAACATCTATATAGGAAAATAGATAAAGAACTATTAAAATAGATAGCCCAAATTTGATAGAAAAAGAATTACATTAAAGCACTAGAAAGAAAAGGACAGATTGGCCATAAAAATTTCATACCATTTCTCTTGGTTAATGGCCTTAGGGGAAAATGTAATGTATATTGCAAAAATTAGAGCAAATTTTTCAATAAAACTGGGAAAACATTCATATGCATTACAGGAAGAGATGAAAGAAGTCTTTCATATTTTAAGTACTAGTTTATATTCTAAAATGTGCCCACATCTCAAGCTGTTTCTGCAGAGTGCAGGACTTTGGACAGAAGAGTCTCCACACTGAGCAGGGGGCACTGTTTAACCCAAGGGGAGCTAAGGAAAGAGTCCATCATAGATGTATGTGACATCACGTGGCTCAAAATTACCTTCATAGAAAGTGTTTTATTCTTGTGGATGTTTGGATGCCTTTGGGATTTTCCTTTCCCTTCTCCAACCAATAAAATTTAGAGTGTTCTGTGACTGAATTTATCCACCACATACCCCACCTGCTGGCACTTCAGATAACTAAGAGATAGGGCATAAATCACATTAACTTAGGAAATCAGTTTTGAGGTTGTACTGTATGTGAAATATTGAATGAAGCACTGTTGGTAAAGAAAACAAGCATATGACCCTTCCTTTATCTTCCAAAGCTTCATAGTCCAGAGACAGAAACAGGCAAACACATAAATGCTATGCATGTGCATCTATGTTTAATACTTTTTTATATTAAATTATATCAGCACCATGTAAAGAAGCTATTATTAAAATGACTATTTCTACTAGACTCATGTGGATGCACAGGGATGGAAGGAATTAGATATTAATGTTACCAAGAACATCAGGACACAAAAGAGAAGGTAGAAATGAGATGCAGAAAGTTTAAATAATTACTCAAAGTTTTAGTTTAATATATTAAAATCAGCACTAGAACTTAACATCTCTGATTTTTCATTCTGTGGGATTTCTATAGCACACATTTAGAGACATGAATTTAGAGACATGAATACATACAAATAACATTCAGAAGCTTTTGTGGAGAATGAAGGTATCACTTAGAATCCTGGAAAGCAGTAGAAAATACTTCTAAAAGGAATAGCTTGACTTTTGATCCATTCCAGGAGTATTTCTGCTGAACGCTAATTTATATGGCTGATTGATAGTCCTAAGATTGCTTGAAGTATTCCTATGCTAATAAGCTCACAAGCCCCAAAATGAACCCTTTTATGATGAGGGCCATACTATATGCTAAAAGTTCCTTCTTTATGCTTAAGGCTGCCTCAACATAATTTTCTGTTCCTTGATTCTGAATCTTCCTTTTGAGCATTAGGGAATGTACCCCACCAAGGACATGCATAAGCTGCTCGTATCTAAGAGTGACGAATCATCTTCCCCTACTTCTCTCTTCTTCCACTCCATCCCTAGCATTTCCTTTCTGCTCCTCCTCACCATTACAGTCACCCTTTTTGAGATATGCCCCCATTAGCCTGAGTCCCACTTGAAATCACCATGTCTAAAAATGAATGCAAAGTCCAACGTAGTTGGCTAAATTAGAGAACAACGTGGTTTTCTTTTTCATAGACTCCATCCCTGTTATGACAGGCTAAGATCACCTTGATTTCTCTGGCAAGGAGCGCCCATGATTCAACTTCTTGTGAATTCAAAGAGGGAGATTTTTCACAGATCGCATTTCCGAAAACCCAGATGACAGTCCACTAGAAGCAGCCCCTGTCACAACGCTGAGTCTCCTGTGACGGTGTTAGCATTAGAGCTCAGCTAGAAACTTCGGATCACCTCCTCTCAATCAGGACAGGTTTGTCATTGTGAATTTGGGTTCTCCTGCTCCAGGCAGTTAAATTCAGTCCTGACACAGTCGCTCTACAAACTGGCAGCTGGACACACCCCTCATTTGCAGTCCTTCTTTTTGATAGCTTGGTTATGGGATGCTGCCCACGTCTCAGTCCACAGGTCAGCTATGAAGTCACTGGTCCTTTTGTGATCAGTTATCAGCTTCCAGAGTTTTACCTACTGACCTAAAGCATCCTTCTCATTGTCAGAACTCCTCCTGCTGGAGTATGGGCCTCCATCTTTCTTAACAGGCACAGCCTCTGCAGTCTCCCAGTGGCCTCCCTGGTTCTGAGCATTCCCGACTCCTACGGTCCTCTCCCTCCTGAAAAGAATTGTTCTGCCTTCTGTCACCTGTACCAAAGAAAGAGACAACATGCAATCACTGACATCATCTTGTCCAGTGTCGTCTCAGGCCACCACCCATGACCCATGGATTAATTTCCACTCCAGTGATGGCAAATGGCAAACTTTCCAGCCTACTCCATCACGTGCCATGTCTTCATGCCTTGTCCACACCACTCCCTTAGCCCAAAACACATTTCCTCTACACAGTTCCCTATGTCCTTTTCCAGACCCAATGTCTTCTTCTACCAAGCTGGTCACTTCACACCCGCCTTGGCCCAGCTGACTTCCCACCACACGACCCACATTTCTCATTAGTGCTTTAGGTCAGATCCTTAAAAGCAGATGTTCTTTGTCTTTGGATCCTGATGCCAAATACCTCAGAGTCTATGTTGAACAAATGTCGTCATAATGACCAGCGTCAGTGCTGACTCTGTTCAGCCCTCACTCATTTGATTGGTAATTGCATCCATTTTCTCCTGCTGACATAACAAATTACCAAGTGTGGTGTTCTACCAACACGGATTTATTCTTTTACAGTTCTGTGAGTCAGGAATCTGTGGTGAGTTTACCTATTGCACTCTTGCAGGAGCCTTAGGAGAGAATCTAATTCTGGGCCTTTTTCAGCTTCCAGAGGCCACCTACACTGACTCTCAGTCCCTTCTTCCTGCCTCAAAGCCAGCAGCACAGCATTCCCTGACCTTGGCCACCTCTACTTTCATCCTCAAATTTCTTCTCTATCATCCATCCCCCACCCCTCACATAAGAACCTCTCTGACTATAACAGAGTAATCTCCCCATTTCAAGATCCCAAATTCATCACAGCTGTCTGGCTCCTTTCCACGCATGGCGGCATGTCCACAGCTTCCAACCAGTGTGACATGGCTGTCCCCTACTGTCTGCACATTGCTACCCCAGCAAAAGTCATCACCCATGGTGATGCATCTGGAGGTGGGAGGTGAGTGAGGAGCCCTCCTGAGTGCATCAATGCCTTTAGTAGAAAGGTCCAAGAAAGACCACCTACCCTCCCAGGGTGTGATGTCACAGCGAACAGGTGCCCTCTGGGGACTAGACTAGGAATCCGCTTGCACCTTGGGAGTGCCCCTCCCAGCCTCCAAGACAGTGAGAGCAAATGCCTGTTGTTCAGAGGGCTCCCAGTGTCTGGTGTTTTTATTGAAGCAGCCAGAGAAGACGAAAAGACCAAGCTGTCACTATCAAGGCTTCAGCTAGCCCATCAAGGAAACCTGACTTCAAAATTTTACATTCAGTTTCCTAACTTGTATCACATCAATTCTGACATAGTTCTTTCTCAAATCTTCATTAAAAAATTGTAAAAAGAAATTCTCTCCTATTTGTACCACTTGCTAACTTAATAATTGAGCTCCCTCCCTTTTGTCCTGAGGACCATTAAAAATAACAACCAAAAAAAGTCATGCAGAGCCTATGGCAACCCCCTCAAGTAGCTGGACTTCGATTCACTTACTTTCACCGGGGAATAACTTTATCTCTGCTACTATCTGGCTCACACCTTTTTCCCTTGTGAGGAAATCATGAAGGTCCTTATGCCTCTCCTGAAAGATGGTACATAAGAGATTTATTCTCAGTGAGGAATCAGGGGAGGGCGGTGGGAGGGCAAGGGGGGATTCTGGAATGAGACTGATCAAACCGTGCTATGTGCCTATGAGAATGTGGCTTCATGAATCCCACCAAGTGCGTAATTATAGTGCACCAATAAATTCTAAACTCTAAATTCATGAAGATTTTAGTTTGTTTTCACTTAGCAAAATAGCTTATGCTACATAAATAAAATATTTAGTAAATTCTGACCTATAAACTATTTATTTACTAGAAATGTTAAAATATAATAGTCACATTTTCTGTTACTTTCTGAATATTATTTTCTCCCTCTGTGGAAGTGAAAACACTTTTCCACATCAAGACTTTTGACATTTCTCTAATTCCTCATTATTCTTGATAAACTTAAAACAGGTTCTGTGATCAAATAGGCAAATTTATAATTCAGTTAAAATATTTTGACCCTTTTATGTTTATTAGATTTATAATTCACATGTTTCAAAACAAAAATAGTAATAAAATATACTTAGCTACATCATGTATGCCCCTAGAATATACAACATATTTATAGTTAGCATATAAATTATGCATTACAAATAAATGATGCTTATAAATATATATATTAAATATATGTAAATACATATATCTATCTCTATGCACATATGCATATTTAATTCACAAATCACCTTTAATTGGATAAAATACTTTTATGAAAACATTAAAAATTTATCATGTAAATACATTTATAAGCATGTAATATATTTCATATTACAGAAGTCTTTATATTTTAACGTTTCCATATGCTAAATATTTTAGATCCTGTCACACAAATGTTTTCTCAAAACTTAGTTAAGAAAATATTATAGACTTGCTTTTTTCTTTATATACTGCTTTGTAAATAACATGTTACACAAACTAAAAGACAAGATAACTTCAAAATGCATATCTGATTGCCTACACATAAAGTTATGTTTGAAAAGCTACTAAGAAAACAGATGCACAAAACATAACTGCATAAAGACAGTGTCAATACAGAGATTTGAATAACAGACTGGAAGGCATCATCCTCTTCCTTAGAGAGTTATGTAAGAAGTACGAGTCATTTCACCACGTTTCAGAGCTGGGAGTTTGGGTATGTTTAAATTGATAGCTCAACACAAATCTATTTCTATGTAGAACATCAAGTCCTACATCAAATACTAAACACTTTTATTCCATGGAATCTATTCTGGTCTCTCGAGATAAAATCTACAAAGTAGATGAATGAAATTGAATGAAGCTGTGCTAAATGTGGAGTGAAAATTCTTACCACAGTTCTATATGTATTTATTATTTGATCACCATACAGTCTTATTTTAAACCTGCTATCAACATAGAAGTTACTTCTGTATCATTTCTATCTTAATTTATTAGCAAATATTCCTACTATTTCAAAAAATCTTAGGAGTGGAGTGTTTTTCATCCTTCTGTAAGTCACATTCACTTATCTCCTGATCCCGGGCTGGGTCAATGAGGAAAGGGGTTACCCACCTGAATGAAGTGATTCCCCAACCAGAGAATCTCACATGGTTACATACACGTACGACTATAGCACGTCATAGCATATAGTATTATCTACAAGATGTCACTCTGATTTCTTCCTCATGTTGTTGTAAATAATATTGCACAGTTTTAAGATGGCAATTTTAAACCATGTAGACAACATGGCTTTGCTAAAAACTTGTACTAAAATTTAGAAATGTATAAAATTTACCATTGGGAAAAGGACGCATTGCCACAATCAGGCAAACATTTAAGAAAACTCACCTAGATACCTTGTTTTGACCAGTTACTGTTTTCATTTATTTGTTTATTTTAATTCACATTCAATTTAGATAACTCAGGGTAACCAGATCCCTCAAGCTCTCAGGTCCAAGGGTTGGGGACAGGGATGAGATGTGAGGAAGTTAACAGAACCCCAGCTCCTCCTCCCGACACACAGCTGGACGGTGGCCGCACTGTGTGTACCCCTGGGCAGGGACTGGGAAGTGAGAACTGGCACCACAGGACCTAAGGTTAGCATGTGTGCCTGGCAGAGGAGGGGTGTGGTCTCCAGGGACAGTTACAAAACACGCAGAGCAAGCACCCATCAAGACAGCCATCCATGGTGACACCAGGTAGAGTCCAGTCACCAGCAGTCCCAGGTAAAGCCATGGGCACAGCATTGTGCCTTCTCAACAGACTTCTTATCAGCTCAGGCTACATGCCAGTGTCCAGCGGGCATGCTGATTTTCAAACTAAATTTTAAAATTAAACGATCATTCTTTCTCCTTGATCTGAGCTTTAATGTTTGAACAGGGAATAATTCATTCAACATACAAATTTAATACCTCTTACCTATCAGACAATGTGTTAAACTAAAGCTCCATTGAATAAAATGACTATGTTTCTGACATCATAATTATTGCATAAAGAATTATTTAGGTATTGTGAACTGAGCTGCCATAAACATTGATGTGGCTGTTTTACTGTAGTTTGCTGATTTTAAGTCCTTTGGGTATAAACTGAGGAGTGGGATAACTGGATCAAAAGGTGGGTCAATTACAAGTTTTCTGAGGATTATCTACATTGCTTTCCAGAGCGGCTACATCAATTTGCAACTCCATCAGCAATGTAAAATGTGCCTTTTTCCCCACATCCACACCAACATCTATTATTATTTGTATTCTTGATAATAGCCATTCTAATTGGAGTAAGATGAAATCTTAGAGTTGTTTTAATTTGTATTTCTCTAATTATTAGAGATGTTGAACACTTTTTTATATATTTATTAATTGCCTTTATATCTTCTTCTGTAAAGTGTCTGTCCAGTTCCTTGGCCCATTTATTGATTGGGTTCTTCGTATTTTTGGTGTAAAATTTTGTCAGTTCTTTATAAATTTTGGAGACAAGTGCTCTATCTGAAGTGCACGTGGAAAAGATTTTCTCCCACTCTGTAGGCTCTCTCTTCACATTCTTGATTGTATCCTTTGCTGATAAAAAGCTCTGTGGAACCAACCTAGATGCCCTTCAACAGATGAATGGATAAAAAAAACTGTGGTATATATACACAGTGGAATATTATTCCACCATAAAAAAGAATAACATTATGGCATTTGCAAATAAATGGATGGAATTGGAGAATATCACGCTAAGTGAAATAAGCCAAGCCCAAAAAACCAAAGGCTGAATGTTTTCCCTGATAAGTAGAGAATGATATATAATGGGAGTGGGGGTGTGGAGAGCGAGAGAAGAATGGGGGAACTTTAGATTATGTAGAAGGAAATTAAAGGGAGAGGGGTATGAAAAATGGTGGAATGAGACAGACCCTATGTTCATGTATGATTACATGAATGTTATGAGTGTACATCATGTACAACCATAGAAAGGAAATGATGTGTACATTGAATCAAACTGCAGTCTGTAAACAATTAAAAAATAAATAAATAATTAAAAATAAATTATATAGGGAAAATGATCAAGACATCATTAAATTGTTGTCAGCTCAAAGCAGCACAAGACTCCAAAGCCATTAGTGCATTTGCAAGGCTGAAGGACCTCAATGAATAAGCATGGAGGATGCCAAAGGATTGGAAGGTAAAGAAACTTAAAGGTCTCCAGATGGACCTGTCTTCAGGTCCTGGGGAGCATGCATACCAACTTTTTGCAAGAAGCAGACACATCCTTAAGTTTACAGAGTTGATGGAACATGCCCTCCTTCTTGAAAACAGAACCTTCAAGCTGGAAATGAAGGTTTTGCTGCTAATGTATTTATGAAATTAATGTATTTCATTCAAATTTGTATTCCTCTAGGAAGGATTAAATTTTTTTAAAAATTTAAATACAGGAAAAAAAAAGAATTATTTAGTTTCAAACTGTTATAAATACTATAAAAGGAAATTTCAAACACTTAGAAGAGAGAATGTGAAGAGTGATCCAACGTAATTTAATACGGACTTGGGGAGAAATTTGGAAAGGCTCTTTGAGCAAGAAATATTTTAACTGAGACTTGAAGAATAAAAAGATTAGCTATCTTAAATCTTGTTACCAAACACAATTTTTTTCTAATCATGACCAAAGGCAAGAATACCACTGGACACAGATCAAGGAGGGGGTGAGTTTTGAGCAATCAGAGAGACTATCCCTACATAAAAGTCTTAATACAATAGAAACTTAAAATATCTTCTTTAGGCTCACAAATATTTTATGAGAAAACACTACAATTCAGCCCGTTTTGAATATGAGGGAAGTGAGACTCCACTGGGTTAAACAAATTTAATAGTTAACAGTTTTATGATATGAGATTAGAGCTAGTCTGAGTTCGTTTGTGAGTAGAGCTGATATCCACATTCACTTTGACACAACACTGATGCTTTATGATTCAGAAAAAAGATATAAGATAAATATAGTGAGAACTCAAACTGAAAAGATCAAATATTTAGAGAAGTGATAGAATAGAAAGATATTTCCCGAGGTCAAAAAAAAAGGACAGATTTTCCTAATGACAACGGCCACAGGACTCTTGGCAAAATGAATGATGGAGGAAAGTTTGTACATCCTCCCCAATATGTTTATTCTAACTCCAAGGATGTAGAAAATCTGTCTTCTCCACTGAGGAAAAATGGCAAGTGGCCTACTGTGCTGGGATCAGCAGGTGGAGACGTCTCACCAGCCAGCTCCAGGGTGCCAGAAGACAGTGGGCTGTGTCTTACCATGAAAACCTGCCTGCTCAAGTTTACTGCCAACCAAGATCTCCTGTGGCTCACAAAAAAAAAAAAAAAAAAAAAAAAAAAAAAAATTTATGAGACAAACACTAGGCATCAGGAGATGAACAAGGCATTGGGATGAGTAGTGGGGCTGCCTCCTTCTCCTCCTCCCCTTCACATCCCCTGTGGGCCGAAGGTAATACTGAGCATCTCCCAAGAAGGATGGGAATAGCTGCTTGGTGAACAGCACCTTTCCTCCATGTGTTTACCGAAACCTCACAATGCTAATGCCTGGGGCCAGATGCCTGGTGCTGGAACTAGTGGATTGGAACAGGCCTTTCCTTCCACCCGACACTTGTTGAGGAGGAAGACCAGAACACTGACTGAGACAGTCGCAAACAGATCCATTTCCACCCGCCTGCCGTCCCCTGAGGCTTACACGTGGCACACTTCATTGTACCAAATGCGCCACTCAGATCCTGCACTCTCTAATCCTAAGGAATCTTCTAGGCTTCTCCCTCTCCTATGTGAGGGAGGAGCAGGAACCGGAAAGCGCTCTTGGCTCAGCAAGTCTTTTTTTCCTGTTTTCCATTCTATGTTCTGGGCCTTCCTTTCTGAGCATCATTCAGATCTATTGACATGACACAAGTCAAATATGTGAGTCTAATTTCTCTAGTAAGTGCATTTATAAAAAAGAAAACATCGGCAATTAGATTTAGTAGTATACTTCATTTTTCAGGCCCCACGTACCTGAAAAATGGAATTTGATCATGTGATCAATATAAAATGTTAGATATGATGCATAATTTTTAAGTTTGTCTTTGAAATTCCAAACTTATTTTACACTAAAAACATATCTCAATTCACTTTAAATTGGCAACAGAAAAATCTAAAAGAGTTTATACAACAGAGTTGAAAAAGTAGATTCACATACCATAGTTTTTTTCAAACATAAGATTTCCCATTAATTAAACTGAATGTAGAGGATACTTAATTAAATAACTCAATGATAAATTTCCCCATGTCTTCCATCTGGAGACATCCTGGTTTCCCAGTATCAGGAAATTAACTAACAACAAATAGTATTTAGTCATTAGATATGGCAATGCAGATGACCTGGCTAGGAAAGTTTATATCACATTGTTATAAAAAATGAGGCAGTTTATGAAGCAACTTGAATTTTAAATATAGTTGTAAATAGAACTATGTAGAAATAAATGGATGAATATACAGATATAGAAAGACACAGTGATATAGATTTTGACATTATATACTTAGGGTATTCTTGTTGTTTAATAACTGGTTCTTAAAAATATTCTGATTTTCTATTTTTGATTTCCAGTTTCTGTGTCACAAACACTTCTACCACACACAGTGCTGAGGAAGCTGCCAGTGTGATATCACTGAACACAGGGAGCTGGGGAAAGATGCGCCATCACATAGTATTTCCAAGACACACAAGCAATAGATGCAAACAGCCTCAAGAAATAATGGATTAACATAGTAAAGGAATTAAGAAGCGATGAATTTTTATTGTATACTCTCTTTGTTTTCAAAAATTATAATTAAATTTTAATAGTGATTGTATTCAACGACTGATTCACAGAATTCCCGAGGATTTAACAATTGGGTCCTGCAGGCTGGAATGAGCTTCCTCTCGCACATCCCTGGTTACAAATGAGAAGGTTTGCTTAACGGAATGTGGCAGGGTCTACCAGCTGCCTAGTGGAATGTGGACTTTTCACTTCCTGATCCATCCTGGTGGTCAGAAACAGAATGGGTGTCCAGCAAGAGGCTACAGTCCGTTGTCACTTGGCATTTGGTCTGTCACTTTAACCAAGTGGAACTGACTTCAGTACAGTTCTACCTCTTCCACTGGTTGTTTCCAGCAGGTGACACAGCCTAAATCCCTGAGCCACCAAAGTGGGAAAAGTTAACCTGTTGGCATGGAATATGGACTTCATGAACCCAAATGGATTTCATTGAGTTAATTCTAAAGCTATGTGAAACAAATAAGGTTATCCCAAGGAATAAGAATATGAATTTTGTTTTTACATATTCTTATTTTACAACGAAGAATATAGATTTGACTTAACAAAAATAATAAGGTGAATTTCATCATACACATTAAAATGAAAATCTTGTACATCACACAGATGTAAGGAGATGAGATGTTCCAATGATTTTGTAAACTATTTTTAAAATATATTAAGGCACATTAAATAAACTCTAACTTGGGGATCATCCTCTGATTTTATTTATAATTTGCTGTATAACTTAAATTTCTTCTTACAGATGATATAAATTGTCTTTATCCTAGATAAAAATAGTTATTTTAAAAAACTCTGTTTTATTAAAACAATATATCAGATAACTTGTATCTACAGATATATAATCTTAACTGTAAATCTGTTTTTGGACTTTCTCTTTCCCCAAGGGCTGATGTCCATGCACCTGAAATCCTGTGCTAATGGCCTTGGAGGCTGATGAAGTGTGAACCTGCCACCGACCACAGCTGTGGGGCCGACCTCAGCCCCAACATGTGGAAGGCTTTGAGGTCGTCTCGAATATTATTTTTTCTACATTCAAGGTTTAAAATTACATAATGGAAGATATAGATTCCAAACAGCCTTTGAAGGCTTTCTAATTTCTAGTTATGATTAGAGGAGGTGTATTCTAATCTGCTTCACCTAAACTTCTCTTGTGACACTGTAGGACAGCAGTTTGCAAGAAATTATGTGGAAACATGCAGAGGTTAAAAGAAGAATGTTCAAGAAAGAGTACCATAGACAACTTCCAAAGCTTGGTGCTTTGTATTTTCAAGTGATGTAAAAAAATTAAATACATAACAATAATACCATTAATGCCTTATGTTTATTTAATTCTTTATGTTGAAAAACTTAAAACATCACTTGGTAGGTTGATAAAAATACAGACATTAGCAAATTTGACTAATAAGATGAAAACTGATATTTATCAATACATTGTTTTTACTTGAAAGATAAAATAGTTCTAGGGATGAAAATATTGGGAAATGACTAAAATAACAAACACACTAAGCTTGAGGTGTTCCTATAAAATCATAAGAACCTATAATAGTGAAGTAAGGTCACATTAAACACCACCATGAGGGAAATTGATTGATTAAGATGAAATTTTGTTATCTTAGGCAAGTCATTTCATTGCATCAAAAATATTCTTGTGGCAAGAATGCAGAAGAGAGTGCTCTGGCCATGCATAGATGACTAGATATGGCCTTTGACCTTAAGCTTATGGTCAAAATGTACTTTAAGGTTAACATAAAATTTGAGCATCTTAAATCAGTTTCCAGAATATACCACTTGAATTCAGCACCATAAAACCTCATTTTATAACAGGAAAGAATTTGGGAGTGGGGGTATTCTCTTATTATTTTTTTTTTCTTAAGATTCAAATGCCATATGTGCATCTTATTTTAACACACAAGAAGGATCTGGACTTCACTTACAGACTACTAATGGCATTTCAAACAAAGAAATTGAGGAAGACAATGTAATTAACTTATTGTTTTATGATTAACCTGCAAATATATACCTGGGTTATAAGGAATCCGTAGATTTCATCCAGGATAAGGTCAGCTATACACTGAAATCTTAGATTAAACAAATATTATTCTCTTTGCCTTCTGTTATTATGGTCACAATGAAACAAAATTGCAAAATAGAAAGGGCAATGATAATTTTGCTTATAAATGGTACATAATAGAAAAAATAAAATTGAAGTGAGGTGGGCTTTGATTTTTTTTTTTTAATTGGGAGCATTTAGTGTAGCAGATATTGGAGATCAATTAAAAAGATCATTGGGGAACCAAAAGAAAATGGAGCAACATCTTAGAATCAGTGCAACCTGGTTTAAAGGTCACATGAATGTGCCCTGACAGAGCAATATTTGCTGCAATCACAACTGCTAATCATTCTAAAGGCAGGGTCCTTACAGCACAACTGGAAAGCCTCCAGACCAGAGCAGGTCCCTGACCATGAGTATCCAAAGACCCTCTGGAGGTGTTCATCTTAGCTTCTTGTAAATCACCGTATGCACCTCACTGCAAGAGAGGGCCTTGGAACTCATCAAATCATAAATACACAATATTGATTTTAGATGTGCTCCAGCTTTCAAATATCTCAAAGACATTAGCTAATCACAGAAGTAAATTGAGAAACAAAATAAGATCAACACAAACCACTTGTGTATAATCAAACATAACTGTGAATGTTTTGTGTATGTGTCAAGGGTAGAGTATAATAAGAATCACTTAGTTCTCATCATACATTTTTCTAGCTAATATGTGTGTTAAACTGGGCAATTCATCCTTATGATGTAATGCATGTAGTAATAGTAAATGTCTGCCTTCATAAAATCAAGGTGAAAATTCCAGCCTAATCATTGATTAATTGTGACTAGCAGCCCCTGCCCACCTCACACTGAGATTGCAAGAGTAAATTGATTTTAGGGTTGTGAAAGAGTTTTATAAGCAGTAAGCCATCATGAGAAGATGATTTGAGTATTATTCAAGCTTGCTTTGCATGACCACTACAGACCTCCTTCGAACAAGAATCCCAGTATTTTTCAATGACTGATTTCAATATGAATATCAATCAAGTACATATTGAAAGCTTATTAAATGTAAGACTTAATATGAAAATTTTTGGAGATATGAAGATGAGTAATGAACATTCCCTGCATTTAAGGAGTCTTTAATTTATTTGAAGACACTTGGGATGGAGAACAATTCGAGAATCCATCTTATGTCTCAAGTTTTTATTCCACAATAATTAGCATTCCTGGCTGAGAAATCCAGCAACCAAGATCTGTATACCCAGAACAGAAGTCACTAGAGCTGTAAACTGGTAGGAGCACATAAATAGTAGCTTTGACGAGGTTGGAAGCAGGCCAGTCTAAGAATCAACTCCTGTGAGTCCAGGCTTAGGGGCCAATTCACTCTCATGGGCTTTATCTGAAGAACAGCACAAGGTTCTCATGGTGAAGATCCATGAACAAGACCTTCCTGACATTGGCCAGGGACAGGATGAATAAACACAATAAAAGTGAACCAGAGATTTTCCAAATAGCCGAGTTCTACTCCCCAGGGTGAAGGAAGGGCTTCACCAGAGTTCAATTCTGAAATCTTATCCCAGGCAGATGAAGGGAAGTGCCCCCATTCCAGCCTACCTAACCTTGCTGTATCAAGTAAGACAGCAAAGTGAAAAATAATAAAAGTCATAGTCAAGAGGGGATAGAGTTCACAGGGACAAGCTGAGAACGCTACCACTAGGAAAACGATGGGGTGGGGGGCTGTCACTAGAAGAGAAGCAAGCACCTGCGAAGGCAGAGCTCTAAAACGCACATCCACCCAAAGTAGTAGAATAATCCTCTGCTGCATATTCTATACCCACAACCCACAAAGCTCCAGGTTAATAACAGAGCATGGTGGCTGAAAGAGCAGCAAACCACACACTAGGGAGCTGTTGATAGGAAACTCTCAAAACCCAGAGAGCAGACAGAGCAGCCCCCTGCAGGCACTGGGAGCTGCTGGTGTCTCTAGTTACACAAACATTGAATGCAGCCCACATGCTAGCCACACTAATATACATTTTCACACAAAATGCGTATTTACTTCAATGTCGCGCCTGGCTTTGGAGCAATGTCCATGGCAACAAAAAGTCCAAAGTATGTCAAAAGACAAAAAACAAATGGCCTGGAGAACACAAAGCAGCCATCAAAATGAGACTCACATATGACTCAGATATTGGAAATTGTCAAATGAGGAATTGAAAATAACAATGAGGAAAACATGAAAGACTAACGGAAAAGGTAGACCACAAGCAAGAATCTGTGTGTCATGCAAGCAGAGAAATGTAAACTCTAACAACTAAAGGAAAGTGCTAAACATCAAAATACAGTAACAGAAATGTGATCATCAGAGACTTTATGTGACTGACAAAAGAATCTGCAAACTTTAAGAAAGGTTAATAAAAACAAACACATGGCTGGAATATCAAAGGAAAACGAAGGAAGGAAAGTGTACAATACTTGGAGTAATGATGTTTGGTAACATTCCATAATTAATATTGCACACTGGAACTCAGATTCAGAAAATAAAAAAGTACCAAGCAGGTTAAATATAAAAAAACACACACCAACGTATATCATATTCACACTGTTGTAAAAACTGCAAACAAAACTAATCTTAAAGAAAAAACAGAGAGAGGAGAAACAAGTAAACACACTACCTTGCTTTACCTTTAGAGAAAAAAAGCATAATCCTTGGGTTTCTCATCAAAAACAAAGTAAGAAGTGAGTGGAGTGCAATTTTTAAAGGGTTGAAAGAAAAAGAAAGAGAAAAGCACAATCTCGAATTTGCTACCCAGTAAAAGTACCATTCAAAAGAGAAGAGCAAGTAAAGACTTTCTAAAACAACGAAAAATGAACTTTGTTCCCGGTAGTTCTGTCCCTTGAGAAGAAAAAACAAAACAAACAAAAAATCATTTTATAGGTCAAAAGCTCAGATCTTTAAAAAAAAAAAAAAAGAAGAAGAAGAAGAAGAGTGTAAGAGAAGGAAAAAATGAAGGTGAAATAAGATCCTATATCTTGCTTGTTTTTAATAGATCCAAAAGATAACTTTATGTAAATCAACAGTAGTGAAAATGGGTGTTTATGGACATATGAAGTGAAGCAATATAAAGTTATTTCATAGTAAACTACGTTATTTAAAAGTGTATGTTTTATGTTTTCAGGACACGACTGAACACGTCTTTAAAAGAAGTATGAACGAGCCAGGAATAGTGGTGCACACGTGTAATCCCAGCAGCGCAGGAGCTGTGGCAGGAGGACCGTGAGTTCAAAGCCAATGTCAGCAATTTACAAAGGCCCTAAGCAAATCAATGAGACCCTGTCTCCAAATAAAATACAAAAAAGGGCTGGGAATGTGACTCAATGGTTAAACGTCTCTGGGTTCAATATCCCCAGTACCAAAAATTAAAATAAACGATAAATGATATGTTCAAAGAGAAGAATGTATAAAATCCTATAAAATGGTCAGTTAACATCAGAGAAAGCAGAAAACAGGAGTGGAAACATGAAATAGCAAATACAATGAATTCAAAAATAGTTTGAAAGATCATAGCTATTAATCCAACTATATCAACAATCACTCCAAATATGAATGGTCTAAATTCACCATAAAAAGATGGAGATTATTAAAGTGAGCAAAAATAAGACCAATGTAAAAGAGACTTCACTCTAATAATTCTGAATTGTCATTAAAGAGTGCAAGTTAGTTTTAGTTAAACAATTCTGGCTCATTTCCCAACCACCAAACACAATACTTCAACTCATTCTAGATTTTTTATTACATGGTTATCAAACATACTCGACTATAGTATATGTGATTTTGTTTTCTTTTTGTGAATATTATAATATATTTTCTAGGACACCTCAAGAAATATTAAACAAAACTTAATTGCATCTCTGTTTTCTAGAAAGGTCAGGTAGTATTCACAATCAGTAAAACAAGCTCAGATAAGAAGAGGTTTTTAATCTAACTATGTTTTTCTCTACAAATTCAATCTTCTTTATGTATTTAACCAATGCTTATTGAATGCAGGTTAAGGGTCAAATGCTAAGTTAAGAGAAGAAAATGAGAGTTGGGGAGGGGCTGCCTTATTTTTTCTGCTACCTGTTAGCATCCTGCTGCCCTCCTTGCTAATTTAACTTCTACAAATTGTCTTGAAATTTCCCCAGTCAACAACAAACTAGATGGATATATAGATGGATAACTATATTTATAAAATTATATACACATGCAAAAGTATATATACATGTATAAATAAAAGACATGGTAAACAACTAATAAAAAAACTAATTTATTTGAAGATGGTTAGTTTTTCTACAGAAGAGAGAAGTACAAATATGATGGATAAAATTAATAAGAAACTTTAACCC
The DNA here is from genome assembly GCF_902686455.1 of Sciurus vulgaris. Lineage (NCBI taxonomy): Eukaryota > Metazoa > Chordata > Mammalia > Rodentia > Sciuridae > Sciurus > Sciurus vulgaris. Next base: position 179,248,843 of record NC_136464.1, on the reverse strand, counting down.
TAATGAGTAACTAAGGAGCTTTGAAATATGGGCAAGAGTGATAAAGCTGTTAAGTATGTGTAAAGTATTGGCATGAATCTCAAAAGACAAAGGTATAATTTTTAAAATGTGGTAAATGTTGATAATAACCAGTAAAACTTGCCAGAGAAAGAATCAGTAGAAAAAGATCAAATACATAAAATTTCGCTTGAAGACAGAAAAAAAAAATGGAAAGATGAAGTCATTCCATGCCATCTTTGAAATGACAGCTCTGTTCCTCCAGGTTAACACTCCAGAAAGACAACACAGGGCTTACTCTAGCCATACATACCCACTACCAAGGAGCAGAGATAAAACTTACGATTTTTCAGGAACTAATTTACAAATTAGCATAGGCCAGGCATGTCCCCACCTCTCCGCTGTAGAACAGGTGTGGACCACTAACCTAAGCATATCAACCACCCACCTCTGTGTCTTTGCTTATTAATAACAATATATTTGGAAATTGAATAATAAGCCATGTGATTTCAACATATATTTATCAGGGTTTGAGGTTTCTTTTACAATATCTGAGACAATGTAGTCGGGTAGTTGGAGGATATCATTGCAACAAAGTAACTTGGTACACAGTAGCTATAAAATCTATACCATTGTGTGTTTTCTGTCATTAGTAATTTATTGAAATGACTAAAGTCTCAAAATACATTTAGAAAAGAGGCACTACGTTATGTTTAGGTCCAATTTTCAGTGTATTCCATGGTATTGTACTTTTCCACATGGGAAGTTGGAGTCAATGAGAGGTTAAAGGTGAAGTGTAATATGGAAAATTCACATTAGGTATGATCACTACATTATTAAAACTAACTGAAACTTATCTACATTCTTTATAAAATTGAGAACAATGACTGAATTTTTAAATATTCAGCAAATGAAATAAGCATTCCAGTTATGATGTACAACTCTACAAGTGCATCTGTTTTTCCATATTCCTGATTTACATGTTTATATTCTTCGTAAAATAACTCATAATGAATTTTTTCAGTAGTAGATATTGATATAGATAAAATGAGCTATTTCATAATTATTAATTACCATACCATTCATCACAAATACCATGAATCAATTAGAACTTTGAAGATCTAATAAAAACATATTCACTTTGCTTCATCATTCCAGTAATGTAATTTGAAAGAGTGAACACAAGCTCAGAAATCTAACGTTTATTATAGAAAGCAATCATGTATGCAGAAAGAGTATTGACTCAATCATATTTCAGGAAATAGACCAATCCTTTAGCATTTCTTACTTAAGGCTGGAGAGAGAGCTCAGTGGTACAGCACTTGCCTAGCATGCAAGAGACCCTAGTTCAGTGCCCACCACCATATAAAAGATAAATATTTTCTTAAGAAAATCATCCAGATATGAAGAAATTAAATTATATACTTGTGACAGAAGACAAAAAATAATGATACAATTCTTTCCAAAGCATGAATTACTAAATTTTTCATACTGATGCTAAAAATTCACCTAATTCAAATTATTGTTTGTTTGTTTTTTGGTACTCGAGATTGAACCCAGGGATGCTTAACCTTGAGCAACATCCTCCTCCCTTCTTATTTCATTTTTTAAAATTTTAGGCAGGGTCTCACCAAGTTGCTTAGGACCTCACTAAATTGCTGAGACTGGCTTTGAATTTGGAATCCTCCTGCCTCAGCCTCCAAGCCACTGGGATTATAGGTATGTGCCACCATGCCAGGTTTTAGTTGTTTTAACTATGAATAAAGCAATAAAAATAGCAAATTAAGGGAGAAATATAATTGTACAGAAATACTGAGGCTAATTGGTCAAGAGGGTGTTATAAACAGTGAAGGACTTAATATTGAGACTCAAGATCTTGGTTGGCTTTATGCAGGTGTGTTAAATTTTCAAACATCTGGAAAATTGGGTAATAATTTTTTTAAATAACTTACATTGTGTTTTAGTCAGTATTTGTCTCACCATTTCAGAGGTCTCAGTCCACAGAGGGCCAACTCCATTCCTCAGGGCCTAAGTTGAGGCAGAACGTCATGGTGGAAGAGTGTAGCACAGGAAACAGCTGGGAACATGGCACCAGGAAGCAGAGAGAGATACTTCTCTCACCACAGACAACATATAAACGCCAAAGTCACTCTCCCAAAGACCTTCCTCCTCCAGACACACCCCACCTGCCTACAGTCACCACCCAGTTAATCCATATCAACAGATTAATGTACGGATTGGGTTAAAGCTCTCATATCCCCATTATTTCACCTCTAGGCCTTCTTGTATCATCTCACACATAAGCTTTTGGGAGACACCTCTTATTTAAATCATAATATTTTGTGTATAAGAATGCGTGTCTTCCCACGGATAGCTCATTTCTCAATACTTTTGTAACAATTTTAAAAACACATTCTAGAGAAATTTATACTTTATAATGATGTTTTTTAAATGTTAGATCTGAAATAAATTCTTAGACAAGGTGTGGGATTTAAGTGTCTGTTTTAATCTCTAGGAAAGCAAAGATTAGCCAAGTTAGTGATGGCTTCCTTCCTGCATGATGCAATCCAAAAATTCAGTTTTATGCAATGTATTGATTTCACCTTTGCCACACAAAAGGCTTCTTTATAAGTCCATGATACCACCAGGAGAACAAAGTTAGACCCTTGGGTGAATGGTGTTTGGATGCAAGTTTACTTTTGTGTCCAGTGTAGACACAGGGCCTTTCAGGCCAATGATGGAATGGGGGGTTTCAGAGGGTCACAGTCCTACTGCACGTGATTGTTGTATACTTTCATTTCTTTTGTAAAGGAGGATTCTTAGCAATGTGCTACAACTAACAGCATGACGATTCATGTCCCATCTCCAAAAAATAAAAGGCAGCTCTGCTCAATCAGCACAGACATAATTCTATCCCTACTCTATCAGAGTTACTTTTGAAAGAATGTAGAAAAGGATAGATGGACTGTGGAAATCAGCATCCTCACAAAGTGAACAACTCAAAGAACTACAGAATGAAGCAAACTGGACACAAGGTTTTATGATATTTTAAAATGTTTTCTTAAGCAAAAATATTCTATTTTTTGCAAAACACTTGCTTAATCTAATATGAGCCACATTACATCTGAGTCATTGTTGTAAGAAATCTTCCCAGTCTGAATATTATCTACACACAAACTTCCTCTAGATACTGTTTGTCAAGGCCATTTGTAAGTAAGTTGCAGCGCGTGAATCTTTGGTAGGACACAGAGTCTGTTTAGCAAACTGCTGGTGGTGTTTCCTTGAGTTGTGCCCTGTAAAGATGGTGAATGTAGTGAAGATTTAACTGTCACAAGAAATATGCAGGCCATTCTAAAGATGTTACCAGGGCCTCCTGCTTGGCACATTTATCCCTGAGCATACATACAGCATTCAACTTCCTCAGGAGAAACTTGGGCCCAATGGGCACCCCCTGTCTGGTCTGGAAAGCACACTCATCTGCAACATTCGTTATAATAGATAAGCAATCCCACTTGCTCATTCCAGATCCAGACTGCCAGAGTACCTCCTGATAATCATAAAGATTTCTCAGGACTCTTCAGAGAGCACACAGGAGAGCCAGGAGATGGTTCCATCCACAATGTGAACAGAAGCATGTGTTCTCACATCTACTTGGGCAAAAGTTAACTCACTCCAATTTCTGAGCATGTAGTCCATCAGCAAACCAAGCTCTGATTTCTGATTTCCTTGCCTCCTGCACATTTATGCTACCATAAACTTCCCACTTGGGATAAAGCAACAGAAATCACAAAAACTCTTGGTGAGTGGCATTTTCTCTCAACTCCCTATGAAAATCCACTTTTGCTTCAGGCTTTATTCAGAAACAAGATCTGACCAATCGTGTGCGAGTGCATTCATGTGTGTGTGACCATACGTACACTTGTATGGAAGGATGTGAAATATGAATGTGCACATACTAAAAGCCTTGTGTTTTCCTCACGTTAACTTCACACCCCTCACAGACATGTACAAGAAGGGCAAATAATTATGATGGGAGAAACAGCAAGAATTGCATTTGATTTTTCTTTCACATCTGATATCATATAAGTTCCTGTAAAAGTATCTGAGGAAATATGTATGGGAAAAAAGCATAAATTTTATTCTCTTTCAAGGTCCTTGTGAGTAACAGATAAGTCACAAAAGAAGAAGCTAGCTTTAGAGTGATAAATATGGAAATGCAGGCTACATGTGGTTCTTGGGGTCTGTCAGTGGAAGGCTGTGTGAAACCAATGTTAGCATGAATATTCTCCTGAAAGGCAGTGGTCACATCTGGGTGAGGTGTTTTATAAGGTATGAATCAGAAAGACAAGGGATCACAGATTGGAGAAGATGACGAATTATACATGAGGAAATTAAAATTAGAGTTCTGGAGCAGAAAGGGAATCTATATGGTTAATAAAGAGTAGAGAAAATTCTGTTTATTTTGTTACATAAAAATCATTAACTGTGCCATTCACCCTTGCTTACAGATAGCAGCTGAATTACGAAGCAGTAAAAAACATCTCTATAAAGAAAGCACCAAATTTACATATTGACTTTGCCATGTACTGCCAAACACTGAATTTCTATGTCAACAAATTTAATCCAACTTAGAAAAAACAACTATAAACATTGAATGAAGAATTTTTATTAAAATGCTATATCCTGCTCACCCAGTCTTTCAAAATGAGGTCCCCAGTAAACAGGAAAAATCACTTTTGTGATCCATGTAAGTGATTTTCTGTCCATCCTCAATGCCATTCTTAAACTTCACTTACTGAACCTACATAAAGACAATGCAAATCATAGATAGGAAAGCATTAAGCCGACTTTCAAGTTGTATTTTGTCAATTACTCTTCTCTAGACAAATTTAAGTGTAAACCATGTAAATGAATCACATACTTTCCCTTTCTTTTTTAATATATATATATATATATATATTTAGTTTTCAAAGGATCTTTTATTTAATTTTGTTCATTTATACGGGTGCTAGGATTGAACACAGGGCCTCACACATGCCAGGCAAGCACCCTACCGCTGTGCTGCACTCCAGTCCCCATACCTTCCCTTTCTTGAATCTCAAATACAGCCCTTTTCTATGCCATGTAGTAGCCTCATATTATTTATATACACGCTGGTTTCCTATTCATTTTGGCAATGTACCATAAGAATTTTTCTATTTTATCAGAATTTCAGGGAGTACAGACACCATCATTTTGTGTCATAAAATTAGATAGATTTATGAAGATTAGTTTTAGCTATTTTCTGTCTTTTAAAGATACATCCAACCATTGAAAATGTGAATTAGTTGGGCAGGTAAAATGAAGTATTTACAAATAACTTATGAACACATTCTTCAGTTTAACTATTACATAACCTACACAAAATTAAAAGTGCTAAGATATAACCAAAATTTAGAAACTGAAATATAAGAGAATTTCTTCTCCAACCATACAGATTCTTAAAGAATCCACACATCTGGATTGGAGATGGCAACACTGGTTTTTAATCTGTATTTTAACAAATGTACAATACATACTCACATATAAGCTGTCATTCTAAATTACTCTTTATTTTCATATTTACAACTCCCCTTATCTAAAGTGATTTCAATAAATTCAAATAATGGTTTTCTGTTTTGTCCACTACACTATTAAGTAATGAATCTGTGAAAAATTGTCAATAAGAATAGGATTATTTTCATCATAAATTTTCTGGAAAATTTTTAAATGTCAATGTCTTCTATGTTTTCATTGAAAGGGTGCTTCAGTTCTATGAGTGTCACATGGCAGAAACAAACCACACCAACTACAGCCCACCCCTGTGATAAACTGGTGGATACCATATGCTTAAGGAGAAAATGTTTTACCTAAAATTTAAAACATGGTTTAAAAATCAAAGCAAACATTTTGTGAGAAAGGCAGTATGCTTACTGAAAATTCACCATGCATTTTGTCCTGACTTTGAGTTCCTTCCATTCTTGTTGCTCTGATGGCACATGAACTGGTGTCCTCATTTGGCATACAGTTTATTTCTTAATTAAAGTCTGCAAAGTTTTTTACTTCCCAAGCTTTTCGCAATCATAGTAATGATTGCTATACATAGGTCAAAGTAATAAAAATGGATTTTTATATACCTACCGTGTTCCTGACATGTCACAAATGAATCTCAGTTGGTGACATTATCTCATATTCCCTGGGTAAAGATTAACATGGCACTGAATCAAAGCACTGCTGAAGTTAAGGTCTGACGTATCTTGGGTTTTCCCTATAGAGTGCTTGCTTTTCATTTGTAGAAAAGCCTGGTAGGGTTTCTTCTTCAATTGAGTTGCTTTTTATCTAATTTTCTAAGATCTTCTCTTGTCCTTATTAGTGATTTCTTTCCTTTGGAGACATCCTTGAAATGAGTTCATATTAGAGAAATAACTTCAAGTATACAAACTTCAGGTACCATAAGCTATCTGTCACCATTTCACTTTGAATTAAATAAGTGAATCTACCTCAATTTCAGAGCCTAAAGGTAGTATGATCAGATATCAATATTCTATTGACCTCCTTACAAAGGTAAAGTGATTTCACTTGGCTATGAGATTTACAATGTTTTCATAATATAGAGATTTAAAATATTTAAAATTTATCTAATAAAATTTCTAACAATGTGCACAAAGCCCTTTTGTATGCCTCTACGTTTATGGTTAACTCTTCAGACTGTGTATGGGATGGTAGAGAATGAAGTATGTAGTTTTCATTGGGGGATTTGTGTTCACATAGACAGGGCTGTGTTTGAGTTTGTTGTTGCTATGGTTACACTCAGTGTAAGGAGGCTTCAAATTCCTTCTGTGTGTCCTGGTTTTAGATGGTGCATTTAATTTGGTGCTAGTAGTTTTTCTAATGCCTACTGCCCGTTTGGCTTTTGGATCACCCTTCTTGAATTTCCCCTTTGTACTGCTCCCTAGGGAGACATGACCTTGAAACCATCTTTGTTTTTGACTTGGTACCTGCCGGCATGTTGATGATGGGAACAAATTTTTCCCTGAGCTTCAGTTGGACTGGGCCTGTGAACCTGGGTCTCAGGGAATGGCCTTCTCTCCCTCTTGCAGGTGGAACAAGGCACCTAGTAAGCATTGCTGAACCTGCTGTTATTTCTTTATTTTATTGTTTTATTTTTTGCCAGACTTCCCTTCCTGCTGTAGGTTTCTACCGTACCCTGAGGCTACATTTTTTTGTTTTCTTTCCCTTTAAATTCGAGGGTTTGTTCCATTGCCCTGTGTATAAGTGTTCTATGGATGCATAGCAAATTATTACAAATGTGGTAGCTTAAACTACAGTGTTTTCCCTCAGTTTCTGTGGCTCAGAAGCCTGGTATGGTGCCTGCTGGTTCTCTGCTTAGGGGATCACAGGATTGAAATCAAACTTGCCAGGCTGAGTTCTTATCCAGAGGCTTGGTAGAAAAACCCACTTCTACAGCCCTTTTTGGTATTAACAAAATTCAGTTGCAGGACTGAGTTCCCCTTTGCTGGCTACCTGGCTCTTCAGGGGCTCCTGCATTGCCTATGACTCTTCATCCCCAAAACCAGAATGTTAAATCACGCTTTGAATTTCTCAGAACAGAAAAACTCTCCACTCATAAAGGGTTATGGGACCAGGTCAGACCTGTTGGAATGACCTCTTTATTTTAAGATCAAGTACACTACAGGATCTAACCTAATCACAGGAGTAGACTCCATCTTACCTGCAGTCCCAGGGATTATGGAAGATGGGCACATAACGTGGAGGTATCACTAGGGCCATTTTGTGATTCTGTGGAACTCAGAGACAGCCATGTGGACCTGGGTGTTTTCTGGCAGAGGATGCTGGTTCCTGGTCCTATCCAGCCCTCTGTGAGTCCGCCTGGTCTTCTCCATGAGCTGCTGGTGGGTTTCCTGAAGGAAATGTCCACATGTGGGAGTGATGGGTAACAGAACTGGCTCCATGAGAATGTTATAGGACAGACTATAAGGGATTAACTAAACAGACTCCATTTTGCTCTGAGACTCCATGTTATGTAGGAAGTAAGTTTCTCCCATGGGAACGCCTGGGAACACCCCACCTCTGTACTCATCATCACTTACTTAGTGTGACATGTTTAACAATACAGAATGACAATTCCTATGTAAAGAAAAATTACTCTCTTTTGATTCCTATTGCTCTTAAACAATGTACCATGTGAATGGTGATTGTGGGGATGTTAGCAACCATTCTTTAGTTTGTACCTAGGTAAGGGTCATTTTGACCCACTTCCCCTCTGTCCATGATCTCATGATGTTAATGTGTAATTTCAAATCATAGCAACAGACACTTATGATTGATGTGATTTTTGGTATAAGAACCCCTACAACCCTATGGTTGGGGCTGTTCTCCCAATAGCCATTTTTTGGGGCATTGCGGGAGACAATCAGTTGGCCGGCTTAATAAAGACTCTCAAAGTTGGACTTCTCAGTGGTGACCGGTCTGTTCTTAAGTTGCACCCCATAACAGTGGCTGGGAAGGCCCCAATGTCTGTGGTCTCCAGGGCTTCATCTCTCACAGTGAATTACACTCAACCTGAAGCAATTTGTCATGAATTCCCAGCCAAATCTTCTCACCAGCTTGCTTAGAATAGGTGGTGTGGATCCTGGGCACACACGTGTTACAATCCTGCTCCCTGCCTCTCTCCTTGCAGGTCCGGGGGTAGCCGCTTGCCTGACACCTCAGTTTTCTAAAGAGCCCAAGGAAAGTTGTTAGTTTGCAGTTTGTTTTGCACTATTTCATTGTAATGGGGGCGTGGTTCTCTTTACAACTCTCTACAGCTCTGTACTGAATTGAGAATTTTATTCACAAAAGTGTTAAATGTCTATGTAGTCAAATGCATTGTTCTGTTTTTAAAAAATATAGTCTGCTTCTCTTTTCACTATTTTTCTAAGGAATTTCCACTCTCTGAGACTGAATACATTCACACGATTGACTTCTATGTCTACCTTTTACATTCAATTTTTAAATATTTATCCACAAGTAAACATAAACTAAAAAAAAAAAATTCATAAACCCTTTCACTGTCTTTTGTACCTGTTGCCCGGTTGAATTTCCATGACTGTTCAAGCGTAGCTGCGCTCGCCTGACCCCTCTGTCCACCCACCTCCTGTGTGTAGTTTAAGACCTCAGCGTGATGACCCAAGTGTCCTTATTTCCTGCCTGGGTAGCTTTCTCTCAATTCCTGCACTGAAGTTCATGAGTTTCTCATGCTGTGAATTACCCTCCACCTCCTGCTGGCCGTTCAGGCTCGCGCCCCACTTGGTACCAACTTAGTACTCTTCCTGGGCTCTGGTTTTTTAGTCTCTGACTGCAGGGGCTTTACTTGCCTCCTCTTAGGCCCGCTCTGGCTGTTACTCTGTTATCTATGGGACAGCGTAAAGAGCATCAGTGAGATTTAGGAACTTACCTTCTAGTGTTCATCATTCATCATGGCATGCTGGGCATGTACTTTGATGTCTTTCAGATTTGGTTGCCTCATCTATAAGAAAAATGGGTTATGAAAAATTATCTCTAAGTCTCTGGCCCATGTTCAAAATTCCATGATGGGGAACAGCTCCAGGCTTCTCCAGAGCAGGGCCCTGCTATTCTGCCTTCTTCTCCCACGGTGCCTAATCTATGGAATAAGTGTATTCCTAAAGACCTGTGTGTGGGATAAACTGATTCCATCCAGAATCTTCCTGGTACACATAAGTATCCCCCTTGCTTGGGATGCTGAAGCAGGAGGCTTTTGAGTTCAAGACCAGCCTAGGCATCATAACAAGGCTCCATCTGGAAACAATTTAAAAATAAAGAAAAGTCCAAGAAATTTCCTGGAAATCATTCAGCCTAACAAAACCTTTATCACACACATTTGTGTATTAAATTTCCCAATGTCACAAAAAGCTGACCTCTGGGACATTCAAGGAAGGTCAGGAGTCCAAGTCAGTTACACAGCTAGAAAGCACAGTGTGATAATGTGTGTCCAGATCTGTTTCTGTCACCATTGCAGTGTCTGCAAGATGCCAGTGCAGAGTTCGCTTTATGCCATTTCAAAACAAAATATCTTTGGAATCTTCAAGATGAAACTCTGAGCATCAAATATGGAAGTAAAATAGAATTTTTAGATTGCTGCTTCAAACTGCCTAGACTAACTGGAAAGGAAACAAATAAGGAAGAGGGAAAATAGTAGAAAGAAAATGAACCTTGGTTTTGTTGTTATTGCAAATTCTTTAACATACGAAAGGGTGAGGTAGAAAAGTTTGACAGTTGATTCCAGTAAACTTGATGTGATGCCCAAATTGAAGCATCAAAGGAAAGTTCCCCAAATCCATTACTTTTGTGTGTTTCACTCTGTCATTCTCTAGTTTACTTATTTATCTATTTTTATTTCCCACCTTTAATTCAAAAGAGCCCCAGAGACTCTGGTCAACTGCTGGATGGGGAAGAGGTCCTTGATGTCACCAGCGAGCTGCAGGGTTCCTGGGGGTGCTTCCGTCCTGCACGCCTTGGGCTTGAGGACAGTGGAAGATGGATGGGCACGTCAGGACGGTGTGAGATGCACATCCATCCAGGCTGCCACTGCAGAGACGGTCCACTCGGCGTGATGGCAGTGGGACACAAGTGTGTGTGTGCTGCCCTGTGTTTTCCATTGTGTACATCACTGGCCCCTCCTGGGCAGTGAGGGACTGGTTACTAGAAATCCATTTCAGAGGCAGCTGCCCCTGGAGTTACTGCTCTCTCATTCAGTGGCATTTCCTGAAGCCTCAGATACATTTAGCTCTACTGAATATTTGGGTAGATTCATGATTCATCTACCTGAACTGGGATAGTTTGGTTCACAAATCTGGAGTTTCAGCTGTAAATCACAGAAGAACCTGAAAGGCAAATGAACTTATTTTGTTTTCCTGTTTATCACATACTCTATGGCGCAACTCTATTTTAATTAGAGTGACAAAGTCTAATGTGAAGTTAAATGTCATGGCATTGGCTGAGTTATATACTACACATCTTTTTAATAATACAAATACTGACTTACTTTAATTTTTCCCTTTTGTTCAAACTCTATTTGTCTAAGATTGTTCCTGCATTTATTTTAGAATTAAATATCAAGAACTATTGCCTGAAGCTGAGAACGATTTGCAAATTTTACAATTGTGATAATGTAGTTCTCTATAAAAGGCCAGCTATAAATACTTAATGTATCAATCATAATAATAAGTCAAGAATTAAACAGGTGTCTCTGTGATAAAATTTGGAAAAAAATATCAGTAAAACATTTGAAATAAACAGTGGTAAATCAAAGCTATTTGTTTAAACCAGCAATGAGTTTTAGAAGTTGGCCTATACCCTAAGAGTTTATGAATGGTTTTCTAACTATTTGCCCTTTTCAAGAAATAGCTCCTGTCTTGCTAAAGTCATATATAGAGCTCTAATCACATACATGATCGTTTAGGTCCATCATAATGGCTGAAAGATTGTAATGATTTGATTGAGTAGTTCTGGGTTAAGTGTTGCTAGGTGGGGTGCTAGTCAACTCCTAATTAAATAACTGAGGCTTAACTTTTACAAAAACAGGGAAGGGATAGTTATCTGCATCATACCTAAGTAGGTCTCGGAGGTCAGCAAACCCTATTGAAAGAGTGATTTTTAATTTTAGATGTCATGTATTAGCAGAAGTTATGCTAGCAGAGAAAGGGAAGATGGCCAATTCAAAAGTGTCCCTGTCCAAGAAATAGTAAGATTGCATGAGTATCAGATTTGAAACTCAAAATGGCTAGAGTATTTTGGGCAAATATGGTGATGGGTGAAATTGATGAGAAGGGAGAAGATCAAAATGATCAGTAGAACCTTGTAAGACACACAAAAGGCTTGGACTTAATTCTAAGGACGTGAGAATCCATGGAAAGATTTTGAGCAGGAGAGTACCAATCTGAATCTGTTCTTTAGAATGTTCCCTAATGGTACACTGGAAAGGGTAGAAAGGAAGAAAGAAGACAAATTTCAAAGACTCTTGTTTTAAATTTGACAAAGATCAAGGTGACCTATGCTCCAGAAATGACATTAAACATAGAAACATGTACATGAGCTAGCAGTTATGGAGAGGAGGAAAATTTAATTGTATTGGTCATTGATTGAACAGGAAAAGAAATGAAGAATGAGGGCAAAGACTTAAGCTGAGGTGTAGGATCCTGCCAAGGGCAAATGAAGAAGCTAAGGAATAAAAGAATGAGTATAGGAGATGCACTAGTCTTGGAAGTATATGTTACAAAATCATTTTGTAGATGCTGATTTTGAAATTTGTCCTTAAATACAAGGACACATAGATTTTAGAATCATCTAAATTTCAAAAGAAAGTGTCAAGTTTGTTAAGAAAGTTTTGACAAGCCAATGTAACTTTATATTCTTCTTTATTTTAGATCATTGAGTTAATTATCTGTTATTGTCACAACAATTTACCACAAGTTTGGCAGCTGAAAGCAAAATTATCATCTCATAATTTTGTGGACTAGAAGTCCATCAGGTCTCATGGGGCTAGAATCCTGGTCTCATTACGGCTTTACTCCCTTGGGAAGCTCTCAGGAGGAATCATCTCCTTGCCTTTTCCAGCTGCCAGTGTCTGCTCACATCCCTGACCTACAGTGGCCTTCCTCCATCTTCCATGCCAGCACTGTTGCTTCTCACTGAGCTTTCCTTCTATAGTGGAGTCTCCTCTCCTTTCTCTTCCCCTTTTACTTTCATGGACCCACTTGAAAACTTTGGGCCACCTGGATGATGCCAGATAGGTTCCCCATCTCAAGGTCAACAGATGAGCAACTGTGATTCTATCTGCAACCTCAATTTCCATTGGCCATGTGATACAGGTCTTGGGAAAGTCCAAGTAAGGGACATCTTGGAACAGTTATCCTACTTATTATGTAGCTGTGTTGAATCAACTAAAGTTCGATTATCTAAAACAAAAGCACAGTGTCTATTTCAGCAGGCGTAGTCTTACAGAAATCAGGTTAACAGAGGTATTGGGGAATTCAGAGAGCAGAAAGGAAACACTAAAGGTATTAATCACAGGTAGCATCCACCAACCTTAGTGCTTGGGAAACAGAAGAAAAGTATTACAAAGCACTATAGGAAATCAGAACCTTGGAATAGAGATCCCAAAATGGTGAGATTTAGCTGCCTGAGGAAGGGGCACTAGGCCTGTTGGTGTTGGTACTCCTAACATAAGCAGAGGAGCTTGTTCTAGAAATGCAAGAAAAAATGCAAAATACTGACAACAACAGCAACCAAACCTGAAACTGCAACCAAATGCCCACAGTAAAACTCAGCTGCCAGGACAGTGCAGAGCAGAACTGTCAAAGTGAGGATGGAGGCTTCTTCCCTCCTCCTCCAGTCTCCAAGTCCACCATTGCTCCCTCTGACCAAAGCAGTCAGATGCAATTCTCACAATCCAGCAGTAGCATACTATATGAATAGGCATATACATTAAAAAACAAACAAACAAACAGGTGTAACAGTAGAAAAGAGGAGAGCAAATATAATAGATGTCCACCTTGATAGACAATAGGTATTTTTTGGCAGAGATTTCTGCCACTAGAACCTGTAGAATCAAGGAAGAGGAGAGGATATTTTTAACAAAGAAGCGAGAGTGAAGTGTGTGTTATTTCCACTCTGGGAGGTGAGCACAGGGAAGAGAGGGAGGACTGACTCTCCTCCTAGCAGAACCCCCAAGGGAGGGTGGGAGAAACGGCATGAGGTGGGCTAGCCTGCAGAGTGACATCCCTGGTCACTCCACACCAGGCACAGTCAAGCCTGCAGAGTCCTACACATTGCCATTCCCAGAGCAAAGAATGAAACTCTGGGATTCAGGAAGCTTCTTCATGCCATGTGAGGAAGGAACCCAGGAAGTGCTAAGAAGACTTTAGGATCATCAGGGTATGGAGATTTGGCAAAGAATCCTGTGTCTGCGTGGGATCTAGTGCAGATGAAATCCAGGCACGGCACCAGGGCCCTTCCCCAAACGCCACCAATACTGAGTCAGACCTTGGTAATTGTGACTCCACAGGGCAAGTCACAGATGCTGCTCCACAGGAGAGAACAGCAAATATCTGAAGGACACCCAGAAAGATCAAGGATTCCCTCTTCTTCAGAAGGTCAATACCCTACCTGGAAGAAGCCATGGAGAATTTGAGAATTTGAATTTAAAGCAAAATTACTAAGAAACCTATAAATCAACAAGTCTAGATTCTTATACCCTGACCCCCACTGTCATGAAAGTGCACCTTTTGAACAATTGAGGGACCGTAGAGTACCAAGAAAGTGACCAATTACAAAGAAGCCATGTTTACACTGTGCATTTTGAGGTAAAGGTGTGGTTTCTGAGACTCACCCGTATGCATTAGGGTTGAGAACTGATGTATGATACACAAGTCACATAAATATTGATCACTAACATTTTATTACATGAGACTGGAAGGCTAGGCTGAATATAGAACCAGAAACTTGTCTCAAGGACAAGAAAAGCCGGGGTGTTATGTCCCCAACCTCCAGTGCCTGTTGTGTCTATTTCATGTATAATGTCTAGGATCTCTTGTTCCAGTTGTATATGTTTCATAAACAATTGTTATAGTTGTATATGGTTCAAATATAATTATTTGAAGGCATCTGAAAAACTGAGGTTCTAAAAGATGGGTTTACAAATAGAGAAGAGAAGAGGACCTAGGGCAAAGTTCTGAAAACACTAGATCCATCAGAATGAAAAGACAGAACAGCAAAGAAGACCTCACATTTGGGGCAGTGAGTGCATGGCTTCATGGAGGCCAGGGAAAGAAGCCTGCTCAGGAAAGAAGACGTGGTCCAGAGCATCAGGTGCTGCTGATAATGGCAGAGAGAGGAGGACTGGAAAGTCTCTTTGATTTAGTGGCAGAAGATCATTGCACCTACAGGTGTCTGTGTCCTCAGCCTGGACAGAGAAGAGGCCACACTGAAGCAGATCTGGGACAAACCCCAGACAACAGAGTGGCAGAGAATGAATTACTTACTCTGGAGAACCTGCCCCTAAGTGACATGCTCATTTTCTAATGAAATGGCTGTGAAACACAACTCTCAGATCTCAATGGCAGGTGTCACAGTAGGGAACAAAGATGTCTTCGTGGCAAGAGCTGAAAATCTCCAGGGAATGAATAATCGAGATCCAACCAGTCTATACACACATACATACACTCACACATGCACACACATTCATGTTCACACATGTACACATTCACACTCTCGCATGCATGTGTGCACATGCTCATACATCCACATCCGCAGGTGTACACACATATGCACATTCACTCTCACACAAAATGTGCACACAAACACACCCCCATACCCACATCCACAGGCACACACATATGTGCACACTCACTCTCACACTTGCATGTGTGCGCACACACACATACCCTTATGAACACATGTGCACACTCACACACTCACATGCCCCTGTGCACACATTTAGTCATACATACATGCACACACCATAGTCTAAATTTAGAAAATACTCAGGTCTCATGGTGATAAATTTAACATCAAATACCATAATATCTAAAATATTTAGAAAACATTCTATATGAAAGGCCTTGTGTTTGATATATCCAATATGCATAATCTTGTTTCATCTTCACATGCTACCCAGTAGATTTTCAGGAGATTCAGTTTAAGATTCAGAAGAACAAGTTTTAGAGTGATTGAGTAGCCAAGCAGCCATGTCACTTAGGCAACTCTATCTCACAGAGCATTGTAAAGATAAAGGTAACAGCTTTTAAAATCCTGGTGGCTAGCTCAAAATAGGCACACCAAAAAAGAAATTATGTTGTTTACTCTGATTTCTGTCAATGTCCTTGTGTTTAAGATTCATCTTCACTGGAAAACAGCTTTTCCTTGAATCTCTTAAACCCTGAATGTTCCCTGAAATGCACAGGCCTCAGGACAGCCTTAACCCACCCTTCATGCTAGATGTTAATGCTGCATGTACTGATTTGATTCAATTTTGCTTTCTTATAAAGGATTATCAATAACCCAGATTTGCTCAGTTAATCATTCATATCAATCTTTGTCTTTGTTTTGCTTTTAATTCCTCCTTGGGGTCATTTGGGTCATTTTCTGTTATGGTTTGGATGTAAAGTGTCTACCAAAAGCTCACATGTAAGATGATTCAGGAAGGTTCAGAGGAGAAATGACTGAGTTGTAAAAGTCTTAACCCAATCAATGATTTAATCCCTTGATAGGGATTAACTGAGTGGTAACTGAAGTTGCAGGGTGTGGCTGGAGGAGGTGAACATTGGGGCATGGTTTTGGGGTATATATTTTATATCTGGAAAGTGAACTCTCTCTCTGCTTTCTGATCACCATGATGTGAGCTGCTTCCCTTTGCCACACTCTCCTGCCATGACATTCAGCCTCACCTTGAATCCCAAGGAAAGGAGCTGGTCTTCTATGGACTAAGACCTCTGAAACTGTGAGCCTTCAAATAAACTTCTCCCTCTATAATTGTTCTGGTCAGACCCTTTTAGTCACCGCAACAAAAATAGCTAAGACATTTTCCCACAGTATAAAATAAGTTCTTAATTCACATTGACAGTGACAATCTTTCCAGGTGGGTTTGTTTTGTGAGAGGCAATTGGCATAGTGGTAATGAGAAGAGACAATGGAGGTAGAGTAACTTCAAGCCCCAGGCTGGCTTACACTGTGTGGCATTGGACAAATGCCTACATGCTCCATTTTTCTCAAAAAATACTGTGGATAATTAGAGCTGCTACCTCATGGGTCACTGTGGAGGTAACTGAGATGATGTACGTATACACATATATTCAATTATTATGATTTAATATGAGCTACTTATAAGATATCTATATCTGCATACATATCTAACACATATACATGTATTTAAATATATTCAAGTGTTATTTTTGATAATGATTTTTGTTTCCAAGAAAGGTCTATTTTATTCCCCTTCTTGGAAAATACTATATTAACTATAAAATTCTAGGTTGATTGCTATTTTCTTTTAGCATGTTAACAAAATCACTCTATTCTTTTCAGTTTTCTAACAATTGAACTACAGTGGGGTTTTGTTTTTTTCCTCTTGTTTTATTTCTTTAACCATGTTTTTTTTTTTGTTTGTTTGTTTTGTTTTTTGCTTCATTAAAAGTACATCTAGGCTTGTACTAATTTTTCTTTATACTGTTTGGGATTTCCTATATTTCTTAAATCTGCAAATTGTTGTTATTTATCATCAAGGAAAATTGTCACCCTTTTTCTTTTCAAATGTCACTTTTCATAATTTGTTTCTCATTCTCTAAATCCAGGACAGGAATCAAAATCTTGCTAAATATTCTCCTCTACTACTCTTCTTTAAATTTGGCTTTCATATTCTCTTTTATTTTTTCCTCCTTGTGATGCATTGAACAATGTCTCTTGACCAGTCTTCTAATTAACTAATTCTCTCTGTAGTTGTATCTATTCTGATTTTAAAATGAATGATTAAAATTTCTTTAATTTAAATTATTTTAATTATTGCACGATTATTTGGTTCTTTATTTTCAATTGATTATTTTAAAAATAACTTCTCCCTGAAAAGTTTTGCAATTTAGTCTTTCTTATCATTTCATAACTTAAACATGTTTAGTTTGTTAACCTTGTTCCATATTTTCTATATCTGGAATGTTTTGAGATCTTACTTTTTTAATCCTTTTTTCACACTCCTATGAAGGTTATTTATTTGACATTTTAGTTTTAAATACATATATATGAGCATTAATAATCCTGGAATAATTATTTGTGCTAGCATCTGAAATTAAGAGGGAGGCAGTTCCTAAGAAAATATCTGGATTTGTCCACTGCCATCTAGTCCACAATTACTTCAAGTAAATGCATGGTTTATTCCAGTTACTGCAATGTGGAGCTGTGAATTCAAAGACTGCTGTAGTTTTACTCTGAGATTGTTCTTGCATCTTTCTACTGCTTTAATCAGTCTTGAAACAGCTCTTATTGAAGTTAGTTCCATCAGTTTTTCGTTTTTCTGAGTGATGCCTTTGCATTCCTAAAGTAACATCAGGAGGTTCTCCAAAGACTCCACCTTGGTCAGACAGCAAGATTTCACCTCTGTCTCACTTCATAAATGAAATTTTGAAATGAAGGCTCAACATCACCAAGGCTTGTCAAATTCTTCAGGACGAAACAGCTATCATTTTTTGTTTACCACTCTAGAACCTTAAATTTTATCAGATAATTTGTGTTGATTTTATACCCCTTCCAAAGCCTTTAAGGTGTGTCTTATATATTACCTAAAATTTGTACTTATGAGTTCTGAAGGAGGTTGCACTAAGTAAACTAGACTAACTCACGCATGAAAGCAAACCAGCTGCTCTGGGATTCCACCCGTTTTTCTTTTATTTGTATTATAAATATTTCTCTATTATATCAGCTATGTGCTTAAGTTTAATTTCTTTTATTAAACTGTGAGCTCCAGGTACACAGAGACCATGTTTATTTTATTTTTTCTCTTTTGCTTCAGGCCAACCATTTCTGGAATATAAGAAAGACAAAGTTTTGTTTGATGAGAACGTCTGCATTTGAACATGCACTAGCACTACAGAAGCTTTTTATACCAATGATAACATCATGATTCAAAGCACTTCTTTGTATCTTCACTTCTTAAATTGCCCGAAAACCTGAGGCCCATTCTTTTCATGGCCTTCACAAGTATTGCATAATTATTCACAAAAAAATAATTTTTAAAAATATTTTGGAAAAATGGAATCTAGTTTGGTAGTAAGAGGAATAATCAAATTGCTAAATAAATAAAATTTCCTTAAAAAAAAAAAAACATGTATCTAGGGAGTAAGAAGATGGATTTTTTAAGGGCATAATTCCTAAATTGACTTGGACAGAAATTCACAAATTCCACACTGATGCACATTTAGAGAAATGAATTTGAGTAGATTTGCTTAAATGTGTCTCTACCGTTTTCATTTTTGTAGATTGATACATTTGTGTAAATGTTTCTATATTTTCATTTCATTATACTTGATGTCTAAATAAATGAATGTTTGGATACATCTGCTTCAAAGTCCTGGAAACTTGGGAAAGCTGCACGCAGGTGGTTCAGTCCTGAATACACACATCCAGTGCATTAGTATCTTAGCACGTCTGGACATGGCAGACCTGAATCTGTGATTTCGAGATTTTTTTTATACATGAGTTCCTGTAATCAGATAAGACATTGATAATGACAGCCACTGGTTTCACCTGAAAGCTTATGTTTTCCTTTTCTATATTCAAAGTCTAATGTTGATATTCATCAAGGTTATTCAATCATTCCACATTTAAATACATTGAATGGAGTTTTCATTTGAGAGTGTCTGGTGCATGACTATGATATGTCCATGAGCACAGGTAAAATGCAAATTGTCGGGGGGACGGGCTGCCCCCAGCCTGTGGTTAATTTGTTCCCTGTTCTGTGGAGGTGAGTACATCTCTGCGGGTACTGTGTCATGAACATCATGGAGCTAACTAAGCTTTACAGAAGAGCATTAGCTTGCTAGAGAGATGAGTTGATGCAGGAGAATACGTGAGAGCTTCAGCACCCAGCTCAGCTAGCAAAAGAGATAAAGCAGCTCATCGTAAACTAAGTGGACATATTAAGTGAAGATTTCCATTGACGTATATTTTTGTTTTTTAAAATTTATATTGAGGAAGGACTGCAAAATTCAAAAAAAGTAAAAGAATAAAATGACCAATTCCTGCATGTTTAGAAGAGCAATCGCTGGTTTATGTGCTCTGTATTCCAGGCAATGTCTAAAAATGATTTCAAATCCTATGATGTCATGCAAAAATTTAAATCCTCTGTTAATTTGATAATTCTCATTCCATCTATTCTGCTGTGAGTCGGCGAGACTAATCTTAATTTTCATTGAACTGAGATTTTTCTGGTCACATGACTCTCTCCTCTCTTCCTCTCCTCCTGTCTCCTAACTTCTTACTTTTTTAAAAAAGCATGCATTCGTGTTTATTTGTCTCTGCAAACAACATGAATGATAGAAGCAACCCAGGAGCCAGGAAGCACTCGGTGGATTGCCGCTGCCTCCCATTACATCTGGCTGGCTCTGATCATTAATTGCCTGTCACAGCCACTGAGCCATGGAGCCAGCAGGGCTGCCACCTCCTGTTTGGTCAAGTTGTCATTTCCTATTAATCTGAGCCCTGTTGTTTTTCCCATTGCCTTTTCTTTCTCACTCTAGACAGAATGAAAATCTATTATCTACATGTGGTGTTGAGTGTATCAAAATTTTAATTTTGAAGATAAAAATGGAATGATATGACTTTTTCATGAAAAGTGAAGCTTTTACCCAGGCGGCATGGCATATTCTCGATACCTTGCCAATTTTAAGGGCTGGTGTCTTTTCCTCTTCCACAACCACTCAGCTATTTTCATGGCACCATGGATCGATCATCTGGTGAAAGTGTATAAACGGCAGGGAAGAACAAAACATAAAAATCATACACAAATGCAATGAAAGTCTCAAGACCAGCTTGAGGATGATCAGAAACCTCAAGTACTCTAGTGCTGCTTTCTACAAAGTAGGAGGAAAGGCATATAATGTATATAGCTCCTGTTGTTTTGTACTTCGTACAGCAATAGCTCAGGAGGCAGATGTGACATCAAAATCATCAATGTCGTATGCTGATGTTGTCTCAGCCTCTCAAGGCCTTCACCTCACCCCACCCCAGCTCACTAGCATCAGCAAGGAGAGGTCTCTGTCATGCACCCCACCCTTCCACATGCTTGGGACTTGACTGGTCTGCAAAAGACAACAGCCAAACACAGAAGAGTTAAGTAGGTACATAGATACATGCATAGGCACGTAGATAATTAGATATGTAGACATATAGATGCTAACCTTTATGCATAGAGTTAAGTGCATATATAGGTATACATAATCTGCTTGTTCCTGAAATTTCTTAAAATTACTCTTATATGCCTTCACTTTGCAATTATCTATGGATGTTTGAAGTCTGTGCTTGAGTCTCTTGCAAAAAAAATCACATAGTAAATTATTCCTAGCATTGATAATAAGCTTTGAAAAGAGAGACATAAAAATGTACTTCAAATGTTTGCATTTATAGCAGCAAAGATAAGCCAAACAGAAACTCAAACTGAAGAGTTTGTATTTATTAAGAGCCTGTTCTGCATGATACTTATTGAGGAGACCAGGTGCAGCAATAGATGTAAAACCCGGAATAATAACATTACTAAATGGAGAAAAGAGCAAATATTCTACCCTTCTGAGTAAATTCATATTTAATGCCTTCTCCTTTTAGAATGTATTATATGCAAAATTGCACACTAGGAGTTCAGGTAAGTTTTTAAAAAAAAAAGAGTTAATCCTATCAGGAAACTTACAATACAGCAAATTCTTCACCAGCCTAAGTCACTCTCTTAAGTATTGAGGTCATGTGATATTACACAACATTATATTCTATGAATGTCAACTCCTTGGATAATGATAAAGTTAGAAGAATGATAATGGTAACAATATCAGGACTCATTTTAGTGAAATGTTTAATACAGATATCCCATTCCATAATGAGTTCCAATTGCATAGTACAACTTTTTAAAGGGACTTTGAAGAACTTGACTTGCAAAATCCCCTTTGTTACAATAAAGGTATAAAAAGGTAATGACTAAAAACAGAAAATAAGTTTCTGAGAATCGTTAGTATGTTCAATAGAATCACTTAACACTGAAGAAGGCCTAGGCAGGTGCTTCCTTTAGAACTCAAGACAGAGAAGATGTGAGCAGATCATTACGAGAGCTCAGTTCCTTATTTCTTCAGATATAAATTCCAGCAACGGTGCTAGTGAGCTAATGCTGCATAAGAAGTATGTCCACACTTTAGGACTTAACATAACAAATATTTTTCATCTCAAAGTTCCTGTGGGTTTGAAAAAAAGATCAAGCTCTTCAGATACCTGTTATGAGCTGATTTGCAAACCTCTAAAATTTGTATGCTGAATTAAGTCCTATTACCTCAGATTGGTCAATATTTATGGATACAACCTTTAAAGAAGGAATGAGTTTAAACTGGGAGGGCTCTAGGGGGGAGTACTTATCAATATGACTGTTCTCTCTGTAAGATAAGAAAAGACACTAGAGGCACATGTGCACAGAAAGAGGACCATGTGAGGAGATATCAAGAAGGTGGTCATCTGCAAGCCCTGGAGAGAGGATGCAGAGGAAACCAGCCTACAAATTTCTTGGCCTTCAACTTCCAGTCTCCAAAATTGTGAAAAAATAAATGTCTGCGGTTTAAGTCACTCAGTCTGTGGCATTTTCTTATGTTAGCCCTGGCCAGTGTATACAGCAGGTACAGAGCTTCCCATACAACCTCCACCTGCCAGCTGGTAAGGGGGTCTCTTTTGGATCCATTCTTCCTGAAGCCACCCCTTCCTTTATGAAGGGTAAGAGTAGCCACAGTCACATCAAATACCTCTTATGATGTCACTGGCCCAAAGGAAACTCATCCCACAAAGAGTAGTGGTGGATCTGTCCACCTTGGCCCCATTTAAAACCGTCTTTCTCTTCCCTGTTCAGAAAGTCACATTGTCTCATCAGTCAGTCTGTTGCCTCAAGAGACATCCACATCTTCCTCTTGCAGTCATTCACAAACCCAAAAACTGACACTCTCAAACCCACACCCGTACACATTACAAGGCTTTGTTGAGGATGTTGGCTGGGGAGACAAGAAGAACCTCACACAGATGCTGAACTCCATGTTTTAAGACCTTGGAATGTTAAAATCTCCTTCTTCCCAAGTTCAGAACCAATTTAAAACAGAGAAACATAGGAGACTCCAGAACAGAAATGTTGTCATTATTACTGATGCAACTTAACAAGGGTACACCACATGGAAAAGCACACTTTCAGTACCAAGTTGATCTAAAAAAGATCAGGACTGGGGCACAGAGTGCTTCTGCTCCCATACTTACCTATCAGATAAATAAGCATGAGTTACTCTTCCCCTTCTACTGAAGTGTGAGGAGTGCGCCAATCAAATAGGCAATTATCTTAAAATATTCACTCTCTGTGTACTGAAATAGATCTTACAGACTCCATCAAGCCAGCTGTGGGCTATACTCATCTGGGCAGGACACTAAGAACCTTGGAAGGAAACATATACCAAGAGACCTACAAAGGAATATTACAGCTTGAGTCCACATTCTCTGATCTCATTGCAAGACTATTGACATATAATCTGAGCAAAAGGCCAATTCTAAGAGAAGTATTTGAACTCCTCTGGATCATAGGAAATTCATCAAAGCCACCAAGGAACCCCCAAATCAAGATTTAGGTAGCAAACAATCTTAACATTCAGGGCTATTGGATAATTAGGAAGACAGAAGCAACCGAAATTTATTTTTCTGTTGACTGTTTTCTTTCAACCTGGAGCACAGAGTTTATTAATTATTTACTAATTATTTATCATTGATCTTTTTATTCACTTATTTTCACCAAACTGGCAGTCTTTCAGCTTGTCCATCCAGAAAGTTCCTCTCCAATAGACATGATGTTCTGAAGTAAAATTGGCCAGAAGAATTGAGTTGATTTTTCTGGCTTCATGGTCCTAGGGCAAATTTCTACTGCAGCTGCCCCAGCAGCCTGGGCCACTAAGATACCCTTGTGAAGACACATTGAGCCAGCTTGGTTGTGGGGAAAGTAATCACCTGGGCCTGATCCATTAAAGAGCTGAGCCATGATCTCCTAGGTGCTTGGGTGTGTGTGTGTTTCACGGACCAAGAATAATGAAGTTGTTGGAATGAATATATGCATCTTTCTTTAAATGCTACAATAAATAGTTTTTCTTAGGAAAAAAATACCACTTCAGCTCTTCTTTGAATTGAACATCCTAGGTGTTATGCTCTGTGGACCAGCAATGGTCTATTATCATGAAATTGATCAGAACAGGACATTAATTTACTTTACCCAAAGATTAAAGATTTACTCTAATTTCTGTCCCAAAGTAAGACCAATCTACTTGTCCAATATATTTTACCACATTCAATGAAAGGATGATATAAAGATCAACTGATGCAACAGATATAAACCAAGTTAAAAATAAAGCTCTATCTACTCTAAGCAAACTCTGAAGGAGAAATTAGAGCTACTCAGATTAGTTCCTATTGCCCTTGTCAGTCAAATTCCAAGGAAAGTTTAACATCTCAACTTAAAAGTCCAAAGAAATTTAAAGTCGAATACCAGACCCATGTCCCTTGTCTTGCTCAGTCTCCACAGGGAGCCTGTAGAGACCACTGTACTGTCTCAGAGGATGGCCTTCAGAGCTTTGTCCTGTTATCCATGGCCATTGCCACACGGCCCTGTGATCCAGGTGTTCTCCAGACACATGGCGCGTACCTGAGGAATCGCCCTGTGTGGTAGGAACGGAAGCTGCTCCCTGTGGTTCTGAAGGCCTGAGCACTGGAAGCTCAGTGGGGCCTGTACCCAGCCTGACTTCTGCTCAGCAGTCCTTTCTGCCCATGCAGAGCCCCAGGCCCTGGGGCCTCTTTCCAATGCTCGCATGCTTATCCTACTCACAGAGAAGGTGGCTGGGCCACGCCTTCCTCCTTGCTCTCATCCTTGATCTTCTCTCACAGGACTCGCACGCTGTGTGGAGTTTGGATGGGTGACTCTGTTATCATCTATTCTCTGCTTCCTAGCCATGACATTTCATCAGCGACTCCCACCCACCGTGCCCTCCTCCCCTCTGCAGGGAAAACCGCGTGCGAAAGCTCTTCTGCCATCAGAATGGTTCACAGGAGCCTGGGGCAAAACCTCCCACTTCCCTTGAAGTTGGATTTTTAATGAAATAAAAGTAAGACCTTATTTCTCCAAATCGACCAATGAATTTTCTCACAATATTTAATACTGATAAATCTGAATTATGAGGTTTTGTAAGAATAATATGATGAACACCATTACCTTTCTTCCTCTTAGATTTAGTGACTTTTACCATTTTGCTACTTTGCTTTTTGAGTTTCTATGTGTACATTTTCTCTGTCTGTTTGATAACATGTTTGAGAATTATTTGTAGGCACGATGACACTTTATGCCTAAATACATCAATTATGTATCCCTTTGGAATGAGGAATTGCTAAATAGCTATTTTACAATGGTCACATTTAGATCATCTAACATTAATTTTATACTATTAGCTAACACTCAAAACCTATACAGCGTTCTCCAAATGTCTCAATTTTGACCTTTAATGGTTTTATTTTAGTTTATTTGTTTCATCAACTCTGGATTCATTTAATGATCCTGCTTGTGTTTGATTGTCATGCCTTCCTCTCTTTTAATATAGTAGGCTAATCATCTTTTTTTCCTTTTTATATGTGTGTATATGTATGTATATTTTTATTTTTATTAAATTTTATTTTTTTTTGCTTTTCGTTTCCTCATGAGTAGCTATGGATTAACCACTCTGGGCAGAAGTACTACGTAGGTGGCAGCCTGCTTTAAAAGTGTGCTTTATCTCCCCTGCCTCTTCCCTGGGAGTCTTCACAAACCTCGCAGGCATGTTTTCAGTGGGGACAGGCAACACTTGCACCCCTGCCCTGTGAGTTGGGTCCTCTTGAACTCGTGCACTATTACTGTTGCAGTTCACCTTTCGGGCTCTCCCCTCTCAGCCTCTCAGACTGGCTCATGTGTCACCAAGTCTTTAGCGTGGTGGCCCAGGTCTTCAGAAGCACCTCTGGTGGCTGCCTCTGGTTTGAGCAAGGCGCAACTCATTACATGCTCGGAGCTCCTGGGGACTCATCGACTCCTCTCTGAGTCCTGCTCCACTGCTTTCTCACTGAGATGGAGACAGTGGGAAGATCTATAGAGGGAGCACCAGGTGGGCCTGTTCACAGGTACCCTAGGATGAGTTATGCTGCAGCATTGTTCCCATATGCAAGAAAGGGAGTGTTATGGTAAACCCCGTATCAGTCCATCCTGCCTGGTCTGCAGGGCTGGCCCTAATGTCTCAAGCAGTTGGCCCTGGCACCCACTGGGCGATGCCTCTGGACAAGAGGGGTGGTGAGCAGCTCTCTCTCATGACAACTGGGAGGATGATGTGCTGGTTTAACCAGCTGGTCAGGAAAGGGCACCAAGAGCAGCCACTACCTGGTGATCATGCCTAATCCAAGAGAAGGGATTAATTAAATCATCTCCCATTGCCCCTCAGCTATTAAGCCATTTCACCAGTTCCAGGGCAAATGAAAGTATAATATTCTATGTCAATGCACATGTAAAATTTAATCTTCCTAAGTGACTCTTTGACCCTTTGATGTAGTTAATATCATCTAATGACTTATTTTTTTTTCCGCTCCAGCTCTTATTCTCTCTGCCTGACTGACATCTGGCTTGGGGAGAAACCAAATCTGTAACTTAGGGGAAAAATGGCTTTTCAAAAGTCCTTCTTCAAATCCTTCCTTGGGTCCCGGTATGCAGGGTGCCACTTTTGACCTCAGCATACACTCACAGTCTTTTCTTAAGAGAGTTCCCTGGTTCAGAGACCCAGGTGAGGTGACAGTGATCCGGACTCTGGGAGAAGCGCAGTTGTGCTTTCTGCAAAGTCTGCTTATCAACCTTCCCTTCCTTCCTGAGGGATTTCTGGCCTCCAGCCAATCAGTTCCATTTAGGTGGACTGAATTTCCTTCACGTCTCTGGGTGCAAAGTTTCCCATCACCTAATGTTCCTCAGGTGGAGCGTGCTGCCCAGCAGAAACTAGAACACTGGTCTGCAGAAGGACATGCAAGGACGGGCCTTTGGTCACCTTGTCATTTCTATTATTATTTATTTTTTTCAGTTCTAATGCACCAACTATGTAGTTATACGAATTCTTCCAGGACAAATATTTGGTAGGCAACAAAATGGTGTGCATGGTTGTATGGTTAAGAACTTTGGTGAGCATCATTAAAATTCAGTTTTAAAATAACTTGCTCTGTCTCCACTGCCCTGGGCTCTCTGGAACGCCCATGTGATGAGGGCATTCAGAGCCTGAGATGTTGAGCACAGCTCATTTCTGCAGGTCAGGTAGGAAAGGGCAATAAGGACAGTCACCTGGGAACCTCAGATGTCATGGGAACTAAGAGGACCAGTCCTATTTCCCTTTGATCTTACAAAGTAACAGGCCTGCCTCTTAGGACCCCCACCTTTTGCTGTCACGGTTGTGATTCGGGGACTACAGTGTCTCTACTGTTTTCAGGACTCAGTTGTGACTTTGCAGGCAAAGTGAAAGCCACATACTCAGTTTTCGCTCCTACAAACTTGCCTATAGATGAGACCATTGACCAGCATCTCTTTCCTGAGCTTCTTCCTTTATATGCAACATGCAAAAAAGAGCATAGTGCACGCACCTTAACATATACAGCAATCTAAAGGTCGTTCTTTGCCTAACAATCTGCCAATGCACGTCTCATACCTCTGCTTCAACACTATCCTCTTCTTTCCCCAGAAATTTCTGAGCAACTCAATATACTTTTATGTCACTGTTTTTACTTTGGGTTTATCTATTGCAGTAACTTTTTTATTTCACCCAAATTCACACTCCATTTATCTGGCTGAGATACAGGGAATTTAGATGCTGGGAGACACACTGTTCTAGATCTGGCAGGTGCTATATTTTAGTAAAAAAAGACCTTATTTTACATACGATACAAAGTTTAGAGTCCTAAACAGAAGAACCTAACTAAAACACTCAAGGATTTCCTTCGTTGAAAGGGTGACCTGTTTGAAAGACGTGTCTCAGTATGTGGGGATCATTTTTACCCAACTAAGAGATTTCTGGTAATGAAATCAAACGAACATCATTAACATTAAAAAAAATAGAAGAAAATAATTCAGCACATACAGTTAGCCACACACCTACTGCTCACTGGGTGGGGCAGAGCAGATGGGCTTGCTGGTTTGCCACCCCTCCCAATTCTCCCATCTCGTCCCCGATTGGCTCCCTTTAGAGGAAAGCATGCCTTCTAATCCAGGGATGGAAAAATGGCGGCAAAGGTGAAAAATGGAGGAGTAAGAAGATGCAAAGAGTTGAGGGTTCTCAAGAGCAAAAGATATTCATGGACTTTAAAGCTATTATAGGACTAGAATCCCTTGGGAATGTGAAGAGAGGCAAATACGAGGCAGATTATGAGATCTTCCATGCGACATGTGTGGTAAGCCACTGAAGTATCTTTAGCCTTGGAATAGCAGCATGGCTATATTTAGCTTTCAGATACATGGCTCTCATGAATTAGAAATGCTGAGCTGAGACAGAAGTCATTTGAAGTAACGCATAAGGAAGATGATGGGAATCTTACTAAAATAAGAAGCTATAGAAATGCAGATGAAGGCCTCCTCATAATCAAGGGAAAAGTTTAAAGAGACAAACAATTTTGGTGGTCGGTTTGGAAAACAGGAGGAAAATGTGTTGGGCCTATTTCATTCTTCCTAGAGAGGCTGGTGTACTTTGTGTCTTATCATCAAACTTGTAGCTGCTTTGGAAATTACTTTTACACTGTAAGGACTGAGACTGCGCTAGCTTGGGGCACCTCCTTCTGACCCAGAGGCACCACCACCAGCGTCTTATGAAAAGATACAAAGAACTACTAATTAAAATGTCAAGCATTTGGTCCTTTCCCTCCTGGAACTCTCCATAATAATGACAGAAGTACGCTGAAGGCACAGGTAACGGTGAAGGGCATTTCCAGATACAGGGGAAATGGGAAATTTCCTTGATTGACCCTCATAATTCTACCACTGAGTTCCAGAATACCAGCCCATGAATCAAGCCTTCTGAAACCTGGCACCAACCCGTAAGTACTGTAGCTTAGTGGTTTAGGGTCACAGTACTCTTCCACTTGTCCCTAAATGAGCATGTGTGCTCCACTAGTCACTGGGTATGGCCTAGTGATCTTTCTTAAGTGGAATAAATCAGATCTGTAGTGACTGAGCCCCTGAACTAGTTGCCACAATCCCTTTGGAGCAAACTGTGGGTACCCGAGTTTATTCAGTGTTGGAAGGCGCTTCACCTTTGCAACCCCATTTGGAATGAGAGTTGTTCCCTCTTTCAGTGACCGGTGTTCCTAGCATTTGTGTCCAGCCCATGCTGAAGTCAGAGCTTGCCTTCCCTGTGGATTCTTAATTATAGATCTGATATGGATCTAACTTTCACCTTGCCAGACCTTGAGTCCGCACCCCAGTCTTATCAGAGCTGCATCCACTAGGTCATCAGGGGCTCCCTCCATGCCCTGCCTTCCTACTGTGACCTCCACACTGCCAACAGCAGCATTTCCACTTAGAAACGTCTCTGAGGCTTTTCTCCCATCCTGTGTGGCCCCTCGTCCTCCTTGTCCTCAGCCTGGCTCATCACAGAGCAGCAGACAAGCCTCGCTGGTGGATTCAGCAGGCCAGTGAGTCTCTGTCTTCCCGCTCTGTTCACATCAGCATTTCCGCTCCTTTTCCATTCTCTCCTGTTTACATAGTTTGCAACAAAATTACATAGATGCACCAATATGAAAAGGAAAATATTTAGGGTCAAGAATGCAATATGTTTGTCACACAGAAATGAATATATTTTCCTTAGGTCTCAATTTCTCTATTCTCCCTTATCTGACTTTACTGGAAAGGAGCCGAGAGCAGAATCTATTCTGTGCTTTGTTGTTTTCTATTATCTCTACTAGCTACAAAGATAGGTAGCATAACAATACTCTGTCAGTATTAAAAATTGCTAAAAATAGAATAAAGGGTTTTAAAGAAATGTAGTACACCTACAAGGACAAAGGGAAGGAGAAAAACAACCACTATAAAGTTTGGGTGCTGGAAACAGACAATCACTTTTTGAGTGACAGGAAGATAAGCCTAAGCCATGCCTAGGTGTTGCCAGAAACTTCCCAGGGAAATGAGGAAGCCAGCCTATTCACACTCCGGAATCTGAGGATGGGGCAAGAACTGGAGGCAGCAGGTAGCTCTGAACTGAACGGCTGGAAAGAAGAGACTTGATTGAAAATGCACCAATAAATAAATAAAAGTTAAGACACTTTATGGTTCATTCTGAGGAAGTTGTTCATCTTGTGAGAGGCACTGCATGCAGTCTCGGGTTTCTCTATAATAGAAATTTCATCAATAGCCTAAGGAATGTTTAACTGCTGACAACAGATTTAAATTCTACTGTGGAGAAAACAATATACCTAATAAGCATGATGGGCAGATATTAACAGGTAGAAATATCAAACATGGGTTCATGCTGATCAGTGATGTTAGAAAAGACGTCACGTTCCAGGATTACAGGAAAACAAAAATTAGAAACTACAATTAAATACAAATAATTGTTAATAGATATTTAGGGAAAGTCTTCAACCCAAAAGACGGAGACTCATGTAAATAAGAATACACAATAAAGGAACTGAGAGAAAACAAATTGTATGGAGGCAAAAATAACCTCAAAAATCTGTAATCACTGTCTTCAAAAGGACCAACGGCATATTAACATCCATAAAGTAAGAATGAAGTACTAAAAAAGTTTGTATTCAGGGGAAGAGAAATCTTAAACATCTGATAATAAAGTTGCAAAATCAATAGCATATTTAAATGAAGAAAATGAGACAATTCCAAAATAGTAGACAAAATAGGAGAACTTAAGAAAAGGTCAAGAACATTCCAGCTAATCCACATCGAAATTAATAATGATTCTAGACAACAAGAAGTGAGAAAATAAAGGTGATAGAAAATAAAGAATAAGGTGCAAGCCATCACTGGAGAGAATTCAAAGCAGATTGCTCTCCCTGGTTTCTGGTCCCTTGTGACTGAGTGTGACCATGAACTGTTATGACCAATGAGAAGAGATCCAAGATGGCAGACTAGAGGGAGGCTGTGTTCCTTGTCGCTCCGTAACTCTGGTTCAAGCAGAGGATATCTGTTTCTTCATTGCTCACTGTCAGGCACCTATCATCTGCCATTTGCCTGCCTCTTGCCTGTCCATTGCCTGCCTTATACCTATCCATCACCCAACACATGACGTTCACCTCCCAATCGTCCGAACACAGTCAGCAAACTGATCGCTGACCGCCGGTGGAGCACCAGCTGCCTGCTGTTGCCTGGAAGTTCACTGTCACAGTAGCTGCAGGTTTGATTAACATGGCTGCAGCCATTTTGAGACAATAGCCAGGCCCTGTAGGACCCCAGACCGGACTGACTGAGCCCCGTCTCCGGGATCCCTCAGCCCGACCAATCACTCCCTGACTCTGGGGCCCTCACATTGACTGACTGCTCCCTCCTGCCAGGACCCCCAGACCAACTGACTGCACTCTTTCACCGGGACCCCAGACCGACTGATTGCAACCGGCCTCCAGGATCCCGCAACCACACCAAACACACCGGGCCTCCAGGACCCCTGCCTACCAACCACACCCTGCCTCCAGGAATTCCAGCTGACCATGTCCACACCCTGATGTGTAGCTCCCCACTTGCCAACACATTTGGAAGCCAGAGCAGCCATCTTGAATAATCCTGGAAGCGTAGCTCTGATTTTTAGGTGGGGCAAATCCCATCCTGAGACGCCTGATGGAGACTTGAAGCTCATTGTCAGAAAATGTTTTGGAAACCTATAGGGCCACTATAAGCCTATAGGGGGAAATCTGAAATACCCCAGATCTGCACTGCTAGAGAGGAAGATACATGAACAACATGAAAAAACAAGGAAAGAAAATGATCCAAACAAATCTAGATTCTATATTAATAGAATCCAATGACACTATGTTAGAAGAAATGTCAGAAAAGGACTTCAGATTATACATGATTAAGATGATTCACAAAGCAAAGCATGAGATAAAAGAGCAAATGCAGGCAATGAATGATAATACCAATAAGCTGAAAGACCACCTGCAGGAAGCAAAAGATCATTTCAAAAAAGAGGTAGAGATTCTCCAAAAAAACCAAACAGAAATCCTTGAAATGAAGGAAACAATAAAGCAAATAAAAAACTCAATGGAAAACATCTCCAAAAGACTAGACCACTTGGAAGACAGAACCTCAGACAATGAAGACAACATATTTAATCTTGAAAATAAAGTTGCCCAAACAAAGAAGATGGTAAGAAATCATGAATAGAATTTCCAAGAACTATGGGACATCATGAAAAGACCAAATTGAAGAATTATTGGGATTGAGGAAGGCACAGAGATACAAACCAAAGGAATGAACAACCTATTCAATGAAATAATATCAGAAAATTTCCCAAACCTGAAGAATGAAATGGAAAATCAAATACAAGAGGCTTACAGAACACCAAATGCACAGAATCACAACAGATCCACACCAAGGCACATTATAATGAAAATGCCTAACATTCAAAATAAAGATAGGATTTTGAAGGCCACAAGAGAAAAGCATCAGATTACATATAGGGGGAAACCAATACGGATAGCAGCTGACTTCTCAACCCAGACTCTAAAAGCTAGAAGGGCCTGGAACCACATATTTCAAGAACATGGTTGCCAACCAAGAATCTTATACCCAGCAAAACTAACCTTCAGATTTGAAGATGAAATAAAATCCTTCCATGATAAACAAAAGTTAAAAGAATTTACAAATAGAAACCCTGCACTACAGAATGTTCTCAACAAAATATTCCATGAGGAGGAAATGAAAAACAACAATGTAGGTCAGCAAAGGGAGGAACTACCTTAGAGAAAAACCACTCAAAGGAGAAACCAAGCCAAATTAAAAACCAAAAATAAGCCCAAATGACTGGGAATACAAATCATATCTCAATAATAACCCTGAATGTTAATGTCCTAAACTCATCATCAAAAGACATAGATTGGCAGAATGGATAAAAAAGAAAGGCCCAACAATATTCTGCCTGCAAAAGACTCATCTCATAGAAAAGCACATCCACAGACTAAAGGTGAAAGGATGGGAAAAAACCTACCATGCACATGGACTCAGTAAAAAAGCGGGGGTTTCCATCCTTCTATCAGATAAAGTGAACTTCATGTCAAAGTTAGTCAGAAGGAATAAAGAAGGACATTTCATACTGCTTAAGGGAACCATAAATCAGGAAGACATAACAATAGTAAATATTTATGCGCCAAACAATTGTGCATCCCTGTACATCAAACAAATCCTTTTAATTTCAAGAATCAAATAGACCACAACACAATAATTCTAGGTGACTTTAACACACTGCTGTCACCCGTAGATGATCTTCCAAACAAAAACCAACCAAAGAAACCATAGAACTCAATAATACAATCAATAACCTAGTCTTAATAGACATATATAGAATATTCCATCCACCAACAAGCAGATTCACTTTCTTCTCAGCAGCACATGGAACGTTCACAAAAATAGATCATATGTTATGCCACAAAGCAGCCCTTAGGAAATGCAAAAAAATAGAGATACTGCCTTGTGTTCTATCAGATCATAATGGACTGAGAGCAAAATCAATGACAAAATAAGAAACGGAAATTACTCCAACACCTGGAGACTAACTAATATGCTATTGAATGAAACATGGATAACAGAAAACATCAGGGAGGAGATAAAAGAATTCTTAGAGGTCAATGAGAATGATGATACAACATATCAAAATCTCTGGGACACTATGAAAGTGGTACTAAGAGGAAAAGGCATTGCATGGAGTGCATTCCAAAAAAGAATGAAAAGTCAACATTAAATGACATTATAGCTCAAAGCCATAGAAAAAGAAGAAGAGAGTAACAGCAAAAGTAGTAGAAGACAGGAAATAATTAAAATCAAAGCTGAAATCAATGAAATTGAAACAAAAGAAAGAATTCAAAAAAATTGACAAAACGGAAAGTCGGTTCTTTGAAAAAGTAAACAAAATACACATCCCTTAGCCACACTAACAAAGAGGAGAGAGAAAACTCAAATAACTTAAATTTGTGATGAAAAAGGAAATGTCACAACAGACACCACTGAAATACATAAATTAATGAGAAGCTACTTTGAAAACCTGTATTCCAACAAAATAGAAACTACTGAAGACATTGACAAATTTCTAGAGACATATGCTCCTCCAAAACTGAACCAGGAGGACATACACAATTTAAACAGATCAAATCAAGCAATGAAATAGAAGAAACCGTTAAAAACCTACCATCCAAGAAGAGCCCAGGACCAGATGGATAATCAGCTGAGTTCTACAAGACCTTCAAGAAGAACTCATTCCAATACTTCTCAACGTATTCCAGGAAATAGAAAAGGAGGATACCCTTCCAGACTCATTCTATGAAGCTAATATCACCCTCATACCCAAACCAGGAAAAGACACATCAAGGAAAGAATGTTTTAGACCAATATCCTTGATGAATATAGATGCAAAGATACTTAACAAAATATTGGCAAACCACATCCAGAAACATATTAAGAAAATCGCGCAGCATGATCAAGTGGGGTTCATCCCTGGAATGCAAGGATGGTTTAACATCCGTAAATCAATAAATGTAATCCATCATTACAATAGACTTAAGGATAAGAATCATATGGTTATTTCAATTGATGCAGAAAAAATGTTCAACAAAATACAACACCCCTTCATGCTCAAAATACTAGAAAAAATAGGGATAGTAGGAACATACCTGAACATTGTAAAGGCTATTTATGCTAAGCCCATGGCCAACATCATTCTAAATGGAGAAATACTGAGACCATTCCCTTTAAAAACGGGAACAAGACAGGGATGTCCTCTTTCACCACTTCTATTCAACATTGTCCTTGATACTCTAGGCAGAGCAATTAGGCAGACTGAAAAAATTAAAGGGATACAAATAGGAAAAGAGGAACTTAAGCTGTCACTATTTGCTGATGACATTATTGTATATTTAGAGAAAAAACTCCTCCAGAAAACTTCTAGACCTCATCAATGAATTCAGCAAAATAGCAGGCTATAAAATCAACATGCATAAATCTAAAGCATTTTTATATGCAAGCGATGAAACATCTGAAAGGGAAATGAGGAAAACAACTCCATTTGCAATAGCCTCAAAAAAAAAATAAATAATTGGGAATCAATCTAAACAAAGAGGTAAAAGATCTCTACAACGAAAACTACAAAACATTGAAGAATGAAATTGAGGAAGACCTTAGAAGATGGAAGATCTCCCATGTTCTTGGATAGGCAGAATTAATTGGATAGGCAGAATATTGTCAAAATGGCCATACTACCAAAAGTGCTATACAGATTCAATGCAATTCCAATAAAAATCCCAATGATGTACCTTGCAGAAATGGAGCAAGCAATCATGAAATTCATCTGGAAGAATAAGAAACCCAGAATAGCTAAAGCAATCCTTAGCAGTAAGA
Organism: Sciurus vulgaris; assembly: GCF_902686455.1. Classification (NCBI taxonomy): domain Eukaryota; kingdom Metazoa; phylum Chordata; class Mammalia; order Rodentia; family Sciuridae; genus Sciurus; species Sciurus vulgaris. Next base: position 179,213,412 of record NC_136464.1, on the reverse strand, counting down.
ATGAATCAGGGGGTATTGCAATACCAGAACTTCAACTATATTACAAAGCAATAGTAACAAAAACAGCATGGTATTGGCACCAAAATAGACAGGTAGATCAATGGTACAGAATAGAGGACATAGACACAAACCCAAATAAATATGGTTTTCTGATACTAGACAAAGGTGCCAAAAATATGCAATGGAGAAAAGATAGCCTCTTCAACAAATGGTGCTGGGAAAACTGGAAATCCATATGCAATAGAATGAAACTAAACCCCTATCTCTAACCCTGCACAAAAATCAACTCACAATGGAACAAGGACCTCAGAATCAGACCAGAGACCCTGCATCTTATAGAAGAAAAAGTAGGTCCAAATCTTCAACTTGTTGGCTTAGGATCAGACTTCCTTAACAGGACTCCCACAGCACAAGAAATAAAAGCAAGAATCAACCACTGGGACAGATTCACACTAAATAGCTTTCTGTCAGCAAAGGAAACTATCAGCAATGTGAAGAGAGAGCCTACAGAGTGGGAGAATATCTTTGCCACTCATACTTCAGATAGAGCACTAATTTCTACAATCTATAAAGAACTCAAAAAACTCTACACGAAGAATACAAATAACCCCATCAACAAATGGGTTAAGGATATGAACAGACGCTTCACAGAAGATTTACAAGCAATCAACAGATATATAAAAACTGTTCAACATCTGTAGTAATAAGAGAAATGCAAATCAAAACTACACTAAGATTCCATCTCACCCCAATTAGAATGGTGATTATCAAGAATACAAGCAACAATAGGTGTTGGCGAGGATCTGGGGAAAAAGGTACACTCATACATTGCTGGTGGGGTTGCACATTAGTGCAGCCACTCTTGAAAGCAGTGTGCAGATTTCTTAGAAAACTTGGAATGGACCCACCATTTGACCCAGCTATCCCGCCCCTCAGCCTATACCCAAAGGACTTAAAATCAGCATACTACAGAGATACAGCCACATCAATGTTCATAGCTGCCCAATTCACAATAGCCAGATTGTGTAACCAACCTCGATGTCCTTCAATTGATGAATGGATAAAGAAACTGTGGTATATATATACAATGGAATATTACTCAGCCATAATGAATAATAAAATTATGACATTTGCAGCAAATGGATGAAATTGGAGAATATCATGTTAAGTGACATAAGCCAATCTCAAAAAACCAAAGGATGAATGATGTCGTTGATAAGCGGATGATGACACATAACGGGGGGTGGAGGGGTGCAAGAATGGAGGAAAGAGGGACTGTATAGAGGGAAAAGAGGGGTGGGAGGGTGGGGGGGAAGGAAAAAATAACAGAATGAATGAAACATCATTACCTTATGTAAATGTATGATTACTTAAATGGTATGCTATTACTCCATGTACAAACAGAAACAAGATGTATCCCATTTGTTTACAATAAAAATAAATTAAAATTTAAAAAAAAATGATGAGCAATAAAAAATGAAAATAAAGAATAAAGAATAAGACACTAAACAAAAAATTTATTAAAATATCTCACTGAAGTTAGAACTTCAAAGATGAAACCTTCATGATGCTAAAAAAATGGTTAAGAAATGAAAGTGTTTTATCCTCATGAGATTTCAGAATCTTGAGGACCAAGAATATGTTCAAATCACACAAAAAAACCCAGGTATATATGAGGAATGAAAATTCAGAATATCTTTGGAGTCATTAAAAACAAAAATTTGGATAAATCCTTTTAGTTAAGCTTATGGAATGCTTACGAGGAAGACACACTTGTCAAAAGACAATATTCTAACACCCTTGGCTGAATGTCAACCAGGCTTTACCTGTGGCTCAGGACCAGAGGAGTCTGCATTCTGAAAGCTCACACTGGACAATGAGAGAGCATGGTGTAAAGTGTGAAAAAGGAAAGGACAACTGGAAACAGCTGACTGGCGACACCAGGCAACTTTACTTAAAGAGTCAAAGCAAGAGAAAGTCCTTGGCTCAGGTAGACTGGACTCCCTGTTTTAGGGAAAAACTGGTCCACGTGGGGATCCATCTGCATCCTTAGATTGGTTTCACTGCATGGAAGTCTCATGAGTGACTCATTTTGTTTGAGCCTAGTCTGTAGGGGCCTGGAGAGAGAGCTCTGCCCCAGACAATGGTCACCCCAAACAATGGTCACCTGTGACTTGTTTAACATATTCAATGAAAGTATCAACCCAATGAAAGTGTTTGATAAGAAAGACGTGCTCAGACATTGAAAGTCTCAAAATGTTACCCTCCACACAGCCTTTCAGCAAATGAGAACGGGAAAGAGAGCACAGAACTCAGACACATGAGACCTGGAGGCCTTGGAGAGGGTTAAAAGAAACGTTTAGAAGGATATGAGGGACAGTCAGAGATATGTCGTGTGGCAACCTGAAGAGTGAGAATACAGGGTGGGGCCCAGAGGGGTAGTTCCAAGGGAAGAGAAAGAAAGACAATGAGTTGAATGGATTACAAGTCGATATATATTTGGGGGAAAGTTTGGGGAGTGGATACTTGATATATACTAGATAATCAAGCACAAACATGCACACACACACACACACACACGCAGGTTTGATCCAAGGAAAATGGATGAAGGTTGGAATTTAGTAGATAATATACATAACAGAATGAAAACCAAAAGTGTTTTTGATTGCAAATGTGGTTATCTGCAAGGAGAAATATTTTAAGTGGTATGAAATTGTTGAATCTAAGTGGGAATTTAGGTTTCTTTTTGATGTTATCTTACTGTAAAAGGCTTCTATAACTGTTTCACTATATCATCTCTTTCGTGTATTACTTTGATCTAAAAATTAAAGAAATGTATTTAAACATAATTACTTTTGCTGTATTAACTTGCTAGGGCTGCTATAACAGAATACCAGAGATAAAGTGGCTTACACAGCAAAACTTTGTTGCCTCCCAGGGAGGACAGAAGTCCTACATCAAGGTATCAAACAGGAAGGCCTCTTCACTGAGCCTGCACGTGGCCCCCTTCCTACCATGTCTTACCAAAACCTTTCTGGTGTATGGGGCACTTCTGTTGTCTCCCCTTGTCTTGTGAGGACACCAGTCCTACTAGATTAGTGCCCTACCCCATGACCTCACTTACCCTCGCTTATCTCCTTAAAGACCCTACTTGCAAAAAACATTCACAATGGGGGCTAGGGCTGTAAGATAAGGAATTGAATTGGTGGTGGTAGAGGAAGCAGGGAAACAATTCAGTTCATATCTCTCTCTCTCTCTCTCTCTCTCTCTCTCTCTCTCTCTCTCTCTCACACACACACACACACACATCTCTAATTGTTTAAAAATCAGTCCAATTCAAGCATTTTGCTTAATCCAACATTCATTCTAATTGACTGGAACTTGAACTGTAACTGGTCATGAAATATTTATGTTGCTTCCTATTTTATGAGCACATGTTAATTCCTTTGGGAAGAATGTTTCTTTGAGATATTTCTAACTTTAATAATGAATGGAGTCTATTGCTAATATCTTTCTCAAACATTTTAGATGGACAAATGTTTCTATTTATGAGCATACTAAATAGCTTTTCAATTGCTAAAGGATTGAAACATAAAATTAAAAAAAAAAAAACACTTATCAAGGAGACACAGGAATGAACAATAGATCACCCTATATGTGGCTCTTAATTTTCAAAATTGAAAGTGTTAATCCTAATTTCTATTTGTGCACCTACTGCTGAAACCAAATCACCTTCTACTTTCTTCCTAGTGTCGTGGATACTTTCCCTTAGTGGTTGCAGGTTCTCTGCAAAGAGCATGAAAATGCAAGGCTGCCTCTTGGAATAGAGGCCAGCGCCGGGCAAGCAAGCGTGTTGGTTGCTATCACTTTCCATACCTGATGCATGACTTAAAGCATGAAATCTGGGGTTGAGATTCGGATCCCAGATCCGAAGTTACCCTGAGATTTGTTTCTTCCTTGCTACTTGGTGAAATCAATAGAGACTACCAGGTTGAGTTTTCTACATACTAAGTGAGGTCATTAATATAGAGGGTTTGGGTTAGTGGACAGAGCCTGGCAAGTGCTCAATTAATAATTATATTATAGACTGCTGTCTCAGTCACTTCATTTGTGACTTATTTCTTGGGACTGTACTGCAATGAGACTTTTCTAATGGTCTATGAATCTCTGCAAATTGATTTTCTAACCAGTTAGCAGAGTCCATCTCGCCACTGCTTCCTTAGGCTATCACTGTGGTTTAAAGATTGATGGAACATTTCTCAAAAACTCAGACCATTCAACTCAACAAATTCTACTAGAAAAAAAAATTCATTTGGTTCCTCCAGAATATATTTGTAAGGTTGGAAAAGGATTTCAAAATTTAGAAAATCTAATTTGCCCCCACTTTTTAAAAAAATATTGACATTTTGTAGTGGGCGAGTCTTTGGTTACATTATTGCCGAATCTAAACTGCTGTGATTTATAAGCTATGCTTGCCACATAGTAAGTGATTAATAAGCATTTGTTATATGAAGGCATGATTCCATATGTGAGCAGAGATTCTATTCTATGTACCCTAACATAAGGGTTATTTTAAATAATGCAAGATTTTTCATGCACCAGTAATACCATTCTGTATTTTTATTTTTAAATTTTAAAAATAAATGGTAATAAACGTGAAATTCTGTTAAAGAGATCATCGAGAATGTAACAATACTAAATTCACTTCAGAGAAGATAGAAATTTGGTATAGGACTAAATAAATCTTTCATTTAAAAAGAAGCTCTTTACCTTTGATGTGTTGGTAATGTCATGTTCCACAAGGTGGGTGTCTCATTATGGGATATGTTGTATTTTCCACTATCTTATTCTAAAATAGACACACAGAAAGAGATATTTTTGAAAAGAAGGAGGCAGTGAAGAAGTCACAGAGATACAGGAAGTCTGGGTCACTGATTTTATCTTAGGGAAGAAGAACTGTCCTGGAAGACCGGCAGGCTCTGAGGACAACAGAATTGTGAGTGCCCCTGGTTCCTTTCCTTCAGTGTTAAATGTGCCTTTAAACTCCCAGATGTACTTGAGCCTCATTATTGTATTTTGTTGTTTACCTGACTTGCTTTCCCTGGCTCTGGAGGTTGCTTAGCGAGCCGGGTGCCCTGTCCAGCATTAACGAAGTTTCTGAGCCTTATAAATAGGTTGTTTCAACTGTGGATGTTCCTACCTTTGTCTCTTTCAGTGATCACTGCCCAAGAAAAACATTTAGAAAATCCTCCTGTTGAATGACTTTCACCTGTGGCATCACCCTGGGCTGAAATAAAAATCCTTCTCCTTTAAGTGGGGATCTCAGAGAAGACAGGGTGCTAATCCAGAGTGACCCTTCCTCGGCATTCTTTAATCGCTGATGACAGCAAGTGAAATGGAACTGGACGCAGAGCAAATTGCTTCATTAGTAACATAGACTAAGATACCTGTGGAACTGTAACCTGCATTTCCTAATACATGGGCCGTGTAATTTGATCATTTAACTCCCACAATTTAAACTCATATTGTCAACTTAGGCAGGGTTTGTTTAAAATTTTAATACGTTCTTTGATAAAATGTGAAAGTATTATACTTTCCTGAAGGTTCTATGTCCAATTATAGCACCCAGCAATGGCATAAGCAAGATGGCTAGTAAGATGATGAAATACTGAAAGTACCGGGCTTCAGGGTTTAATTTTGCAGCACATGTATACCCAAGGGCAGTAAGTGGCACGTTCACGCTCTTCCGGTTTTCATTTACTGATCCTATCAGGAGAGAGTGGAGTTAATCACTTTAAATCATGGTAGTTGGTCTTAGCAATATTTGACAACTGCAGATGAGCTGATTTTCAGTACACGCTCTTAATGCCTAGGAACTAATGCCTGCGCTGCATGGCCCTCCTGAAGTCTCTGCATAAGAATTGCTTGTCATGAGAAGCAAGTTGAAAACACAAATCAGAGTCTGTGATTAAGGGTGAAATTTCACACTCTTGTCCTCAATGTAGAGGAGGTGTGGCACATTAGGATAACAAAGGAAGCTTTGTTTTCTTCCTCCCCAAGAGCAATTCTATTGTAAACAGCAGAAAATTATCAATACCTCATCATAGGCTAAAATAGTATATTCTATGATATCAATAGATGACAGCACACTCAAATTCATTTTCCTAAGCACAGGGAGCAGAGAGAGTCCTATAGTTTGGACCTTAAATGTCTCCCAAAGGCACAAGTGTGAAGGCCTGGTCCCCAGCCACTGGGGCTACTGTGGGGTGTGAGACCATTGAGAGGCAGCACCTGGCTGGACAGTCTTGTGGTGATGTGGTTTCACTGGAAGGAGATATTGGGACTCCAGCCTCTTCCTTTCCCTCTTTGCCTCCTGGCTGTCGCGAATGAGCAGCTTCCTCTGTCAGGGCTCCTGCCCAGATAGGCTGCCCCAGCACAGGCCCCAGAGTAATGAACCAACTGACTTCAAGACTCTGAACCAAAGTAAATCTCTCTCCTTTTTGACCTAATTATCCAAACATTTAGCCTAGAGTAGAAATTAATAATTTAGAAATTTATTTTTAAAAGAGACCTCACCATCCAAATAAGATCTCGAACCAAATAAAATTAATTTAGGATTCATCAGAGAGATAACCAGGGATATTATAGAATCATTCTAGTCCATCAAATCTCTAAGGGTGATTTTGAGCTCATTTAGAGTCTCAGTGCTATATTCAAAGAAGTTTAAAAGTATTGACAGTGATATGGGTTGAGTGTCCCTTATTCAAAATGCTTAGGATCTGAGGATTTTAAATTTTTTTCAGATTTCAGAAGACTTCCACATACATACTGAGATACCTTGGAGGTGAAACTGGAATCTATACATGTAATTCACTTATATTTCAAACACCCTTATACATGGCCTGAAGATAATTTTACACAATGACTTAGTGAAAGTGTGTTTTGGTTGTGACCTATCACATGATGTTAGGTATGAAATTTCTATATTTGTGGCACCATGTCAGCACTCAAAAAGTTTGGATTTTGGAAAATTTTGCATTTTGTATTTTTGGGCCAGGGATGCTCAACCTGTGCATTAACTGAATATTTTGCTATTATAGTATCTCCTGTTTGAAAATTATCAATTCATACTGCATAAAAGTATAGAGAAGAAATGAGAAGCAACACTTTAATTTGCCCAAGTTCAAATTCATTTGAATGCATATTTTTTCTCCCATTGATTTATTCCAATGGAAATATGCAGAATGAGCTGTTTTTTTTTAAGATTCTATTTCCCCATCCACAAATAGAATAGAATATGCATGCTAAAATTATGTCATTACACATTTTCATCAGTTTGTTGTCAAGTTTTTTAACTAACAAAACAAAACAAAACCAAACAACAGCAAGACTAGCTATAATTTGTCATACATTGTATCTCGTTTATCCTAATCATAAGAGTGAGGGTTGTGTTCTCATTCTAGAAATAAAGAACATTGGGGTTTTGAAATTAAGGTAATTGCAAAATGAAACACATCCAATCAGGAACAGCATCAGGATTTAAACTCAGGTCCCCTTTGTGATTTTTTTAAAAAAATTCATCTTTGGGCAAAAATAGTTGGCAAAGTCTTATTATGAATTAGTGTTTTTTGTACACGATTTCAATCTGCAACATCCCAGAAAAGGAAGTGCCAATATTTATTTTCTATAGTTGAGAAATGGCACCTGAATGACTCACCTATGACCAGAGAACTAAGGTAGCAGACAAAGGAGCTCCTGGGTTGAGACCCACACTCCTCCTAGGCCCAGCTGCTAATGTGAGAATACAAATGCAAATGTCTGTTCAACCAGGGTAACTTGATTGGATTAGAAGAAGAAAGCTGCCACGATTAATGAAGGAGAATAATAGGATGGACTCTGAGGCAGCAAGAAAGACAGAAGTGAAAAGAGATGTTGAAAGTGGGGAAAGAAATGTGGAAAAGCAGGAGGCTTAATCCCTGTCCCACGTAAACACCTGTGTCAGTTAGGTGACTCTATTAGTGCTGAAGAACTTCTGCTCACTCATCCTCAAAAAGGAGCCAATGATACAGAACTAAAAAGGGTAGGAATGGACATTAGAAAATAACCCATATACATAGATTGCCTAGGAACATTCATTGATAATAAATATGCATACACATAAACATGAAAATATAAACATAAATAAGAGCATAGTCTGTATTTTTATTTCAATCTCTTAAGATGTTTACAATTATTAATTTTATTTATTAAATTTTATCCCATGTCAAATATCCAAACATCTGGGCTTTTACATTTGACCCCTGAGACTGATTTATAGTTAATTTAGCAATAGATTTGATTGAAGAGGAGCCATTTATATTAACAAAATGTTGTCAATTTTTATGATATTTAATGGTCATTTAGGGGGAAAGCATTGGATAATATTAGAGTATTCCTAAATTTGTTTTCAAATCTATTATAAACTGATTGTTCATCCATTTGATTCAAAAATCACTAAGGAAGTTAAAAATCTCCTACAATGATATCAGATTTTCTCACTGCTTGTAATTCTGCAATTGCTGTTTTTCTTTATAAATTGCAAAACTGTGTTATTAGTATAAACCAAGTCCAGAACTGTTCGTTCTTCCTGGTGGATTAAAATATTAATGATTAAGTATCATCTTTATATTTTATATTTTATAATAATTTGCCTGAAAATCCACTTTATGTAATAGTAATACAGCTACAAAATGTTCATGAAGTTAACAAGAAGTTCTTTCCCATTTCCCTTGCTATGCTTTCTGTGTGTCTCTTTTAAGTATCTATAAGCACACTTTCCTTAATTTTAATTTAAGTCTGAAAAACTTTGCCTTTAACAGGAGAATTTTGTTCATTTACATTTATTGTGATGGTGGTTCTATTTACATTCTTGTTTACATTTTACCATATGGTATTTGCCCTCTGGAAATCTTTATTTTTATCATGTCTTAACTTATTTTGCACTAATTAAAGTGTCCTCTGCCAAAATCAAAATTTCTTTTGTTTTGATACATGCTACATTTCTTTTAGATATTTTCTTAATATTGTATTGAAGCTATCTAACTTTACAAAGTAAAAAGCAAAGTAATATCTTCAGCTTCTCCTAACCATATAGGCCATTAAAATAATTGAACTCTTATTCTGTTTTGTTTTTATAGCATAAGCTGTACTTTTTATTATTTTATATATAGCCAATATTTTGTTAGATTTTTCCTTATTTGTAGTTCACTTCTCTCACTATTTCTTTCTTCACCTGAATTTTTTCATAGGGATTTTCTTACTTCCTCCAGTAGCTCAGTATTTATGAATTTCTTTGGGTGATCTGTTGAAGTTAAAATCTCTCATTTATGTAGGTTCAAAATGCTTTGATTTATTTTCTCAGCAAAACACAATTTGTTAAGCATGTAATTCTAAGTTGACAATTATTTTATGAATTCACCTTGAAAATATTCCTCTGTTATATGATTCTGACTTCCACAGGTTTTGTCGAGAAGTTAGTTACTCACATTACTGTTATTCCTTTGCAGGTCATCTATCTTTTCCTCTCAAATTACTCCTAAAATTTTCTGTCAATCTCAATCCTTTCCACCATTCCTTTCTCTCACCTTCAACATTCTTTGAGGTGTCTAGGTTTTCCTTAGTATCACTACAAATTTCCTTTTCATTTATCTTAAGATTTGTTGAGATTTCTGAATCTGAAGATTGGTTTCTTTTATTAATCTTGGAAAATTCTAATAAATAGTCTCATTGATAACTTCTTTTCTATAATCTTGTAAGCTCCAATTAGATAAATGTTACTTACACTAGCTGTACAGCTTTCCTTTACACGTTTACTTCTGGATTTCTGTACCATGGCCTGAACAAGTCATTTAGAACTTCTCAACTCACTGATTCTTTCTTCAACTATGTCTTAACCAATCATTGGGCTTTAGAATCTAAGTATTATATGCTTAATTTCTAGAATTTCTACATGGTTCTTGGTATCAAATATAACTGGTTGTTTTTAACTTTTCTTTTCCCTTAGGTATTGAAATAGCTTTAATTTACACAAACGTTATTAAATCATTTCCTATATGATTTGTAGCCAATAATTCCAAGGACATTCTTCAAATAGCTGAATTGGCTGGATTTAATTTAGCTTCTTGTTTCATGTGAGAAATCAAAGGTTGGCATTTTTTTCATTTGTTTTACAATTTCTGGTCAGTGAAAATTCTTTAAAGCCTGGATTAAATGTACATGCCTAGAAAGTAAATACGTTACTTTCTCCCATACGGCCACCTAAATGGAATCTCTTTACAATAAACGATTGCCTGATAGTTTTTGGATTTCATAGGTGGCAACCCACATGAGAACAGTTCTCTGATTCACAGCCAGAAATTCACAATTCTGATTAATTTTTATTGATTAATTAATTGATTAATTGAGTGATTTATTTTGTGCTCTGGCCCCAAAGGCAAGTAGTATCCTTACTGTGTGTTGTCTGGAAATGGTTACTAATGGTTCACTAAGTGTGTAACCATTTAAACTTTATCCACGAATGTCAATTCAATTTGACAACCTATGTTGGTCCTCTGTGCCTTCAATGAGGTTCATGAATATGGAAATCATGGTCACCATATATTAGTATATGCTCCATAAACCCATCTCCTGAGCTCTAGTTTATGTATGATTAAGGCTGTCTCATCTTATTTTGAGAAATTTGAGGATTTCCTGTGCTTACTTGCATTATTATACTATACCTAGTATTATCTTGTTGTCTGTATCTTTGGAGTTTTGGGATACTAAATTCCCCACATTTTGAGAAGGCATTCTGGATTTATTTTGTATTCTGGTAATCTATAACACTGGAAAAAGAGGAAAAAAAAAAGAATGAACGAACACCAGGCTGCGCTAATTGAGCAAGTCTCTGAACCTGGTTTCTCCCATGCCACTGTCGAGTCTGGGTCTCTGTTGCCCCCTCTGCCCTAGAGGCCACTCGGCTAAGCTCCTTCTTGAAGCTGGATCTGTGCTCGCATCTACTTAGCGATGCCAGGGAGGTTGGAGAGTGCCGATTCAATTTAGTAAGCTTGTCTTTTCAGAAAAGGCTGTTTGGCCTAACTGGGAAGGAATTCTCAGCGGCCCACAGATCTCCTGAACCCATACGCTCCATTCCAGCAAGAAGCATTAACATTAAGTTCCAATTTGGTGTGATCATTATCTTGTTTGGCTCAGAGCTTCCCCATGAGAAATCAAATGCAAATGGTGCTTTCTACCTTAGTGTCCCACAACTGAGGCTTGGAGTGATGTTGAAGTCCAAATTTCCTATTTATTTTAAGCTTCAAATGAGCTTGAATGACAACAAAACAGTCTTGTACACAAAGAAAAGGCAATTACATATTGTTTTGGTAAGATGTCAGCAATTTCGGGAAGTGAATATGAAAGAGAGTACCCTGTGTGGAACGCAGGCTCAGGACCACCTTGTGTCCCCCGAGTCAAACGCTCCTACTCAGCTGGCGCCGCTCCTGAGCGTGGAGGCGCGTCTGTCCTGCAGCTGGCACAGCTGCTGGTGGCATCTGCAGTTTTGTTCGTTTGTTTTTCCCCAGCTCATCACTTTATAGGACACGTGGCACTTAAGTGGCAGAAAGAATTAATGTCCCTCCAGTGGGTAGCAGGAAGTTTAACTCCTGCCCCTTCTAGCACGCGCCTTTAAAGAAATAATTTCCGTGACCTTTGACGCTCCATTTCTGTGGCAGGAAGGGGATTCAGTGGATGAAGCCAGTTGTCACCCTAGACCATGACCTTGGGAGGGAAGACTACAGGAAACACTGTAGATGGGACCTAAATTTCCACCCCCATGAACACGTCAGTCTTGATCCAGGTTGTCACTAAGAACAAAATTCATGGGTTTCCTGTAAACCACTGTAACTTGGCGTGTGCTGTTGCTGTGACCAGTACTCACAGGCAAACCTAATCTCAACCAACACAGACTTGGGTACCAGGAAATAGGGGGCCATAGGAGCAGGTCATAACCCAGCATTTACTTGATGGAATTGGCACAGTGATATTTTTCATGATCCAAGCTATCATAGCCTGAAAGCTTATTGTACTTCTTTCAAATTTGGTAAAAGTACCCTCTGCTGGTTTTTTGTTTTGTTTTTTGATTTTTTAATTTTCTGTACCAGAGATTGAACCTTAACCACTGACCCACATCTCCAACCCTTTTTTGTATTTTATTTACAGACAGGGTCTCTCTGATTTGCTTAGGTTTGAACTCACAATCCTCCTGCCTCAGCATCCTGAGCTGCTGGGATTACAGGCATGCATGCTTTTGTTTTTTTCCAAAAGCAGATCTTATGTCAATGGATAGAGAGATTAGGGGGAAAAAAGTCAGATTATTGATTATTGCTGGCTACATCTTGACACATTCAGTTAAACTCTGAGGGAAGATGAGCATTGTCTATGCTAGCTGTCTCCACACAGCTGTGGGAGGGCATGCAAGAGCACTTTCAATGTCAGCGGAGTGAGCCTATTAAGCCAGGGCTTTGCAGAGCTGAACAAATGAAATGCTCCTCTCTCTAAAACTAGAGCAGTTATTCATGGCTCTTAAATAGCAGCCTTAGGAGGAGATCAAAGCCCAGAGCTTTTTGAGTATCCTCCATTACAAATTCTATGCTGGATTGTGGGGGCAGCCCAAGAACAAACCCAGATTAGTGGTGCATTCCATGCCAAGTTTTACTCTGAGAAGTCCTTAAATGAGCCTCATCCAGAGAGGTAGAACCAGGAGAAAGTTGATATAGGTGGGTGTGTGGAGATGCCTTGATGTGGAGCTGTAGAAGCACACAGATATGGAAATATGGATGTACCCACCTATTATGAGACATGCAAGCAGAGGCTGGCTGAGCTGGTTCAAAGTACACAGGGCAGCACTGAGGAAGGAAAATGATGAGCAATCTGGAATATGATGACCTTGAATTAAAGGTCAAAGTCCACAGGACTGGCAGGAGAGGTTAATGAGCCGATCAGAGAAGTCAGCAGATCCAGACATCGAGAACTCTGCAAGGTCCCAGAGAGCAGATGCTCTGCACTTTTTCTTCCATTCCGTCGGTGGTGGGAGTCTGGGGGAGGATGGGGACTGGACAAAATACAGAAACCATTAGGTAAACTGCATGGCTCAGAAGCTAAGAACTGTGCTCTTAATTACCTTCTCAGGGAATTGACCAAGTGCAAACAGCCTAAACAGTGAACTAAATTTGTGAAAAAGTTATACTTTCAAAGAATCTGCAAGCCTGACATGCAGATATCTGTATTTGTTCAACTCTAAAACAATCCCTGGGTCTCCAAACTCAAACCCTAAGGAGCTGTTTAGCTCCAGAAAGATCAAGTTCCCATGTTCACATTAGAGGTAGCTGTGTAGTATGGGTGAGGGAAAAAAATCACTCAGATGGCCAAACCAGGTGTTTACAAAGGAGAAGTACAGAAAAAAGTCCCCCAGTTTCCAGAAACATAGTAGCCAGAGATCACCAATCATTTATTCCATTGTCAAATATGAAATGTGCTCTAATCCATCCCTCCATCTTCTATGTGATAATTGTTAAGGAGCAGTGACTACATTTCCAACTGAGAGTTTTTCATTGTGGCTCTCCTGTTCCTACTCCATAAGTGTTTATGGAAGTGATGGGGGTTTCCCTTTGCATTTGTGTGTGGTTGAATAGGATGAGGACCACACACTGCCTGACCAAGAACTGTGCATTGCTTAAACCTGGAAGCAATGCCTGGATGTGAAAGGTGAGTGGACAAACGGAGTGTCAATCAGCCAAGGTAGGTTCTTTTCTTCCATGGGCCAAAAGTTCAGTTGATACATGACCTCTTTAAAATAAATATTACATGTCTTTGTTTTATGTGTCAGCCTCCAGGGGGGAAAATTTTCTTTAAAAATAGCTGGCATGAAACTTTTACTTGTGTCCTTGTTATCTAGTCCTCCATTTCATTGTCAGAGATGCAATTTACAGTGATTAATTTTGACCACGAATGATTTAGAGGAACACAGTCTAGTGACAGCAGAAGGAGGACCTGGTAATAGCCTGGATTCCTAAGAGTTTTTTGGACAAATCTTCCTCAACAACAATGGGGGGGTCTAATGCAGATATTGATACTTGCCAGAAACAATAGAACTCTAATCCTCCCCAATGAACTATTTCATCACCCGTGTAGAAAGATACAATAATTCCCTCTTCTCTGCAGTTTCTCATCATCCCCCAAGCTGCTCCATTCTGGGAACTTTGTCCACAGTTTGCACAACAGTGTCTAATCATATTTTCTTTGCCATCCTGTACCTGGACACTTTACTGGGATTTCTGGGGAACGCTTGCCTATCAATTATCAACAGAACTGTGTGGAGATAAACACGAATCTAATTCTTTCATCTGAGCTCCATTTTCACATCTAATTTTTGTAGAATCTCTCTTGCTATATCACTTTAGCTATGGCTCATGAGTTATACTCATTAAACAATTTGTACAGCAAAATGTGGCCCAGGTGTCTTGTACACATCTCTTGGTTATGCAAGTGTAACAACCAAGTGCACCTCTGTGGTCTCTGCTATGTGGAGAGCTGGATGGCTCACTATCATTGTGTCCTGTCTTTCAAGCATCCAAATAAACAGTCTAGCTGTCTTAATTCAGTTTTCTATTTGGACTATTATTGAATAATACATGGAGAGGTCACATACTGCAATATAGCAACTTCACCTTTAAACATGATCTCTAAGAAAATAGAATAGCAGGAAACACTATTGAGAATTGTGCATCATGTATATCAGACTTCAAAATATTTTTTGCCAGCATTTCCCAAATTTTGTTCTAATAAGTGTTCAGTCACATAAAAGTCTATATATGGAAAGAAAGCATTTATGGAATAAGTCTAAACAGGAAAGATTTTTTTTAAAGGTAACCAATGAGAGTATTGGTTATGTTTTCAATAATCAAAAATGCAAACATATCTCTGAGCTCTGCCACAGATGCTATCAGGTGTACGTCATGACAAATTTCTCAAACCCTTGATAAAATGTCCATGTTCTGTGACACACTGTTTTAAATACACTGTGCTGCATTAACAGCAAGATCAATGTTGGACAACTGTTAAGCAAATTTAGGTGCCTGGATCCCATAACCCACAGTGGAGTTTGCTTCATGGCTTGTTTACCTGAAACTCATTAGTTCCCTCTGTTCATTTCAGTCATGGAACCATGTTGCATAATGGGCCCACTATAATTAAACTTATTGAGAAATGCTTAGCACCATAAAAAGTCTGGAAGCTATTATTTAACTCCAAATTTGACCATCCAGAAAATGCTGAGGCTCAGAAGAGTTTCTAGAACGTTTTGGGGGCTGCTGCCTACACAGCACGCTCAGCCCCAGGATGTACAATAAATCATGGACCATTTGACAAAGATGCCAAATGAGGCATGTGATCCCAATAAACCTGAAGACTGAGTTTAAAGACTTATGTACCAGAGACAGGTGGCAGAAAAAGATATTCCCCAATAGAACACATCTTGTGTGTGGTACCATGTATAAAAATCTTGACAAAAAAGTTTACATTTAAGGATTGATAAAATGGACAATATCTGGGAAGTTTTTCTAGCTGTTTAATCTCATTTAAAATGTGTTTTCCTGTGGTTATTTATCATTTTAATAAAAATCAAATTTATTATGAAGAATGTACAATATAAAAATCCCTTAAATAAGAAAGGACAATGACCACACAGAGCTGAAACACTAATCACCTTACCACCACCATCTAAGTGCTTACCCCTCAGTACCGAACTCAGTGGCAACTTCTCATTCCTGGAGAGCTACAGAGAGCAAAATTTACTCTGTGTGTATGTGGGAGGGTGTGACTATTTGGGATCAAAATTCTAACTTGAGATTTTTCAATAGTTATTTGTAATCCATTACCTAAAGGATTTTGTTGATTCACAAGTTAGCAAACCACCATTTTACCAAACTGTTCATTCATCCTTAAATAAAAGATCTAATTTGTATCCTTATTAATTTTCTCATTTCTATGCTGTCATTAGAAAGTAAGAAAACACATAGAAAAGGATGTAGCCATACTTAAGGATAATTAATTATGTATGCATAATGAAGACTGTGCCTGATTTGCATCAGTAACAAAAGGCAATCCCTTTTGGTACTGACACACCATTTCTGCTCAGGGAAGACTGGACTGTGAAAAGCAGCTGAAAAGCAGGTAGGAAAATAGTCCTGAAGTAGGAAGCTTTCCTTCCAGGTTAAATAGACAAAATATACCGAATTTTAATGAGAAATGCATGAAAACATAAAAAGCCCTAGACGGGATCCAGAGTAATTTCCTCCCCTTTGTTTTGGTCCTGGGGCTACTAACTTCTACTCCACTTTAAAGCTTCTCTCCCTCCCAGTCACAAAGCTGGAAAGGAGAGAAAAAGACAAGAGAGAGACTCTGGAACTGACTGCCTCCATATAAAACAGAGGACAAATCACTCCCAGGCCCACCCAGTACTCTTGCTGTGGCAGTTAAAATTACTAATAGACTGAAGACTAAACAATCGTCACCAAACTTTGAAAACACAAGTTTCATATGCATCTATCATCAGCGACCAACACCAGTCATGTGTCCCATCTCGAGGTCATCATTTGTCATCATTTCTCAACCGTTTGTCACCACACCAGGAACAGGCTGGCTGGAGGTTTGGGTGGTCAGACATGGCCAATTCCCCATCCAGCCCCCTGACCTGCTGCATCAGCATCTCTAAGCAAGTGCACACAGGACCGAGCGCTGTGCTTCTTGTTATTGTTTTATTCCTTCAGTGACATGGTGCTTAAATTCTGATGTGATTGGAGTCTAGCTGGTGTGCTTGTTTAAAGTCCTGATGGCCAGTCCTGCCAGGGAGGTGGGTCGCAGTCGCCTGGGTGTTGGACCACGCTGCATACCAGCCTCAGCTCTGGAGCCTCAACCATGGCTCTAAATCTTTGTCACATAATCTAATAACTCTCATTAGGTCTGAGACTTTATTAGATTTTATGAGTCTCTGGCCAGTTTATTCCTTAGGAGAATATTAAGGATTGGTGATCCACCTCACATCAGTTTGTTTCCCTGAAAAATAAATATTAAAAACTGCATTTTAATGAATGTATTTCATAAAATGTATGTAGGAACAAACAAACATTTTATGAGAATAAAGAGTCTTATTTTCTTTTCATTCCAAATTGTTTTTTTCTTTTTAAATTGTGCACAGCTTGGAGGTAAAGTGTGATAATGTGGTACATGCATACAATGTGTCATCGTCAAATCATAGTAATTAGCATTCTAATCTCCTCAAACATTTAACATTTTTGTGTGTGTTGGGAATGTTTGAACTCTTCTAGTTCTTCATAAAATACACACTAAATTGTTGTAAACTATCATCCCCTACTGTGCCATGTAACACTAGTAGATATTCCTCCTTGGTGACCACACTTAGTACCCATTATCCTACCTTCTTCTGTCCCCACTCTCTCCTGCTTTCTGTCTTATCATGACCAATTTTCTCCTCTCTTGTGCTATGAAATCTACTCTTCTGGCTTCCACATGTAAGTGATAACATGTGGTATTTGTCTTTCCACCCGTAACTTATTTCATTTAATATAAATGTCCTACACTTCCATCCATGTTACTACAAATAAAGAGACTGTAGATTCTTTATAACTGACTAACCCCTTTTTGTATATATAACACATTTTTTCACCTGTTCCTCCACTGACGGATGCTTCAATTGGTACCACATCTTTTATGGTGAATACCGTACAAGAAACATGGACGTGTAGATGTCTCTTTGATATACTGATTTCACTTCCTTCAGATACCCATTAGTGGACTAGATGGGTTATATGGTAGTTCTGTTTTGGTTTTTGAGGAAACTCCATACTGTTTTCCATGGTGACTGAATGAATTTACAATCACACCAATGATTTAAGAATTCCCTCTTTTAAGCATTCTCACCAGAATTTGCTTTGTTATTTTTGATCATACGTGTTTGAAATGGGGAGAGATGACCTTGTGCCTTGTGGTTTTTATTTGCATTTCCCTTATTGGTGATATTGGATATTTCTTCATAAATTTGGCTCTTCGTATGTTTTCTTTTAAGCATTGTTTATTCAGATGATTTGCCCATATAAGTTGGATTATTTGCTTAGTTGGCTGTTGAATTTTTTGCTGTTGTTTATTATACATTCTGGATGTTTACCCATTTTTAGATGAAGGGCTTGCAAACGTTTTCTCCGATTCTCTGAGTTGTAGCATCTCTGTTGATTGTTTCCTCTAATGCTGCGGTGCTGTGTTAATTGTAAAATGGCCCAATTAGCCTTCTTTTCCTACGTCTACAGACTTACTGGAATGCACAGCAGGGCTTTTTATTCAATGCACAGGTCTCTAGGCCTTTCTCCACACCTCAAAACCCTGCTATTCACAGGCCCCAGCAGCTCCGGTCCTCCAGCTCTCTAACCCCTTGCCCTCCTGCTCCTCTCCCTTCCCTCCTCCTTCTTCCCCATTTCTTCTCTTCACTGTCTCCCTTCCCCTCTCTCTATCTCGCTCTTCCTGTTTTCAGAAAAAACATCAGAAACTTAGGTTGGGTGCAGTGGAGCATGCCTGTAATCCCAGTGGCTCAGGAGGCTAAAGCTGAAGGATCGCAAGTTCAAAGCCAGCCTCAGCAACTTCCCAAGACCTTGTCTCTAAATAAAATATAAAAAAGAACTGGGTATGTGACTCAGTGGTTAAGTGCGTCTGGGTTCAATCCCAAGTACCAAACAAACGACAATAAAAAAAAAAAAAAAAAATCAGGAATTTATAAAATGCTCTACTTAGATCTTGCAAATACTTGAATTTTTGTATTTATCTTTATGCTTGTAATTTTACACATGACCTTGGTGCATCTTAGTTTCAGGTCATTCCAAGGTGGAGCTTGGAATCACTTGTTTGGTTTTATGGCATTGCCATAGAATGGCTGTACAAGACTCAGTGGGCATTAAGTACCTAACAGTGATAATACACACAGGACAAATAAGTCAGTGCATTTTTCTGATATAAAATATGCTGATTCTTGTGCCTTATTTAAGCTCTGTACTTTATACAAATAGAAAAATCAAACTGCTGATCATATTAATGTAAATACTGCAGTATTTCCTCAACTTTGTATTCTTTGCTGAAGAATTGAAGTCACAGTGTTCTCTCATTTCCTTCAGTCCTTTCTAGACCTCACATTTTCCAATTCCTCTACCTTTCCCACTTCTGGCAAACCCAAAAGAAATGGACGAGCAAGGGTATCTCAGAGCTCTGGCAAGTCTGCATAATTCACCACATGAGTGGCAGAATAGCCGCCATAATTCCCATTACCTGTGGGTTACACTATGCAACACCTAAAATTTCATATGCTGATAGAAGCCAAAGTAATGGGAAAGGGAAATGTCTGAAGAACATAAACCTTGGCACAACCTGAAAGGATTTCTAATAGCTAAGATCTCACTAAAAGATAAAGTTTGCATGTGAAGCCAGACAAAGGGAAGGGGTCGGAGGCCTGCATGACTGACAAAGCACCTGCTCCCGAGGTCCACCAGAGACTTCCACATGTGGTCAGCAACCCCGACATTGCCTCACTTTTATTTAATTTATAACAAAATGCTTTGCTACCTTTTCCTTCCCTGGGACCCCAGTGCTACATTTCCTCTACACATGTAACAGCATCTCACTGTTAAAGAGCTGTAAACATCCAGGTGTATGTTCAAAAAGACCCAAACTCACCACTCAGTGACTGCTTCCTAGTGACTCTTTTGAATCAATTAAAATCTTTACAGTTAAACACCATCAAGCCCAAGATTTGGTAAAACAGCAAATTTTAAAAGGAGCACAGACTCTCTCTCAAACACACACAACATCCTCATACAACTGGGTTCTATTTCTTGACTTACTGCTTTGTTGTGTCTCTTTAGTTAAAACAGAAGCGTTCCCATGAGGTAACACCTACTTGCTTTCCTAACACATGACGTCCCACTGATGATACCCGTGGTTCCGATCTCCTACCTTGGCAGCCATGCCTGCCCCTGCTGGCTCTCTGGTGATGGTGGCCCCAAGTCCTGGGTCTTCTAATGAAATTGGAGAAGTCACTTAACTTCCTCAGGATTTAATGGAATCAATGTGTTTTACCACATTAGATTTTAAACATGTATTAGGCAGCTTCTCTTGAGAAGCTCTATAAAATATAAGCATTACACAAGGACAAGTGTGATTAAGCCCCTGCCCATAACAAACTTGATTATATGACAAGGGAGAAGAAAACTGGCCAGAGTCTCCCACCTCCAGTCCTATGACCCTCTCACCTCACTGAGTCCCTCCTCTATTCTGCCATCCACCCCACATAACACAGGGACCTCATCATCCCCACAACTTCGCCATTTCTGTCACGGATTTCCAAACCGAATAGCCAATTTTACAAATCGACTACATCTAATACAACGATCAATGGGTGTCCAATGCCACAGTGGTTCATTGGCCTTTTCAAGTTTTGCCTACATCTTAGAAGTTTGGTATTAGAAGTGGTGTTAAATACGTAATGAAAATAAGAAAATACATTAATGAAATAAGACACAAGGATTAGAGAGAGAGAAAAATATTCAAAAATCAAAATTATTCTTCTTTAAATAATAACAAAATTGATAAAACTACAGCAAGATTATTTGAGAAAAAGAAAAACAAAACAAAACAAAACCAGAAAGAATGGAAGATTTTGTAGGAAAATAGAAAGTCCGGGCCAAAGCATAGAGTAAGAATTGGGATTTGGAGTTAGAGAAAGAGATTGATTGCAGGAAACGATATATGGATATATGCTTGGACCATGTGAACAAAGTAACTGTAACATAATCATCAAATTACTTAAAATAAATTGACAAATAAGATTACAACTACTTAGTGTCAGAACCTCACAGACATAATTATCCATCAAATAAGTAGCTGAACTCAATGATCTCTAGGGACCCATTCAGGCATGGGTATCCATGATTCTAAAAATTTCTTGACATCTACCAGAGCATTTTGTTATTTTACAGAAAACATTACTCGTTTCGCTTATTTCATTATAAACCAAATGGTGAGAAGCACTAATGTAGACTAGTAAATCTTTCTACATAACACATGATGATTATTTAAGTGATTGCTTTAGAGAGGGATCTTTAGGAATCTCAAATTATAGTAAAACTGCTAGTTGGAAATCTCACTCACATATTATGTGGATGAGGATGACATAGATGCAAATCAGGCACCGATACTTTAGAAAGAAACTGGATAATTTTCAACTGTGAATTCAAAGCTCTGAACCCAACATCATCCCCAACTCATCCCCAATTAGCCCCACCGTCTCCCCATCTCAGTCAACGGCAACGTTATCCACTTACCACCCAGGCAAAGACCCCGCAGCCAGGCTCAGACTGGTGTCTCACTCTCAGGCACCCTTCCAATCCCAAGCCCTGCCCATATCTCCAACGCCCCTGCTCTTCTCCTTTCCCCTGCTAGTCCTCCAACTACCTTTATCCACCACCATTTCTTCCCCAGATTCCTACCACTCTAACCCTGGTTCACTTCCACCAATACTGACCTCTACAATTGATCAGCTCTTAAAATACATTGCTGTCAGAATAAAGTACAAACTCCCTAAAAGGTATGCAGAGCACTTCATGGCCTTGCTCTCTGGTCAACTCTATAATCATTTACCGTCTTCATCTGCTCACTCAGTCATCAGCAATCATTGTCACAGCCCTGGATACTGCATTTTCCCACCTCTGTGCGGTTGTCTAGAGCGATTTCTCATCTTGGAATGACTTGTCCTTACCTGCAACTGGTCCAAATCCGATTGATTATCCAGAAATCAACTTAGGTGCAACCTCTTCCAATTAGCCTCTATCATCCCAATGGGAAAGGTTAACATAACCCTGAGCCTATTTATACCCTGGTGTAAGCAATAATACTACACTGTAATGGCTATTTACCTGACCATCTCCTCAACAGAACAGTGTACCTCTGAAGTGCAAGATCTGGTAGAGTACCTGGCTCACAGTGGGCAATAAAAAACATTTTGTTATTAAAATAAATGAATACATAAGTCACTTGAATATTTACAAATGGAATGAGAAAATTTCAATAGAAAGTGAAAGTATGAAAAAATATCTTATTTGAAGTGACATTCTATACCCATGGAGAAAAATAACTATAAACAGTATATGTGTTCAAAACAGTAGATTTATGAAATTCCTCACGATGATTCTACTACATTCTGTCATATTTGAAATGCTTTCAGAGTAGAACAAATAAATAAACAATTCAACCTCAGTCCTAAAACAGGTAGTAAATAAGCAAACAAAAATCAGATATGTGTGCACGCACACACATACAAAAGAAATATTCCAGAGTTTGACAGGAAACGGGATAAAGAAAAAAAATCACATAAGCCATTTCTTGAGAAGGTCAGGAGAGAATTAACCAGACACTTAAGGTTAAATGAAGCTTGTGTTTTGTACCGTCCCTTCACCTAGGTCTCCTTAGACACCTGTGGAAGAGACCAAGGAAGAAGGGATGGGTGGGGAAGGAGAGAGGGAGCAAAGCTTGGGGACAGAGCCTGAGAGAAGCAAGGAGGGACAGAGGGCCAAGGGGAAAGCGTGGGGTGAAGGAAGAGGGACGGGATTCGTGTCCCTTGTAAGAGAAGCCTGCGTGGGAGAAGGATTACATATGCTTGTCTCCCTTGTAAATTGAATTATTCCCCTTACTGAAATAACGCAGAAGTGAAGAAGAAAGGAGAGCTGACTCCATCAACTTCTGATGAAGACCAGGTTCTAGAGTGCTCACCTCTTTCCCGGAGAAAGTGTCCCTTGAGTGGTAATGGAAGGAGGTGGAGTGGGCTCCAGTGCCCTGCCCAGCCCTGCCCTCGCCAGCATTTCTCTGCCTCGTCTGACCTCCATCTGGACTTCTCCACAGGGGTGTTTCCACCACACAGAACTGTGACTTCCTGTACCTGGACTTTACCGTAGTGCACGTGAGTGACCTGAAGAAGCCTAACGCACTTTCCAGCTCATCCTTGCATCTTCTGGAATCTCTCCCGCCACTCACAGGTACAACGTCCTCCCTCTCAAGGTGTCAGGACCACCCGAGAGTGACACAGATCGCAGAAATATGTCATGGGCAGTCCGTCTCAAGTTCCTGCCTCAAAGTCACCAGGCTTCACTTTTTAAAAATGCAGATACCTGACCTCACTGCAGATCCACCCAATTAGAATCTCTGCATTCTTAACAAGTTCCGAAAGTGATTCTGCCAGGCTTCAAAGTCAGCTCTGGGAGAAAAGTCGTACAAATGAAGCTCCATTGCAGTGATGTGGAATGCTAATGAGATAAAGCAAAGGCCTACCTGGATTGTGTAATGCTGTCGATATGACTGTTTCATTCCCGTTTTTCTATACATGAATTGGCAGTTTGGAATATGTGTCTGGGGGTTGAAAAAAATCGGAATAAAATTGGAAATGTGTTAGAAAATTTTGAGAGAGGAAAATCAAGGATGCAGAGGAGATAAGACAGCAGGGCAACCCATCAGGCTGTGCATCCCTCTGAGCACTGGGGAGCTTTCCAGCAGAAGGCAGCTGGACACTGAGAAGGTGTTCCAGGGCAGTGATTGCTCTTTGCTTTTTCACTCATAGGTCTTACTATTGTCATTATTGCTGTCATTATTATTATTTTAGCTTTTGCTTGCTTATTATTATCATTACTTTCAGAATGGAATTTGACTGATGCCATAGACCAATGAATGACCCCCCAAGATGCCCATGTGCAACTTATATATGTTACCTTGTGTGGCGAAAGGACTCGGCCTTTGCGATTAAGTCCAGGGTCTTGAGATTGGGAAATTATCTTGAATCACCCCGATGGGTTCTTCATGATCACCAATGTCCGTAAAAGGAGAGAAGCCAGGGGAAGCAAGGAAGGAGCTGATGTCTGGAGAGGCACTGAGAGAGATCCCAGAGGCTGGTGCTTCTGGTTTTCAAGGCAGAGAAGCAACCGGCATCTCAGGAATGTGACAACCTGCTGGAAAAGGCAGGGGATAGATTCTCCTCTGACCTCCAGACCTTGACATTAGCACACTGAGTCTGAATTTTAACTTCTGACCTTCAGAACTCTAAATACATCTTGGCTCTTAAATGACACTAAGATTGTGGTGATTTATTTGAGTAGCAATAAAAAACTGTAAAAATGGTCTGGGCAAAAATTAATCACTTATTAGTATTATATCACACTAATTAAATTATCATATCTCCAATGTGTTGAATCAATAAAATATGTGGCACAAACATTTGAATATAATCTGCATCTACCAGATTATTATTCTGTTTTTGCTTTAATAGACTGGTGAATTCTATGAATCTCATCTGAGGGTAATTTTTTTATACATAAACCACATACATGGTAACAAAAACAATTACACTGCAGTATTGTTCTTACCCCTATACTAGGTATCTTCTAAATGAGGTAGAAATCATTTAACCAAAATAGCCTGGTTCTTTGAGTCAAAATTTTTATTTTATTAATGGTGAATATGAAATCTGTATGATGAGGTATTTTGCTTATCTGCACCATTGAATCTGTCTGGGGACATTTCACTGAAATAATGACAGTGTCTGAAACATCTTGCTAGCATGCAGCTAAGCCCCACTGATCTGTATAAAGGCCTGTCTTTATCCAATTGAATCTTAGACTCTGACCCTGCTAACAAAACTTATCTTTTGGCACCCGGAGGCACCTGATCAGAGTTTCTGAGATTACTTTGGTCCAAGGCATACAAAACCACTAATCCTAGAGATTGTAAAGAAAACAGTAGCATATTGCATCTCATTACAAACAGCTGTAGAGAATGTGGGGATGACGGCTCATGTCTTGTGGGATGTGCTAGTGTAACATAAATTCAACAATGCACCCTTGAACATGGAGGCCTTAAGGAAAGTCTGCATGCTTTTCTCCAGGTGCACTAGTCATTGCTCTCAGATTTCCCCTTGAGAATTTATTTTTTGATAGCTATATCCAATGCAATTAAACATTATAAATGAACATGTCAAATTACTCAGATTAGACACACATTCATATGAGTAAGAAAAAACATAGAAACTTTGTTGACTGACCACATAGAAAAAAATAAAATTAGTTCCTCAGACAAAATTTTATATCAAGAAAAATATCTCAATGGATTATAGCATCAAATATAAAAATATAACTAAAACTCATAGCCACCTATACACTTCATTTATCTGACAGAAAATACCAGATGATAGCTTTTTTTAATTTTGAAAATCTTTATTTGAATAGATAGTACAATGACCATTTGTACTTTATTTGAATAAATAATATACTAGTTGGTTCCAAACTTCCCTTTCATACATATGGGTATTTCTCTCCCCACTTTCATTAAGCAGCATGTGCTCAGAAAGGTGAACTGATTACACATATCAACACATAGGTGCAGGAACTTGATTCAGGACTAAAAATATTGATTTCCTGACTCCCATTCCAGGATGCTGTCTCCTCTGCTAGGGCCAAATGACACATTATTTCCTACATGAAATGAAATTTTCTTGGTCAATGATCATGTAAACATTATTGATATTTCATCAACAATATTCTCAAAAGTACATGATAACAGTAATATGATATATTTTATTAGGATTAAATTTTTTTCATTGAGGCAAACATAGGTGATTAATAGAGAATGGAACATTTATCTTGGTATGGAACACTGATCTCTTTGGAATTCAAATAACTAATGTCCAAATATCTGCAAAATTTCATTTGTGAGCCATGGAGAGAAGCCCAGGGATTTTGAAAAGATAGTCATAATAAAAACTCACTCATTAAATGATGTTTCTCTCTCAGGAAAGCCAGTGTATCAGTTACAGCATTCAAAGCTGATGTATGTAATTCACAGACAGGAGACTTAAATGCATATGGCAATGTGAATTAGTCCAATTCAGGGGCAATAGGTTTGCTTTGTAGTCTACTTAGGTGAGCTTTAGGTACTGAATAGTTAAGCTTTGAAAAAACTGCTGATGGATACACAAATCAGAACTGGCATGTGCACACTGAAAAAAATGTGTGCACAGAATCATGACAGTAGTTTCTTATGGGGAATGATTGTGCAGAAAAATGGGAACCTAGAGATACCAAGAATTCAAATTTCATGGATGAAAATTAAAATCCCTCTGAAATGTTAATTCTGAAACATATTTATTTTTTAAAATTTATTGGTTCTTCATAGTTATATATGACAGCAGAATCCTATTGGTTATAATTATACAAGCATGGAATATATACTATTCTAGTTAGGATCCTATTCTTCTGGATGTACATGATAGAGTTACTTTAAATTAGGTAGAGGGGAGTGTACAGAGCGGGTATGGGAGTAGGAAGAATAGTAGAATGAACCAGACATTATTACCCCATGTACATACGTAACTATACGACTAATGGTATTCTACATCAAGCATAACCAGAAGAATCAGAAATTATACTCCATTATATATGATGTATCAAAGTGCATTCTACTGTCATGTGTAACTAATTAAAACAAATAAAAATTTTAAAAAATTAAATTAAAAAAAGAAATATGTTTCATGAAAACCAGATGGTATTTTAAGTGAAGACTGCAACATAAAAAGAAAGTTGGTAAAGCTAATAAAAAAGTAGAAATATCTGTTTAAAATTTAAAACTTATAAAATTGGATGCACCATTTCAACACAGAATATTTGTATTTCAAAATTAAAACTATTTAACTAACAATCCAGTAAAGGATGGTACAAGTAATAGAGGAACAAGTGAAGAAACCAAGAGTTCACAAAGAAATGTTCATGAACACACTTTTGTGAAATTCCACCTCAGTAAATACCTAAGAAACCCAAATTAAGACAGAAGGTATAAGAAAAACATTTTAAGAAAACTCCAATTTTCACAACTGGCATAGAAAAGACATATAGTTATTGGTGGAGCCAATTGGACTATATACACAAATTGTATTAAAATAGTATATAGTCATTTCTTAATTAATTCCAAGGGAATAATCAGAGATGGCCAAAAAGATTATGTACAAAGGCGTTCATCTCAAAAAGACAGAATAATAGAAATTTTTTTAAAAGAAAGAAATATCCTCATTATATTTTACGTGTAAAGAGCAATCTGAAAAAGAAAAATGTAAAAGCATAAATATAGAGAAAAAAGGCTGAGATGACGTGAACCAAAATATCTAGTGAGACTTCTGCTTCCAGGCAAGATGGAGTAACAGAACAGATTGATCCTCCCACTCGAAAAATCTAAATGTGAAAACAAGATCTGTGAAAGAACAGCTCTAAGGACTTAGATAGCTACCCAAAGGAGAGTGGCTTCTGAGCAAAGGGAAGTGAACAATGAGAGTCTTGCTACTGCTCTGCTGAGTTGAAGGAAGTTTCAGGCCGTCCTGCAGCGATGGGAAACTCCATGAAAGTCAAGTCTAAGGGGGAAAAGTTAGATTCCAGCTATGTCAGGGTGAACAGAGTTCTCAGGGAGGCAAGCTCAGAAGAAGAAAGCTTCACAGAGAGGAGCACAAGAGATCCACAGTCTCCCTCAAGAATCCAGCTGATGGACACTTACCCATGCATTCATGTGAGGAAACTACCTGAGACCAGGGAGAGGAACTCCTCGAAGATCACAAGGGACAGTTCTTGGAGTACCAACTGGACCAGGAATAGTGCCTGAACCTAACAGCCAGAATAATAAACCTTATCCAGAAAGACCTGATGAGTGAACTTGAATGGTCTTGCCTTAATAGGAGAAACATTTAGCTCTATGGGAAATGAATATCTGGCCCCATCTAACAAAGTTTTTAAAAAGATGTGAAAAAACTAAACTGTAGCTTACCAACTTAACCACAACTTAGCACAAAGCTCTAGAATATTTGGAATACAAAAATAGGTACATGCAAATTGTTCAGCATCTAATTGAAAATTATAAGACACAAAAAAGTGAAAAATATTACCCATAATGAGTATAAAAATATTTCAATTGACTAATTTTTAGGTTTCAAGGTCCAGAAATAAGAACCCCAAAACAGATCTGTCCCTCTATCCCATATATTAAAGGAGAAAGTAAAGACTACTTACTTAAATAGATATGATGATTCAAAAGGTCACCAATTAAACTTCTAGACTAAAAACTACAACGTCTGAGATGAAAAATCATACTGGATAAAACTGAAGGCAGATTAGATATGGCAGAGAAAAGATTAGTGAGCTCGATGATGAGCTTTGCTCAGATTTCCATTGCTGTTGTGACAAATTATCACAATTGTAGCACACACAAGTGTATACATAAATGCACATGTTTATTGTCTTGCAGTTCAGTAGGTTAGAAGTCCATCACCAGTCTCGGATTAAATGGAGGTCTCCAAAACTACATTCCCTCTGGAGGGTTTTGAAGAGATTGGTTTTCTTGTCTTTTCCAGCTTCTAGAAACTGCCTTCATTTCTTGGTTCATGGCCCCCTTCTTCTATTTAAAAGTCAGAAAGCGGGGATAAAGCTTATTTTGTACAGTCTGTCTGTGATCTATATTTTCTTCACAGTTTCATGTGGTTGGAAGAATCCTACTCAGATAATGCTCCTGTTTTAAGGTCATCTGAATAGCAATATTAATTCCATCTTCCACCCTAATTCCTTCTCCCTTCTATGTAAGAGAGCACATTTAAACAGACACATTCAGTTTTAAGATGAAGAAAAATTTTAAAGGTCATTATTCTGCCTACCACAATGACACAGCAATACAATCTATGCAAAATGGAACAGAAAGAAGAGAAGGTGTAAAGAAATGAACGGACTCTCAGGGAGCTGGACTCAAGGGATATACAACTGGAATTACCAAGGATGAGCGGGGCAAGGTAACAAACTAATATTGAAAAAAATTCCAAATTTAAGAAGACTCATAGTCCCACACATCAGCACATCACAACAAACTCTAAGCACAAGAGACCTGAAGAAAGCTACAAGACTCATCATCCCTAAATTACTCCCTACCCAGTAGCAAAGAGAAAATTTTAAAAGAAGCCCCAAACAAAAGTCTAGATTATGTCCAGAGGGACGAAGATAGGACAGCAGATTTCTAATTGGAAACATTCAAGTTCAACACAGTGTTGCAACATCTTTAAAGTACTGAAAGTAAAGAAAAAGCATTTCTATGAACCAAGCAAAAATATTTTAATAAAGAGGGACAAAGACTTGTCCAGATGTACAACAACTGAAAGAATTTGTCCCCAGCAGACCTACAGATAATCGACAGCAAAGGCAGTCCTTCAAGTCGAGAAAATTGATACAAGATGACCACCTGGGTCTACAAAAGCACTCACAACACTGGAGTAAGGTGTTGGCAAGTGGAGGTTTTTCTTACTTAAATATCTTTAAAAAAAAACATATAATAAGAATGTACTGTGGGAATTATGGTACAACCAGATGTAAAATCACGGCAAAAAGAACACAAAGGCTGGAGGAGAGAAATGCAGATGTGTGCGGTGGTGGGAGATCCCAGGTCAGAGCACATGCCACAGACTCGAGAGTCACCGTCACAAAACAAAGAAAATCAAAGTGGAAATTAAAAACTTATTTGAAATAAAAATTAGGACAACACATATTAAAATGTGTGTAATGTTGCTTAATCAATCTTTAAAGAGAAATTTCTGGAACTAAATGACAATATTAGGAAAGATAAACATCCCAAATAAATGACCTTTCCTCCTTAAGCAACTAAGGGGGGAAAAAGAGAGAGAGACAGACAGACAGACAGACAGACAGAGAATTTACTCAAAGTAAAGCATAAGGAAAAACATAAAACAGATCATGGCAAAAAATCAATGAGATGAAAATTGACATAATATTTATGTTAAACACACAATTTAAAAAATATTTAATAGAAATAAATAAGAGCTATTGTCAGAATCTAAGAGATGCATTTATTTTTTAAATCTCCAAGCAAGGATATTTAAAGATTATTTTAATAAAGGACATATAATGCTCAATATTGAGATGTAATGAAGGTCAAAGTCTTCAGGAAATGCAAGCCAGTTCTGAGAGAGGGAGGGAAGACTTTCTGGAGCCATGTTGCTGTGGTAGGCTCAGCAAAAATCTTCAGGTGTCTGTTCTTTATTGCACAAGCCTCTCCCAGGCATACGGTTACAGTGAGCTAATCTGTGTGCTGGAACCTAAGGCACAGTGGTGACCCAAGCAGCCATCCACCAAGTGTACTTGTGGAACAAGATAAGAGGACAGCGGGCCCTGCTGCATGGGCTCCCCTCCACGCGCACCTCCGCCCGGGAGGCTGGCTTGGCTTCCCTTGATGTTTTCCACCGGAGGTGAGGCCGCTTTCCAGCAGCACAGTTCTTCTCCTCGCTGCCCTCTTCTACATCCCAGGACACTGAGGGGTGTGTGAGAATGTGCGTGTCTGAACTGGAGCATGAACAGGAGGGGTCCCTGCTGCTCTGTGCAGGCCTGCTCACCGAGACCAGAATTGGCTGCACCCGGTAACTGTCTTTGTACCTTCTCTATTTACCCTCCTGTTGCTTCCCTTCCATCCCAGGGGGAGAACCTGTTCAGTAGGTCTGACTACTTCCCCATCTCTAATTTGCTCTGAGTTTAATCTTCTATTCCAGAGCTCCTGGGCTTTTAATCAAGGAGTTGGACAGACGTTTCTTCTTCATGAACCTAACTCAGTGTCTATGAAGTTCCCTGCATGTGCTCATGGCAATGAAGACATTGAAATGGAGGGTGTGCAGATATATAGAGAATGGTGTGACCTAAAGATACCAGTTATCATCATTCATATCAATGCCATCACCCAAAATCACTGTTAAATATAGCATCTGCCTTCAAATTGCCCCTACTAAATTGTACATTTTTAGGAGACATGGTTCACCAATTTTGTGTCTTTTGTATCTTGCATAATACCCATCAAGTAAGAAGAGATCAATAAATATTTATGCATCAAATAACAGTGGCCATTAACTTCATCTAAAGGCTGTGAACATCATTCATCAGGCACACCTCAAAATGAAATACTCTCACTGTCCAATTTCAGAAATTGTTGAAAAAATTCCAGAACCCACATGGGTACCTCCGAGGAAATTGTGAGTCTCTGTTCACTGGCCAAGCTAGGCAAGCACAGTAGCTTTCGCTCTGTTCTGAGCAGGTCGGGTATTTATAATTTACCTAATGTGAATTCCATTTGCACCTCAGCGTTCTCCTGACAATTTTACCTACAAAATTAGACCACTTGGGAAATGACTCATGGGGGGTTCCACTTGTGTCAAATTTGAATCCTTTTTAAAAAGCATATTATTTTTTTCCTGTGTGAAAAGGTAAAAATAATTAACATTAGACAATATCTTGGTGATAAATAACATCTCCCATTCTTCCAGCAAGAAATGTTTTATTTCCCTTCATCTGGAACAGACTTCTCATTTAAGGAAACATATTCACAAACACTTTCCATGTTATGTATGCACCTCACACTTGATTCTTGGGAAAAAAAAAAAAAAAAAAACTTAAGGAGGCACTAATTCCCTGAGCTAGTTTTTTGTTGTTGTTGTTTTTCTGGTTTTTTGTTTATTTGTTTGTTTGTTTCACTGTTTTATGGATACTTGTAAACATCTGAACATCCTTTTCTCTGGAAATTGCCCCATTAGAGTAGCCCCACAGATAAGGTCACTGGCTACCTACAAGACCTATGTCCTCCAGAAGTTCTCCAGCAAGATATTCTTGAGAATTCCATATAATGAATTATGCCTGGTTCTTTATGAGTTGCCTTTAAGAAAAATCATCATTTACCAATGGCACCTGCGGTCCTCTTGGTGATATATTGAGCTGCACTTTAAGAAGGAGCCTGTGTTTGAAAACACAGGTAGGGTGTTATCTACACATCACCTCGGACAAACTAGAATGGCCTCCATAGCAGCAAGTACAATATGGAAGTTAACCTAACAGGTCAGGGCCACGCTCACTTTGTTGCTGTCTATAAATTCTTGGTGAGAGCACTGTTTGTATTATCTTTTACCTCCTCTCTGGTCTATGTGGGAAAGGCTGGACAGGAAACAGTCGCCTGCCTGTGTCTGCCGGAGAGCAAAGGCCAGGAGCGCCAGCTGGTCACTGTGCTCCGACAGACCCCTAATCCACACCACTCCGTTCTCCTGTCAGCCCATGAAAGACTTTCCTGCTTTAAAACACTCATCAAAATCATGATATTATGATTTTTATCTTGCCAATTACATAAAGATGCCCATTCATTAATCTTCATGGAATTGTGACATTAATGATGGTCTTCAGACTTTGATTTGTGAAACTGTTATTTATAAATAGAGATGCCATTTCCATGATTAAAATTTTTCTTTACTATTAAAAACAACCAAAAGACTAAAGTTACCTTCAGATAGGTCACAAGCATAAAACATGGTATTAATGTTACATTAAACAAATAAAATGAATTAAAATTTACCTGAAAAGGTCAACTAGATATTTGATTTGTATGTAATTGTAGGCACAAATGCATGAAATAACGTGACAGAAATTCACTCAGGAACCAGGGATCGAGGATGCCGCTGGTTAAAGCCATCATTTTTTAAAGTTAAGTGTCTTTGATCTGATTCTAAAAGAAATTGTAAGCTTTACTGAGATACTTAACTCATTCAAAATTCAATGCAAGCAGAAAATAATAAATGTACTATAATGTTAAGCATTAATACATTTTATACAAATGGTAAAGTTTTAAAATGTGTAGATTTAGAAAATGAAAGATATTTATTTAAGACTTCTTAGTTTTCAAAAACTTAATTTTACCTCTTAGTAGCAAAGAAAAAATATGCTCATTACTGAGAAAAAAATGGGAATGTAAATGTTTCAAAGCAGCTTTGAGGTAAAAAATGTGTCCATAACATTAATGAAGAGATCTAAATATTTACCACCTGGACATAAATAACTGTCCAACAATGTGCCTTAATAAATCATGATAATGTAATAGCAATAATTCTAAAACATTCTATAAACATGAAGTATGTGTATTACGGGAGAGAACATGAACATGGGACATAATGAATTAGTGAAGGTTATTCCTTTTCTTAGAGGATGAAGTTATTCCTGTCCATTTTATTTTGCACATAAACTGTGAAGTTATTTTAACTATAAGGCACAAATCGCAAAAATACTAAGTTTTTATTAATAAGAAATTAAACGAGTTAGGAACTAAGGTAGAATTTGAATTCCCTGTTTCCTAAATTGTCTAGCCTGTGCAGGACTTTGGCCTAGACGCATATCCACATTGACAAACACTCATTTATTGATGTCTTAAATCCCAGTAGAAATCCCGAAGGAAATAGCAGTGGTCGGAGCTAACCTGACCCAGAGGAGTACACACAGGAATTTGTAAAGACACGACTGTTCCCAAGACCTCCAACTTTGAAAAGAGGAATTAATGGCTATAAAGGATGTATGACAGTGGAATTTCTCAAGCATTTGGCACATTACTTGTCCCAAACCACAAAATGATGTGTAAGCACTTCAAGAGAATCTCAGGAGGAAAAGAAAATGGCTCCTACTTGCTCCAAAAGGATCTCACAATTTGTCACCTTGGAAAGGTTCCATTTCTTTTTTTTTCTTTTTTTTTTTTTTTTTTTACAAAATTTGTGTTTCAAGTGTGAAGTGCAGAATTCTCCTCACTCCTCAAAGCCTGCTCTCGTCTCATATCCACTGACTAACTGGCAGGAGGAAACTGCACCAAGGGAACAGCCAGCCTGCTTGCTGAGAGGCTTTTAAACGCTCTCTGGTAGTTTTATTTATTTTGTTTTGGTGTAAAGACATAATTCTTCATAGTGTATCACAAGGAGATGGGGTCCTGGCTGCTGGCCTGGTAAGGTTTTGTGGCCACTCCGCAAGAGCAGCCACCTAATCAGCTGGACCTGCTTCCTAACCAGCGGTCACGCCCAGCAGCGACAGTTGCGTAGATTCACACAACAGGCATTTCCTCGCACGTTACCTTTGGGGGCCACATCAAGTCAGGCGATGCCATCTACTTTAATCTGACTTCTAAAAATCAATTTCTTATCTTCTCTCTTGCACTTCTTAAATACAAATAAATGATCTGATACCCGATTATAAGTTTTTGCCGAAGGAATTCAACCTCTCATCTGGTTTCATATTCTTCATTGGTGTCTAGAACCCCAGCAGCTGCTCAATAACTCTTGTGAGTAACCAATCTGATTAAGGTAGACACACTCACTAAGCTCCTTTGAAAAGTTTTCTCATTCAAAAGTTAGCGAGCATAACATCCTCCCTCCATTTCTGCCATTCTGGCTTCCCTTCCATTTAATATCTATGACAAAAGGGTGATGTCATTCCTGAATCACCTACAGGCATACATGCACCTACCTGTGTGTGAGTGGTTCTCTCTCTTTCTCAGAAGCATTCAAAGTGCTCACTTGGGTTTGTCATTTTATTTGGGCTTTAAATGTTCTACCCTATGAATAATGACTTTTAATAGAGAGTCAGTGAGAAGACAGTTTCAAACTGATGGATAGTTTAAACTAAATTATTTATGTCACTATCATACCTCAATTTAAAAAGCATTTCAGAAATGAGTGAATTGGTGACTGAGGGAAAATTTCACCTATTTGGTGTTTCACAACGTCATCAGTCTGATGGCAAAGAAAGGCTAACTATGCACCATGCACATATTTCTTTGTTTAACTACATTTGATGTTGTGCTGGGATTCTGTTGTCTTCATATGACCCTCACAGTTCATTTGGAACCGTGCATTATTGCAGTGTCACAAAGGCATAACTTACACAAGGATTCACTTTTATGTGTAGGTTTTTTATTATTTTAGTGAAGATAAGTTTTTAAGCATTTTTTCAAATAATATGTTGCATTAGCCATTTCAAAAATGTGACTGAAACATGTAACTTTTGGATCCCATATATATATAAAACGTGTGGGAAGTTGTCCCCTCCAGTGGGGTCATTGTGGCCAGCAGCTGTGAAAGTACTTCAGCATCTAATGGCCCAACCAATGGACCATACAGGATTCTGAGAACACAGACTCTCGCATATTTCATCAATGGCCACTACTTACAAGATTTGATTCTGTCTTCTGCAGGTTTAACTAGTGGGGAAACTACATGTGATCAGATTGTAGCAGTCAGCAGACACACCCATCGATGGAGGCACCTCTCAAATTTGCCACTCAGTCCACACCATTCTCTCTCTGACACATTACACAATGGATGCTCATATTTCCTCTGTTTCCAATTAGCACCAGTTGATGTGAGGTTAAGAAAAATTAGAAGAGAATAAATGGAAATATTTGGGCTTTGGGAATGAACCTCTACACTCATTGTAAAGAAATGAGACTGAATTCTTCATGAGGTTAATAAATTGTCCCTGAAAACAATTTCAAAAAGTAGTACAATAATGAAAACAGAATTGGCCTGGTGATAACCATTCCCAAAGCTCTCCAGTGTTTTCCCTTTTGACTAAAGAAGGGCCTTGTAGGCAAATGCTTTCTTTTCTGTGTTTTTCCTTTTCTATTTCATATAAATGTGGCTTATTATGACCCATTAGTTGCAAAAGGAAGACTTGTAGAGATACTACTAGAATTAAAAAAAAAAAAAAAAAAAAAAAAAAAAAGTTATGTCAGCAAAGACATAGAGAAACAGGAGTGTAGTAAACATGAATATCTTGCTCATGCACAGAGCTGCAGAAGCCATTTTGGGCTTATGAGGAAAATGCCTACAAAATTATAGTCATCGATCCCAAGACTGTTTAACCACTCCATCAACACTAACAGAAAGCTGATTGTGGAACAGTTCCTTACTATTTGACAAAAATAAATCCTTGCTATTTAAGCCATGGTAATGTATGTCATGGGGATATATGTGTGTGTTCTTATACTGATGATTTCAACTTATTAATTAAAAGTCTTTAAAATTAAATCAATAAAGTACATAACTATCCAAGTAAGATTTTAGTTCACGATACCAACAAAAAATTAGTTTACAAATGACATGAAAAGTCACTAGATTTGAGAATTTAGATCCAATTAATTTATGGAGATGAGTGAGATCTTCTCACACTTAAAACCAGGACAAATCTCTGAGCTGTTTCTGTTGCACAAAACAATTAAAAACAGAAATGTATAAAAATGAAATTTTCAGATAAATAAGTGATTTTATGTATTTTACAAGTGAAAAGTACTAGTACTTATGGCAGCTTCCAGGTATGTAAAGAGTTTCTGGTTCAGGATATCAAATTGTCCAATGACAAACTTTATCCCATACCACAAGGTAACTCTTCAATGTGCAAAGAAAGATGGTAAGACATAGCACCAGGTCTTTTAAAAAAAAATCCTTACTAATTAAGGGGGCAAAAATCATTAAAATCTTGAAACTTCTAGCTTATACACTTGTATTCACTGATGTTATATAGAAATAACATGTTTCTATAATTTCTATAATTAGTTTCTAGAATTTCTAGTAACTAATTTCAGCAATTAGTCACTCTATCCTCTTAAAGTAACTTAAACTAATGTAGATCACCTAAAACTTCTCCTTCTTTGTAATCTTTTCCCTCCCAGAGACTGACTGGCTGCAATCAAAGAATAAACAGCAACTATCTCTAAATGCTGGTCTCTCAGCATTAAAGCAAATGGGGAAAAATTTTAGAATACTGATTTTCAATAAAATTAGTTCAACATTCAGGAAATTCTGAAGTTTACTTCAATGAGAATGCAATTTTCCAGGCATAGCAGAGGAAGGAGTCATTTGCAACTTTCACCAAGAGGTGGTTTCTTCTGGAAGGTTACATTTCTCTTTGGTGCTATAAGGAAAACAGACAGCCATTCAGAGCTTCCAAAACTGATTAAACAAACTTCAAGAGAGAAGATGCAAGAAAAGGAGGCTGTTCTTCCCATGCGCTTTGTCTGAGCGATTCAATGACTGTTTTTCAAAGTAAAGGATTCAGAGAATAAAACCTTGTGTTTGTGCTTGAATTTTCTTCTCTGCTAACCTTTCTCTGAAAAGACATGCCAGACATTATTTTCAGACAATTGTTCTGTTCAGAGAAACAGTAAGAACAAATAAGCATCAGTACTTGAAGCGCAAAGAACATTTTAATGGCATTAGAAACAATTTTGCTTTGCTAGCTGCAGGGGTAACAAAAATAACCAAAGAAAAACAGTCCAAAAATGTGGTGAAAAGATATTTAGATTTATCACTGAACCTCATCTGCTGTTACTCAGACCTTTTCTTTCGCCAACTGATAATAAATGTCATGTATCCTTCATAGACAGGTCCCCAAAGAAAAAGTGTCTCTGCATTGAGGTGTAAGGTTCTTCATCTTTTCAAAAATGACAGGCATTCCAAATAAAAGATTAAAGGCTTAAGATAGTAATCCTTCAGAGTTGGAAAAAAGTTCTGAACTCAAATATTCTCTCACAATTATAAATTATCTTTGTACAACCAACATAAATAACATCTGAGCTTCTTAAGTAATTAGTGAAATTACAAGTAATATGTATCAGGTAATATTAATTCATCTCATCAAGTACTTGTGGAAAATCTGTGTTGCATTTTTATGGTTGCTTAAAAAGAATACATTTTCTTATTTAGAGTAGTGTTAGGTCCACAGCAAAATTGAGTAGTAGGGACCCCTGCCACACATGTCCCCAGCCTCCCAGCTAGCAACATTCCCCGCCAGAGTGGTGCATCTTTCACAAGAGATGAACCCGCACTGTCACACTGTCACTCAAATCTGCAGCTCATGGTAGGCTCTCTCTTGGTGCTGTACATAACCAGCTGCACGGCTTTGGGCAAATGCAACATGGGGTGCATTTATGACCACACTATTATCTAGAGCATCTTCACTCTTTCTACCTAGTCATCCCTCCCCCAACTGACCCATAAGATCACTGTTCTTTTTATTGTCTCCCTAGTTTTGCCTTTTCTCGAATATCATATTTTATGTTTGTATTGGTACGTTACAATTGCACATGATAGTGGGACTCTTTGTGACACATCTTTACATGTACATAGCATAATTTGATCTATTTAATTCCTCCCCCGTTGCCACTTCTCCCTTCCCCTTGATCCTCTTCCTTGACTCTACTGTTTTCCCTTCTATTTTTAAGAGATGTCATTTGTTGTTGTTGTTCCTTTCTTCTTTCTAGCTTCTGCATATGAGAGAAAACATTTGACCCTTGACTTTCTGAGTCTGGTTTATTTCACTTATCATGATGTTCTCCAGTTCCATCTCTTTACTGGCAAATGACATAATTCCATTCTCAAATATCTTATTTCCTAAAACTGGACTCATACAATACGTAGCCTTTTCAGATTGACTTCTTTTACTTAGCAATATTTTTTTTATAGCGTGACAATTTCTTTTTACCAATGAATAATATTGCTTTTTCTTAACATAACAAATATATTTATCCACTCACCTACAGAAGGACATCCTGGTCATTTCTAAGTTTTGGCAATTATGGGTGAAGCTGCTATAAAACTTGCTGTGCAATTTTCATGTGGATAAAGTTTTATAGTCCTTTGGGTAAATGTCAAGGAAATTGGTTGCTGGGTCTTATTGTAAGAGTACGTTTTGTTTTGTAAGAAACCGGTAAACTCATCTCCAACATGGTGGAATCATTTTCCATCCTGAAAAGCCACCGAAGGGAGACCTGATGCTCTGCGTCCTCACCAGCATTTGTTGGTGTCTGTGTTTCTCCTTTGGACACCCTAAAAGATTCCTAGTGGTATCTCTTTGCCATTTTAATTTGCATTAGTATTGCTTTTGCTGCTTAAGGATATTTTTACTTAAGAAACCCAAATTTTATGATTAAAAAGACAGCTACATAATAACACAGTAATTATAAAACCTCTAAAGCAGAGAGGATGAAATGCCCTGCTGGGGGCATACTTTAGCACTCAGAGGAGCAGGTGCTTTGCAATGATCAAGAATCTGTTTCTGCGTTCAGAGATTCTGTGTTCCACAATTTCCATCTTGCCAGATTCTGACCTGTGGAAATTGACCTTATCTTCATGTGCTTTGGCTTTTTAATTTTGAAATTATTTCTTGCTGTTTTTTCATACTTGTTTCCTAAAAAGCATTGTAGTTCATTTCCTTGCCAGAGAAACCCCTTTCCTGTCCTCTCCTTCCCACTCCTTCCTGCCCTTACTCTACTTACTCTTCCTTCTTCCTTCTTTCTCCCCCCACCTCTGTTAGAGAAAACAGAGGCTGAAGCAGACAGTCTGCATTCATTTCTACTTACTTGAAAACATTCAGGAAAGGCCCATTCAATTGCTCTTTGCCCCTATATTGCAATGAATACCCTTATCTTATGTTTTCTGTCCTCTGGTTTCCAATCAATATCTGCACATGTGCATGCACACCCATCAAAAACCCTAGGCCTTCATACCCATCTTATGAAATATTGAAATTTCATCTTCCCAGCTCACATGGAATCCCTGCTGGGTTGCTATGCTGTCCTCTCTCCTATCCACAATGGAACCTTGGCCTGACTTGCTGCTTATTTCTCCCAGGCATGTCTTTAACATATTTTGCACACATAATTTGTTTCAGTATTATGTTGTGTTCTGCTTGAATGTAAATGTTATCACATAGCAGGCCTGTGCACACTGTGCAGAGGCATGTTGCTTTAGTCAGCCTCATTCAGACTCAAGGGCCATTCTAGTTACTTTGCTGTCATTGTCTTATAGAACTTTGTTATGCTAACATTTCACACTTAATTCTTGTTTTGATTGACATTTGAGATTTCTTGTTTTCTTCTCCTCTTTGCAAAAATGCTGCTAAGCATATTCTTCTATGTGCCTCCTAGGTACACAGGTTTCTGTAAGTTACAATACGTATGGAACAAGTGGTATTTTGTAGGACGTAGGTTTGCACAATGCTTTTTCTACCTCAAAATAAACACTAAGATTGAATTCAAGAAAATCACTATTACAATATTAAGATTAGCTCTTTTATGGCTTGAATTTTGGCTTCAAATTTATATTTGAAGATTAAATTTTCATTCAACACAAAAAATTTCAGGTGGGGCCTTTGGGAGGTTGGAGACTGTGACCCCATAACAGTATTCTTATCTTTATAAGAAGAGAGTTTTAAGTGTGCTCTCTCTTGCTCTCTCTTTCACTCTCTCTCTCTTTCTTTCTTCCCCCACCCATGGAATGCCTCTGCCATATCATATCTCCTTGAGTGCAGCCCAGGGTCCCATGCCTATAATCTAAACAACTCAGGAGGCTGAGGCAGGAGGATCACAAGTTTGAGGCCAGCCTCAGCAACTTAGCAAGGCCCTAAGCAAGTTAGTGAGACCCTATCTCAAAATTAAAAATGAAAAGGGTTGATGAGGTGGCTCTGGTCAAGAGCCCCCTGGATTCGATCCCCTGTACCAAAAAAAAAAAAAAAAAAAAAAATAGAAGAAGTGGAAGAAGCCCCCTCGACCTTGGACTTAACCTCCAGAAGTATAAGAAATAAATTTATTTTCTCTGTAAACTTCCCAGTCTATGCTATTGTGTTCTAACAATACAAAGCAAACTAAGACACACCCTTTCTTAATCTATGCCAATAAAATCTGTAGGTTTCTTCCCAAAGACTGCGTAGCTTGGTTACATCAAATGAGTCCTCAGCACCACTGGCTGTTTTTTAGAGTACGTTTTTATATAAAATCTCATTTTATGAATTTTAACTTCTGAAACAGACATTTTTGTATTAATTATATGCTCCTTGAGGTACAATGTGGTTACACCCTGGTAAACCCAACATTAGTTAAAAATATAGTAAGACAAAAACGTGTCTAATACACCTAACTTACCCAGCTTCCCGCTCAGCCTCACCTTCCTCACGCACGTTCAGAATACTTACCCTAGCTGTGCGGGGGGCGACTTCAGCACGAAGCCTATTGGACAACAAAGCGTGGAGCAGACCAGGCAATTCCTTGAAAACTGACCCCAAAGTGGACATCAGAATGGACATATGGATGTACTTTTACTCCACTGTAAACTTTAAAAAAAATCATAAATGAGCATCCTAAGTCATGGGCCATCTGTAAATCTGCCAAACTTGATCGACTTAGTAACCATATTAATTTCATTATTCATTCTGAATAGTTCGTTGGCTTTTCTAAGTCAAAATCCGCAGCATCTGTGAAGATGTGCTTTTTTCTACATTCTGGACAAGTCTTACACGTTTTACTTCATTTACTTCTTTTTCTCTGGCTAGACGCTTTGGAACAACATTGAAGAGAAATAGTGATTTCTGGCACATTAGTCTTCATCTCAGTTTTAAGGAGAATTCTTCCAATGTTTCAATTTTAAGGGTCATGTCTGCTATAGGTTCTGAATAGGTACTGGTCACCACATTAGGAAATGTTTCTTCAATTCCTTGTCATTTATGATTTATTTTTATTTTTAAACTGATAAATGTGTGACTGATTTGATGGAATCTATTGCCATGAACAAATGTTTTCATCCTTTGGTTCAGAACAGTGAACCAATAATCAGTAAATGATTTTCCAATCCCAATCCATCCTTGAACCTGTGGAAGTTTTAGAGGTTTTTGTTTTTCTGTTTTGGTCTTTGTTCTTATACCATGTGCTTGTTTGAGTTTTGCCTCATGGTCAGAAGATGGACAAGGAGACATGTATTGTGTGGAAGGCTCTGGATGTCCTGGCTCGGTTGTTACACCTGGATCTTGCCAACAACATGAGTGACATCAGGAGATGGGAATCACTGCAGAGGGACAGTGAGTTTCCTTACCTGACATGAGGCTTCGTTCCACGATTCATCCACAAGTGGGAAATTGGCATGGCATTATTTTTAAAAAGTATACTCACAACCGCGTATTATGTCTGTAATACTTGACCTGAAACCATAGGAGGTCATTATTTCCAAACATGATGCCGAAAGTCCTGGCATGCTGCAGTAATCCCACGGGGTACCGGGGCATTTAAATTTTCAAAGAAGAAACAGTGATACTCCATGCTATTCATCTGTCTATCAATGCACTATCAATCTATATTCCTGGTTTGTTATTTTGAATCCTTTTATAAACCAAACACTTAAGTATTTGTTTAGCTCAATAAGACTTTCTTCATTTATTTAATTATGAGGCTCTGGGTTTAGATATTTCTTCTTCCCGTTCTAAAATTTCTCAAATGTAGGCATTATCTATTTTAAAGCTATCCATAATATTCTTTTTCTTTATTTTATCATTTTCATCTTTGTCTTGGTGCTTTTTCTGAAATAAATAACTGAGTTATTCTCTCTACAATTTAAATTTTGTTGGTTTTCTTTCTGATTTGGACTGTCCTTTAATGGATCTATTTCAACAAATATCTATTGTTGAGAGTTGGAGAACAATCTCAGCCCTTAATGTCTCTCCACACAGAAGAAAAATTCTTTGTCAAGTGGGAAGTAATCGTTTGGAAGTAATAGCTTAAACCTATATGATCCAATCCATCCACCGTGCACACGCTGCTAGAACTTTCTTTATACAGCATCATATTTACTGATCTCTCCCTGTTCCATAAGTGGGTAGCAACTCTGTGAATTCATTCAGGTTGACTGTCCCTAATGGTGACTCTATTAACACCACCCAATTAAACTCCCTTTTGTCTCTCAAATCCATGTATCATATATTTAGAAAAATAAATAGTGTGTCAACAAAAGTCTCTACAAAATGTATACATGAGTCAAATAATAATACACACTCTTCAATATAGACTCTATTTTGAATACAAAAAATAATTTGCATCCTTGGTCTTCAACCTGCAAATGCCAGGTTGAAGAGAAATGATATAAATAGTAATGCTTCAAATCCATCCAGATATAAAGCTACCAGAACAATATAAAAGGTAAAAGCAAATTGAAATTTTGTTATTATATTATAAAAAAAAAACCAAAATGCTATGTTTGTAAAAGCAAAAATTAATGTGAGCATGATAGGATCTGCCTAATTTATAAATAATTTTACCCTTGTAACTAGTAAACTTCAGGAATTTTCCCCAATGAAAGGCTCCATATTTGTATCCCTTCCAAATGGAATTGAAAAACTTGGGATATTGTAAATTCCCTGGAGAGCAAATAAACGAGCTCTGGTCTTGGCTAGTTTTGCTTTGAGACTAAAATATGTGAGGAAAAAGGAATTTTGTTAAACTTTTCAGCTCCATATCAAACTAAACGCTGTCCTGAATGCCTCTACTGTGCAATGCTCCGGAGCTCTGCTTCGGGACTCAAGAAGCGTAAATTCTCCATCTGGATTATATTGTAGGTGTGAAAGTCTGCAGTTGAAAGACGTGTACTTGGCAAAAGCCTAAAATTACAGGAAGCTTTCTGAGTAAGTGAAAGGTGAGAAATTACTACAGTCAGAAGATCTGAATATCTGATTTCTTCATTTTGAATTTTACAGTTTTCTTTACAGCACTTGGAAACTTAAGCGAGTCTAAAATCACTATCATTTTATATTTATTATTCAAAAAGATCTTCTTTAGAAACATTTTGCTCACTGATGTAGAAGACTATTCCTTTATAAAACTGCTATAAAATATACAGGAAAAAAAAAAGCGTATTTTACAAGTCAGACTGTACTGAGAGTCAAGACCAAAAAGGAAAAAACGAGTGGAGCATAAGGAAAACCGGGCAGGGCCAGGAGTTGTATCCCCAAAGCACATTCCCTTACATCTCAGCACTTGAAACAGACTGGAGAGGCAAAGCCAAGCCTGGTACCAGGATCAGGAATCCACGTGAAGACAGCGCCCCAGGTCCCCGACCCATTAAAGGTGGGGAGCAGGTCCCCAAACATGACTAGGTCTTCCCTCCAGGGTTCCTGCATCCTCAGGTGACCTCGCTCACCTCCACAGAGATTCTCGGCCTACTACTCCAGACCACCATGTGGCTCCTTCACCTAGAATTTCTTTGTCCATATTGGACATCTCCAAATAGATGTTTCAGAAGAACCTCAACCCAAGTGTAGAAAGGAGCCAGTTATGTACACTAGCTCTATGCCAGGTCCACCAGGTCCACTCATCTCCATGCCAACTCTTGCCCAGTGAACACACGCTTGGACACACCCTGTCTTTTCCTCGCTGACCGCCTAATGTCACTTCTCTCCGAAAACCCTTTTAAGAACCATTTTATTTCCCATATCTCTTACTTGTATCCCATCCTATTTAAACCAGTCTGATTCCTTGGCAGAACACCCTCTTATTTCTTGCTCAATTCTCCATAAACATCTTGAAAATTGGTCTTCCTGGCTCACTTAAAATAAAACTGATTATGATACTGATTTTTAAAATCCCTGCAATGACCACATCTTTAAAGATCAACTCAATGTCAAATAACTACATGATATTTATAAACGTGTAAATCATATGCAAACATTGATTGTACGTAAGAATAATAACATTGTCTAGTTCTTGCATGTCTCACCATATGCTTTCCCAGGCAACAGGACAGAAGGAAAGGTCCTAGAGCCCTCTCACCATTCCTGCTTCCTCCAGGCCCGGGAACTAGACCTCCTTGGTCAGGGCACGAGTTCACAGAAGGGAAAAGGTGGCCGCTGGGT
Source organism: Sciurus vulgaris (assembly GCF_902686455.1). NCBI lineage: Eukaryota > Metazoa > Chordata > Mammalia > Rodentia > Sciuridae > Sciurus > Sciurus vulgaris. Next base: position 179,168,701 of record NC_136464.1, on the reverse strand, counting down.
GCCATGCTGGCAGAGCACACCGAGAAGCTTTCATCTGAGAGCAGCCATTCCACAGATCTGTGAAACCACCCACCGAAGGAGGGGCTGTGTTGAAAGCTGCCTTGTGAGCAACAGATGCGGACCCTGCCTGGCCTCTGCCCACAGCAGGAGCCTACACAGAGGCCCAGGCACCCAGCAAGAGGGTCCCTGCCTCCTCCCTCCACACCTCCACCAACGGGCCTCTACCATTTGGTCAGAGGAGGATGTCTGGGACCTTATGCAAGGTAGAGGGTGGATATGGACTCAAGAGTCAATACCCTTATACACAGCATGACAGGATATATTTAAGTTTGACTTCCACATGTAACCTGTCTAAAAACACTGTTACAACCATTTATTGAATTTGTAAACTAAAATGAAATATGAAATTCTAAAGCTTTTTGAATCAAAGAATAATTATAATGGACATTTAAGAGTATTTAGAATGAGCAAAACAAAAATACTACACAGACTTCAGAATGTACTTAAAACACTTCTTACAGAGAGACAGTTTAGAAAGGAAGAAGTCCTTTAAATTAATGAGCTATGCAATTATATTACAAAGATAGAAAAAGATTTTAGAAATATGTTTGAACAAATTGTAGAGTAAATAATAACATAAAGGCTGAAGTGAATGTAAATTGAAAATAAAATATTAGAGGAAAATAGAAAACAAGGTAAGTTTCAATAAGGCCAAGCAATGTCTTGTTTTGTTTTTTTAATGCAAGCCCCAGGCAAGCTCATAAAAGAGGGGAAAGAGAGGAAGTGGAAGAGTATGAACCATGAGAGAAGGAGGGGAGGAGAGGAGGAAGAGGAGAAGGAAATATAGATGAAGGGAAAAAGGAAGGTAATACAGTAGTTTGGTGAGATTTGTTCTTCCAAATATCAAGATGACACCGAATTTTAATAAAAATGCCTAGCAATTGGAATTCTCAGAGAGTGTGAGATGGTCTAAGAACTTCAGAAAACAGTTTTTATAAAGTTAAGTATCCCCTAGGTGTGCAGCCCAGGAATAGTAGCTTTGGTGGTTTTGCCAGAAGAAATCAAAGTGCATCCACAGCAGGAGAGCACACGATGCCTCTAGGGCTTTTGTTCATAGTAACCAAATACCAGCCTCCGTGTCCAGGGAGGCATCTGTGGACAGAAAACCTGGGGTGCATCCCGACCCTGGAACGCTGCTCAGCAACGGAAGAGAAACAAACTAATACTTCTATGAACATGTTTTATGTGGATGCTGAAATTACTGGAGATGATGGGAATGTTATGTAACATGATTTTAGTGATGGTTATCCACATGTGTGTCAATATCCTCGAAATGTTCTTCTTCAATGGCTGCATTGTGTTGTGTGTAAATTAGACCTCAATAAAATTATTTCTTAAGAAGAAAAAGTAAACACACAAATTGCAAAGAACTCAAAGTTCTCAAATGTTTTTTAGCGTTTCCTGTAATATCACCAACAAGAATCATCTGAAATTACTGAATTAAAATGAAAAGGAATTGTAAGAAAAATACAATACAGGGCAAAGAACTGGTACTTTAGAAAACAAGTCTTTAAAGTGTCTTAAAACTCTTGAAAAACAAAACAAATAAAAAATAGTAATTTGATTTTTTAATACAAATCTTGATCATTAAAATTTGTGAGTTGCTAATGAGGTAAATTTTGTATGGAAGTTGTGTTCAAAGTTTTTATGTGAAAAGTTGAAAATGTGAAAATAGGTTTGTTTTTACAAAAGGAAATATGTTAGTGTGATAGGTCATCAACTGATGACATTTGTCAATGTGAAAAAAAATTTACAAATCAATTACCTAAAAACGAATTGCATGAAATATTGAAACTAATTCCCCAAATCATGACAAACAAAATAGAAGCTAATCTCTGAACTTTCATACTTATAAAATGGAGTATTTTGAGTGTGTAGTACTATTTATGATAGTGGAGTATAATACATTGAATTAAAAATGATTCTGTGACTCACCTGTGTGGTAATAGTCACACAGAAAAAGAAAGCAAGAGAGGAAGACAGGATGCCAGCTTATAAATAGGCAGGGATATCAAAATTAGAATATCAGTATATGCAAACTTGAGTAGAATAATTGATTCAGACAAGTATCATCCATGGATGTTCAAGTCTTTGAGTAAAAAGCATAAATTGCATAATCTAGAATATTCACATGATCTCAAAAAGTCACCCATAGATAACTCACTGATTGAAAAGGGTAAAGGACAAAATGCCACACTGTGATTGACAGATCCCCTGTCACCACTTCAACCAAGTGATCAAATTTGTATTACTGATAACATGTCATCACAAAGATGATGTAATAATTTTATTACATCTTTATTTTGCCATTAATGTTTAACACATTTCTATCTCAAGGAAATAATCAGATAAATACAGAATATAGGGACTTTCATGCTATAGGGACATGTTACTTCAGAGCAAGGAAACAGAACAGAGATTAAGGTGGCCGCTCTTAAGGTAACATGTGTAAAGACACACGACAATCAAATGTAACCTTGGTTGGATCTGGGTTATGAAGATACTCTCAAAGACAATTTTGGGAAAATCTCCAGAATCTAAAATTGAACTATACATTACATAACATTTCAAAATGAACATTAATAGTCTTAGGCATAGAGATGATATTCTGGTCATATAGGAGAACATCATTATTCTTATGAGATGCAGCCAGTTGAAAGTGTGTGTGTGTGTGTGTGTGTGTGTGTGTGTGTGTGTGTGTGTGTGTGAGAGAGAGAGAGAGAGAGAGAGAGAAAAGCTATAAAACTTCAGTAAATTGTCTCCAGTTGAAGAATTATGTGTTCATTTAACTATTCTGTGTTCTTGAAATGTAAATATTTTCAGAATTAAAAATACTTAAAATAAGTGATAGTTAAAATGAAGGAGATAAAATGTTAACAGAAGATTAGCACTACATTTAACAATAAAAGTCAAGACACGAAATCTTTGAGGTAACCTAAAAGTAAGATTAATATACTTTCATTATCCACTCAAATTAAAAAACAAAAAAAACTTTGGAGAAAAAAGAGTGCAGTGAATGTCATTTATTTATGAATAATTAGCACTTTTGCATAAATTTTGAAACATAAAATGCATGCATTTGAGGGTATTTAAGTTGTTTTTGTTGTTTGTTAACCTAAGGTAGCTGAAGAAAATGCATAAAATAAAATATGAAATCATTATCAGTGTTGGACTAGATTGGTTTAATGAAATAAATATAAATGCCAGAATTTGTTGGATTCTGTAAATATTACAGGCCGTATAACGTCAATGAGAAAGTCTGCAGTTTCAGCCAAGGTTTTTAAATCATCTGAATGCTTTCAAGCCTTTGATCCACAGTGAGTTTGCCATATTTTAATTGTTACATGAAAGTCTCTCTTGAGAAGGTGATAATATTAAAAGACAATCAAGTCTCCTGCAATATTTTCATGATGAACTTGATATTTGCATGTATACATCACAAGTCAATTATTTTGAAGTAAAACCCTTGACTACTCGGGAAGCGAAGCAATACCATTTGGAAGAGCACTTTCAGTCTCTGACGTGAAGCCTGAAGCATCACAGTTTGGAGAGACATGTAGCTTCAGAACTTGTGAAATGATCATAAATACTCGGAAAGAAAGTTCAGTTTCAAAAAACCACCTCTAAAACAGGTTTTGATACTTCCTTTGGCTTCACGAGAAAGACATCAAAAAACACCTCGCGGTCCTTAGAGCTCAAAGATAATTCAACTACTGTTAAGAGTGTTTGAACATATAAAATTAACAGAAAACATTGAGAAGGATAATGCCAGAAAACAAAAGAATTTAGCTCATAATTTAATTGAGTTGTGGTTATCTATATTTCTCTTTTTCACTTAACAGCGTAATATTTGACCTTAATTTAATAAATATGAATATACAGGAATTCAGCCAAAAGTAGTGGACTTCATTTCAAACAAATGAAAATAACACACACCTGATTTTGCTTTAAACCTAACCTAACCTAAAGCAACCAGATTTATACATAAAAGACATCAAATCGGTATGCAAAAAGGTCTTTGAAATAAATTTAATATATCAAGCTCTGGGAAGTTAGGTATTAAACATGGAAAAAGTGGGCAAATCTCATTAAATATTTCTCACCGTGGATTCAGAATTTGTTTCTTTTTGATTCTACCTTCAGGTCCTGAAAGAGAGAGCAAGCTAATATATGAATGACAGGATAATAATAACATTTTCATATCTCTCATCTCTGAGGAACTCAAATCCTTTATAGGAGTGATCTCATTAATCCTCACAGCATCCCTGCAAGGTAGGTAGGTAAAAAAATAACTATAATAACCACCTTACAAATGAAAATAGTGGGAAATTCTACAGTTTCGTAGAAATGAAAATGAAAAGTGGTACCTTTTGACTCTGAGTGTGGTTGCGTAGCTACTGGACTGAGTTTATTAACTTTGAGCTTAGCTTTGTTTTGAAATCAACTCATTAATCAATGCTTCACTGAAAAAAAAAAAAAATCCACATACCCTCCACCTAGTTTATAGTCTTCAATTGCTATTATATTTAACTAGAATATTGAAATTGTGATTAGAAGCCTTTTAACTAAGACTGAAAAATTAGAAAATCTAAAAAGATGCAATGCATACATAATAGACTTACATCAAAACTTAATGTAAAGCCAGGCAAGGTGGCACAAGATTGCAATCACAGGGGCTGGGGAGGCTGAGGCAGGAGGATCATGAGTTCAAAGTCAGCCCCAGCAATTTAGAGAGGATCTAAGCACCTTAGTGAGGCCCTGTCTCTAAATAAAATATGAAAACATGTCTGGGGGTGTGGCTCAGTGGTTAAGGGCCTCTGGGTTCAATCTCTGGTACCAAAAAACAAATTTTTTTTTAAATAAAAAACTTAAATAAAACCTTAATGCAAGGTGAAGAATATTCCAAATACACACCCTAGCTTGCACTAGGAGGGACTAGATGTAATCACTACCTATATAATTTTCATTACAAAACAAAAAAGTATTCATATAGTATGTGAAAATAATAAAATATATCAGAATTTCTCTAGATTTACTTTATTGATAATAGTAAAATAGTGAAGTTCACAGTGAAAATATTCAAAGACACCTGAAAATTACAAGTAGAAATTTATAATTGTAAAAAAGATAAAACTTTGCTCTTTTAATCAAATAAGCCAAAGTAAACCATTGTGAAACATTGGCATTTTAATTTCTGAGTTGACATTCACTTACATATTTTAGTACATACTTTATATATTTTGCAATCATGCCAAATATGTGATTTTGAATACGCATTTTAACCTAACATTGCAAGTGTTTTTCATTTCTTTAAAAATTATGGAAACATTAGTTCTAATATTTATATGTAGTAGATCATACTAGTATATATAAATATCATAAATGTATAATGTAGTCTATTTAAGTGTCTTTAGGGACGATTATAGGTGCATCTATTTTTTTTAATTATGAGAAAAGCAAAAATGAGCTTCTTCAAGCGTTAATTCTTTGTCTATATTTTGCCTTATTTCTGGAAATTGCTTCCTACGAGTGAATTGCCAAGATAATTTCACCTTATTTCTGTAGATTGCTTCCTACTGAGAATTGCCAGGATGAAAGTCATAAACCAACCTCACATTTGGGAACTTGAAATTCCGGACTGTCCTGGGAAAGTTGTATGGTTTACATGCCCGGGTCTCCTTTGATCTCACCCTGCAGCTCTGCATTTGAGGATCCTTTTGAAATGGGACAACAGGATCTCCCCTGACTTTGAAAATCCATCTCTTGCTGTCAGTGAGGTTAACCCTCCCCCAAGCCACGCTCATGCTCTTTCAGAATTTGCAGCTCCTCTTTTCTTCATTACGTGTCTTTTCCTCTTTAACCTACGGTGGAGTATCTTCCCATATATATTTGGGAAAGAATGAATAGATTTACCAAATTAATATCAACTTTTTAAAAATGTCAGGTCATAAAACAGAACACAAAGTAGAAAGCAATAAAACCTTCCCACCTTGCTGCAGGTGGTGCTGACATTAATGACCTTGTAAATGGATGGGAACATGGCTAGAGACACATGTAGACAAGGGATGAGGCAGATCAGAGCAAGGGAAAATGATTTCATAGGAACAGTTGCATTAAACGCATTTGAAATACATCAAGTTCAGTTTTAATCGAATGTAAGAAAAGAACTGATATTGAAGGGATTCTGGAATTTCACATACTTGTTTCTGAACCATGAAAGATACTATTTCCTTAAAAATCTCTTCCAGATCAGGAAACAAGGTTCTGATATCTGAGTCTAAAGTCATGATGGTTTTATGTAACCCACATGATTACATTTTAAGGATTATAAGATGGATCCCGTGCTATGCAAATAAGATTTTTACTTCCTTCTCTTTCCCCTAGACCCACTTGCCTATTGCTCTTGCTTAAATTATGTTTTCCTTGTCATCTTTTATTGTATTTGTATCCCATCCAACAGAAGATGGCCTGTAGAATCTTGCTTTCTCCCTGCATGTGTGACCATGAGCTAGACAGAGCTCCTGACCCTCTCTCTGGATTTGCAATTTTGTGTCTACTCTTCCTTTTCAATGAACATCCGCAATCTCCATTTTATCTTTTTCTCTTTTGTCATTTCTTCTGAACTGCAGGTTGCTCTAGGTCATTCATTCACATTTCAACTAGTTCTATTCCGTTTCTGCTGATATCAAGTCATGTATCTCTAATGGGTATACCTACAATTTAGAGTTCACATTTTTAAAATCATAATCATCGTATCTTTTCTCATTTTGCTTTTTTCACCTTAATGCTTCTGCATTCTTATTTTTTACTTAATTTACATGTGTATATAATGCACAGCACAAGCATGCCATCTTCTGTTTCAACGACTAGATTTTACTTTGTAACAAGTTTTACTATTTCCCTTCTCCTCCTCCCTCCCTCCTTCTTTCCTTCCTCTCTTCCTCCCTCCCGTCTTCTTCTTGGGCTTGTATTTAACAGGACCACCTCTGTCCAGAAATTTCCAGTTGATCTCTGGATCTTTTTCCCACCTGAACTAAAACTTGAGGTCAGGTGTTGCTTGAACTTTTGTACCAGAAGGGGTCATGTAAGAGGCTGGGAGGACCCAATGTCCTGGCCTCCTTGCTGAGGCCAGAGGCCAGCTCTCTCCTTGGAGGTTACTTGAAACCTCATGCAGGAGGGCCTTCTATGCACAGGTGGCTGGCTGCATATCCCATTTGTCTGGAAAAAGCATTTCTCCAATTTAGCTAGCAGGAAAGGCCCTCTTGGCACGGGAACACGACCCTGGGGTGGGGTGGGGGGAAGTACTTAGACTCAGGGCTTTTCCTTACCCTGCCCAGGTCTTACCCCTCAGACTGCTTCTTCCTAACTGGAGAAATCAGCGTGAATTTCCGGGATTGTGTTAACCCTTTATTCAGAACTCATTCAGAGGTGGAGAGTGGTAGGTAGGTCAGGAGAAACTCAGTTGGGAGTCCCCTAGAATCTTCCTTTCTTTGTGTGTTCTCAATTTTTACTTTAAGCCACAAGGTTACTCCCCTTTTCTTATGTTTTCCTTGGTTTGAGTATTTAATCATTGATTTATCTATTATTTTTATTTCACCCAATTTTATCACTGTGGGTTTTATTATATTTTGCTTTAAATTTAATTAAAAAACATTTCATTTTAATAAAGTTAGTTAATGTCTACTAAATTTGTAAATGAATTTTATATTTAATGGAGAGTACACAAGAAATGTGTTTATATTAGCTACACTTTTATTGCTTACAAATGTGTGTACTTTGGGTAAGAAGAAAATTAACTCAAATCATGTAAAAATAGATACACAATAAATACAGGGTAGGGTCCACCACCTAAAAATGCAGTGCTGTTCACAGGAAATATCCCAGGAAATCCCTGCCTAATACCCACATTCACATCCACATTGGCACACCCACAAATGTTAGCAAGGAAAAGTGGGTATATTCACAAGGAACTTCTCTGCTTATTAAAGAATGACTATACACACAAAAGACACTAATTAAAACTATATATATAAGTAACACAAAGTTCAGTAGAGTAGAGGAAAGGGAACAGGGGAGAGAGGAGGGAAGGGAGGGGAGGTACTGGGGACTGAATTACAGCAAATTATGTTCCATGCTTTGATAATTATGTCCAAATGAATCCTATCGTCATCTCTAAGTGAAAAGAACCAACAAAGAAAAAAAATGATCATTGCTTAACAAAAATAATGAATTCCTACTTGAACCAAAATAGAATGATTACATGTGTTTTGAGAATAAGCTATAAAAATTATCAAACAATACAAATAATTAAGATTTTTAAATCACCTAGTAGTCTATGCCTTTGGTGAAACACTATAAATAACTGATGAATGAGGCTTTTCAAGCCATCCTTCATGATACTGAGCACAGACAGAGACGTATTAACAAAAGCTTCACAGACACACAGCTTTACTGGAACTATTTTAAATAGCATTTTATTAATTCAAAAAAAATTGAATTAGACTTTAATTGTATTTAATAGGCTATGAGTTAAAATGAAAAATGATCAGATAAATATTCTTCACAGGAAGTTACAGTAAGTCCTCAATGGAATCCAATAGAAAAAGAAAGAAATACAAGTTCAAAAGTTTAGGGGGTTTCTATTTTAAATACTACATTAATCCAAGTTATAAAAGGTCTCTTAAAGTCTCTTTTCCAGTTATCCACACTTGGCATTCTTGTCCTGCTCTTTCCTGTCACTTGCTGCTCCCAGCGGTGATCACACAGTTTGTGGATTCTACTTTCCAGAGTGGAGGAATTTCAGTTCTACGTGCTGATGGACTGAGAGCTTTCTTCAGTCATTCACACAGTTCCTTTCCACTCTTGGGTGCTATTTTATTCTAATATACCTCTAGGAAGGCTGGAATTTGGCAAGAGGTAGGTCTTTTAAATCTCTTAGGTCAAGTCATACATTGCTAAGGATGTTTGGATTTGTGAGTATGAAATTTAAAGGTCATAGTTTCCTGTAGGATATTCTCAGCTAACTTCCCCTAAAGTAAGCCACTGAAGGTTGCTGTAGAGAATTCTAAGAATGGCTTCGAACTTGACGCGGTGGGTAACTTTTTCCTTCCTAAATGTCTACGGGTTCTTCTTTCAGCCACTGCATTCTATTTTTCTCAGGAAACACCGTGGACTTAGTAATTTCCTGTTTCTCCTGGGACCTGGAGAGTTCTTTTCAACTACAATTTCGAGTCTTCATATGTTTCAAGTATATTTTCAATTTTATCTTTGACTTTTTTTTTTCATGTCTTCGGTAACATTTTTCAGGAAATGCACTATTGATGTGTTAGTCCTCTTGAGTTTGGTTTCCTTGTTTATCATTTCTTATCTGTTTTGCATTTATTCTTCTCCTCCAGCCTATGCACCACGTATTGAATTGTTTTGATAATTTTTGTTTTGCTTTTTGAAACTTAAATTTGTTTTTCTTACCTCTAACATAATATTTTCCATTTTTTTCTGATATGCCAGTTTATTTGTCATCGTATATATATGTATATACATATATATACACACATACACACATTTTATCTTATAAGTAAGGAATTATATATAAATTAATTATTAATTTATATAATATAAATTAATAATTTATATAACAAATTAATGTTTATTATATAAATTATATATAATTATATAATAATTATAAATATTGTAATTAATGATTTAATTAATTTATTAATTATAATATATTTGATATTAATATAATTAATAATATTAATATAATTAAATAAATATATTATAATTAATATTAATATATTTAATATTAATTATACTATATTTAATATGATTTATTAATTATAAATATTATGATTAACAATTTATATATTATGAATTCTTATATTTATTAAATTTTAATTTTTTATCTAGCACAAAGAGTAATCACTGCAAATTTCTCTTATATGATGGAGAGCAATTTTTGGAAATCTTACACTTCTTCAAAAACTTGTTTGCTAAGGTAGATAATTTACAAGTGACCTGCTGATGTTTTTCTTCCCCCTTAACATTTTTTACCATTAACATCCAGTGCCATCAGTCTGCTGGCCCTTTCTTGTTGCTCTCCTCGTGAGCGTGAGTGACTATGAACTAATTCTACTCCCATTACTCTTTTGAAATTGTGTTTTCCTTTCTTTCCTTGACTGTTAACCTAGCTTTTGTTTCTCTCATTGTAGCTACTTAACATTTTATTTCCCCAGAGTAATTTATGGAAAAGTACATTTTATACTCTGTAAGAACCTTAAATATTTCAAAGATTTTCCAAAAAGGATGAGAAATTAAGAATATTGAAGAAATACATTTCCATTCGAGGTCCTCTGACAAGAATCTTCAGTCTTTATTTTCCGTCACATCTATTTAAATTTACTGGACTTTTTTGTTGTTTAAAAAATCCACTTAATATTTCATTGTAAGTTTTCAGAACCCAAAAAGAGAACCGATAACTTACGTATATACGAAGGTACAGCCCAGAGATGATCTGTGATGTATCATTGTTTAAATTTATCAATGAAAATAAAATCACTTAGTGTGGATAAACTGCTTCCTGTGATAGGACTCACGTAATGGGAATCAGGCACTTTTTTGATTGGGGATTTTAGATTTATCATCAGAGAAAGTACAACCAGAATGCCAGCAAGGACAAGCTCTGCCTTCTTATATCTCTTATCTACAAATACAGAGTATCATTAAAAAAAAAGACATTAAGCATAAAGCAATGAAACTATCACGTATTTATAGTTAAAATATAGTTGTTAAGAAAGAATAGCTTTGATAAAGTCTGCTTTATCAAATGGTTTTCATTTTTTAATTACAATATGTTTATCTTCAGTATTTTCCTGACTCTGCTCTGGTTGATTTAAGTTTTCAGTTTCACTTAGTATGTCATAAAAAATCTGAACTTGATTTTTTGAGCTTATTTCCACCAGTATGTTCTTAAAACCTTAAAGTGTTCTCAGAATTTTAAATTTTTAAATAGATGATAGAAAACTGTGGTTAAATTCAGGTGCTTATTTTTTACTGGGTTTCTACAGAGCTGAAAGGAGGACAACTATTGTTAACCGTTAAGTCAGCATCAATTGGTGTATTAAGGAGCTAAATTTCAGAAGAAAACGCTGATATGTTCCTCTGTGGGAATCTGGGGACTGTGGAATGGAGTGAATGAATATGGCTTTGTATTAATCAAGCTTTGACATTGCTCCAGATGTGCACAGTACCCTATGTGTGCACCAGATGCCCCCTGTGCTCCTGCCCGCACCTGTCCACCTCTGCTCTAGGAAATCAGAACCCCTCTGCTGCAGGTGGCCTGTGGCCAGCGTCCAAGAGCTATCTCATGGTGCTTACACTGCTCTCTGGGGAGGTGTGCAGGATTGCTCTACAGAAACATTATGATTTCATTAAGGAATGAATCACCCCGAGTCAATGGGGGCCTGCTAATTGGCATTTAGAGATATAAATTCATTTTAACTGCAAATGAAGATATTTCTATCTCCTTCTTCCACAACCAGTTGCAGAAGTTATATACTCTAATGAAACTTTCTTATTAGACTTGACACTTTTAAAGCTTCCTAATGTTTTTCAACTTACGAAGCAAATTATTTCTATTAAGGAATATCTAAAACCATTTTAAGAAATGTATATATCTCTTTAAATCCTCGATTCTACATAGCTTCTTCTGAAAGTTCATCCAGGGTTTCAGAAAGTTTTTCATTGTTTTGCTGTCCTCCAAAAAAATTCCGGAATTTTGAAATTTTGCTGTTTACTCTTACAGGTTGATTATCATCAACAAAATTTTTTTTCATCTTAAAGCATATTCCTAGTTCTTATCTGTGGGGAAAATAACTGTGACTTTTATTTATTTATTTTTTGTCTATGAAAATTATCTCTCTAGTTACTTTTCAAAATTTATCACCATTTAGAAAAAAATTATTTATGTGTACAATGTCTGAAATTATCATCATAAATACGGCTTATTTTGGACAGAATGAATGCTTTTCTGTCAACCTCTGTAGATAAATCAATTCTCTACTTAAAAAAATAGAGAAACATACTGCTTCAACACGTCTTTCCTTCTCACTTTTTCTGTAGTTTAAAACATCTAACCATTTTGGGGGAGCTAACAAGATTCTGTACTTTCAGTGTTTTTTTTCCAATCTAATGGGAAATAAGATGAATATAAAAATTATATTCTATAAATCCTGAAATGAAATGTGTCCATGAATACAAACCTCTGTTGGAAAAATGACTACACTTTCTTGA